>NC_090932.1:472558126-473161308 GCF_040938575.1 Ambystoma mexicanum | reverse complement strand
CCTCATTTTGGTTTAAAAATAACTGAACAGTGGGTGTTCTTTTTCCAAATATTTCACTCAGCACCATCATATGAAGATGTCCATTGGACTTTCGAAGTTAATGCATTGTTCCATCTCTGCATAATATTTCCAGTTAGTTCATTAAAGGTTATCAAAGCCTGCATTGAGAGAGATATGCAAAGGAGGGGGAGGACCATGGAAAAAAGGAGGGAGGCACCTGGTGAGTTCCTAAGAGGACTGAGAAGAGTTTTTCATTTTAAAACATTTTTGGATTATCTGAAAAATACCGGGGACTCCAGTGGGAATGGGTAGTTCATGTCCGCTGTATGTGTAGTGCATTGCCATTATCGGGAGATTCCTGCAAGAATGTAAAAAAAGGATATTCTCCAACTACAGTGATGACATTTGCTAGGCAGTGTTTAATGGGTCTTGGTGCCACTGGCCAGGGCCAAAGGTAATGGTCAGTGGGCCGCAAAGAAACTTATTGGTGCAATAACTACAGTGCCACAGCCAAAGTCCATAGCTAATAGGCCCCAAGGAAATTTATTGGTTCAGCAAGTACAGTGGTTAACGCTGAAGGCCATCACCACTGGGCAGGGCCGAAGACCATGGCTAGTGGGCCCCAAAGAAACATATTGGTTCAACGGCCATGGCTAGTGGGCCTCAAAGAAACGTATTTGTGCAACAAGTGCGGTGGCCAATGCCAAAGGCCATGGCTAGTTGGCATCAAAGAAATAACAGTATAACAAAGCACTTGCAATTCTGTGAAAAATCTTTAGTTAAGAGAGATTTAAGGTGATCAGATTTTACGTGGAAAAAACATAGCAACAAGACCTTTGAAATTCAGTGAATAAACCTTTGTTAAGAGAGAGTTAACATGATCAGATTTAACACAACAAAACCATTGAAATTCAGCACTCACATTTGAAGCAAGTCCACCTTAACTTTGAGCCCCCAATTGCGCAGGGTATTACCAAAATGATGGCATCACATATGACATCACTGATGGTATCACTGATAAAAGCCATGGCTAGTGAGCCCCGAAAAAAACCTATTGGTGCAAACTGTACAAGGACTACAGCCGTAGGTCATGGACACTGGCCAAGGCTGAAGGAAATGGCTAATGGCCCTCAAAGAAACCTATTGGTGTAACAGGTACAGTGGCCTTGGCCATAGATCATGGCCAGTGGTCCTCAAAGAACTCTATTGGTGCAACATGTACAGAGAGTACAGCTAAAGCCCAAGGACACTGGCCATGGCTAAAAACCGGGGCTAGTTTACCCCAAAGAAACCTATTGATGCAACATGTACGTTGGCCTGGCTGATGGCCATGACTAGTGGGCCCCAAAGAAACATATTGGTGCAACATGTGCAGTGACCACGGCTGAAGCCCATGGCTAGTGGGCCCCAAAGAAACCTTAGTATAACAAAACTCTTGGAATTCTGTGGAAATACTTTAGTTGAGAAAGAGTTAAGGTGATTAGATTTAATATAAAAAATTGCAACAAAACCTTTGAAATTCAGTGAAAAAACCTTAGTTGAGAGAGAGTTAAGGTTATCAGATTAACTGTGACAAACCCATGAAATTCAGCACTCGCATGTGAAGCATGTGCACCTTAACTTTGAGCCCCTTATTGTGCAGCACATGACAACAATGGTGGCATCCCAGAAGACATCACTGATGAAGGCTGTAGGTTGTGGCCATGGTTGGCTAGTGGGCCCCAAAGAAACCTATTGGCGCAACATGTACAGTGGGCACGGGCAGAGGCCATGGCAATGGCCATGGCTGAAGGCTAGTGTTAGTGGGCCTCAAAGAAGCCTATTGTTGCAACAGAACATGTGCAATGAGCCCCAAAGAAACTTGTATTTTGATTTGTGTATTTTATTTGGAATTTATAAAGCGCTTTACTCCAAAGCGTTGTAGACAATCATTTACGGTACAATAAAACTGAGAATAAGAGCAGTTCAAAAATTACCATTGAACATGCAAAAGATAATTCTTGAAAGCAGTACGAAACATTGACTAAGAAGTAATAGAACAAAGGAAACGACGAGGAGTGTTCCAGTGCAGTGTGGCAAGCAAAGAAAAAAGAACAGATTCGGGACTTGCCAAAGGGAGGACGAGTAACAGATAATAGAAAATGAGATTGAGAGCACAACAAGCATGATGATAAAAAGATACAAGTGATGAAAGGTGGAATGGATCAAGACCATAAAGGGAATTAAATGGCAGAAAATTTTATTTGAGATAAGGATGAAAAGACAACCACCTAATTGAGGATGAAGATAAGGAAGTAGATTCACAAGGCACAACTGAACATAATAAACAGACCAGTTGAAAACAGATTTGAGCTGAGCTAGATGTGAATTAGGAAGTACAAAGAGGGTAGAAGAACAGTAAAACAAAGTGCAAAAATAAGAGAAGAGATCTGAAGTTTAATAGCTTTGAATGTGAGAAAAGACCCAGCCTTACGAATATTGAAAAGATTAAAATGACAGGAGCGTGACATGAAAGAAATGTGATAGAAGGATAAGTCAGAGACGATGTAAAGGCAGAGATTACGGGCAGTACTACAAATGTATTTATTCATTTATTGGGGATACATATATAGGGCCACAGCCAAAGACCATGGCAAGTAGGCCCCAAAGAAACATATTTATGCAACATGCACTGTGAATGGGCCCAAAAGAACTATAGTATAACAAAATCCTTGACATTGTGTGATGCCATCATTTTGGTCATACGCTGCGCAACAGGGGTGCAAAGTTAAGGTGGACTTGCTTGAAATGCTACGGCTGAATTTCAAGGATTTTGTTGCATTAAATCTCACAATTTTAACTCTCTCTTAGCAAACGTTTTTACACTGAATATATATATATATTCAGTGAAAAAACTTTGTTAAAGGGACGTTATGGTTAAGTTGCGCCATTAAAAACCTATGAAATTCAGTGAAAAAAGTTGTTAAATGTTGTCATTAGGCTTAGCAGTGCATGGTGGTGGCGCGAGTTATGGTTGCTTAGCTAACCATAACTGGCAAATTTGTATGGTTTTTCGGTTTTACTTAAAACCATAACGTCCATTTAACAAAGTCTTTTCACTGAATTTCATAGGTTTTTAGTATCACAACTTAACCATAACTTCCATTTAACAAAGTCTTTTCACTGAATTTCATATGTTTTTAGTAGCGCAACTTAACCATAATGTCCCTTTAACAATGTTTTTTCACTGAATTTCATAGGTTTTTTTGTAGTGCAACTTAACCATAGCATCCTCTTAAAAAAGATTTTTTCACTGAATATAGATAGAGCTATCCTGAATTTGATAGGTTTTTTTACGGTTCCCTTAGTTTATATACATGTACCATACAAAATGCTGAACTCCCTGTCCTACACTAGTGGTTCTGATGTCTGCAGACCGTGCGCATGTCCGCGGACGGACTCGGTCAACATCAACACTATCCAAAAACTCAATGGGTATCTTACATTGTTCTATCATGCAATAAAAACACTGAACATGTTCAAAGAGCTGCATATAAATAAATTACATTCAAAAATAAATAAGAAGTGCAAACTGTACTATATATGTAAGACACAACCAGCCCAATTGCATAGCATATGAAAGATAATGGAACATACCAAAAAAATTACATATGCCTCCAGCAGAATTACCTCACAGAAACTGCACAGCAAATATCAACAGCACACATACAAAGCAGTAACAGGAACACTAAAAAACAAACTGGTAAGTACACTACATTAATTCCTATATTTATAAACTTTCTGTAGTAGGATACACTGAAAAATAATTTTCTTTTTTTTTACACAGAAATGTCTAGTACTTTGGAATGGCTAGAAGAACATTTTCCTCAGTAAAAAATGAGTGAGAACAGTGATACTAATGGTAGACACTACACTTTTCTAAATAAGCCAATTAATAAACATTATTGTATGTGTATTTGACATACTGAAACAGACACTTTGGAAAATCATCTGCAGCGTTTAGAGCAACAAATGGATCAATGAATGACCAATTTCATTATTTTGAAAAACTTTGAAGAGAACCATATCATGGAAAACATTAAATATCACTGTCCCACATGTACCTGTACCCCTTCTCCATGTCCCATTCAACCATCCCCAAAACATTCCCATCACGAAAAACTTCATGATGAGACTTCAATCCCTTCCTCCCCTACCATCCAACATGTACAAACCCCTAATTCCCCTGTATTTGTATCAATTTCTGCTTCCCCCTCTCTTTCATAATTTTTATATTTGTATACAATAATGAAATATTATGTGTGCTGTTACTATATTCCTCTATTTATTTTTTTAAGGCCGTTAGGGTGTCCACGAATGGCGCGACTGTCCGGGATGTCTGCAATTAACCAAAATGGAGGTGTCCTAAGGACACCATAAATGTCAGCACTGTTCGCAATCAAAATGGAGGTGTCTGCAGGACACAAAATCTGTCCGAATGTCCGCTATCATTCAAAATAAGGTGTCATAAGAACATCCCCCCGTTTGCATTGTGCGCAACCAGAATGAATATGTCCGTAGAACACATAGCCCTCCGCCTGTCCACAAAGTTGTGACGCACATTTAATTAGTTTGGGGATCTGAAGACTGTCGTAGAACACCCGCACGCATGCGTATCCGACTCAAGGGTCCTATGAATATCGCGCTTGTCCATAACTCTCCGCCGCACGTGTATCGCACTTTTTATTAGTTCAGGTAACCAAACACTGTCCGTAGAACACACTGCACAGATACGTACAACTGATCCCACACATTTGGTGTCCTACGGACACCCGTCCCGCACCAGCACCCCTATAAAAGGCCACACCCCAGAGCTGCTCCTCATTCTGCTTTTGGATTTCCAAGACAGAGCATTTACAACAGGACAATTGGTGCAGTTTGCTGTTCTGTTCCTGCTGTTCTTGAGTCCTGGTTCCTGGTTCTTAATAAGCTTCCAGATGTCATTCCAAGTTTCTTCTGCTGCTACTGCCTTGGCTTCAGCAACACCACCACCCCTTCCACCACCACCTTCCCAAGGGCCTGGTGAGGGGAACAGACGTGAGCATGCAGAGGAGGATGAAGAGGATGATGACGATGAGGTACTAGCTGTCCCCGTCATGATGGCCAGAACCGTCATGATGGCAGAACTCCCCAGAAAATGCACAGGGAAAACATGAAAAATAGGTTGCCATCCATTTTTGCCTCTGTTAACGTTAATACAAGAGACCATTGCCAGGCCCTATCCTTTGGCTACACACAGAGCAAAAACCAGTGCAAAGAAATATGGTGCTGTTCAAAATATGAAATGTATTCATTCTAGACAGCTCCCAAAAAGGGGTGCATTACTGGTGCTCGGCACTAACCGGTGCTAGCAGTCTAAACTCTGACAGGAGCCTGTCTTTCAGGAGCTGAGAAGGAACCTGAGTTAGCTGGAAACTTCAAAGCCTTGCTGGTTAATGAGAATTCTTAACACCAACTGTTCCCAGGCCCCACATCAGAAGGCAGTCTGATCTAATTAAAGTTCAAGAGGCCTCTGTCCATGGGAAGCATTCCCACCTGCCCTTACCAGCAACAGCACAAGGAGATCACAGGTTTCTATTAACCATATGCAGAGTGGCACCCTGCTCTGCTGACCTCAGTCAACACAATAGACTCTTCAGCTGAATAGGATATGCTGATTTGAGGTGTAATTGTCAACAGTTGCTCTGGGGGAAGGAAGACATTTGATCTCTGAGTCAAGCCAAGCTCCTGGGGGCGGACCCAGACTCAGATGTGAATTCCATTAAGGGCAAATGTATGTTTTATTTAATTGCTTATAAAATAATGTATTAAGCTTACAGAAATGTACAATTTGGAGATTCTTTATATGAAAAATGTACCTACAATTTGAGACTAAACTCAACTCTGTACGATGTTCTGAGACCGAACCCCGGGATTTATGAATATTGTGGCTACAGTGTTTATGCTAGAGACATGATAATTTATAGTAATATACTCAGGGAGAGGGTGCAGGTCTGTGTACATTTTGAGGAAAAACCAATATGGCAAAAGTCACTAAAAAAACGCAAAATGTTGTCGTTTCTAAACCCAAGCTCATAGAAACATGTGCCTTGAACCAAACTGTACCTTAAGCAATCTGTGATGTGTACATGCAATTTCAACAACGTGTGTATCTGGGAAACCTGTTAGTTATGAAAAATTAATTTCCTGAGTAAAAGAAAAGGGGCGTTTCTTCAATAGATTGTAAATTGATAGCACTGGATGACTCACAACTCTGTTCCCCAGTCAGGCGACAGAGAATCCTATAGCCTATCAGGATCCTCAGAGGGTTGGGCATAGAAAGTCAGCCTTCCCACTCACTTTCAAAAAGACATAAAAAGACCCACTAAAACCCAGGTAGGGACTGCTCTTTCCACTTTCTCGCGAAGCACTTTGCCGGACGACTTCAAATCAAGACAATATTCAGAGACCGGACCAGACCGCTGTGCAGTGCCAGAACTTTTGCCAAAACCAGAGACCAGACCAGACCGCTGTGCAGTGCCAGAACTTTTGCCAGAACCAGAGATCCAGACCAGTAGACCAGAGAGAACCGCAGCTAAACCTGTTGACCAGATCTGTGACGAGGCCTATTCCTTCCAAAATTAGGAGTGAGTATCCAGCCAGAGCTGTGCAAACCAATCTCTTAGTTTAAAATAATCTAATTCAAAACATTTCCACCTATTTAGAACTGCATAGAAATCGTGTGTCCATTCTGTGATTTCAAACCTGTGAAAGTGTCAATTGCCATTCTGAATCATTATTTCATTTCTGAAATCTACCTCCACAAAATCGTCCATATCTTTTGAACCATACGTGCTAGGAACGAGATTTAACTTTCATTCTTTATACTTTTGCCGTAATCTCGCTTTGCACACTCGGAAAAAATGCTGTGAATTGAAAACTAGCTCAATCTCACCACACGTTAAAAAATAGCTCTCTTGCTTGTAGTGCTGAAATTCGTTTTCAACCTGATAATCCCTCCTGAATCCTTGCTTGTGTTGACCTGAACTAATTCAAAGTAGCTGTCACCTACCCTGAATCTCCTATAGGGAATTAAAATCAATTTTAGCATATTTTCACTTCAGTGTAAATCACATTAAAAGTATTTCGGCATGTTTTAAAAGCTTACCGGTTGCTCCATGCTTGCTTGGGGGGAACTAGAATGTGTATTGTATTTTGATTGTCTTCCTGAAAACTGTGTGCTATCCTTCCATCTCTTCATATTGCATAAGGGGGAGTGAATTGCCACAAGGGGAAAAGTGATTATATTATCTCTTGTTGAAACTATATCAGTTATTTCTGTGCTGCTTTCTTTTCCATCATTGCATTTCCTTGAAACCATAAAAGCATTCTCAGCTACTTTATCCTCTCTATACCAAATCCTAAGTAATTAAAAAAGTGTGCTAGTGTAATATTATCCATTGTTGATCACTGTCATATTCATAAGTGTGCTATCAAATATTAATTTATTTATAAAAGTGTGATATATATCTTGTTTAATTTTTCAATACATCTTTTAATTTGCAAAACAAACCTAATTCGTGGCTCAGTGAGATCAGGGGAATTCAAAGAGAGGGGTATTATACAAGGGTTTATCATCCAGATCTATGAACTTGTCATAAAAATATATAAATAAGGGCTTTCATTGGGCATCCCAGACTAGGCACTGACTTAGTTGGAGTGCTGAATTGAAGTCACTTTACAGAACAAAGTCCTATGTTAAGGCAATAAAACACAAACACACAGCACAGGATAATAAAATATAAAACCGCAGGTTCCCTGCCCGCCCTGTGCCTATAGTATCAAGGCAGCCCTTGCCCTGTGCTGTGGTGCACGTGGACCCGAGGGAGGACCCAACCTACTTCTTTCAGGCCCGCCGCCGCCCCGCAGGCTATGACATGAAGGGTAAAGTTAAACCGCGGACAAGGGGGATCGAATCGAACCCGTGTTGCTCCATGTGGGTCTTGTCTTGCTTTCAAGGTGAGGAAGTTGCCCCCCGGGCCCTTAAGCAGCTATCCAAGAGTTGGAAATGTGCACGTGAAATCGTCACCAAACACAAGCCCACCCCCACGAACCATTACCTTACTTGACAGTAGTGCAGCAGCACATCACAGCTCCTAGGAGTGGCACTGCACATGCAGGGACTGCAGCCCACTCATGCCAGCTCTGGTACCACTACCAACCTGCACCAATGAACCCGCTCGGACCCCCTAAATCCGAGAACTGGGTAAACATCGAGACCCCTGAGAGGCCCCGCCCTGCCCCATCTGCTTGCAGAGATCAAGTGCTGCTCGCCCTAGTGTTGGGCTTCGCCCTCAGCCCCACCGCATCACTGTGAATCTGACCACCACTACCCCCCGCATAAAGGGGGGGTCCCATTGTACATTTTGGCCATTTCCAGCAATGTGCACATTTGCATGTTTCAAACCATTCCATTGAAGGCATCGAGTGCTTGCTGCTGCACGCCCTCCCTTGTTGGCAGACCTCCCGAGACCACCTAGTTTGTGATTCGTTTGTGATTTTCTTTGGGCACAACTTGCAGCCGTGCAGCCTGTGTGCATGTGGGACCAATGAAGCCACGGGCACGAAGGGGCAATTTTGGGGGAGTACGAGACTAGTACTATACAGAAAGCAGCATGGGCAAATCTAGGCTCAAGAGAGCAGTATTGGAATAGAACTGGGAGAGGACTAGAGCCGCATGGCATGAGGTAGAAGGCAGGCCCTTAGAGGAATTTGGGGCAGAATCGAATGAAGGACAGAGCGCAAGAACCTACCTAACCTAACCAATGTAAAGCGCAGATATGAACTCGAAGTCCTGTCCTTACCTGATTCTGCAGTGCACAGTTCGAATCGTTGGCAGGCTGTGACCTGGCCTGGCGGCCCTGGGCACTAGCGGCCGGCCTCCTTTGACTCGCCTGCCCAGCTGCAGCCCTAGTGGTCTCAGTGGCTGTGGGCAGGGCACTAATGGGCACTAGACATGGGCTGGCTGACGGCCTCCCGCGAGTTGTGGTGGTGGTCCACCACTGGACTGGTCACTGGTGTGCGGCTGCAGACGTGCTCAGCTGGCTCAGGCTTTCTTTGGCTCTAGAGACTCTAAACTGTCGTCTCTGGTATGTGCCGACTGTGCTATGCACCGTGGTGTGGTGCACTGATGTGGCCGCCAAAATCATGCTGTTTAGACTTTGCAAGAAGTGCAACAAATTTGTTGCTACTTCCTGCAAACTTGAAGTGAAGCAACTGATGTGTGTGAGTGTGAAATGTTAATGTATGTGTCTGTCACTGCCTGGCTGCATGCCGTGCCGAAGTGCTGGACCTACAACATTAGATTTGTAAATCAATGGCATTCATATACAGGCATTTAGTTTGTGTATTCATGTTAGTGAGGTTGAAGGTTTATTTGATTGTATTTGTTGTACTTTTAATGCACTTTCTGCTATGCAGTATTATTAGCTGTTTTGAGTTTTCTGTGAGGTAGTACAATTGATGGTGTTTTGTGAATTCATTTCAGTCATTTTTGATTTTTCTATTGTGTTTTAGCTGTATTTTGCCCCATCACCCCAGGGGATTTGCACCAGATGTTGAACAGTTAACTTCTGTGAAAGGTCAACCTATATTCAAAATATAGTGGTACTGCTGGAAATGAGAGCAGCACATTTGTAGGCAGTTTATGAAAGGCCTTCTTTTTGAACCTCTCTATCATTTCTGATTATTCTTGAAATTGAGTGCTGCAGGTCTT
This sequence comes from Ambystoma mexicanum, assembly GCF_040938575.1. Taxonomy (NCBI): domain Eukaryota; kingdom Metazoa; phylum Chordata; class Amphibia; order Caudata; family Ambystomatidae; genus Ambystoma; species Ambystoma mexicanum. The sequence goes on along the minus strand of NC_090932.1, from coordinate 473,151,515 downwards.
TCAAGTCTCTGGATGTTGGTGGCAGCAACTTTAATGTGTGGAGTTTGATTCTGCACAAACACTGCTCACACCTAGCTTTTTTAATGTTTTTTTTTTTTATCCAAGTTGGATGTTTTTTCCCAATGACCCAATGATTAGTATGTGGAAAGAGAAAAACAGTGCTGTGTGCATAATTGTTGTATCTTATATAGTGCATGAGATAAACTGCACACAAGAACAAGGATAATAAAAACATGTGCATTAAATTGTGTTTCTTAAAGTGTGTGTGTTTTTTAACTGATTATGATTTCTTGTTTTTCAGATAGAAGGATATTATTATTTTCTTTTTAAACATAGATGAATGCCCGCAGCTACGGTGTAGCCCAAAGGGCTTTTGAATATTGGAGGCGCGGTTAACTGCAGCAACAATTGTGGAGAGTCATAGCCGCGGGTTCATTGGACCATACCAGCAGCTATAGGCCTCAATGTGCAAAAAAGTACATTGTTTGTACCTGAAAGAATCTAAGACAGATATATTATGTATTATATTTGTAGAACTGATCTCCTATGTATATATTTAAAAACATTGTTTTTAAACTTTTTATTATATGTACGAATCCTAGTGTTTTTCCCTTACCATTTCCTTCCTCTTTTTTCCTTATCCCCCAAAACGGTCCTTTTCAATTATTAAAATAGACAATAGAAACACATACTGTAAATATGGACCAAGGACATTTTCTTGATCCTTTCAAACAGTGTGTGTAAAAAAAAAGACATATTATTATGTATTTTATTACAGCCGTAATTATCCCATGTGGGATTCGCGAGTAGACCTTCCCTCTTTGTTGCATTTAGCCAAGCATGTATTTTGACAGCCACTGCTACAAAACCAATTTTAGATATGTACAAGTATATATATGGGCAGTAGTCTTATAAAGATGTATTTTAAGATATATTGAGTGTAGTCTTTGTACACAGAAACTAAAACTTTAATAACTTTCTAATTATCAACAGTACATATAAATGTAAATACTTAAAAAGTTAAGTACATATGCAAACATATGTAACAACAGGTTTAATTGGAGGGAATGTGGTTGTACAATTTCTTTTTATTTTACTTTCTACACATTATATATTGTTTTCATTAGCCCAATTTTCCGTATTATTAATGTAAATTATGTATGGCATAACAAAACCTTTGAAATTCAAGGAAATATCTTTAGTTGCAGGGGCATTTAGGTGAGCAATACATTGGGCCTCATTACGAGCCAGGCGGTAAGTTACCGCCTGGGCCGTGACTTTACCACCATGGCGTAAACTACGTTTACGCCATGGTGGTTGGCGGACTTACCGCCCCATTCCGAGGTTGGCGGGGCGGTAAGTCCCCAATCCCCATTTACCCTTCCCCATTCCCATTTTTGCCCCATAGGGCATAATGGGAGTGGGGAAGGCATTAATTACGCCACCGTAAATTACGGTGGCGTAATTAACTCCATGGTCCCTTAGCGCCATGGATTTTAACACCTGCTAAAGGCAGGTTTTAAGTCCGCCATGGCGCTAAGGGACCTCGTACTCAGGCGGTAAGGGTCGGCGCTGTTTACGCCGCCGTAAAATCCTTACCGCCTGAGTCGTAATGAGGCCCATTGTAACAAATCCTTTGAAATTAAAGGAAACAACTTTAGTTGCACGGACGTTAAGGTGAGAACTTAATGGTACTCACACTACTTGAAGTGATGTCCTGAAGAAGAAAACATTTCACTGCATCTTGTGAAGAACATTGAGAAACGTTCGGTGTATGCATGCTACAAGCATTGCCAGTGTTCATGAGAATGGGATAGTTTGTTTCCCAAACCCTTTTTCTTCCCTCTCGCCCCAATAGTACTGCTATTGGCAATAAGCTGGCCCCTAGCTCGCCCATGTGCACCCAAACTAATAGAGAATGATACCTGTCAACCAATCTTACCTCACACATGTACCCAACGACTCACCCAGCCGATTCACGTCTACCTGCTAACCATACCCTATTCCTACCTGTACCCTACTTCGTGCCTGCCCCCTCACATGGATATATACCTGCTTGACCGCACACAAATCCATTATATTCCATTCATGTCTAACTCACACCTGCACTTGTGACCCTACACAAACCTAAAAACACACACATGTCTAACCAGTCAGTATACATCACACCTGCCTACCTGCCCTCCCACAATAACCATAGGCCTGTCTCCCCAACCTACCGCACAACAGTTCACTCATCAAAGTTTCCCTAGCATGCCCACCAACCCAATCCCATGTCGCTCTATACACCCAAACCCATGATTACCTATCCACCGCGTCACACTTGCCTCACATCCCATGCCTGCCTAACCATGCACCCTCTCTACCCTTCACATACCTACTCGCTACCTTATCCACGCCTGCCCACCCAACTCTCCATAGGCTCTCATTCCAATACACCCACCCTATATCACACCTGCACATCCAGCCACCCACCATACCTCAAACCTGCCTACCCACACTACATCAAGCCATATACTCAGCTACCCCACCCCATGCATGGCTATGCACCCTTTGCAATACCTGATTACCAGCACACTACACCACAGCAGCCTACCATTCCCCTAACCCACACTGAACCTATCACAGGACCGACTAGAACTGAGCCATCGGACCCAATACCTAATTTGTCTGCCAACTGCACACTACATTCTGCTAGACCTGCCTACCCCTGCCCACTCACCCTAGCCTATCCCACTACACATCCAGAAAGGCCCTAAACACCCTCATAACCTATGCCCACACATCCACCTCACCGGTGCCCATCCACTCTAGGATAGCCCACCCATGCTCACCAGAGCCTACTATACCTCACACCACACATCCTCCCTATGTTAATCTCACCCACTCCAGATAAGCCCACCAATTCACGTCTAATATCACCATTAAACGAACTAAACTATCATTCCTGTAATACACAGGGAGCATATCCTTACTTTGAGGCCAATGTACATGTCTTCGGGTCACTATGTAAATAATAGAGATCACATAAGGCGAGATTCATGATTTGTAATGTTGAAGAAAGAGGCCTGTTTCTGCACACATGTTGCTATCCCCCTGTTCTTCACAAATTGAGGCCTTCTCATAAGACCTATGGGGGTGTTCGCACAAAAGACCCTTCACTAGCCCACAGATGTGACCCTAAGATTTGGAGGACTAGTTCCAGGACGCTGGCTGAAAAAGGAGTATATTATACTGTCCACGTTTGTGAAGTAATGGAACTTTAAGCACCAATGAAACCGTACTTCAGCCTGTATTTAAAAACAAATGTTTATTAAATATTATTATGTGTATTTGTCTTTTATTTACAATGCTCTGTGGTTTACAGTAAACCTTGAGCATTTGATAAATAGGAAACATTGCACACAACGCATATATTCAAACATCTAGTTACATTTCCTAATGCCTAGAAGAATTAGAAATATAACCAATCAAATAATATATTATCACCACATAAAAGATTCTCAAACCATTAGAGTTCCTGATTTTTTAAACCTCAATTAAAAATGTTGAAAGTGCAACTTGATATCCTATCATGCAACAATCCCAGAATTAGTTACTGCCAATGGAGGTGGCTTGTACAAAATGCTTAACATAATTGCAGATGTTTTGGGCCTCATTACAAGTATGGTGGTATTGCGATGGTAAATCTGTCAAAATCCTGCCCAATTGAATTATTGGTACTGCCACTTGGTCCTGTGGATTTACCACAGGATTACAAGTGGTGGTAGGCAGAGCAAGTCCCCATTTTTGGGAATCCATAGGACTCCCTTAAGATTTCGGCAGAATAACAGCCTACAGTAAATCTGCTGCTGGGATTTGCGCTGATTTCGCTGTTTTTTGGCAGTAAGGTGGGGGATTTACCTTCAGCATTTTACTGGAGGAAAATCGTTCACCTTACCACCGAAATTGTAGAACAGCGGTACGGTAAGGCAGTGGTAACTGAGTTACCACTGCATTACCACTGCTTCTTCACACACCGCTGTGCTCTTAATGAGGCTTTTAATTTGTAAAGATAATGGGATCCAGCTCTCCAGAGTTCTGTATGTAATTCGCCTCTTGCACAGAGCTTTCTCAAGGTCACGTATATCTGTATGAAATTAGAGTCAAGCATACTAACAGGTGGCAGCAGAGGTTTCCATTTGGCTACACAATTGCTTGGGGACAGAGGGGCCATGTGCTCTAAACCCACCTTCTTCACTTGACCAAACTCGGGGCGTATCAATCTTTCTTCATGTGTCTCGTATTCCTTATGAGCCAACATTGTGAGAGTTCAGAAGCAGGGTACAATGTAAACTTTGAAATGTGGTGCTATGCCACATTCGGTTTCCTGTGCAATTCTAGCAGACAGTGGAGTGTCAGACATACACTTGTGACATGGCACTGCACACTGCTGCCTGTAATAATGGGTGTCAGCATTTATATGCAGTGTCGGACCTCAATTTATAGAAAAACTACGAGGGTTCAAGCCACATCCTGACACCCAGTTGGCCTTGTCACTTGGGGAAGTGGTATCACACGCTTACTGAAATGCACCATGCTGCCTAAAAAAGTGGGAGTCGGTAGTGTGATTAAACGAAATCATGAACTCAAAGCTTACTGAGCAGCCTTCATTGCACTTTCCAGAGAGTGATGCCTCGTGCTCAGTAATGATAGAATTGGGGCTGGGCGTACCGGCTTGAATCTGCTCTATCACATGCTATACACAAAACACCTCTATATGGCCCCATGCATACAGACTCTGAAGTGTTGGTGACCAGCAGTGTGCACAAGCGTTCCAGACATGTGCTACAGGGGTGTCTGAAACCCTGCAGCTCTGAATGAGACAGTTTGTGTGAAGTATGGAGATTTGCCCACAGTGTTTGAGGCTTGGCACCTCGAATTCAGAAAGAGTGCATAAAGTGTATCCAGCAAAGTTGTGTGGGAATCACTGAGATGCTGCTGATGCGCTTGAGTTTAAGTATCTGAGATCCACCAGACTCCAGTGAAGACGGATACATTTTTCTGAACCAGCTTACCTTAGTATGTGCTCGAGAAAAACTCGTCATCGTTCATGTACCCAACATTTTGTGCAAGCTTGACCTTACCTTAACATACCACGGTAACAGAGGAGTGTCATTGAGTAATTTTTCCATGTTGAGCGGGAACATGAAAACATTGCCAATAGAAGACAAGAGTGTGAAAGCTTTGTGTGTGGAGTTTATTTCCTCCTTGGTATGGTTCACAAGCCCCTTCATGAGGAACACCACTGGTCTGTCGGGGTAAATCCTGGCAGCCGATTCCAGTGCACACGAAACCAGAGGTCGAGGCTCTAAGCAGTCACTAGTCTCCAAGAAAATTATACCAGTGCCGGGCCTCAGGACATCATCTATGCTGGGGGGCTTTCTGAAGGGCAGGGGTACACACAGAAAACAGTCCATCTTGAAGGCCAGTCTGTAGAGAAAAGTGCATGTGGTGATGGACATGAAGATGATGATTATACGGGAAGCCTTCAGCATTGCTTGCGATCCTGTACCTCCTTCTCTCAAATCGGGGATTCAGGCGCACACGAGCTTCAATAATTGCAAAAGGGAGGTGTTGGCCCTGTGCAGAAGAGACGAGCTTCACTGATTCAATTACACAGGCAGTCAGCGCATGTTACTTCATTGTCTGAGCTTAACATCAGTGGAATGAATGAGGGGCACATTCCCCCATATGAAGGATTGTGCTTTCTCTGATATTCTGAGCTCAAAGATTCACATCCTCATAAATGACCCCTTGCCATAACTGTTCAAGGTCAACCAAGTGCAAAAAGGTACACCACTCCATCATTTTTAATATGCCATAGACCAGGGTGAAAGGTGTGATATATTAAACTTGATCTTTCCTGATGCCTTTTTGATTAAGAAGTATTTTAGAAGAACTATAACAAAGTGTACAATAAGTATGCAAGGCAGATCAGGTTTACACAGCGACGTATGGAAGCCAAGAGAAGAGCAGGAATAGAAAAAAAGAAGAAAATTAAGTCGGCAGGTGTGGAGTGAAATAACAAAAGATGAGATACAAACTTGTCAGCAATATTTGTAATATTTACAACCTCATACTGTGCCTTTTGCTGATGTATGATACCCTAAATCTTCTCGGACCATGGCCCCGTGTTTATTTAGTTCGTATCCATCAATAATGCACCTAAGGGAAAACTAACTGCCCTTCTCCACTCTCTGCAGGGAGCGGTACTAAATCCAACCTGCACTGCACAGGTGACGGGTTTTAAACATACCCAACATGGTGCATTATCTGCTGTCCAGCAGCCTGAATAACCAATGCCATTCCTGAGATGAGGTTAGGCACATAGGGATGTACTGTGCTTTGCTTAGGCTTTCCTACTGTTGCACAAGCTCCCCAAACATAGTATTGATACTGCAATTCTTGCTCGTCAGATGTTTTGGACTACTACTACCATCAGCCCTAGCCAGTGTAGTCAATAGCAGGAACTTGCGGTTGGTCACCCTGAGTTACCTAGCGGAACCCAGACGTGTACTCCCTGCTCACTGTGCTCAGAGAGGCACAGCTCCACCTCACTGATGAGGTCGAACAAGGCTGAAACACCTGTATGGGGTTGCTGTCGGTACTCTTGTTCAGAGAGGAATTGCCATAGCATTTCGGTGCTGGACTGCCCATGTGGGCAGGACAAAGACTGATATGCAAATGGATATTTCCCATCTGTGAAAGGCACAATGAGCAAAAAGTGATGTCTGCGAACTCTCAAAGTGGGAAAAAACCACAGAACAGGTTATCATGCCATTTTCATTCTGGAGGGGGGCGCCTGCTACCTTTTTGTGCCTTTTTTGCAAGTAAGTCTGATACGTCTTGAGGGTTGGGTTTGAACCTTTCACCTAGTTCTCTGCCTTTTTCTTTTTTTTGTTTTTATTGCAAAGTGACAAGATGTAAAGTTGCTGTGACTATGCAAGGCCATCTGAGTCTGTGAATCAGTTAAGTTGTGGAGACTTAATTATGAATGTAGAAAAGGGATTTCATGAAAGGAATCAGGAATGTGATGGTGCCTAGTTTGTGCTTATGTACTTTGTTAATAATGGGGAAACATAACATAACAAAAGTAGTTCCATTGGTTGGGAGGATCACACCCACATCTCCTGAGGCAGCACATTTCACAGGTGAGGATTCTAATCAATGGGGGTCATTATAGGTTTGTTGTTATCCCACTGGTAAATCCGGCAGGATACAACCAAATGGAATTACTGTTAATGGCACTCGGTCTAGTGGAATTACCGGAAGATACCCAGTGCCAGTAAGGGTAGGTTAATCCCATAGGACTCCACGGGGGGATTGTCATCATTACTGGCACCTGTCATACCAGTGCTGTTAATGCCGACTGTTGTTTGCCGGTGGAGTGCAATTGCAAATGCAGGCAACAGTGTGTGGCAGGGTACACATGAGCAACAGCTAGTCGCACTTAACCAACGGCCAATACTTCATTTTGATGTAAGGGTGTGATAGTGTTTTATTAAACAGAGTTGCAATTTTGCACTAGAACAATTTCAATTCAGGGAGAGCATGTATACTCTAAAATAAATTGCACAAGTTTAGTGACCCATAAAATAGCCACGATCACAGTACAGGTTGGTATCTACCCAAATTAAGATAGCACTTGTCACAATTTGCATATGATAAATATATCAGACTGCTGGATACTTCTTTGGAATGAAATACATGGAAAAGAGAACTTGGCATCTAGAGGGATTGAGTTGGGTACATTTATGGATTTTGGAAAATGATGTTCTCTACTCTCCTTCAGTCTCCCTATGAAACAAGTCCTCTACAATAATTACCCACCTACGAGGTATATGACCTGTGCAAAATCAGGAGTTCCTCTTGACTAACAAGTACAACCTCAGATATTCCTATCAGGTTTTTATGTATCTGCTGTAAAGTAAGGGTTTAAACTACTGGGAAAAATTGCATATAGCATATACTGCATTGTTGTAATGGAGTCCTTATTTTATAGATTGTTGAGTGAGTGTTTTGGGTGGCAGACAGAATTAGCTATTGATGAGGTTAACCAGTGTACATATGTGTTTGAGGATGGTCTACTAATGTCCACTGCGGACAGGGCATGAATGTGCATGTGTTTTGATCTCTGTTGAATGTGAAGGTGTCACCTTGTTGCAAAAGGATAGTGCCTAGGATAGATGTTTCTATCATATCTATGGGAAGTTTGGAAGCTGAAATTGTTGCGATTTGATGATTAAATGGATGTTTCAGATGAGGAATAGCGTTATAGTTCCAATGACCACTCTCGGGTACAGTTAAAAGCAGAAAGGTGCATTGAAATTAAATCATCAAGAAGACAAGCATTAGTAATAGTTGATGGCATTTATTGCTGATCTTTGCATTTTGCATTTATAGGCACCAGGGCAGAAGGGGGAGTGTGCAAAGTTTCAAAGGAGGATGTAATAAGGTTCACTGGTGTGCAAGAGAATGAAGGGCAAGAATATGAGTGAGAAAGGTTGATAATGGGAGGGTAAGAAATTAAAGCCAGAGTGTGGGAGGCAGGATGAGAGAGGGTAGAGAGTGGGGGAGGAGTGGGTGGGTGGGTTGGAAAGAGAGAGTTGGGCGGCGGAGGTAGAGAGTGTGGGAGTATGATGAGTGAGTGAGTGGTGGCAGAGAGCCGTGGGTGGGTAGTTGTAGAGAGATTGAGGGTAGGGTGGGTGGGGGTAGAGAGAGTGGTGAGGTGGATGGGTGGGTGGTGGTAGACAGAGTTGGGGTAGGGTGGGTTAGTGGTGATAGAGACAGTGGGGGAGGGTGGGTGTGGGTAGAGAGAGTGGAGTTAGGGTGGTTTGGTGGGGATACTCAGAGTGGAGGTAGGATGGGTTGGTTGGGGAGAGAGGTTGGAGGTAGGGTGAAGGTAGAGAGAGTTGCAATAAGATGGTTGGGTGGTGGTAGAGAGAGTGGGGATAGGGCAGGTGGTGGGTGTAGGGAGGCCAAAGGGTAAGGTGGGGCAGACAGAGTGGGCGTAGGGTGGGTGGGTGGAGGTAAAGAGAGTAAAGGTAGGTGGGTGTGTGGGGTAGAGAGAGTGAAGATAGGGTTTGGCTAGAGAGAGTGGAGTTAGGGTGGGTGGGTGCTGGTAGAGAGAGTGGAGGTAGGGTGGATGGGTGGGGGTGGAGAGAGTGGAGGTAGTGTGGGTGGGTGGGGGTAGAGAGAGTGGAGGTAGGGTGGGCGGGTGGGGGTAGAGAGAGTGGAGGTAGGGTGGGTGGGTGAGTGGGTGGGGGTAGAGAGAGTGGAGGTAAGGTGGGTGGGTGGTTTTGGTAGGGAGAGTGGAGGTAGGGTGGGTGGGTGGGGGTAGGGAGAGTGGAGGTAGGGTGGGTGGGTGGGGGTAGAGAGAGTGGAGGTAGGGTGGGTGGGTGGGGGTAGAGAGAGTGGAGGTAGAGTGGGTGGGCGGGGGCAGAGAGAGTGGCAGTACGGTGGGTGGGTGGGGTAGAGAGAGTGGATGTTGGGTGGGTAGTGCAGAGAGAGTGGTGTTAAGGTGGGTCGGTTGAGAGAGTGGGGGTTGGGTGGGTGGGTTGGGTTAGAGAGTGGGGGGTAGGGCGGGTGTGGGTAGAGAGAGTGAGGTAATGTGGGGATAGAGAGAATGATGGTATGGTAGGTGTGTGGGGGTAGAGAGAGTGGGGTCAGGTTGGTGGAGTTAAGAGGAATTGGGGTAGGGTAGTTGGGTGAGGTTAGAGAGAGTGGGGTAGGGGTGGGGGTAGGGTGGCTGGGTGGGGAATAGATAGTTGGGTTAAGGCTAATGGGAGTAGAAAGAGTGGGCTGAGGGTGGGTGTTTGGGGGTTAGAGAGTGTGGGTGTAGGGTGGGTGGGGGTTAGAAAGTGGCGTAGGGTGGGAGGTTGTGGGTTAGAGAGAGTGTTGGGCTAGCTTGGTTGGGTGGGGTAGTGAGAATGGGTTTAGGGTATGGTGGGTGGGGTAGAGAGCATGGGGGCAGGGTAGGGGGATGGGTAGAGAGTGGGAGTAGTGTGAGTGGGTGTAGAGAGTGTGGGTAGAGTGGGCCAGTTTGGGTTGAGAAAGTGGTGGTAGGGCGGGTGCGTGCAGAGGGAGTGGTGGTAGGTTGGGTGGGTTGGGGTTGAGGGTGTGGAGGTCTGGTGGGGGTGTACAGAGAGCAGGGGTAGGATGGGAGGGTTGGGGTAGATAGTGTGGGGGTAGGGTGGATGGCCAAAGACAGCATGGGGTTAGGGTCAGGTGGGTTGGGTAGAGAGGGGGTAGGGTAGGGTGGGTGGGCATGTGTAGACAGAGTGGGGGTAGGGTGGGTGGGTTGGGGTAGAAACAGTGGGGTCAGGGTGAGGCAACAGAGATTGGGTTTAGTGTGGGTGGGTGGCAGTAGAGACAGTGGGGATTGGATGGGTGAGGGAAAAGAGGTGGCGGTAGGTTGGTTGGTAGGGAGAGTGGGGTAGGGTTGGTGGGTGGGGATAGAGTGAGGGGTTTAGGGTAGGGGTGTGGGTATGGGTAGAGAGAGTGGGGTTATGGTGGGTGGGTGTAAAGAGAGGGGGTATGGTGCGTAGGGTAGATATGGGGTGGGTGGGTTTAGATAAAGAGAATAAGGTAGGGTGGCTAGGTAGGGATAGGTTGGGTGGTATTAGACTCTGTGTGGGTAGGGTGGGTGGTTGGGGTTAGAGAGAGTGGGGAGTGGATAGGTGAGGATAGAGAGGGAGGGGATTGGGTTGGTGGTGGTAGAGAGGGTGGGGCTAGTGTGGGTGGGCATAGACAGAGTGGAGTAGGGAGAGTGTAGAGGGAGAGTGGTGGTAAGGTTGGTGGGAGTAGAGAGAGTGGGGTTCAGGTGGGCGGGTTAGGGTCACTAAATACTCTCCCTCCAGATCTCTACTTTACTCTGGTACCCACTCTTTGTGTGTCAAGTGCATTGCTAAACAGCAAGCTGGTGGCCGATCTCTTTCCTCAGTAGTCTCCCTCCTATGAAACAGCCTCCACCTTCCTTTTTATCTTGAGTGAGATCTCTTCAAATTCCGGAAGCTCCTCAAGATTCTCCATTTCACATCCCACTTCCCTTCATCCCTCTTCTGCTAAAACCCCACAGTTGCGAAGATTGGTGACCATAGCCCTTATGTGTCCTCAGGGACCCTGACCTCCCATACCCAATCGCCTTAAGCCTCCAGCTGCTCTCAGCACATGCTTTGGCACCCACTGGCCTATGCCACCTTAGGGTTGCACTTATTTATTTATAGGCAGCTGACCACTCACCTAGGCACTTACAGCTGCACACTCCCTAGCATGTCTCTCCTGGTAACAACGTGCACTTATCCCCATACACCTCATCTCTCTCTCTCTCTCTCTCTCTCTCTCTCTCTCTCTCTCTCTCTCTCTCTCTCTCTCTCTCTCTCTCTCTCTCTCTCTCTCTCTCTCTCTCTCTCTCTCTCTCTCTCTCATTGTTACATTTGATTTTCATTCCCATGTCCCCTCCCTGTTGCCCTATGGGTGCTTTGGAATACAATTTACTTGCTGTATAATCACCTTACAAATGCACAATAAATAAATAAATAAATAAATAAATAGAATGTGGTTCGGGTAGGTGGGTGGTGGCAGAGAGAGTGGGGTAGGGCAGGTAGGAGTAGTGAGGGTGGGGATTAGGTGGGTGGTGGAAGGAAGGGAGATGTAGAGTGAGAGGGTGGGGGTGGTTTGGGTAGTTATGGCTGATTGGGTGGGGTTAGAGAGAGTGGGCTTGTGGTGGGTGGGTGATGGTAGTTTGTGGGCAAAAAAAATGAAGAACAAAACAGCCTTGTGAGTAGCCCAAAACAGCCCGTACAAAACCCAACTAGCACACGTGAAGGGGTGGATTGGGTGGGTGGGGGTAAAGAGAGTGGGGTGGGCGAGGGGATATAGAGATTACGCTGGGGTAGAGAGAGTGGGTGTGTGTTGAGTGTTTGTTGAAAGGCAGCCTAAGGAAACAAAAAAAAGAATTCTGCAGTCAAATGTAAACCAGAAATAGCCCAAGTGCCCATGGAAACATAGCCATGGAGAGAATGGGGTGGGTGGAGGCAGTGAGATTCAGGGTGTGGGTAGAGAGAGCGTGAGCATGACGTTGAAAGACAGCCCCAGGAGGACAAAACAACTGCTGTCAAAAATAGCCCAAATTTCCCTGGAAAAATTCTCCAAAATAACCCAATATGAAATCATTGTGTAGTTGGGAAATGGAAAGCCCAGCACCCAACTTGCTTCTTACAAAGCTGCTGATTGGAGAAAATATTATTAGGGAACTTCTCATTGAGTAGTACGGGAGAGGAGTTTGGAAAACAGATTTTAGTGATTTGGCAGTTTCATGCCAAGGTATTGCCCGTTGCTATACCAACCAGATATTCTCAGCCCAGAACCCACCATTCCCTCTCTCTCTCTCTTTTATAACAATGGTGTTGAAAATGTTGGTGGCACAAGTGCCACAAACATTCGCCAAAACCAAACAGATGGACACAAACATAATGCACACAGTGAGAGTAGGAGGGAGAGACAAAAAAAGTGGTTGAAATGGAAGCAGAAAAGACAAAGAGATGTAAAAGGGGTGCAAGGGAAAACATATATATATAGAAAGGGAAGCATGACAGAATGAGAAAATATAGGAGAGGTGTGATAGCAGAACATATCGAATAAAATTGTCAGGGAAGCAGGGCTGGGTTAAAAAGGTATGAAAGGGAAAAAAAGATTCAAAAGTTGAAAATCCTAGGGGAGGAAGGTAGCTGAAACCACAGGTCAGATAAGTAATGTATGGGTTGTCCTCTAAGAACCCCAGAGTAAATGTATAGGAGCATGATGATTGTTCAGTGGACCTGATGAAGACATCTCTGTGGAGTGCTATAGGATATGGAAAGAGAAAAATACCTAAAACAGAAAATGAGAAGGAAGGCTGGAAGTAGGGCAGAAAGAACGTACTTGAAAGGAAATCTGGGCCGAAAGATTGTGTTTGATAAGGAAGCGATGCCAACAAGGAACGAAGATAGAACGTGACAACAATAGAGCGGTCAATGGGAATCAAGACAAACGATGTAATTATGAAGGGAGTATCAAGGGGAAAGCGAGGTTAACAGAAATCATTGTAGAAAGGTAAAGATTGATAAGTAAAGTGGGCTGATAAGATATACATAAACCGTCAGAAAGAGCAGTAAATATTAATAAGGACACATACAAAAAAAACGTTAGGAAGGGATCCTGAGGCTTCAAGCGAGGATACAAGAAATCATGGTAAAATGGTGGGGTAAAGGGGTGTGTCAAAGCAGAAAGAGACTGCTGAGTGGCAGTTTGGGTAGGCAAGGTGATGGCGAAATGAAGAACAACAATGGAGGGAGAAAGAGATGGAAATAATGCTACTCGGTTGGGAAGTGCCGAAGATTGAGTCAAAAAGAGTCCAGAGATAGGGAAAGAGGATAGAAATGAAGAGCAGATACATTTACAAAATGATCAAAGGAAAGCTGAGCAGAGCTGCAGAGGTAGAGGAGAAAGGGACACAGCGCCCAATGAGAGAGAGAGAGAGAGAGAGAGAGAGAGAGAGAGAGAGAGAGAGAGAGAGAGAGAGAGAGAAAAAAAAAAAAAAATAAAAAAAAAAATTGACTCCGGGGATTTCAAGTCCGGGACAGGGAACAGCCATGCCGAAACCAGTGCACACTACAACGGCAGTGATCTGCTGTCCTCAGTTTCGGAGGCAAACTTTGGAGCGCAGAATAGATCCGCTCCATTGTGCCTTTGTTTTGGATTCAAGCACATTTAGGGGCCGATTCATGGAACAAACGTGCGCCGAAAATCTACGCGCAAGCAGGCGCAAGCAGGCGCAAGCGGAAAAAAACAGGCGCACGCGCACGCGTGCGATTCATGGAAGTCCCTGTGCGTGTTCACCGCGGGATGTGCGCCAAACCCGTGCATGGCGCACAAGTCACTGCAACATCGCGAAAGGCGTGCGCGACGCGCACAGTGAAAGCGCACAACCTCAGCGCACACACCAGAAAGTGGGCGGGACATGGGGCGTAACGCGCGGAATGGGGAACAACACGCGAAAATAAGGGCGTAACTGGGGATGTACTGCAGGGAAGCAGACGGAACGCCCACACGCACTCGAACCACACGTATTCATGGAAATCGAATAGGGCAAAGCCACGCACAGCCAAAGACACGCACAAGCTGAAACACGGCCGCCACACAAAGGCAGGCGGTAGAGTCCCAGCGCATCAAAAAAGTGGCGTGCGGGAAGTTAAATACGCGATTGAGCGGGGTACGTGGATTTCAGGGGTGCGCGAGAAATTCTACACGTGATTGGCCTGGGTACGTGTATTACAGGGGTGCGCGAGAAAATCTACACGCGATTGGCCTGGCTACGTGGATTCCAGGGGTGCGCGAGAAATTCTACACGTGATTGGCCTGGGTACGTGTATTACAGGGGTGCGCGAGAAAATCTACACGCGATTGGCCTGGCTACGTGGATTCCAGGGGTGCGCGAGAAATTCTACACGTGATTGGCCTGGGTACGTGTATTACAGGGGTGCGCGAGAAAATCTACACGCGATTGGCCTGGGTACGTGGATTTCAGGGGTGCGCGAGAAATGCTACACGCGATTGGCCTGGGTACGTGTATTACAGGGGTGCGCGAGAAATCCTACACGCGATTGGGCCTGTGCGAGTGGGGCAGTGTATTACGTGGGTGTGCGGGAAGTTGAAGAGGTGAATTGCCAGTGTGGGTCCTCCCAGGTCTCCCCTCTACCCCCTCCACGACCTCTGCAGGCAGCCCACACCACAGGGGACTACCCTGCACCCCTGTCATGTCCCGCAGGCAGCCCATCCACCATGGGCATGCCCCCCAGCCAAGCCACATGTCCCCTTGCACCCCCACCCCCCAGCACTGTGGGGCACCTGCCAGCAGGCCCCCAACCATGTCCCACTCATGTCCCCTTGCACCCCCACCCCCCAGCAGGCCCCCACTCATGTCCCCTTGCACCCCCACCCCCCAGCACTGTGGGGCACCTGCCAGCAGGCCCCCAACCATGTCCCACTCATGTCCCCTTGCACCCCCACCCCCCAGCAGGCCCCCACTCATGTCCCCTTGCACCCCCACCCCCCAGCACTGTGGGGCACCTGCCAGCAGGCACCCAACCATGTCCCACTCATGTCCCCTTGCACCCCCACCCCCCAGCAGGCCCCCACTCATGTCCCCTTGCACCCCCACCCCCCAGCACTGTGGGGCACCTGCCAGCAGGCACCCAACCATGTCCCACTCATGTCCCCTTGCACCCCCACCCCCCAGCAGGCCCCCACTCATGTCCCCTTGCACCCCCACCCCCCAGCAGGCCCCCACTCATGTCCCCTTGCACCCCCACCCCCCAGCACTGTGGGGCACCTGCCAGCAGGCCCCCAACCATGTCCCACTCATGTCCCCTTGCACCCCCACCCCCCAGCAGGCCCCCACTCATGTCCCCTTGCACCCCCACCCCCCAGCAGGCCCCCACTCATGTCCCCCTGCACCCCCACCCCCCAGCACTGTGGGGCACCTGCCAGCAGGCCCCCAACCATGTCCCCTTGCACCCCCACCCCCCAGCAGGCCCCCACTCATGTCCCCCTTGCACCCCCACCCCCCAGCACTGTGGGGCACCTGCCAGCAGGCCCCCAACCATGTCCCACTCATGTCCCCTTGCACCCCCACCCCCCAGCACTGTGGGGCACCTGCCAGCAGGCCCCCAACCATGTCCCCTTGCACCCCCACCCCCAGCAGGCCCCCACTCATGTCCCCCTGCACCCCCACCCCCCAGCACTGTGGGGCACCTGCCAGCAGGCCCCCAACCATGTCCCACTCATGTCCCATTGCACCCCCACCCCCCAGCACTGTGGGGCACCTGCCACCAGGCCCCCACTCATGTCCCCTTGTACCCCCACCCCCCAGCACTGTGGGGCACCTGCCACCAGGCCCCCAACCATGTCCACTTGCACCCCCACCCCCCAGCAGGCCCCCACTCATGTCCCCCTGCACCCCCACCCCCCAGCACTGTGGGGCACCTGCCAGCAGGCCCCCAACCATGTCCCACTCATGTCCCCTTGCACCCCCACCCCCCAGCAGGCCCCCACTCATGTCCCCTTGCACCCCCACCCCCCAGCACTGTGGGGCACCTGCCAGCAGGCCCCCAACCATGTCCCACTCATGTCCCCTTGCACCCCCACCCCCCAGCACTGTGGGGCACCTGCCACCAGGCCCCCAACCATGTCCCACTCATGTCCCCTTGCACCCCCACCCCCCAGCACTGTGGGGCACCTGCCACCAGGCCCCCAACCATGTCCCCTTGCACCCCCACCCCCCACCAGGCCCCCAACCATGTCCACTTGCACCCCCACCCCCCAGCAGGCCCCCACTCATGTCCCCCTGCACCCCCACCCCCCAGCACTGTGGGGCACCTGCCAGCAGGCCCCCAACCATGTCCCACTCATGTCCCCTTGCACCGCCACCCCCCAGCAGGCCCCCACTCATGTCCCCTTGCACCCCCACCCCCCAGCACTGTGGGGCACCTGCCAGCAGGCCCCCAACCATGTCCCACTCATGTCCCCTTGCACCCCCACCCCCCAGCACTGTGGGGCACCTGCCACCAGGCCCCCAACCATGTCCCACTCATGTCCCCTTGCACCCCCACCCCCCAGCACTGTGGGGCACCTGCCACCAGGCCCCCACTCATGTCCCCTTGTACCCCCACCCCCCAGCAGGCCCCCACTCATGTCCCCCTGCACCCCCACCCCCCAGCACTGTGGGGCACCTGCCAGCAGGCCCCCAACCATGTCCCACTCATGTCCCCTTGCACCCCCACCCCCCAGCAGGCCCCCACTCATGTCCCCTTGCACCCCCACCCCCCAGCACTGTGGGGCACCTGCCAGCAGGCCCCCAACCATGTCCCACTCATGTCCCCTTGCACCCCCACCCCCCAGCACTGTGGGGCACCTGCCACCAGGCCCCCAACCATGTCCCACTCATGTCCCCTTGCACCCCCACCCCCCAGCACTGTGGGGCACCTGCCACCAGGCCCCCAACCATGTCCCCTTGCACCCCCACCCCCCAGCAGGCCCCCACTCATGTCCCCCTGCCCCCAGGTCCTGACGAAACGCAATCATGGCAGTAATGGGCAGCATACCCAACACAAACACCCAGGCAAGGATTGCATCCACCCACATAGTAGATGCAATTACATGATACAACCCCAATGGCAAGTATGTAAATGAACACATGTCCCTCACACACACATACACAATGGGTGCAAGTGAATGTCAAAACCCATATCATGACATGCATGAAACCAATGAGAAAATACCACAAATGTAAGTAATAAATATATGTATTAAAGATGAAAATGAAGTAAAGAAATAAAACACACAACAATGGGGATGACAAAACAAATGGTCCATGTCCGAGAACTAATTGAAAAAATAAAAAAACAAAGGAATCCAAAAACTAATGTAGTCCAAAGCAAAATAATGGGGGGAAAAATAAGGAAAAACCATTGCCTCATGGTGAACACAAATATAAATCCAACAAATGTTTTCCAAACATCAAACTATGTACAAGAATATCCCAGGGTCCATGAGCCCAACACCATAAATTAAACCTACTACTACTAACTAATAATAAAAATATATACAGAAAAGTGGCCATTGTCCGAGCGGTCCAAAAAAAACTTACAAAATAAAGGAAACCTAACACTAACTAACTAAAGAACTATATACAATGGCAGCGGGCAAGTCCTGCGGCTCACTCTGTGATGTTGCCGGCCAGGGCATCCTCGAACTCCATGTCGATGTCCCGGAGGCGGGACTCTGTCCTGGCCCCGAGGTCTCGCAGGGACAACCCCGTGTCCACCTCAAACTCCCTGCGAGCTTCCTCGAGGCACTCAGCCCGCCTCAACGCCCGACGCATGGAGAACTCCGCCCTGACCATGGTGAGCCGCTCCTCTTCCGCCCGCTGCCGCTCCGCACCTATCCACTGGACCAACTGTTCCCACACGGAAGACACTGCCATCCCAGGGTTCTCCTGCCCTCCGGCCGATGCCTGCCCCTCTGATCTTGATGGCCCCGAGCCATGATGCCTCCCACGTCGAGCCTGCTGCTGCCTCCGACGCCACTGCCTCTGCCAGCACAACGGCATCCAGGCTGATGGAATCCACCGATGCCGTCGTGCACGTGCCCTGCCAGATGATGCCGGCACATCCTCCATCTGCAGGGGGACAGTTGCTGGTGTGTCCACCCCTGCTGGACCTTCGACTCCCGACTGTGGCAGGGATGGGGTCCCCACCGAGCTGGCTGCGTTGGTCGGGGCAGGTCCACAGGGGGCCCTGGTGGCATCTGGGCCGGAAGACGGCATGGAGCACGACTGGCGCATAGCCTCCACAAAGGAGGAGAGGGTCGCCAGAAGGCCACACACATGTAGGAAACCCCCGACCATGGCGGTTCCCAAATGGTTCACGTACGCACGGTGCTCTTCGTGATGATGTGCATGCTCCTCCCGGGAAGCATGCACCTCATCACGAATGCCAGCCGTGCGCAACGCGACCTGTGCTGCCTCCTGCCCCTGGCCCTGGACTGCACCACTTGCACCAGCAGGGATGCCCCCACCAGGCCCCATGTGTGGCTCAGTAGCGGCCTCCTCCCCCTCTGTGGAAACCACCAACCTGGATGTCTCCACGCCGTCTTCCGCCGGTGCAAGCCCCTGCGGGGGCTCACCCACCCCTTCCGCTGCAGCCGTGGTGGCATCCCCGCCGCTCTGCTCCACAGCGCCTTCTCCGCCCTCTTCTTCACTTGCCACTGTGTAGAGGGAGACATAGAACACAAGCATCAGGGTACTGTACAATGGTCCCCTAGACAGGAAGCAACAGCAGATGAGTGGCACTGTCATACATCACTTCCATCATGTCCCGCCACAACACATGGGTCAGTGCAGGCAAAACACATACAGTAACAGGCATGGCGCATGCCATGGACATTGGCATACATGACCAAGGGACTCATGATTCATACAATGTTGGTTTTAAACTCACATGCATCATGGGTCTTGCCATCACATGCACACACCTCACCGTAGTTCCATCCATCTGGCCTCGTACACCACAGACGCAGTGGATACAAGGATGACTAGGCTGCATCAGTGAATCTGAACATTGTCACAGACATGTGTCATGCATCCATGGCAGTTACAAGTCACAGACACGCAGTTCAGACACACACACATGGGCACCATACGTGTACATGGGACCAGCACCCATCCCTCACCCCCACCCATGTCCAGGAACAGAGACTGCCATGCTTCCATGTGTCCATTCCGCACAGAGCCCCCCATGTTGCAATAGAACACATGCACCAACCATGTGGTTCACACATCACTGTACTCACATGCCTGACCATGATGTCCCTGCACACACACATACGTACATGGCCTATGTCACACATACAGGCAGGTATCAGACAACCAGCACACTGCAACATGCCCTGTCTCACACAGTAATGCTTGGCCACTTACCGGCCAACTCCAGATGGGTCTGCCTCCGAAGGATCTGGGCGTGGAGCGCTGGGTCTACGCGTTCCAGGACCCTCATCTGGATGTCACTCAGGCGTGCCCGGCCCCCCTCCGCGAGGCGCCGGGCCTTATTGAGGGTCCTGGACCTCAAGTCCTCCCAGCGCTTCTTGATGTGCTTGATGTCGCGGGTTGCCACCCCCTCCGCGTTGATGGCAACCACTACATCGTCCCAGATCCTCTCCCGTCCTTCCTTGTTGTCGCGTGGTCTTCCGAAGAGGGCATCATAATGCCCCAGGACATGCTCCACCAGGACACTAACTTCCTTCTCACTGAAGCTGGTGGCCCTCTGCCTCTCTGGCTGGGGGTCGCCACTGGTCTCAGATGGTGCTTGCCCCGACATGGCGACCCCCGAGGCAGGCGTGGGTGGGCAACTGGGTCCTGGGGCTGCGCTGTGGAGCGATGGTATCCCAGTCGGGAGTCTACTGTTCCAGCAGGGGCCGACACAGCAACTGGACCCCTGCAGATGGCTGATGTGCAGGCACCAAATGGCAGGGCACGGTGGCAGCAGGCAGGCAGGCAGGCAGGCAGCAGCAGATGGCACGTGGGAGGCTGCTCGGGGCACTGGGGGGCAGTGATTCGGCCTTCTGGGCAGGAGCGTGGTCTTCCGTGTGTATTCGCGTGGCCAGCTTGATACGGAGTGATTTGGCACGTGAAAAATCTGCACGTCAGCGTGTAATTCGAGGAAAGGCCCGTAGCGCGTAAGCGCGTCTGCACGCATACGCATTTTCATTGGACCAAAGGCCCTCAGCGCGTGAGCGCGTCTGTGACGTGTCGTGCGAGGGTGTATCCCTCATTGCACGTGATGACAGAACACACGTGGATTTCAATCAATCGCGTGTGAAAGTTCACGCCACCCCGGAACACACGTACCCAGGCTAATCGCGTGTGGAACTACCCGCACACCCGGAAAAACACGTACCCAGGCTAATCGCGTGTGGAAAACTGCACGTCCGCGTGTAATGCGCGTAATCGCGCGTGAAAAACTGCACGTCCGCGTGTAATGCGCGTAATCGCGCATGAAAAACTGCACGTCCGCATGTGACGTGACGCGCGCGTGCGTTTCCCTCAGCACGGGTTAAAGGTGAGCGGGCCCAGCAGTTCGCTGTACGTGCCTTCCGTGGAGACCGACGTGTGTTGCTGCTTCCAGTTGTTTCGCGCGCCATCTACTTCACAGCTCTCAAGGACGTATCTCTTCTTTTGGCGGGGGTATTGGCTACGCGTGTTTTTCTGCATCGCGCTAGTCAGACGGTGAGTCGCAAACGCTCCTTTTCCCACTGCGGGTGCCCCTGTGTATTGCACCCATTTTCGATGTCATCGTAGCCTGCGTGTCCCACGCGTACGCGTTATTCGTGTTACTGGGTGCCACCGCGTACTGCGGGAGGTCAAATCCACGCACGTAGGCTGCAGGGTTGCGTGCACGGTTTTACTGCAGTTTTGGGGTGCCTGAGCGTTGCGTGACCCGTCACCACATCACCGGGGTCACATACAGCCTTGCAGGTGCAGGGGGGCTGTTAACATCTTGCTTCCCACCCCCTTCACCCCAATTGCCCAGGACAATTGTGGTGTACACCTCCCATTGGCACCACTCCATCTGTGCCAGCACTATTACATCTGTGCCATGGTTGGGAGGCCACCAAAGGTGAGGGGCGCCTCAGCTGGGCGTACTCCTCGTGGCGGGCGTGGTCGGGGACGTGGCCGTGGTGACCAGGGAGTAGGGGGACTCCAGGGTGTCCAGGGCAGCCACAGAGGGGGAAGAGGCAGGGGTGCGCCACTTGAGCACAATGTTGTGCCATGTGTCGGTGCAGCCATGCCACCACCCCCTGTGGTTCCGGGGGATGCAGCTCCTGCATCTGGCACTGGCACCCGTATGACCCAGCAGTCCGTTCCATCAACTGCCACGGGCCCAAGGGTAGCGGTAGCTGCAGGTGCAGCTGTGGACACCGCCACCCAGGCTCAGGGTCTGCCAGCGCAGGCTGCGTTGGCACTTGAAGAGCCCTTGGTAGATCTCCAACAGGCCAGGGGGGAAACCATAGGGGCACGCCGGGCTGATCAGACCAAGACACGTGTCCCTGGGGCAGTCATGTCATCTGCTGCCCCGAACAGCCGGGTGTTGGCAAGTGCAGGGGCAGATGCACCCAACAGCACCCCGGTTGTGAGTCTGCCAACCAGGACCGTTGCGGTCAATGACCCTGCCACAGCTGATGTTGCTGCGCAGGGTCCATTAGTGGGCACCCAGCTGCCACTGACACAAGTCAGGCCTTTGGTCATCCCTCCACCTGCCACTCCCTCGGCTCAATCCACCGAACCCACTGGCCATACTGGTCAGGGCGGCATTAGCCAGCCAGGGTCTGCGCCACAGTCCAAGAGGAGGAAGGTTGCACCTGCAGCACAGGCTGGGACCCCACACACAGCCACAACCTCCTGCACGTCGAGGAAGAAGCCTTTCTGTAAGCAGGAACTGGACTTCCTCGTGGACTACGTGCGGGGACACAGCCGTGACATGCTAGTGGGTGCCAATAGTCAGACTACGGCTGCCCAACGTGACACCCACTGGAAGCATGTTGCGGAACATGTCAGTTCATTCGGCCATGAGGTGCGCACGGCGCAGGAGTGCAAAAAGCGCTGGAATGACATCAAGCGCAGCACTAAGGCTAAGCGTGCCTCAAATTACAACTTGACTCTGGTGACTGGCGGTGGGCCTGCACCAGAGGAGGAAGAACTCACTCCGCATGAGGCTCTCGTTGCGGAGTTCATACCACCAGAATTGGTCGAAGGTGTGGGAGAGATGCTGGACTTTGATGCCCAGTCCAGTGAGTGTCGAAGCGTAGTTGTTGAGGACGTGTGTGTTTCACTTGTGGGATGTGTTGTGCATGATTGCTGCTACATGTGACGTGTACATGGTTCTGATGTGTAAGTAATGCAATGCTACCATCATGCATGTCTCCTCTGCCTGCATGCAGGACTCCATGTGGGCATGCTCCCTTGCCCCTCCTCCGCCACTCTGCACCCCAGTTCCACCTTTGCACTGGTCTGCTACATTCTTGCCAATGTGTAGTTTCTTGTTCATGTGTCCTGTGTAGATGCTAACTTCCAGCTTAGAAACTGCCAGACATATGCCGTGTGGTACAGCCTTAGTACTCGATGCAGGGTATCCCACTTGTACTGTGCATGGGTCAGATGTCCCGCAGGGACATGAGTGCCCATTCATGCTCCATGTGCATTGCACGCATGCCCCTATGTGTCCTTGACTGGATGATCACTGTAATATGAGTCCTTGGTTACATACATTGCCTGCCATATTATCGGCCTCCCCATGTCAACTGTGGCTCAGTCCTGCGTTGCACACATGTTTAGGCAATGACAATCTGTGTGGCTCACAGTCCTCAGCCTTTTCAATGGCCAATGACTCTGTCCAACTCTTGTCGTGTCTTCTTCACACGTGGCTGGCCTCCGGATCTTCCATCATGTGTCCTGCCCACTGTCCCAGCATCATTAGCAGTGTTGTAATTTGATTCACATTAAGCTGTTGATGCCAGTCAACACTGCTTGTCAATACACAGGTGTATGGGCAGCCTTTTCATACCATGCTAGGCATCCCTGCTTTGGTACTGGAGTGGAGGGGTGCTTGGCTGCTAGACATGGTACACATTGAATACACAATGCACGTGATGTCTGAATTTGACATTGCACTGCCTTCACATTTCCTGGCACACACCATGGAGTGCTTGTACATGTAGGTAGTGAGTGGCGTACACATTTTCAGCACTGCATAGACCCACTTCCATGCAATCTGCCACCTTTCAACAGGTCTGATCACAGTGGCTATTCTAAGTAGACCCAGCATGCATGCCAGGTCATATGTTGTGTGTCACATGTCTGCCGGATGCCTTTGCTGTCGGTGTGTGTGTGTGTTGTGTGCTTCTGACATGTGTAGTGACCTTTTCCTCTCTATTTTTCAGGTGATGACGCAATGGATGCAGAGGATGGTGTTGTCACGCCAGACACAGGGTTGGTAAGACCACATCAACCCGGCACTAGTGGGGGTCGTGGGGTGGTAGGCCACGAAACCCCCCAAGTGCTGCAGTCCATCCTGTCTCTGGCTGCCTATGAGTCCAGCCTTGATGACGACTTTGACGTCCATGTTGAGTTGGATGACCATCAAGTCCATGTGTCAGGGGTGAGTGATTCTGATGTGGACACTCCTCTGTCTGCGACACCTGCACTGAGGGATCAGACAGTCTTGGTTCCTCCGCCCGTGGTGGATCGGGACGCAGGGTCACCCTCCACACCAGTCACTGATGTGCCTGGGACATCACGTTGACGGGGGCATGTAGTCGTGCAGCCGCAGGCGGTGCCAACACAGCGAGGACCTCCGGTCCTTGGGTCCCGCAGGGGTCAAGCCCGGCAACGCGGTCGCCGCGCGCAACCGCTGTATACTGAGTGGGAGCAAGACATGACTGCCAATTCCGAACGGCAGGGGGCAGCAATGGAGAACATCGCTGACAGCATGGAGCGTGTGGCCCGATCTGTGCTCCCCCCTGCTAGGCAGGTGCTTCTCCAGCAGCAGGCGGCACGGTCCACGGCCCGCTCGCTCAGGCTGGGCATGGCGGCCTCAGACAGGGCACGCCAGGCTGAAATGTCGTTGCTGCGTCAAGCAATTGCTGCTCACGCAGAGGCGCACATGGATGCCCTGAGGGAGGAGTATGCCTCCCTCAGATCCACTCTGGGTGTCCTTATGATGTCCCAGAGGCAGCAGGCAGAGGAGAGGTTTGCACAGCTTGAGCGCACCATCTCGGCTGAGCTACAGGCTTGCCGGGAGGTGCAGCGGTTGTCCAGCCAGGCCTTGCAGGAGGAACTCCGTGTTACACGTGCTACCTTGCAAGAGGAAGCACGCGTATCACGTGAGGTTCTGCATGCAGACCTATGTAACATCGCCACACAGAACCAGGCTCACCTGTCCGGCAGACTTGCTGCCGACGAGGGGCAAGCTGCGGCTAGGCGTGGCCAGGCTACTGTGCCACGTCCTCCTTTCCAGGACGAGCCAGACTCGGACGACCATCTATCTCCCACATAGGTCGTGCTGTGCAGGCGTTGAGCCCATGGAGGTATTTTTTTTTGGCTCAGCATCATCGCATGTGGATGTTGAGCAGCACCCTGTACCTCCCCCCTCCTGGGTGCCTCCCCTCCCCCCCGGGTCGTATGTGGCCATTTTTGATTTTTCTTTTAGTTTAGTTAGTTAAGTTTCTGTTTGATAGTTAGTTTAAATAGGTAATGTAGGTTTTCCATAGTTAGTGTAATTAGTTAATAGTTGAGTTAGTTTAAAATTTGTAGTCTATTGTGCTTTCATGTGACAGTGCGGTGCCTTGTGGTTTTTGAAGGCATCCACTGTCTGTTCCAGCTGGGCCCTTCATGGTTGTCTTGTGTATGTGTTTGCTGCTTGGGTTCCTTGACTCACATATGCCACTCCTGCCTCCCTTATCCATGGGCTCGCAAGGATGGTTCGGTGTTACAGATTTTTACACAAGGGCTTTGGACTGTCATATCTGTGGCATGTCTGGTGCTTTGTGACTTGTGTTGACACCCCTAGTGGGGATGATTTAGGTGTAATTGTCCACTGTTCAGCTTTAGCTAGATGGGGTGTGTCATGATTAATGTGGACATTGATTGCTATGCATTGTGTATTATGTCTCATATCATTCCTGTACACGTGCCTGTTGCAATTCATGCTGTAGATAGTGTTCCACACTTTGGAAGTCAAAGACGGACTGATGGTGTGATTTGTGATGTGACTCTCTGACATGGTCAAGTAATGAGATGCCTGATGAGACACACACAGATCACTTTGATGCATTAATCATTTGTTTCATGCACTTTCTGCAGGGGGATGAGGCACCGAGCACCTTTGCCAGCAGACATGGCCCATTGGACGACGGAATTCCTGACCCGTTTGTTGGTGCCCACATGCACATGTGTGCACGAGCAGAGCCACAGTGATTGCAGACCCACATCCTAGAACTGCTGACATGTTCCAAGGAACTCCAGGCAAGGTGAGCATCACAGGGGGGCCACGACACAGCAAAGCTTGCACCAGGCGAGTTGCACATGCAGGCTTAGTCACAGCACTGAGGGTGAGCTTAGATGAATATTGGTGTTGCAGCACACAATGCAGCTCAGATGTGTTTGTGGACTGATGGCTGTTGATAGTAGGGTTGTCTGGGACACATGCAGGGGCAGTGGCACATACCCTGCGGTACACCAAGGTTCATTGAGGCACTTGTATCAACCATGTAGCCTTCCGAGACATGGAAAGGGGCAGCTCACAGGGACATACAGCAAGGGACATACTTGGGTGCAGTGCATGTCTATTCCACGTACTTCATGATAAATGCACTGCCAACTTTGTTTTGGTCATGGTGGTACGCAACTTGCTCTGTAGTCATGGCTTGCCATATGGGTCTGTCTGCTTACCCAGGGAACATTGCATGTTGTGTGAATTGTGACACATTGGTGTTCCATTTGCCACGCACCCACCAGCGCCTGACTTACTGCATTGACTGTGTATGACCTGTCACAGGGGTGATGTTATATATGGGTACGAAGCATCGAGCACGGATTGTCTGTTTGTAGAGTAGTTTGTTGCTATGGGGCATGTTTTGTGTTGTGTTTTCGTGTAATTGGCACATACAGGTTGTTGACTGTGTCTCTCTTTGCAGCATTGCAGTGCTCCTGCAACCGGCCCTGAGAGTGCGCAGGCAGGAGGCCAGCACTCAAAACCAGAGCTAAGTGTCTTGTTGTTTTCCTTACAAACTGCCCTGCATAGGCTTGCTGGGGAGTGTACTGATGCACGGATGTATGTGTGGTCCTATTTGGTATGTTTTTTTCACTAATCACCCGTGATCCTATGCAATTATGAAACCTGTACCCTCTACCCGGTGTTCCTGCTTCCCGTGCCTATCCAAGCAACGTTCCCTGACCCTCTTTCCCCACTGGGGTTGTGGATGCCTGTGTAAGCCCCGAACTTGCAGGCGCCAAAACCCTAGAGGGGGTGGTTGGTTCGTACCACTCCTGAGCCTGGACTACAGAAGGCCATGACAATGATGTCCAAGTTTGTTAGGATTGTGTATGTGTTCATGCAGGTTGTACATTTTCGTGCATTCCCTAGTTTCATGTGTCATTCCTCCTCCCCTCAACTGCCACTCATTCCAGTCATCCAGTGTGTCTACACCTGTCCCGACTGCATATCCCTGAACCTCATTCCCCACCATGATCTCAGGGGCCTGTGTGAGTTTGACCTTGCAGGCACCCGGGACATGGTGTGGGTGGTTGTTTCATGAGACTCCCGCGCCTGGACAGGGGACCTGTGACAGTACACATCCATTCATGGTGCATCATCCTATGTCATGTACCACACATGTCTCACATCCTGTCGTGACATTGTTCTGCTGTGCTACCTTGGTTGTTGCATCATTGTGGTAGTACTTGGCGTTTGTGAGGTACTGCTACGTCAAGTCATCTACTGGAGGGTGTTTGGGTTCGTTTTCATGCCTTGGATTTTGTGATTTTGGAAATGAGTGTGGATTCTGAGGGTTCAGGCATCTTTTTACCACAAGGTGGGAGATGGACACGAAGGGTAAAGGTGATCCTGTGGCCAGGTGGAAATGAGGGTTGGAGGCTCCATGACCCAGGTGCAGTTGTTCAGCGGGTCATGGTTATTTGCGCGGGAGGGGGGGTTGTTGTTGATAGTTGCATTGCCCTGCAGTGTGATGGGAACTCTGACATTGTAATGTTGTTGTCCTATGTACATGTTGTGTTCTGCTGATCAATGCCTGTTCATGTGTTGTGTTTTCCTTTCAGGTGCGAGGGGATAGTTGTGGTTTGACATGCTGGGGTGTACACATGGTGGATGTTCACATGTGATGTGTAGGGAACACTGATGGTCACTTGAGTGCACATGCATATGTGGAGTGCATGTCCCTGCAGAACCACACACTTGCACTCGGATGCACTCCATGTACTCCCACCCTTGCATATCCACGTGTACACTGTTTGCCTTCTGGTGCCCACTGTGTCCCGGCAGCACATGTTCTGTGACCGATTATGGTTCCAGTACATGCCAAATTTGATGTTTGATGTAGTCTGTCACTTAGATGTGATGCTCAGGGTGTGCATCACACGCAATGGCTGTTCACTGTGCTGTGCGCTGAGCAGTGTGATGCAGGAGTGGGACACTGCACACATGAGCTGCAGTGTTGATTTTGCAATGCATAATGTGCATATAGACAGGCATTCATTGTGATGTTACGTCTACGACTGTTGCAATGCATTTGGAAATGACTTATTTTGGGTGGGAAATTTTGTTGGTCTGTCATTTCATCTGATTCCGGGTCAGGCATCATTGTCCGATGCCACTGTACATTTAGGACATGGCAATGTGTACCTTATTGTTACTGCGTCAGTGTATGGGTATTGCTTGCCATGTCATGTTGATGTTTGGGAGGGTTTGAGTGACATGACAGTGATGGCCATGGCCTGTTTTGCAGGTGTGTGTGATGCACACCTTGCATGTCCAGGTCATCCGCTTCTCAGAGCAACTAGCTGGGGGTAGGTTTCTCTCCGCAGCAGGGCCCTCACCCTGGAACAGACTTCCTGCCTGACTTGAACTTGAGGGGAACCATCTCCAGTTCTGGAAGCACCTCAAGACCTTCCTCTTTGCTTCTGCTTACTCTCTGCCTCTCCCTTGCAGAATTCTTCACTGGAACTGCACAGGAGCTGCTACTGGGACACTCTCACCAACCTCGGTCCCTGGCCCAGCCACTGTCCACTTGCACTGCCACCCTGGCAACCCCTGCACTGCAGTACTGTCTCTCTATCCCTACAGCCCTCCCTTCCCAGCACTTGTCTGCACTTATCTTTGCAGTTGCCACCAGGCGACCTATGTATTATTCTTTTGGCCTACTTCCCCTGTACTGGACTCCCCCCCACCCTTCCCCTTGCACTTTTCCCTTCCCCCTACCCCTGCACTTGCACAATCTCAATGACACCTGGCCTAGTAGTACCGTTCTCTGTGTTCCCTTGTTCCCCCCCCGCCTCATTGCGCCTTGGAATACTTGTGTATGGCCCATGTCATGTCACATGTCATATGTGTGCATTTTGGTTGCACAGGATAGCTTGTGTTTAAGTAGCTAGGGATGCAGACGATGTGGCACTTCCATGGCAACTATCTCAGGGTGGTAGGGTTGTGACAGTTGACTGTCACTTTGTCATCATCGATTGTCACCTGGTATGTGCCAGGCCTGTGTGCACTCCGCAGGGGTGGGAGTTTAGGTGAAAAATGTGGCCACAAGCTGGGTCCGGGCTTCCTGGCCACGTGCCCTGTCCCCTCCCATGGGCAGCGCCTGTGCCTGTGGTTGGGGATGTGGGGGCACCACCATGTCCACCGGGACGCCCTGCCGTGTTGCAACATTGTGCAGGACACATGCTGCCACAATGATCCTGCACACTACTGGTGGTGCATAGAGTAGTTGCCCACCAGAGCGGTCAAGGGAGCGGAAACGTGACTTGAGCACTCCGAATGTGCGCTCCACTATGCCCCTGGTTGCAATATGGGCGGCGTTGTATCTTACCTGGGGTGGTGTGGTGGGGTTCCGGATTGGCGTCATCATGTGGTTGCTCAGAGGGTAGGCACTGTCCCCTGGGGAGGTGATAATAATTGAGATTATTAGGGTTGGGATATTTGTCTGTGTGTGACTTGCATGCATGTGCAAGGG
Organism: Ambystoma mexicanum; assembly: GCF_040938575.1. Lineage (NCBI taxonomy): Eukaryota > Metazoa > Chordata > Amphibia > Caudata > Ambystomatidae > Ambystoma > Ambystoma mexicanum. Next base: position 473,122,133 of record NC_090932.1, on the reverse strand, counting down.
CATTTGTACTGACCTAGGAGCCATGTGTCGCCATGCTGCCCAGCTTCCAGGGCCCGGCTCAGGGCGGACATTCTGTATATGAAACTGTCATGGGTGGAGCCAGGGTAGTTTGCATAGACAGAGGTGATGATTCCCTTTGCATCGCATACCACCTGTACATTGATGGAATGCCAGTGCTTGCGGTTTCGGTAGATGTGCTCAGTGGCCCTAGGTGGACGTAGGGCCACATGGGTGCAATCTATGGCACCGAGCACTTTGGGGAAGTGTGCCACTCTGAAAAAATCCAGGACAACGGCCTGCCTTTCTGCGGGTGTTCTGGGCATGTATATGTGCCTGCGGACTGAGGGGCGCGCTGTCATGATTGCCAGTACCTGGAGTAGGCAGCGTGACTGCGTGGCCTGTGAGACCCCCCCCACTATGGCAGTGGTCCGCTGAAACGACCCAGTGGCCAAAAAATGCAAGACATTGAGCAGCTTCTCCAAGGGGCTCAATGCTTGGGAGCAAAGGGTGGGGATGTGAGGTCATCTTCCCACTCCCTGACGAGGTCTAGGATGATATGGGGTGGAAACCTATACCTGCCGTAGACCTGGTCGTCAGGCATCCCAAAAAGGCTTGTCCGTGGTGCAAAAATGCGTGCCCTGGCTATTCTCCTCCTCCTGCGGTGTCCCACAATCAGTGCAGCAACAAATGGGGCATTCATCGTCGCTGTATATACGCGTTAGTTGTTTGCGCGCACTTTTATGCTGTGCGCGGGCGCGGGACGCCTCCGTGTGGGCGGACTCGTTGGTTTCCCGTATTCGGGTGTCATCGCGTGTGATCGGAGGGGAGCGAGCGTACACGCGATTGGCCTGGGTACGTGTGTTTCGGGGTGCGCGGGTAGTTCCACACGCCATTGGCCTGGGTACGTGTGTTTCGGGGTGCGCGGGTAGTTCCACACGCCATTGGCCTGGGTACGTGTGTTTCGGGGTGCGCGGGTAGTTCCACACGCCATTGGCCTGGGTACGTGTGTTTCGGGGTGCGCGGTTAGTTCCACACGCCATTGGCCTGGGTACGTGACGCCATTGGCCTGGGTACGTGTGTTCCGGGGTGCCGTGAACTTTCACACGCGATTGGTTGATATCCACGTGTGTTCTGTCATCACGTGCAATGAGGGATACTCCCTCGCACGTCACGTCACAGACGCGCTCACGCGCTGAGGGCCTTTGGTCCAATGAAAATGCGTATGCGTGCAGACGCGCTTACGCGCTAAGGGCCTTTCCTCGAATTACACGCTGACGTGCAGAATTTTCACGTGCCAAATCACTCCGTATCAAGCTGGCCACGCGTAAGCACACGGAAGACCACGCTCCTGCCCAGAAGGCCGAACTACTGCCCCCCAGAGCCCCGAGCACGCTCCCACCTGCCATCTGCTGCTGCCTGACTGCCTGCTGCCCACGTGCCCTGCCATTTGCTGCCTGCACATCAGCCAGGGGTGCTGTTGCTGTGACCACCCCTGCTGGAACCAAAGACTCCCGACTGGGATTCCATCGCTCCACAGCCCAGCCCCAGGACCCAGTTGCCCACCCACTCCTGCCTCTGGGGTTGTCATGTCGGGGCAAACTCCATCTGTGACCACTGACAACCCCCGGCCAGAGAGGCAGAGGGGCACCAGCTTCAGTGCCACCGAAGTTGGTGTCTTGGTGGAGCAAGTCCTAGGGCAGTATGATGCCCTCTTCGGAAGTTCCCGCGCCGACAAGGAAGGACGGACTCGGATCTGGACTGACATCGTGACTGCCATCAACGCGGAGGGGGTGGCAGTCCGCGACTTCCAACATGTCAAGAAGCGCTGGGAGGACTTCAGGTCCAGGACCCTGAACAAGGCCCGGCGCCTCTTGAAGGCAGCGGATGCCAAGGGGCGCCGGGGCCACTTGTCGGAGGAACAGATGAGGGTCCTGGAACACATATCCCCAGCGCTCCACGTCCAGGTCCTTGAGAGGCAGACCCGTCTGGAGTCGAGCGGTAAGTGTACATGCATCCTGATTGTGAGCAGTGCGTGCGGTGATTGTTCAGTAGTGTGCAGGTTGCACATCTGTTTGTATGGGGTTGAGTATGGGTGCGGGTGTACAGGTCCGTGGGGCTGACACATGCGAGGGCTGTAATGTGTGAGACATGGATGGTGCCTGTGTGTGTGGGCTTGCATGCCAAATGCAGTTGTGTGGGCACACAAGTTTGTATGAATGTGTATGTGAGTAGACATGTCCGTGATGTCACGCATGTATGTTGTTTTCAGCTGCATGTATCAGCGCTGTGTACATGTGCATGTGTGTGTATTTGACAAGGGTGCAACAGTGATGCAACATGGATGCATGTGACAGCGGTATGTGGAAGCCTGATGGGCAGATGTGACATGGATGCCCGTCTGAACACTGCGACACTTGCCAGAGGTGTACACATGCATGCAAGTGTGGTGGTGTGTGTACATGTGTGGTGCACTTCCTGTGTTGCATGTGATGTCTGGCTCACCTTTGGCTGCTCATGCTGTTGTATGTGTATGGATGGTGTTGGCAGTTGCGATATGGCTGTGGTATGGCTCGTGTGTGCGAGTTGTAATGACATGTGTGTTGGGGATCGTGATGACATGTCTGAGGTTTGCCAATGCCACTCATGTACAACTGTCATGTGTGTATGTGTCCATTGTACATTGCCCTGATGCGTGTGTTTTGTTTCTCCCTGTCTGCAGCGTCAACTGATGAAGAGGGCGGAGAAGGTGCTGTGGAGCACAGCAGCGGGGATCCCACCGCCAGCCGGAGACGCAAGGCCCGGCTCCCCTCCCATGTTGTCATCTCGTCGGGGAGTGAGGAGTCCGGTGCCGCGTCCCAGGCCGCAGCTGCCGGGGGGAGGTCCAAGAGGCAGAGGTTGCAGTTGGACTCCTCGGCAGCAGAAGGGGCAGCTGGGACCCCACAGGGCCCAACGGGGGAAGATGGCACAGAGTCATCCAGGTTGGTGGGGGGTTTGGTGGAGGAGGAGGCCGTGCAAGCACCAGAGACAGGGTCTGGGGGTGGGGATCCCACTGGTGCTAGTGGTGCAGTGCAGGACCAGGGACAGGAGGCAACACAGGCCGCCGCGGAGGTGCCTGTGTGCAATCCTGTCCCTGATCCTGTCCCTGCATCATCTTGCACCAGCAGGGATGCCTATGTCCAGACCAGTTTTCAGGCAGGGGATGAGCTGACGTCAACTGGCCTTCCTCTGCCTGCGGACGTGGCTATCCAGGCCCGGGTTGAGCCTGTCCTGGCTGGTGTGGCGTTGCGTCAACGGGCCATGCGAGGTGACCTGCAGTCTTTTCATGAAGAGACTGCACGTCATCTCGAATGGCTCGTTGACCACGTCAGCCTGCTGGGACAGGTCACCCAGGCCGGATTCCTCCGTCTGATGGGGCTTGCCACGACCCCCTCCTCAGCTGGACCCCCTACGCGCCAGACGTACTCTGTGCCATCTTCCCACCCATCAGTCACCTGGGTGCCCTGTGGAGCTGCCTCTGACAGTGCGGCCAGGCTGGTGGAGGAGGCATCCCTGCCACAGTCGGGAGTCGGACGTCCAGCAGGGGTGGCCACGTCAACGACTGCACCCCAGCCGGCGGAGGATGTGCAGGCAGCAGGAGGCAGTGCAGGGGCAGAGGCACAGCAGCAGCAGCACCATGGTGGGAGCCATGAAGGCTCGGGGCCTTCGACATCGGAGGGGCAGGCATCGGCCGGAGGGCAGGAGGACCCAGGACAAAAAGTGTCTTCCGTGTGGCAGCGGTTGGGCCACGCCATAGATGCGGAGCGGCAGCGGGCGGAAGAGGCACGGCTCTCAATGGTCAGGGCGGAGAACTCCATGCAGAGGGCCCTGAGGCGGGCCGAGTGCCTCGAGGCAATCCGCAGGGGTTTGGAGGTGGACACGTCGATGGCCCTGTGGACCCTCAGGGCCATGGAGGAGGACCGCCTCCGGGACATTGAGGAGGAGTTCGATGATGCCCTGGCCCGGCACATCCAGAAGTGAGCCGTGGAACTAGCCCGCTGCCCTTGTACATAGTTATGTAGGTAGTGTTAGGTTTCATTTTTGTTTTTGTTTCATTTGGACCTTTTGGACATTGGCCACATTTTTGTATATATTTTTTTTATTAGTTAGTGTAGTTAGATAGGTTTCCTTTATTTTGTTGGGATAATGGACCCTGGCTTCTTGCATTGTACATAGCTGTAGACTTGTACATACTTTCTTTTTTAACATTCTCCATGGATCAATGGCTTTTATTTTTATTTCCCATTGGATTTTGTTTTGTGGACATTGACTTTGTACAACATTACTTTGGATTTCTATATATTTTTTTTTTTTTTATTTTGAACGGACATGCTTCTTTTCATTTTTTTACATTCACATTTCTGTTTCTTCATTTTTGATACTATTCATGTTTCCTTTAATACATTATTTTTTTGTTGAACTTCAATGTGTGGTATCTCATTGTTTTCATGCATTTCATGTTCTGTGTTTTGAGATTCACTGACACCCATTGGGTGTATGTGAGGGACATGTGTTTGTTTCGGAACTTGCAATTGGTGTTCTGTGATGTAATTGCAAATTATGAGTGGGTGGATGCAATACTCGGGTGGGTGTTTTGCATTTGGGGGCTGACCATAGAGACCAGGGTTCTGGATTGTGATGACATGTTGGGTGGGGAACATGAGTTGGACATGGGTGGGGGCCTGGTGGAGGGTGCCCCTGCACTGCTGGGGGGTGGGGGTGGTGGGAGACATGGGTGGGGGCCTGGTGGAGGCTGCCCCTGGTGACTGGAGGGGTGGGGGTGGTGGGAGACATGGTTGGGGGCCTGCTGGGGGGTGGGGGTGCAAGGGGACATGGTTGGTGGCCTGCTGGCAGGTGCCCCACAGTGCTGGGGGGTGGGAGTGCAGGGGGACATGAGTGGGGGCCTGCTGGGGGTGGGGGTGCAAGGGGACATGGTTGGGGGCCTGCTGGCAGGTGCCCCACAGTGCTGGGGGGTGGGGGTGCAAGGGGACATGAGTGGGACATGGTTGGGGGCCTGCTGGCAGGTGCCCCACAGTGCTGGGGGGTGGGGGTGCAAGGGGACATGAGTGGGACATGGTTGGGGGCCTGCTGGCAGGTGCCCCACAGTGCTGGGGGGTGGGGGTGCAAGGGGGACATGAGTGGGGGCCTGGTGGAGGCTGCCCCTGGTGACTGGAGGGATGGGGGTGGTGGGAGACATGGGTGGGGGCCTGCTGGGGGGTGGGGGTGCAAGGGGACATGGTTGGGGGCCTGCTGGCAGGTGCCCCACAGTGCTGGGGGGTGGGGGTGCAGGGGGACATGAGTGGTGGCCTGCTGGGGGTGGGGGTGCAAGGGGACATGGTTGGGGGCCTGCTGGCAGGTGCCCCACTGTGCTGGGGGGTGGGGGTGCAAGGGGACATGAGTGGGACATGGTTGGGGGCCTGCTGGCAGGTGCCCCACAGTGCTGGGGGGTGGGGGTGCAAGGGGGACATGAGTGGGGGCCTGGTGGAGGCTGCCCCTGGTGACTGGAGGGGTGGGGGTGGTGGGAGACATGGGTGGGGGCCTGGTGGAGGCTGCCACTGGTGACTGGAGGGGTGGGGGTGGTGGGAGACATGGGTGGGGGCCTGGTGGAGGCTGCCCCTGGTGACTGGAGGGGTGGGGGTGGTGGGAGACATGGGTGGGGGCCTGGTGGAGGCTGCCCCTGGTGACTGGAGGGGTGGGGGTGGTGTGAGACATGGGTGGGGGCCTTGTGGAGGCTGCCCCTGGTGACTGGGTGGTGGGGGTGGTGGGAGACATGGGTGGGGGCCTTGTGGAGCCTGCCCCTGGTGACTGGAGGGGTGGGGGTGGTGGGAGACATGGGTGGGGGCCTGGTGGAGGCTGCCCCTGGTGACTGGAGGGGTGGGGGTGGTGGGAGACATGGTTGGGGGCCTGCTGGGGGGTGGGGGTGCAAGGGGACATGGTTGGGGGCCTGCTGGCAGGTGCCCCACAGTGCTGGGGGGTGGGGGTGCAGGGGGACATGAGTGGGGGCCTGCTGGGGGTGGGGGTGCAAGGGGACATGGTTGGGGGCCTGCTGGCAGGTGCCCCACAGTGCTGGGGGGTGGGGGTGCAAGGGGACATGAGTGGGACATGGTTGGGGGCCTGCTGGCAGGTGCCCCACAGTGCTGGGGGGTGGGGGTGCAAGGGGACATGAGTGGGACATGGTTGGGGGCCTGCTGGCAGGTGCCCCACAGTGCTGGGGGGTGGGGGTGCAAGGGGGACATGAGTGGGGGCCTGGTGGAGGCTGCCCCTGGTGACTGGAGGGGTGGGGGTGGTGGGAGACATGGGTGGGGGCCTGGTGGAGGCTGCCCCTGGTGACTGGAGGGGTGGGGGTGGTGGGAGACATGGGTGGGGGCCTGGTGGAGGCTGCCCCTGGTGACTGGAGGGGTGGGGGTGGTGGGAGACATGGGTGGGGGCCTGGTGGAGGCTGCCCCTGGTGACTGGAGGGGTGGGGGTGGTGGGAGACATGGGTGGGGGCCTGGTGGAGGCTGCCCCTGGTGACTGGAGGGGTGGGGGTGGTGGGAGACATGGGTGGGGGCCTGGTGGAGGCTGCCCCTGGTGACTGGAGGGGTGGGGGTGGTGGGAGACATGGGTGGGGGCCTTGTGGAGGCTGCCCCTGGTGACTGGGTGGTGGGGGTGGTGGGAGACATGGGTGGGGGCCTTGTGGAGGCTGCCCCTGGTGACGGGAGGGGTGGGGGTGGTGGGAGACATGGTTGGGGGCCTGCTGGGGGGTGGGGGTGCAAGGGGACATGGTTGGGGGCCTGCTGGCAGGTGCCCCACAGTGCTGGGGGTGGGGGTGGTGGGAGACATGGGTGGGGGCCTGGTGGAGGCTGCCCCTGCACTGCTGGGGGGTGGGGGTGCTGGGAGACATGTGTTGGACATGGGTGGGGGCCTGGTGGAGGCTGCCCCTGCACTGCTGGGGGGTGGGGGTGGTGGGAGACATGGGTGGGGGCCTGGTGGAGGCTGCCCCTGGTGACTGGGGGTGGTGGGAGACATGGGTGGGGGCCTGGTGGAGGCTGCCCCTGGTGGCTGGGGGGCGGGGGTGGTGGGAGACATGGGTGGGGGCCTGGTGGAGGCTGCCCCTGCACTGCTGGGGGGTGGGGGTGCTGGGAGACATGGGTTGGACATGGGTGGGAGCCTGCTGGCAGGTGCCCTACAGTGCTGGGGGGTGGGGGTGGTGGGAGACATGGGTGGGGGCCTGGTGGAGGCTGCCCCTGCACTGCTGGGGGGTGGGGGTGCAGGGGGACATGAGTGGGGGCCTGCTGGGGGGTGGGGGTGCAAGGGGACATGTGGCTTGGCTGGGGGGCATGCCCATGGTGGATGGGCTGCCTGCGGGACATGACCAGGGGTGCAGGATAGTCCCCTGTGGTGTGGGCTGCCTGCAGATGTCGTGGAGGGGGTAGAGTGGAGACCTGGGAGGACCCACACTGGCAATTCACCTCTTCAACTTCCCGCACACCTACGTAATACACTGCCCCACTCGCACAGGCCCAATCGCGTGTAGGATTTCTCGCGCACCCCTGAAATCCACGTACACAGCCCAATCGCGTGTAGAATTTCTCGCGCACCCCTGAAATCCACGTACCCAGGCCAATCGCGTGTAGAATTTCTTGCGCACCCCTGAAATCCACGTACCCAGGCCAATCGCGTGTAGATTTTCTCGCTCACCCCTGAAATCCACGTACCCAGGCCAATCGCGTGTAGAATTTCTCGCGCACCCCTGAAATCCACGTACCCAGCCCAATCGCGTGTAGATTTTCTCGCGCACCCCTGAAATCCACGTACCCAGGCCAATCGCGTGTAGAATTTCTCGCGCACCCCTGAAATCCACGTACCCAGCACAATCGCGTGTAGAATTTCTCGCGCACCCCTGAAATCCACGTACCCAGGCCAATCGCGTGTAGAATTTCTCGCGCACCCCTGAAATCCACGTACCCAGCCCAATCGCGTGTAGAATTTGTCGCGCACCCCTGAAATCCACGTACCCAGGCCAATCGCGTGTAGAATTTGTCGCGCACCCCTGAAATCCACGTACCCAGGCCAATCGCGTGTAGAATTTCTCGCGCACCCCTGAAATCCACGTACCCAGGCCAATCGCGTGTAGATTTTCTCGCTCACCCCTGAAATCCACGTACCCAGGCCAATCGCGTGTAGAATTTCTTGCGCACCCCTGAAATCCACGTACCCAGCCCAATCGCGTGTAGATTTTCTCGCGCACCCCTGAAATCCACGTACCCAGGCCAATCGCGTGTAGAATTTCTCGCGCACCCCTGAAATCCACGTACCCAGCCCAATCGCGTGTAGAATTTCTCGCGCACCCCTGAAATCCACGTACCCAGGCCAATCGCGTGTAGAATTTCTCGCGCACCCCTGAAATCCACGTACCCAGGCCAATCGCGTGTAGAATTTCTCGCGCACCCCTGAAATCCACGTACCCAGCCCAATCGCGTGTAGATTTTCTCGCGCACCCCTGTAATACACGTACCCAGGCTAATCGCGTGTAGAATTTCTCGCGCACCCCTGAAATCCACGTACCCAGGCCAATCGCGTGTAGATTTTCTCGCGCACCCCTGTAATACACGTACCCAGGCCTATCGCGTGTGGGGACACCCGCACACCCCTGAAATACACGCTCCCCGCTCTGCGTTTGCTGCTGCCCTTTGCGCTGGATTGGGGATTTTGATGGCTGTCCCCTGCGCAAGGGGCGTTCTTGGGGGCGTAACTGACGCTGCTGCAGGGTCGCTGCGCCACTCTGCGCCACGGCTGGTTGTGGATGTTGGAATCCATGAATACGCTGTGCGCCTGAATGTGTTTCGGCGCACGCGGCTGGCGCAGACTACCGCACGCGCACACTGTGCGCCAGCCGCTTGCGCCACTTGTGCGCCAAATTCTATGAATTGGCCCCTAAATTGTGAGGTGGCTACAAAGAGAGGAGAGAGTGTTCGGGGCGGTGGGTATTTGTCCCTTACGTGCCGTGGGTGGTGCATGATAAACAAAGGGGAGGGGGTGCATAAAACTGCATTCTATTAGCTACACGGATTACGCGAGACAGTGCATTGTGTTTGTTTCGGGCTTCATAATGCATTTAAAACCAAGATTTTATTGTTTAATGCGCGCAAATTAAAGTGCATGCTGGTAATTGTAGGTTTCCTAAAGCTGCACTCAAACAACCCGCGTACACTTTCAAGAAGTCTAACTTGTAGATATGTACACTGAGGTGGAAGGACTGGCAGCTAGAACATAGTAAGTGAAGTAGATGCAGGACATGGAGAGAGCGGGGATTGGTATTGGCTGGAGGACTGCGACAGCCTAAAGGGGCGAATGCAGGTCTTGAAAGGGAAATGTTGACGGAATGATGGCCCAGAGGAAAAAAACGAAATGGGGCAGGGAGAGTAGGCATCCGGCTAGGGGGTAAGAAAACAAGGCGGTAAAACGGTAATTTCAAATATTCCAGCAGGGAAATCGAAAGAGACCAGAACGAAGGTCACATGAGAGAATTAGGAGGTCAGAAATGTAGGCAGTCATAGAGGGAATCAAGTGATTAAGTGAAAGGTAGGTGCGCGAGAAGAAAAGGAGCACATAAAAAAATAAGAATATGCCAATGGAAAAGGGTGATAGGACAGGGGGGGGGCGGCATAGGGGAGGCACAGCAAGTGCAGGAAAGGGCGGAGTGGGACCGAGAGCGGTGTAGGCTAAGAACTCCGGCGAATGCCAGAAATAGGGTGTGAAATAAACGGAGAGTGGAAGATGTGTTGGGCAGACTTGGCTACGAGGAAGATAACGAGGTGAAAGAGAGTCGTATAAGGGAAAAGGGATGGGCTACCAAGGGTGGACAATTGGTCACTTGTAGAGCAATTTATTCTAGCTTACCTCACAGAGGCTACAACAGATGCAGAACACGCCTTCGTTTAGTGTAATTATCGTGCCCCTGACAATGGAGCACAGTCACAAGCAGCTGCTGAGAGACGGTCTTGGAACACGCAGCCGCGAAGCCCTTTCTCTGCTGGAGGCCCGGAAAACCATCTCCTACTTCTGCATCTTGCACTTGCAAAGTGCCCTAATAGTGCTAAGCACGCTGTTTACCTTCTCTCAGTTCTTTCATTTCTAGTGTAAAATGCGCAGCTACTGTCTATTTTCGTGTGTGGAAACATGATAGGTTCATAATCACGTCACTGCCGGATCTTCTCCTTGGGTGTTGTAGAATGTCTGGCGGCCTTTCCCGCTGGATTTTTTTAATTAACTGAGTAGAATATTCTGGTAGGCGATGTGGTTGTAACTTTTATGAAGCAAATGACACAGGAACACTGTTCATGATTGAAGTATATTTTAGTTACAACCAGTGGAGCCAAGATGTTGGCAACTGTTACCCATATTGTGTTTCCACAATGATCACTGACACATTGGGCCTCTTTACGAGTATGGAGGTTAATAAGGGCATGGCTGCCTCCATACCGGGTTCCAGTACCGGGTTCTGTGAATGAGGAATTACCGGGTCATTCCAACCTTGGAAGACCCGGTAATTCCTCATTCACAAAACCAATCCCCATCCCCATTTGAGCCCCCATAGGGCTAAATGGGAATGAGGATGGAGCTAATAACGGGCCCGTTCCGTGTCTGACCAGACGTTCTGTGCGGGTCCCGCTAGGGGACCTCGTAATAAGGCATCCCGTAATGAACGGTGCCAGTCCCGTCCCGACACGCTTCATTACGGGAGCACCATGGCCGTAATGAGGCCCATTGTGTAAGTGTTGTCAATAAAAAGGCTGCAGGTTTTTTATTGTACATTACGTAATATTACACAACATAATAGTCATAATAATAATAACCATATCATACATAATGTACACTTTGAGCACAAGGTCCAGGGTTGTGCCCCCTGGCCAGTGGGCACCTGGATGGGTTACTGGCCATCCAGGTTCCCCCCAAAAGTTGCTCATCTACCTCTACCAGCGGCCAAACTGTCTGCCAATTCTAAATGGGACTCCCCCATTCCCTTGCCTAGTAACTGCCCCTTGTCTGGGTTTTGAAATTACCTGGTCTTGCTCATGTCGGGCTACATTCCACGCTTGGTGCCACAAGGTTCCCCCTTTTTTCGCTCTAGCTCTTTGCTATGGCTATACCTTTATATCGTCTTAACCCATATATGCTGAACTCTCTTTTATCCCGGCTCGGGTGTCTGCTCTTTTATTGACCTCCTGCTTGTTTAAAATGTTACTATCCCTCGTCTTCCTTTCCCTTGACCATTAACTGCCCCATGTAAGGGTTTTGTCATTACCTGGTCTTGCTCATGAGGGGGTGCATTCCTCCCTTGGTGTCGCAATTCTCCCCCTTGTTATTGCTCTAGCTCTTTGCTATGACTATAGATTTGTATGGTCTTAATACCTATATGTTGAGCTCTCTTTTTCACCTGCTTGGGTGACTGGTCTTTTATTGAACTCCAATGCTTGTTTAAAGATTCACTATCCCTTGTCTCCCCACATGTCCTGGTAATTGTTGTTCTAACCGTTTCTGGTTGAACCAGTTCTGGGCACCCACTATTTGTAAAACTTATTAGACTTCCTTTTTTCTGACCCACCAAAACATGGTCCTCTCGCCCTTCTGCCGGGCCTACGACTTGCCTGGACCCTTTCCCTGCCTGGACCCTTCCCGTGTGCCCATTGTGGTGCGTGGGCAGCGGGTTGGATGTGCCCCCGTTTCACATTATATTGTTTTCAATGTGAGATAGCCCTGTACCTTCTAGCAATTTTTGTAGTACCGTTTACTGTATTGTGTTAGATGCTGTTTGCCAATGTTCTCTTGGCGAGCCGCCAAATATTAACATAGATTTTTGTAGTACCATTTTCGGCCACTTGTAATATTGTGCTGGGTGTTGCTTGCCAATGCATTCTCCACGAGCCTGCCGTCCCTTTAAACCCGTTTTCAGGTTCTGTGCTACTTGTAGCCCCTTGGCCCCGGCCGTCCGGTGTTGGCCTGTTGTTGCCATACCTATTTTTCTAAAATGCTTCTGCTGGTTTTTGACTGTGTCTTGTTGCCTATTGCTGCCCTTATTCTACAAAATGTCTATATACCTTTATCTGACTTGTTATTGTCTGTGAGGTGTCTCTTCACTCATTTTTCCTCTTTGCCTGGTATTTCCTAAAGTTCACAGTCGATCTTTATCAGTGTCTTGCAGGCTTCTGTTGGACCCTTTCCGCTAACATTTTTAGCTACTGTTTATCTGACGCATAATCGTCTGCGTGTGTTCTCTTTACTCATTTTTCCTTCATGGTAGTTATCATGGTAGCTGCCCCTAAATTCTTATTTTCCTACTTCACGTTTTGTTATCATGTGCCTAACTACCCATGAGTGGTTTCTGAGCATAGATTCGGGGGTTGTCTTTGTGTTATGTCCCATCATTATGTGTTTTCGCACGACCGTGTTGCTGCTGAGCTATTCCCCCTCGCATTCCCACACTGAAGTGTGTTGTTTATGAGGATGCTTTTCTACCCTACGGTGCAAACCCTGTGCCATCTTCAGTGCCCCGCTTTATTCCTGTCAGCGTTGGGGTCGGGACCAATTCCTAAACCCCATCTGCTTTTGTCTAGCTTTTACTTGTAGTGTGCAGGTTTGATTGGCATACCCATTCTCACATCCCTTGACCGCAGCTTTTTGGGAGGAGAAATTTGTGTATTGTTCCCAGTGTGGGTTAATTGTAATCGCTACCTCTTTTGTGTTTTTTCTCGCCATATGTAGCTGTCTGCGTGTCCCTTTTTAACTTGCGTCTATGTTGTTCAAATCTATCTCTGCCGCTGCCCTATTCGGCTGCATGGTGGTAAGTGACTTGATATCCTGTGTAGGCCCAAGCCCCGGTTGTTTGTGCGTGGTGTGACCGCCTCCCCTTGCACTGCTTTCTTAAGCTGCTGGGTTGTGCAGGTTTATTCCATTTTGTCATCTGGGTAAGTTTACCCCTAAACGCATAATCATTCATATTTTATCTCGTGCTTATGAAAAATCCCAGTATCTGGGCGTTGTTTATTATTAACCCGGGAAGCAGGACTGAGTTCGGACTTGCCTGGCTCGACTCTTTGTCTAGCTTTGTTATATGACCCTCTTGCGATACTATCCTTTAGTCCCTGTTGTTATGTTATCTATTGTCCTCTTTTGACTATCCCTGGGCCAGTTCGCCCGCCTCTTTGCCACTGACTGTACCTTCTTGCTGCTTGTGCAGCTCTTTATAAAGTCCAGGGACTAGCCCTTGGTTTTATGTGCCTGTGTCGGAGCTTGTCCAGCCCCCGGCCAGCTGGTGCCAGTGGCATTTTGCTCCTTGGGTGCCTTTTGTCCCTACTTGGGTGTTGTCACGCTTCTCTTGACCTTGGTGCTTGGCACTTTCTCTACTTACCCTTGTGGCTTGTCACCGCCTTCTGACTGCTGGGTGTCGCACTGCTTTCCATACTCCCTTGCCGGATTGCTGCCGCCCTGTACTGCACTTCTGTGATGTTGTACCTGCGGAACTTTGTGCACCCAGGCTGCTTTTGTTGCACTGCTTACAGAGCGTTGTGACAAACTGGGACCCCCTTCTATCGCGGGTTCTCCTTAAATTGAAAGTAAAACCAAACTGTGCAGTGTTCTAAAAACCAGTTTTCAGCGCTCTATTCTTCATTCAGCATTTGAAAAATCATTTTTGCTGCATTCTATTCAGAGTGCTGCGTGAACTGGAAGCCCCTTCTTTCGGGTTCTCCCTTTATTCCCTCTTCATTGACTGATTGGCTTTCTCTGCGATTTCTTGTTCCCCTACTAGTTCGGGAAAACTTTAGACACATTTTTGTTCTCTTTTTGCAGCTGCTTCTGCTATGTCTTCTGCTATGGTTTTTTGGTTGAACATGCTGTCCCACATCACTGCAGCCCAACTTCTTGTACCTCCTTCCATGTGACACTGTAGGAGTATGCTTGGCTGTTTCGGATTAGCTATGAGTTTGCCGCTCCTGGTAACCGAACACCTCCTATGGCTTTTTAGCCTGGCTTGTGTTTTCAGATTCCTTCCCTGCTTTACTTTCTACACCGACGACTCTTGCCCTGCATGCTCAGTGCTGTGACCGTCATATCTTCTCTTGTACTTGTGTTGCAATAAATGGATTCTTGTTTCCACAGTGTGTGCTGTGTTGTGAGGTGCTTATTGTCGTTTTCGGCCACTCGCTCTTTGGCATTGTGTTTTGTCATTCAGTCTTCTGTGTTTCTAAAAGTTTGCTCATATGTCTGCTAGTCTGTGTGACCGGTTGACATGCTAAGCTGGCTCTGCCGAAAATGGAAACTGTGTCATCCACCTATGCACTGATGTCTGCATCGGGTCAGGACGAGCGCTCAACTCATTACGCTATCTGCTCGTCATTTATTTTCTTTGTGTCATTACTAAAATTCCTACCCCTTCCAGTTTGCCGTCTGAATGATACAAAAATACGTTTGTTTTGTATTTCCAACCCCCACTGGCGACTGCTGATTGTGTGTTGTCTTGCAGTTGTTGATTTTAGTTGAACCAATCTATCAGTACTTTAATGCCTTTCATCACCGTCTTTCCACGTTTGGGAACTGTCAACAGCCCCCCTCAGTGTGTTTCTGTGTTGCATTAACCCGACTCTGAAAAAACCTTTGGATTTGTAACAGGAAAAAAAGCATTTGTATGTTCATTTACTAACAGAACTTCTGCATTGTAACGTGTTCTAATGATGCAACCCCCCAATCACCAATTTGCATCTTGTGTCTGGTGTGCGTGCTTGTCCCTTTACAAATAATAAATACGTGGGTCCAAAACTAGTACTAACTTCAGTTCTTTCATTTTTACAAAGGCAAAGATTATTTATTTATTTTATTTCATTGCTCATTAATAGTGTGCTTAAGTGCCAGCAGGTGGTTTCTAAGCGCGGGATCTGGATTCAAAGCTGTGCTGCGCCGCTGTCTTGTATCCAAGACAAACATGCTGTCCCCTGAGCCATCCTTCCTTCCTGTGTGCAAGTACCCGTAATTGTTATTGTATTATTGTGGGCCTCAAGAGTAAACAATACTTTTTTTTTGCTTCCCCCTTAACCATTTTCTATTCTTATAATCATAATTAATTATTTAATACTGTGATTAGTACTCAATAGGTTTCCAAAGAGTTTTCAACACTGAGGACCCAGGGTCCAAACCCGTGCTGCTCTGTGTCGTCTTGCTTCCAATGTGAGGTATACTACCTTGCATTCATTGCGCTCCTCGCGGATGTGACGTTGCAATCACAAACGACGCATGCGCGAGCCTCGCTCTGGGTCGCGCATGCGCGTTCGCAATAAAGAACGTCCGTGCGGCAGTTGCCGCCGGGACTCCGGAACACACACACACACATGTCCTGTGTCTTCTTGCATGCTTGCGAGTGCGTGTGTGATAGTACGGGGCAGCCCGAGGCACAGGCTCGCCCACAACATCTGGCGACGAGGCGGGACGCGAACGGAGCGTTTCGTTGACACAACGCTATGTGCCAACTGCTGCAACGTTACACCGTTGAGTTCCCCGAACCCAACGCGAGCAAAGTGGATGTGTTTCCAGGAAAGGTGTGTGGCAGTAGCGGCCTGGAAATGGGTTTGTGCGCTGCCCACATTTTAAAGGAACAGCACTACACCAATTTTTGGAACCCTGACAGTCTTCAGCATCCAAGAGGACTGCACTGTAATCAGTGACCACGGCATGAGTGGTGACACGATGGACACAGAAGAATAGAGGAACACCCAACAACCGGAAGGTCCTATGACTACATTACTCCTCACGACGCTGTGGGTTGAGGTACGTCTATGTGTCTGTCCAAGTCAGGTTTGCGCCCTCTGACCCCGAAGGAGGTGCCTGTGCGACCTGTGAACATGGCGGAAAGTGAAGGAGAAGCAGAGGCAGCGCAGGTGGTGGTGCAGAGGCAACAGGGGTCTCTGTTCCCATGCAAGAATTCGACACATCGGGCCCCCCCTCAAAGTTGGGCCCAAAATGGTTGTTGTGGATAAAAAAATTGGACATGTACTTTACTGCAACGGGAGAAACCAATGACGATGCAAAAAGGGCGACTCTGCTATATCTGCTGGTATGGACGTCCTGCGCATTTATGAATCTCTTAACCTGCAAGTGGTAACCTATGACACAGTCAAAACTGCCTTGAAGAATCATTTCATTCCATTGTCCAATGTAGATTATGAGGGATTACTTTTCTGTGGTGAAAAACAGCGGGAAGAGGAGTCACTTGACCAATTCTGCGCGCGCCTACGAGAAATGGCCACAACCTGTAGATGGGACAACGATGAGGCCATGATCAGAAATCAAGTGATCCAGGGTTGCAGCTCGGGCAAGCTCCGCAGACAGGTGTTGAGGGAGCCGGGCTGGAATCTTGTACAGATCCTGGACAGTGGGAGAACATATGCACTGGCTGAATCAAGGGGTGCCAAAATGAACGCGGCGGTGCGTCCCGGCAGGTCAGAAGAGGCATTTGCAATTGCGAAGCAGTCGTCGTCGAAGGCGAGGTGGAGCCAGAAACGCCAGGAGGTGGGTCTAACACAAGGGGCTGCGTCCATATGCCAATACTGCGGGTATGATTTGCCACACTCGGAGGACTGTCCTGCCAAATCGAGATCCTGTGGCAGGTGCAATGGTCCAGGACACTATGCCCGAATGTGTCAAGCTCCAGCGCTAATCGCCATACAAAGGGGACCGGCCAGGCTGATGGGCGCCGGTTCAAGGAGGCAAAGGAGCATTGTGACATTAGAACAGGATGTGCAGAAGCTAAACATCGCTGAGGAAGAAGAGGAGGAAGATGAGGTGTTCATTATTTCGAACATAGCGACAGGGGCAAGGAAAAAGAGGCAGCCCAAGTGTGTCGTGGACATTCAAGGGTGCCGACACAGTGTTGATAGACGCAGGAGCCTCGGTGTGTGTGCTTCACACCGATCACTATCAGTCAATCCCAGGGCCACCTCCATTGGACACTTCCATGGCGAAGATTTTCACTTTTGGCGGAGACACACCACTCCCCATTCAGGGCGTGTTTGTGGCGCCTGTGTCCAAGGGCGACAAGACCATAAAAGGCGGTTTTTCATCACTGACGTTAGCCCCCACTCTCTGCTCAGTTGCGCGGTGTCAGAGGCATTGGACCTTGTACATTTTGCGTTTGAAGTTTATCAAGTAGACATCGAGCAGTTGTTGGCCAGATTCTCAGTCATTTTTAAAGGAGTGGGAAAGTTGAAAGCTCCTCCTGTACGTCTGCACATTGATGGTACCATCAGGCCTGCGGCTCTCAAACATCGACAGATCCCGTTTCATCTCTGGGATCAGGTGGAGGAAGAACTCTGTTCACTGATCCAAATGGACATCATTGAAAGGGTGGAAGGTCCGACACCCTGGGTCTCACCCATAGTGGTGGCCCCCAAGCCAAAACAGCCGGGAGCGGTGCGCATTTGTGTTGATATGCGCCTCCCGAATGCGGCTATCAAAAGGGTGAGACATATAACACCCACTCTTGATGACATTATAGGAGAGCTGCAAGGGGCGAGAGTGTTCTCGAAGTTGGATCTGAGGTCGGGCTACCGCCAGCTTGAGCTCCACCCAGATTCACGTTATATTACTACTTTTACGACGCATGATGGCCTCTATCAGTTTAAGCGCCTGAGCTTCGGCATTTCATCTGCTGCGGAAGTTTTCCAAAATACAATCAGAGGGGCGCTAGCAGGACTGAAAGGTGTATTAAATATGAGCGATGACATCTTGGTCTTTGCCGAATCTGAGGCAGAACACATGAGAAGGTTAGAGCTCACCAAGAAGAGACTGGAGGAGTTGGGTCTTACCCTACACCGTGAAAAGTGTGAGTTTTTCAAGGACAAAATTTGTTTCTTTGGTTTCATCTTTCATGCCAGCGGCGTGTCACCCGATCCTGCAAAGGTCAAGGACATTCGTGAGGCCGCAGCTCCCCAGTCTCCCCAGTCTCCCATGGAGGTAAGGAGATTCTTGGGGATGGTCAACTACTGTGGGCGTTTTATTAGGGGTCTGGCTTCCTTGTCGGAACCCCTCAGGGCGCTAACCAAGAATGAAAGCTGTGTGGGTGTGGGACAGAAAGGAGCAGGAGGCCTTTCAGATCATCAAAAATGCCCTGTCGGATGGGGATACCATGGCATACTTTGACCCCACCGCAGAATCCGAGATTGTGGTTGACGCCAGCCCATTGGGTGTAGGGGCGGTCCTGATGCAAGCGGACAACAGAGGGGATATGCGACCCATCGCTTACTCAAGCAAAGCGCTCACGGACACGGAAAGGCGTTATTCGCAAATAGAAAGAGAGGCCTTGGCGATTCTTTGGGGCTGTCTCCATTTTCGTCTATACATCTTGGGCAAGCCTGTCATGGTCATAACCAATCACAAGCCCCTGCTGCCCATCCTGGTAGGAGTGTCTTCAAAGCCTCCACCCAGAATAGAAAGATGGATGTTGGCTCTTATGGAATATGGGGTCAAGCTTGTGTACAGACCGGGGACCAATAATCCGGCGGACTATCTATCTCGCCACCCAAACCATGAGAAGGCGGAAAAGACCAAGGAGGCATCTGACTGTCAAGGGCTGCTGTGTCACGTGGTGGAGGGTGTGCTGCCGGTGGCACTGTCCAGGCTCACCATAGCGACCTAATAGTCCAAGGATGAAGTGTTTCACATCATCAGGACGGCGGTAAGAAGCGGTGATTAGAGTGAGGTGCTTCAGAACAACTCTAGGCGGCAAGCGGATGCCCAAAGAGATCTTCAGGCCCTTTGGAGGGTGAGGGACGAACTGTCCATTTCAGACGACGGACTACTGCTGAGAGGGAGGCAAATAGTGATCTCACAGGTACTGCGAACTCGTGTAATGGAACTAGCCCACATAGGACATCAAGGGGTCGCCAAGACCAAGGCGAGACTCCGACCCAAAGTTTGGTTCCCCGGCCTAGAGGGGATGGTGGAGCTCTTTGTGAGAAGGTGCTTACCATGCCAAGCAGCGAGTCCGGGGGAGAGAGCTCTGCCTATTAGCTCGATGGAACGGAGTGAAAAGCCCTGGGGAACTGTCCATGTGGATTTCGGTCGACGGGGCGAGGC
Source organism: Ambystoma mexicanum (assembly GCF_040938575.1). NCBI lineage: Eukaryota > Metazoa > Chordata > Amphibia > Caudata > Ambystomatidae > Ambystoma > Ambystoma mexicanum. The sequence continues at coordinate 473,102,993 of NC_090932.1, read as the reverse complement.
ATGTATTTTTTGGCAGTGGTAGACCAATGGTCAAGATATCCCGAGGTGGAGGTAGTGGAAGGCACGACGACTGTGTACACCACTAGGGCCCTGGACAGAATGTTCGCAACACATGGCTTCCCCGAACTACTATGCTCGGACAATGGCCCTCCCTTTATGGGCAGCCAATTTGCTAAGTACCTGACAGAGAGGGGCATCCAGCACAGGAGGGTGTCGCCTTTGTGGCCTCGTGCCAATGGGGAAGCCGAGAGGCTCATGCACACTTTGAACAAGGTGTTGCGGATATCTGAAAGTGGAGGGGAGGACCTACAGAAGAAGCTAGTGGAGTTCCTAAGAGAGTATAGGATCACGCCTCATCAGTCAACTGGAGTCGCCCCCGCTGAAGCGCTCTTCAGGCGCTGCCCCCGCAGAATGATACCCGAAGTAGAAGGCCGGGAACCTGGGGTCATTGACAATGAGAAAGTAAGGGAAGAGCGAGCAGCATGCAACCAGAGGGAGAGCGAAAGAAGGGGTCTACAAGACAAGGAAGTAGCCGTAGGCGATTCCATGCTAGTACGGAACCCCCGACCGGAAGGCAAACTGTCCCTTCCCTATGAACCTCACCCGTGGACAGTCACGCACGTGAAGGGAACAATGGTCACGGCGGCATGCGCACGAGGGACTGTCACTCGCAATAGGTCCTTCTTTAAGAAGGTGGACACTTCAACTGATGCAATCGATCCTGGCGAAGGCACCTCCTCTGAAACCGTTCAAGAGAATCCAGTGGAGGATGCAGTGCAGGATGCCGTTCCGCCAGCAGAGGGTCCCAGCATAGTTCCCTCGAGTACCCCGCGGTATCCTGTGCGACGAGACCGAAGACTGCCTGCTCGCCTCAAGGACTACGTCCTGGACTCTGGAGATTGAGCCGAGGTTACAGCAGTTCGACAACCCATGTTGGGTCACAGGTTCTGTATTCACAGTTAGCACTGTTTTGCATTCGCAATGGTTATGTTGTTTTGATTAAAGAAAAAAAGGGATGTGACGTTGCAATCACGAACGACGCATGCGTGAGCCTCGCTCTGGGTCGCGCATGCGCGTTCGCAATAAAGAACGTCCGTGCGGCAGTTGCCGCCGGGACTCCGAACACACACACGCATGTCCCATGTCTTCTTGCATGCTTGCGAGTGCGTGTCTGATAGTACGGGGCGGCCCGAGGCATGGGCTCGCCCACAACAGCGACCGTTAGCCATTCACATAACTATGCATGGTATCTTTATTTCCAGTCAGGTGGATTGCACGATGTCTCCCTATTCTCCCTGAGTGTGTTTATTTTATTTTCAAACTTTTTTCATAAAGCCCACACTCTGTGCACTGCGTGCGCAGTGTAGGTTGCACACCCTGGATTTCTGCCTGCTGATGCTCTTCATGGGTTTCTCGTTGGCCACGCTTGTCAATTTCTCCTTTCTTGTTGATACGAAAGTTGCTTTCATAATTTCGACAACAAAAGGCCTCCTCTGAGCTAACCTTCAACTGACTCCGCGCTCTGCCTGTGCCGTGCAGCTTTGTATTAGCAAACTCCTTTGATCACGCCTGAGTTACCTGGAATCGTAAGCCTCGTGTCAATTTCATAATTTGTTTCTGCGGCAACCCCAGCCGGTACAATCTTTCTGCGTTTGGTTCCTCACTCGCAGACTGTCCTTTGTATTCTCTGAGATGCAGCTCCCTGTGTTGATGACTGTGTTTTCTGGCTGCTGCTGAGCTCTGCAGGGCCCCCGGTGAGTCTCTTAACTTAAATCCTGCCTTTGCTTGTTACCCCGGTTGTGTATTTTCCTCTGATGCTTCTTTGGGGCGACAACCTCACTGCTGTTCCTTGCTTGAGCATGGTGAAGCTCATGGCCTTGGGCTGTTGCTGCGTTCTCTCTGTACCTCTTTTCGATTCACCTATTTCGCCGGTGAGTAATTACTTGGCTTCCTTCTCTGCTTTACAAATAACCTCTGACCGCATGGGAGCAAGATGAAAGCTCCCGGTGTTCACTGATGCTGAAACTGCCACAGAGCCCTAACAAATGCTCCTTATGGCGCACTCAAGCCAGAATCACTATTTGCCTTTTCGAAGTTCCCTGGAACAAGGCAAAAGGTTCATGGCTCACTCCTCTGTATTTACCCCAACCGGAGCAAGACTAAGCTCACGTTTGAGAGCAACAAAAAAAACTGTAATGCGAGAGCATCACATGGACCACGGTATACATCTGCATTTGCTTTAACAGAGCAAGGTAAAGCTTACGCTTGAGTTTAAACGCTGGAAACAGGTCAATGCTTCAAGAAAAGTGGTTTGCGTACGCAGATTACTTGTGGTGTTCCCTACGGAGCGCCCAGGTGTGTGCTGTTTGCTGCCCAGGCAGCCCCTTATAGTCTATTAGAATGGCCTTACGCACTGCATGTTTGTGGGGACGGCTTTCCCCGCCCCAGCCTGGCTGGTGCCGACTGCAATTAGCGCCTCATGGTGACCATTGTAGGTCACCAGCTGTTATTTTCTGCCTCAGATATCTCCTGTGGGTGCGGCACATGGTAATGTGCTTTTCACACCTTGCTGGGGCCCTCATCCTGCCTGTCTCTTTGTAGCTGGGGGAGAGGGGAGAGTTATGGGGCTGACCATGTGTCTGCAGCAGGTGTTCTGCCCATACCCCTATGCCCTCCTAGCCCCCCAGGTTACTTGCCCGCGCTTTCGAGCTGCGGTGTGCCCCCTCAGCAGCGCTGCCTAATGTACAAGGTTGTGCAGCAGGCAAGTGGGATTAGAGGTACCTGGGCAGAGGCCAGGGTATAGCGGGATGTTTCTGTGCTGGCCCCAGTGAATATTCTGAGCAACCACGTCCACCACTATTCAATCTTGAAACCAATACAATAAACCCCTGTTAACTTGTGCCCTTGTCAACTCAAAAACTGCAGTGGGAGCTCCCCACTCAACTTCCCTAGAGGGTGCAGATAACGCATGCATGAATGTTGGGGTTCATCTGCAACAGAAAGGTTGTGCTGTACAGGTATTTGTAATAAGCTAAAGGCACCCAGTTGATTAATGTCAATTTATTCAATCTTAAGTGTTGGGAAGGAGAGAGGGTCTTCCCAACCCCTAGGTGATACCAACCAAGGACTAGATGCTAATAGAGCACATCCAGGGAGCAGGGAGGATGGGGTGCACATATAGGGGTGTGCGCGATCACCTTAGGGCATGCATTACAAGCTATGTGGTAAATGCGGGTGTCAAAGTCCTTTTGGCAAGCGGCAGCCATCTTAGAGATCAGACCCAAGCCCGGCGAACAATATTATGTTAGTATTAGGCCCCTTGCATGAGCGTGAACACCACCCCGAGCCTTGCCAGGTCTGAGAAATCCACAGCCTCCTCCATTGTTCAGCAAATTACAGGCCGTCGTGTCCTGGGAAGAATGTGCCCTCCAAGGTCATGAGAATGGAGCCGAGCGCCTCTTAGCAGCACCATCCCACGGAGCAGATAGCAGGCCCTCCTGCCTCCATCGATCCCCACATGAGAAATACATCTTTGCCACTCTTTCATCCCATGACCCCTGCATGCCACAGCACCCTCCAAAACCAGACCACCGACCATAAAACTTTTATACCCCTCGATCCATCACTAAGATCAGAAGGCAAGGCAAATCGCGCCTTCAGGAATGGGTCACATGATTTGTGTAGCAAGGTGCATGGTGGCATCAAAATTATAGCCTAAAACTAAGGGAGAGGACCTTGGGGTTGCTGATCGGTTTGGAAGCGAGTGAAGTGTGTGTGAGCTAGTGTGACCTTGGCTCTCCCCCGAGCCAATCCCTGTATCTACCAGGTGCATTGTTACACCATAAGAATAACATTGTGTGTCAGAGTAGCTAATTAATTGTTAAGTTAGCTCACCGCTGATGACGAGCTCCGCAGCACCCACATGAACAAAGATAAACCGATAAAGATGGCCCAATGGCTTGGCATCCCATATGGAGCATGCCCTACATCTATAGGCTTCCCCAATCCGTATTGTAGATGTGTACTATATATGACAACGTCATTAGTGATGCTGTGTGCGTTTATAATGTACCCACATGCAAACGGACCTCAGAACGTTCTGCAGCAGCAGAGTTCTTTGCTGATGTATTCCTATTTTTGTGGAAAAAAATACTTGTTATCCTTGTAAGAGTGTCTTGGGCCTTTTTCCCTAGCGAGCTGTATTTTTTTCTGGTGTGAACGTACAGGGGCGTGCCTTCATAAGTACCCCAGCAGCGACATGCAAGGCTGGCCTCTGACTTCTGTCACTTATGCACGTGATGACATTCCACAGAGCAATAGAATGTCAATGCACGCAGGGTTAATATGCTACATTATATGATTCTCCTTATACATACATACACTTGACCATTGCACATTGTAATGCATTGGTAAAATCCCCCAAAAAAATCAGCTTCTATTACCTATCGCATTCCTAAAAATATTATTTACACTACACTATACAATTATAACTTTTTTATTTTAACACCTTATATTGTGTACAACACGACTCTTAATAGATATGTAGTTGGCAGATTATCAATTTTACTGTGCACTTCTAATTTATAACATATCCTTTGTTCTTCATTGGTCTTTTCCTCACACAGCCTTTAAAACCACTCTCCCCTTCTGCTGCCCCCTCTGGCACAACATTGTGTTCCTGAGCAACCTTTTCCACTTCGCCACACACTCTTCTTTGTCCCCATCCTGCCTGTATACATTCTCCAACATATCCATTAAGTGATCCATTCTCACATCCTCCCTCTCCTTGTTTGTTCTTGCCACCCGTAACCTCACTACTATTCCTCCACCATTTGTTATCCATATGCCCACCCATATCGTTGCTTACTCCCTCCGTGGCACGTTTGGCAACTTCCTCATTCCTCATTACTGCCACACAATCTTTACTCCATTTCTTACCATCACTCGTCACAATAGGTTTGTTCCCAACTTTGTTCACTCCAATTGGATCAAGATACTTTAAACAACCTTTTGGTACACTGAACGTCTCTTCACTCTCACAATATCACCCACACTCACCGGTTTTCCCCTACATTTCTATCCATCCTGGACACAATTGTTCTCCTCTCGCTACTCCCAATTCTGTACTGCTTAACTCCTCTCTTACTTAATAGTACAGTGATGTATTTGCTTCCTTCTATTTCCACCCTTCCTTTATGTAAATCATGGTACCTGCCATTTTTTGGTTCGCCTCTATTATTTTCACCCATACCGACCAATCTATTATGTCAGACACTATCGCTTACACTTTTGCAATCCATTCTTCACTTGCATCATCTTCTAATACAATTCCCTTATCTGGCGACCTGGATAACAAATCCCCTACAGGATTGCATTTCCCTGGGATATGTTCCACTTCAAAATGATACACTTGCATTGCCGCCAACCACCTTGCTATTCTTGTAGTTGGCAAACCCAATCCTCTTGTGGTGATTAAATGCATTAATGCGTTTTGGTCACTTCTGATAGTGTACTGTGCGGGCCAGATACATGTTTTAAAATATATTGGGGCCTAACAGCATATCAGTGCCTCTTTTTCTATAGTACAATATTTTGCATATGATTGCAATAAAGTCCTTCATACCAATGCTATTGGTACTTCTGTGTCTACTCTAATCTGGCTTATCACCGATCATAACCCTTGCAGACAGGCATCAACCGTTACTATCATCTTTGCTGCAGGATGAAACCTGTACAGTATGGGTGTGTTTGCCAATTCTATGACAAGACTGGAGGCGAGCATTATGCTTCACTTCTTTTATTCACTACTCTTCACAGCAGTTTCAACAAACTTAAACATATAACAAAAACGCTGAAAAACCGTCTGAACAGACTTTTTCTTCCATGAACTACAATCCCCATAGTCTCTGTAGTCCAATCTACTCCAGCTCAGCTATGACCATATCCTGTCCCTGAGCTCCTCCTCTTCTTTTACTGCTCTTCAAGCAGATAAGTGGCTTTCTATTTACCTCTAACCTAATGTGGGTTTATGTACTTTAGCGCAGGTTTTAGGCTACCTAGCGGGTTGCAGAGACCCAAGGCAGGCCCAGGCTGAGTAAGCAGTATTTAGAGCGATACTTATAAAAGCTTTTTCTCTTTTTATTGCGTAACGGACAGCGCGTCGAATCCGGAACTTCCCCCCTTTCTTTTTCGTCGCCCTTTACGGAGCGACCTACACAGCTGCTTCACAGCAGCTCCGGGAGCCCCGGCGCCCTCCAGCCCCGTGCCACATTACCAGCACTCCAGGGGTATTCCGCCGGGCTCCGGGGCTCCCCGAACCTCCCTTGAACGCGGCGAGGAGCGGGCACGCAGCTGCGAGCCCCCTCCCTTGGGAGGGAGGAGCCGAACGCCGAACGCGGCGAGCCCTCGCAGAGGGCCAAGAGGAGTTCTTCCCCCCCCACCTTTGGGGGGGCGGAGCTCAGGAGCGCGGAGCCGCGTCGCTCTCATTACGCGACGCGGCTACAGCACGAAGCGCTCGAACAGTCGGAGCGTTTAGAACTCCGAGAGCGAGAGCCCTAGTTTTCACACGCGAGCGTGAAGCGCTCAGCGAGCGGAGCCTGCATTACCCCAGAGGAGGCAGCAGGTTCGAGCACTTAGTCAAAAAGGCAGAAACACAAGAAAAAAAAAAAAAAAAAAAGTGCCCCATACAACCTATGGACAAGACTAACAGCCACCACAGGCATATTATGTGAGAAGAGTCCGGTGCAGCCACATAGATATAAAAAAAAAAAAAAAAAAAAAAAGAGGAAAGAAAAGAAAGAGGATCTAAGATATCTGGAGACTGAGAAGAGGTCTCAGAGGAGCATCTATCAGGAAGTGGGCAGCAAAAGACACCTGAAAGCAGGTACCGAGGCACACAGCACCCCTTATCATGTCTGATTATGAATGGAGTGAGGAGGAGCAGTCCCTGGATCTGGCAGCAAGCTTTAAGGAGGTGCTGGGGAATTCCCTGATAGATGCGGTGGCTCAAGGGGTGAGACCCCTACAGGAAAGGCTAGAGACACTAGAAGCTATGCTTCATCAGCCTAAGGAAAGCACCAAGACGACTCGCAGCCTGCCCATGGAACCCTCTGGAGCAGGGTCTAAGGGGAGTACTCAGGCCCGCAAGAGGAAAGCCTCTGCAGACCCCCAGGGCCCATCGGATGGGGCAGAAGACAAGGCCCCGGAGGTCGCCGACGCCTTCGCGAAGCTTAAGAGAGCATATTTGCAGCGTCAGGCCGTGCCGGACCTCATGACCCCGTCTCCCGGGGAAGATAATAGGGAAGATGATGACCCAGGCTCGGAAGAGGAGCCAGAGGGGGAAGAATTTCCCCCTCAAGAGCCAGAGGAACCAGTCGAGGAGGAGTGGGCAACGCCCAGCGGGGGAAAGAAAGCCCGCAAAGAGAAGCACCTCGAGGAGGAGCAAGATGATATGTTCGATCCGGACGCCATCAGGAATCCGAGATCTTCCGACTGGCAGCCTTCTCCGAGAGTGGCTCAATATATGACAGCAAGGCTCAGGAAAGCCTTGGATAAGGAAGTCCGACAGCGACTTCGCGCGGAATGTCCCAGGCCAGACCTACCTGGGAAGGTGGCAGAAGCCCCCGAATTGGATCCAAAGATGCTCACTTTCGTTTCAAAGACCAGTAAGGACCCCCGTAAAGGAATTGATAGATCATGGAAGAGCTGCCAGGAGAAGGTCCTGGACTTAGCCGGTCCGCTCGCTAAGATCATGGACCTGGCGGAAAGAGCGAAAGACACGGGCGAGGAGGTGGACCCGGAGGCCCTAGCTGGATGGGCGCAGAGGGCGGTCTGCCTCCTAGGTAACGCGAATTGCGCTATAGCCTCCGAGAGGAGAAGAGGATTACTTCTGAAGATAGACTCGAAGCTCAGCGACCTGGCATCCTACGAGGCCGGGGAGACAGCGCAAGGCCTCTTGTTTGGAGAGACTTTCGGGAAGGAGATGGGCCGTTTCGTAGGCACATACACATCACTGGAGAAGGCGCAAGCGTCAATCCGTAAGATCTTCCCTCAGAGAGTTTTTGCCGGGACCGGTCGTTACAGGGGTCGCTCGACCGGTCGCCAACAAGGAGGAAGAAGACCCCCGAATCACAGGGCCCAATACTGGGAGAACAGACAGCAAGACACGTTCTTCCCAGCCAGAGGCCGTTATAACAGAGGACGTCGTGGAAGAGGCTTCGGACGAGGCCAGGGGTTCACACCAGGTAAGAGCGATAACGTACCCTCCGGTGGGAGGGAGAACAAGGATGTTCTGGGGAAGCTGGCGCGCGCTTTCCAGCGATGCCTGGATTTTGCAAACCGTCAGAGGTCTGCAGCTAGAGTTCATCCAAGACCCAGTGCAGACAAGAGCCCCCCCAAGCCAGCAGCTAGCGAGTGGGGAGCAGGCGGCCCTCGAGGCCGAATTGGAGCTCCTTGTGAGGAAGAGAGCTATAGAGAGATGCCCCAGGGTCCCAAGATTTCTCAGCAACATGTTTCTCGTCCACAGGAAGGAGAAAGTACGTACAGTAATAAATTTGAAGGAGCTGAACGGATGGATAGTTTACCATCATTTCAAGATGGAAGGAATCCATCAGCTCAGAGACTCCCTGAGGGAGGGAGACTGGCTAACCAGGCTAGACCTGAAGGATGCATACCTTACAGTCCCAGTACAGGAGCAGTTCAGGGGATTTCTAGCTTTTCGCTGGAAGAGACAGTTCTGGCAATTCAGGACGATGCCATTCGGGCTTGCGTCGGCGCCTTGGGCGTTCACGAAGTTAATGAAACCAGTAGCCGCAGCCATCAGAGAAAAAGGGATTCGGCTGATCATATACTTAGACGATCTATTGCTGCTAGCGGAAGATCAGAAGGCACTGGAATATCAGACGCAGTGGGTCCTGGATCTCTTGCTGTCACTGGGGTTTCTAGTGAACACAGAGAAGTCAGATACGAAGCCAGCCCAGAGATTGGATTTCCTCGGCTTCATCCTGGACACGAGGAAAGCCACTCTAGAACTCCCAGCAAGGAAAATTCGAGATATCAAGAGAGAGATCAGAGCATGCCTAGGGAAAAGAGTTATATCCCTGAGGATCCTAGCGAGGATTGTAGGCCTCCTTGCAGCCTCAATACAAGCTATCTTTCCAGGTCCTTTACACTATCGAGCTTTGCAAAGATTGAAAATCAGACACCTGCAGCAGGGACTGAGATACCATCAATCGGTACCGCTAGATCAGGAATCGATCACGGAACTAGAATGGTGGTTACAGAATATGGACGCTTGGAATGGGCGTGCCATATTCGGAGACCGGCCGGACCTCGTGATAGAGTCAGACGCCAGCCGTATAGGATGGGGAGCGCGCTGCGGAGAGCTGCAAACTGGTGGAAGATGGAGCGCAGAGGAGCTGAACCTGCACATAAACTGTTTAGAGCTCCTAGCAGGCTCCTTCGCGATAAAGACATTCACGAGAGACAAAGTGAAGTCTTGCGTACTACTGAAGATGGACAACATATCAGCAGTGCGTTACATAAACCACTTAGGAGGGACGAAGTCCAGGATGCTAGCCGAACTAGCGAAAGATTTCTGGCACTATTGCCTGAGGACAGGGACATCAGTGACAGCGGAGTACTTACCCGGCACACTGAATGTGATAGCAGACTGGAACTCCCGATACCTCACAGACTCCAGCGATTGGAAGTTAGATCCATCAGTGTTTCGGAAGATAGCTCAGAGATGGGGCCCGTTGCACACGGATCTATTTGCGTCCCGGCTCAACGCCCAGCTACCCAGTTACTTCAGCTGGAGACTGGACCCAGACGCAGGAGGTACGGACGCATTCCTGCAAGACTGGACAGGCGGTACTCACTACGCCTTTCCCCCGTTCATGATGCTGAGCAGAGTGCTGGCGAAGTGTCGGAGGGAGAGGGCAGAGTTAGTGCTAATAGCACCGTTGTGGAAAGCCCAAGTATGGTTCCCGACGCTGATAGAGCGGTTGGTAGACCTGCCGAGGATCCTCCCGGAAGGGGAGCAATTGCTCACGGACCCAGCTGGGCAGTGTCATCCTCTGAGAATGAAGAAGACACTCCCGCTCGTCGCGTGCAGGATATCAGGAGACGATGGGAACTGCCAGGCATTTCGATGCAAGCGGCAGAACTTATTGCCGAATCATGGGCTCCATCGACTCGGAGGAGCTACGACGCGGCTTGGGCCAGGTGGTCGAGTTGGTGTAGAGGGAGAGGTTTTCATCCCATTTCTGCGCCTATAGTAGCCATACTGAATTTTCTAGCACACCTGTTACAAGATGGGAAGGCTTTCCGCACTATTGGAGTGTACAGATCAGCGATTTCCGCTGGCCATATGCCAATTGAGGGTACACCAGCGGGTGAACACCCAGCGGTGTGTAGACTCATTCGAGGAGCTAAGTTTAAGGTGCCACCAGTTCCCAGATATACAGTGTTATGGGACGTTACAAGAGTTTTGAAGTTATTAGAGAGTTGGCCGGTGAATAGATTTTTGTCGCTCAAGCAGTTATCAGGCAAGTTGGCCATGTTGTTATGTCTCATATCCTGCAAGAGGGTGTCGGACGTTAGGGCTTTGGAAATCAGTAGGAGGAGGTTCGGTCCCGAAGGAGTGACCTTCGTGGTAGTGCAAAGGACGAAATCTGGCACATCCGCAGTGCACTATCCCTATTTCCCCAGTAATGTCAAATGGTGCGTTGCTAGTTGCATTAAGGAATACGAGGCCAGAACGGCAGAAGATAGAGCGAGTAGTACAAGTCAGTTGCTGATAGCGCGTAGGAAGCCCTTTCAGGGAGTAAAGACAGCTACCATAGGGAGATGGGTCAGAGAAGTAATGCTAGCAGCAGGGATCGATTTGCAGCAGTTCGGTGCTCATTCAGTCAGAGGGGCCATGGCATCTAAAGCATATAAGACAGGGGTACCCTTGCAAGATATTATGGCAGCAGCAGACTGGGCAAACGATCGCACATTTAGAGAATTTTATTTTAAACCAACAGAAAGTATGGCTAATACGGTATTGGGACAGCTTTGAACAAGCATAATGCTCGCCTCCAGTCTTGTCATAGAATAAAGATTACCCCTGCTAACTGCGCAGGGAGTATTAATTCTATTAAAGACTAGGAGGCGAGCATTAAATTCCCACCCGAGAAATGTATTGTATATATATTATTGAATGTTGCATGTGATAATATTATGAGGATGATACCAATACATGGACACCTCCCTGATTTTCTGCTTTTCTATTATTTCTAGGAGAGGAGCAGAAGAATAACTGAAGTGAGAGGCTAGTACAAGTCGTTGTCGGAGTTGAGAGAGGGCGATTTTCGTTTGGAGTGGTTCGAGTCATTGCCAGTTGCAGGACTAGTGTGGAGTTTTCTCTGGGACTTTCAGAGCGAGTAAAAGAGAGGAGGAGCTCAGGGACAGGATATGGTCATAGCTGAGCTGGAGTAGATTGGACTACAGAGACTATGGGGATTGTAGTTCATGGAAGAAAAAGTCTGTTCAGACGGTTTTTCAGCGTTTTTGTTATATGTTTAAGTTTGTTGAAACTGCTGTGAAGAGTAGTGAATAAAAGAAGTGAAGCATAATGCTCGCCTCCTAGTCTTTAATAGAATTAATACTCCCTGCGCAGTTAGCAGGGGTAATCTTTATTCTTCCTTCATGCACCTGAACACCTTCTCGTCGTACTTCCCCCACACCAACTCCCTTACTACTTTTACCAACTCCTGCAAGATTAAACACTTGGCTGCAATATTCCCTATGACTTTTGTGTAATACTCAATTAACCCAAGGAATGATCTTAACTCATCCTTGTTCTCCGGAGATTTGACTTTCTTAATTGCCTCTACCATCTCAAGGCATGTTTTAAGCCCTTCTTTCGGCAAGACATGCCCTATATATGACATTTTTCCACCTTAAATTGACACTTTTCTCATTTCACTGTTAGACCTGCCTCTTTCTAGCTTGAATAAGACTTTATGCACTCTTTCGACATGTTCCTCCTTAGTCTTTGCTCCCACAAGGATGTCATCTTGGAAGCATTTTACAAGTGTACATTACTAAACAGGTCTTCCATCACTCTCAGGAACACTGCAGATGCGGATGCCAATCCAAACGGCATTCTATTGTATTGGTATGCACCCATCAGAGTGATGAACCCTGTCAAAGCTTGTGATGCTAGCTGAAAATCTACCTGATGACATGCCGCTGAAATCCCTGGGATATGTTCCACTTCAAAATTATACACTTACATTGCTGCCTACCACCTCCATATTGTCAGAAAATGTTCTACAATACTTTAAGGTCCGATACATGCCAGTGCCACTTGTTCTATAGTTGAACATTTTACTTACAATTCCAATAAAGCGCTTGATGCAAATGTTTTCATCAATACGTCTGTGCCTTCTCTAATCTGGCTTAACACCGCTCCTAACAATTTCATACAGGCATCAACCATTACTATTGCCTTCTCTTCATGATCAAACCTGTACAGCATGGGTGTGTTTTGCACATCCTCCTTCATGCACCTGAGCACCGTCTCCTTCCCCACGATAATTGCCTCCTTATTTTTAGAAGCTCCTACAAGATTGAACACTTGGCTGCAAAATTCCCCACAACCTTTGCATAATAACTCAATTAATCAACGGAATGATCTTAACTCATCCTTGTTCTCTGGGGATTTTACTTTTTCCAAATTGCTTCTACTATCTCAGGGCAATGTTTTAAGCCCTTATTTCATCAACACATGCCCTAAATATGAAACTTGCTCCAACATGGATTGAAACTTTTCTATGTTCACGTCAGACCTGCCCCTGTGAGTCTGCGTGAAACAGTGTTCTTCAAACTGCTGGGAGTGGGGAGGAAGAACAATTACAAGATCAGCGTTTATTGGCAGTGGCACGTCTTTGCATTCAGCCTTTCAGTATACGCTACGTTCAAGAAGTAAACACAGCAAGATGCTGTGTTTACTTCTTGAAAGGAGCATCTGACCAAGGCAGAATGCGAAGCTTACCACAACACAGCCAACTAACACAGCCAATTAAGACTGAACAGCTGTTAAGCAAATGTGTTGTGAGCAGCGCTGCCGTTCATTAAGGTGTTACTTTCAAGAAGTAAAGTCAGCGTGGACACTTCCATGCTGTGTTTACTTCATGAAAGGGCCCTTTTACTGAAAGGGAGAAGGCAAAGCCAGTGCAAGCCACAACACAGCCGCTTTGGTAGTGTTGTGGCAAGTGCTGCCTTCAGCAAGATGCTACTTTCAGGAAGTAAACTCGGCGTTGATTTTCCATGCTGTGTTCACTACATGAAAGGAGCGCCGAATTGAAAGGCAGAATGGAAAGATAGCGCTTGTCACAACACAGGCCCTTTGGCTGTGTTGTGACAGGCACTGCCGTTGCATGATGCCTTTGCATCATGCATCTACTCATCTGCTTCAGCAGGGATTCACATGCAAGCGTTTGCTTGCACTGTGTAGCCAAGCAACTTGAGCTAAATTGCGCCATGTACTTTGGTGTACTCAACCAGCGGTCCAACATTGCCTGAAGCCGTGTTATGGGCCTGTGAGTATTGTGCATAATGGGATTGGGTGAAGATGGAAGTGGGATTAAAGCCTGCAGAATTTAGAAAATGTTTAATGAGTCTGTTACTATTAATCATATTTGAAAATGAAAAATGTAAATATTGTATATTTAGGGAATATATGCCTAATTGAAACAACATTTGAAGCATATTGATTGTGCAAAACTGCAGGCACATGTCCTAATGGTGCTCTTCTGATTGAATTGACGTTGTTTAAATTGAGTTTCATCAAAATCAGGAATGTACCAATAAGCATTCTGATCAACACATATACAACGTTTTCCTCCCCACCACCAATTGTAAATTGCAAACTGTTTGGCTCTTTTTCCAATTTTTTTAAAAGCGTGCTCTAAAATGCAATATTTTAACACATTATTTTAAAGAAAATTCACGCGGCGAACCCTGCAAACCCTTCTTGATTGGTTCGGACTCCCTCGTTACGTTTGGTCGCTATGACATATCTGGGGGAAAAATGTATGCCTCTCCGCTTCAAACCTCAAAAGCCGCCACTTGCACTGGGATTGTGCTGGGAGCAGGGTGGGGGGAGCCTAGGGATTTTGGTGGGAGCAGGGTGGGGGGAGCCCAGGGTCTGTTGGGATGTGGAGAGTGCAGGGAGGGACAGAGCTAGGAGTGGGATAAGGGAATCCAGAGACTGTGATGGGAGCAAGTGGGGGAGACAGAACACAGGCCACTACAGGGAAGTACTTCTTATGTCTCTACACCTGTACAGGGTATAGACCTTCCTGTTACGTTTTAGCCATAGTAGCACACAAAAACAGAGATCAGTATTATCACTATTTCATTATTTAATTCACCAATTAACGTGTCCACTACACGCTATCCCTAACCAGAAGCACACACCCTATCTGTGTGGGGTGTGCTATCCCTAGACAAGAGGTGGTGCACCGCCTATCTAATAGTATAGATGAAGGGGAAGCTGTCCCTGTCAATACAATGAATCTATTAGACAAGAGTTAAAAATAGCTGGGATCCAGTCCCATAGCCATGTGCACACTGGACATTTCACGTGGGAGTATTTACAGTTTCTTTATTCACCCTTTGTGAGGTGTGTACCTTTTCTGCGGAAGAGACTAATTCTCTAAAAAGTGGAGGTGAGAATTAATACATTTAATTCCTTTTTTAGCTCGTAGCTTAGGTATTGTGGTCTTCCTCAAAATAAAATAAAATTCAAAACTTTCCAGCAAATGGAAGATAGCCACTACGATTTAATGCAGACAAGCAGCACTTAAAATTGATACATAGCCTGCTTATCCCAAATGCCAATCAGGGATACTGGCACATTCACATGGTCGACCGGTTTCAATGACACTGCTACTATGGTCATCTTCTTCAGGACCTATTTCTTGTGTACATGCAGTCAGTCATATGTGCATCAGATAAGGTAGGGCATCCAACCGAGCCTTCATATCCTGTTTCACAGGTCGTGCATGTAGTTAGTGAGGAATGTCAGAGCAGTCCCTTTTGTTACTTTGTCCATCTCCCAGGCTTTGGGTTGTTTAAGGGCTTCACTTTAAGAGCGAGGAAGACAGCGAGGCTCTCGGGGGAATCTTTTGCGTCACACTCGCAAATGGTGATAGGGTGTGCTTCTGGTTAGGGATAGTGTGTAGTGGACACATTAATTGGTGAATTAAATAATGAAATAGTGATAATACTGATCTCTGATTTTGTGTAATATCACATCAGGTGGGGGAGACCACAGACTATACTGGGAGCAGGGTGTGGCAGCGGCGAGCGATAGTTCACAGCTATTCAGACTTACTGTCCATTTGGCATTTCTGGGGGAGCCCGGCCTGCCCACATTTTGCTCAGGGCGGGTGCCCAGGCAAAAAACGGTTGAAGACCACTGGTGTAAGATTTCATACACACTTTTGAAATGTTCCTCCTCACTCTTTGCTCCCACAAGGATGTCATCTTGGAAGCATTTTACACTGGGTACCTCCCTAAGCAGGTCTCCCATCATTCTCTGTAACACTGCAGAAGCGGATATCAATCCAACAGCTTTCTTTTGTTTTGCTACTCATCCATCAGAGTGATGAAAAATGTTAAAGCTTGTGATGCTGGGTGCAAATATAACTGATGATATGCTGATGACAAATGCCAAAGTGCTATACCTTCCTGACCCAGCCATAGTCATCAACATCTCATTTATTTTATGTAATGGATATCTGCTACCCATATATTCCTATTAAGGTCTCTCAAATCTTCCCATTATCTTATACGTCCATCAGAAAGCTGAGTAACCAGAATTGGGGCTAACCATTCACTGTTCTCATTCAGCTCAATTACTCCTGGTCCTCGTACTTCCATTCTCACGTTTTCCCTTACTCCCAAAGGCACCAGCCTGCCTTTGTGCACACATGGTACTGCCCCTGCACTCAACTTTATTTGGTGTCAATTTCCCTTGAGCTTCCCCTTCCCCTTTTCAAAAACACTCTTAAACCTAAGTCCTAATTCCTGGGCAAAACTGTCAGATTTGTTCTCCTTTAACGCTCTCACCTGTTCCTTCTTCACTGGATGCAATTCCATCCCTAGTCTCCCCTGGTGCCACCAGCCAACGAGACAATCCCCCTTCATTACTATATATATTTTTCTTTTCACGCTTTACCCACCGCATGTGATTGTATCTTTCCCAAATCCAATCACTACAATTCTTCTCCCACCATATGGTGTTGGCCTTATGTCACTTTCATCTAATGTATGCATTTTCCCAACCAAATCTCTTTGCATTCCTTCTCTGGTATCATCATGTTTGGCAATTCATGGTCTGCCAACAGTTTCACCACTTTCCGTGCTAGTTTGATTTCCACCTGGAATGGGGGCACATATTCCTCCTCATGATCCTCTACCATTCCTACAATAGTCACCACTTTGCTACACCACTAGTTTTGTCCTCACCCACATGTTTCCCACCTTTTTCATTCCCTTCCGGGTTTATTTGTCCTTCATAGCCTTTTGAAAAGCCCCATGTTTCCACATTTCCTACGTGTTACTCTCAGGGCAGGTCATTCTTTTGCATTCATGGTGTGTGTTCAAACCCATACCTAGTACATTGTCCCTTCTTTGGCTCTTGTGGTGTTTGAACTCCCCCTCTTTCACTTTCCTTTATTACAACATGTACTTTCTCCTTATCATTTTAGATTACATTTTTGTCCCATCCCTCACTCACTATCCGTATATTTTCCTTTCCAGTTCTGACATTCAGCTCCTTCAGATATTTACCAGTTAATTATGTTCCCAACGCTATTGTCAGAGCAACATTTCTAGCCTACCAGATGTGTGCATTATCAACTAGTCACATATGTATTCATCCTCTCTCCCAGAAAATTAACACGACACCAACAACCCTCTTAAATCCGCTATAAGAGCATCCATTTATTCACCAAACACTTTGCTTCCTCGTGAAAAATGTCTACCTTTCAAGTAGCACATTTGGCTGCTTGCCAAATTGTGCAGCCATTTCCTTTATAGCTTTATTACAACAACACCCCTCCTTCACCTTTTCCATCATGCCCCTCCTTCAACACCCTCATCTGCATCCGTTAACTTGGTTATAAATCTCACTACCTCAGTGCCCAAAAACAAATTAAAATGCCTGCTAATCAGAAACTCTTTCTCCCTCTGAGGCTATAAAATAAAAATTTAATTAATCCTTCCAATCCTCCCACAGTACTTGAGGTTCTCCTTGGGTCAGTAAAAATGTCGGCAAAGGCTCCATATTTATCAGTGTTTTTCTCTATCCCCCAAAAATATGTTTCAACAATACACGCCAATGTGCTAATCAATTTCCTGCTTTGTGCTCCCCTGTGACATTCCACTTTGCACCACCGCTTCAAATCACACATTCCACTTTTGCTCAGTAATCTTTTGTGATTTGCTTCCTGTACGCAGTTTGTTCCTGCTGTGTAGATCTCCACCACCAGGGCTTACACATTATTAGCCTATATCCTTGATGGCCTCTGTGCACTGGCCTAGTGCTGCTGTCTGATGAGCTCGCCTTACTCCAAAATGTATTCCACAACAAGGATATAATATCCATCTTACTTTCAGCTTTACTAGCATACAATTCCTTTCAACCACTCAATAACAGTTCTCCTCATGTGGTATCCAGCATCTAGATACTGTGCATTCATTTCAGAATACTCTGTAGGACAGTTGCCTGGATTCAATGTGGCTGCTGCTCTGCCCACTTAACCGCCTGGCCTCAATATAGCCTCTACTCTGCCCACTCAGATGTACTATGCTGTTCTGTTGCCTGGCTCTGATATGGCCATTGCCGCCTGTACTGTGTGACGTAACTCCTAGGCATAGCAATGCGCTCAACATCATATGCACTCTCACTCGGTACCACCTACCGTCTTCGTGGTGGCTCTTTAGGCACCTTCGTTGAAGTCCCAGCTTCTCACGCTGCTGTGTGCTTGTTCTGAAGAAGACGTATTCTGCTAGTCTTCTCAGCCTCTGCCACCTCACTTTCCATCAATGAACCCACTGCGTGCTCCCTGCTAATGTCTGCCGCATATACCCAGGGTCACTCTTCCATCGTCCCCTTCAAGCATGTAATAATCCAAAAACGCTCTATTGATTAAGGTACATTTATTATATCATCAGTGACCCCAGCTGCGACATGCAAGGCTGGTCACTGATTTCTAAATGTCACTGATGCGTGTGGTGGCATTCCACAGAACAATAGAATGTCACCACACACGGGGTTAAGATATTGCAGTATTCCTGCAGTTTCTCCAGTGCTCAGCAAACCACCAGACTCCCCCTCCCAGAACAGATAGCATCATTCCTGATGCTTAAGATTAAGAGATAATCTCACTGTTGCTGAACACCTCTCCTTTTCCAATGTCAGACTCATCTAACTGTACAGTGAACGGTTTCCCGCATCAGGACAAGCTAGTGCAGAGATCCACACCTTGAACCTCTTCTGAACATTGGACGTTTTCTGAAAACATCATCATAGCCATTTTTTCCTTCGACATTCCTGCCACAGGACACACATTCACGGTAAATAAAGTTGTAAATGAAACCCTGGAATGAGCACATTTTGCCCAAGAGAGCATTGACCTGTCTGTGCATGGAAGGCATGGGCCAAACAAAAACAGTCTAAGCATTAGCCTGCTCAATTCATTGGGCCTCTGTCACCACAAGGCCAGGGTCCTTCATATTGCTTGGGGCAAACTGAAATGTTAAGCCTTTACAGTCAGCCCACTCACTCTTATTTGCACAATCACAGTGTTCATGTGCCCTAGATGTGATTAGCAGTGTGCGTTGCAAAAGCAAAACATTTCTTCAGCCAGACCAACATATCAGTAATCAGGCACTGGAAAGTCAGGGTGGTGGCAGCTCTCTTCATGTCAAAGGGTTTTACCTTATTCTCAGAAATCTACTTGTAGTCCTTGGCCACCTTTAGATGCCAGTATTGCCTATCATTTGCATGGTGTTGGTGTAGAAGGATTGAAGGATGACACTAGGTCTCCCATCCATGACCTCATAGTCTCAGGGCATAAGGTAGGCATCACCCTGTGTCATGCAGCCTCCGGTTACTTTTGAGAACTGAATTGCTCCATTCTGCTTTGCCATCAGAAATATGGGGCAAGCTACATCACTACTGGACTTGGAGATACGCTTTAATGCCAACATCTCTCGATTATCTTTTTAATGCCAACAATAGCAGCTGATGGGCTTCTGGGGTATAAGTGGTCCAGGGGTGAATATATGGTTTCTAAACCGTCAATCAGACCCACACCTCTAATACACCAGAAGGGATCCGAACAGATTGGAATAACAGGCAAATTCTAAACCTCCTTGACCAATTTTGGTAATGTGGATTATCTCTGAATGGTCGTGGATCGTTGGTTAGTTGCAACACAGTGAAAATACAATTATTGCCCAATGATTAAAGGGACTGTCCAGTCATGGTTGCATCAGAAATATCTACTTTATTTGCATCACAACAGACAGTTCTAGCAACACTGCGAAAAACAACCCACATTGTAAAGGAATGCAGAGGACAGACAGTTTCAAAGATGGAAAAGGGATGTACTCTGGATACTGACAGATGAGTAGTCGGTATGGTTAATAACCACAACAGTTAATAGTTTCTTAACTTCAGCACAAAGGAAGCAATGGATCTTAAAATCTCTCTAGCAGACTTCTGGGAAGGACCAGGGGGACAGACCCACAATGTACATTTGATAAGATGGATTTCTAAACTCTGACCTTGCGGGAAGAAGTTTAGGAGGCCACCCTCGGTTTAGTGAAACAGGGGAATCCTCTGGACAAGCCAAAACATTCTCGGTAGCTTGGCAGGCTGTCAAGACTAAGGGCCTCATTACACGGAAGCCGGTAAGGGTTAACGGTCACCGGTAATGGTACCGGTGACCGTTGACCCTTACCGCCTTACTACGAGGTCCCTTTGCGGGACCCGACATTAACGGCTGGTGTAAACCAGCCGTTAGTAGGGACCCGCAAAGGGACCAGGGTGCTAATTACGGTACCGCAATTTGCGGTACCGTAATTAGCACCTTCCCCATTCCCATTATGCCCTATGGGGCAAAAATGGGAATGGGGAAGGGCAATGGAGGAAGGGGTAATTACCGCCCCGCCAACCTTGGAATAGGGCGGTAATTCCCCTTTCCTCCAAGGCGGTGCCGGTAATTTACCGGCATGGACCAAGGTGCTAATAGCACCTGGGTCCACCGCCTACCGTGTAATGAGGCCCTAAGTCTCAGGAGGGGTGAGAGTGATCAGAAGCCCACAATGAGCACACACAGCAACGAACCACAAATGAATTTTAGAGAAGTGTATTTGAAAAATATCTATACATTTATTGTCGGATAGACACAAGTAACTTTAGTAATACGAAAACAGTTATCACACAACGGGGGTCATTACGAGTTGGGCGGTAGGGGTTAATGGTCATCGGTAATGATGCCGGTGCCGGTAAACCCTTAACGCCCTATTCTGAGGTCCCTTAGCGGGTCCCAGCAGGAACGGCTGGTTTGACCAGCCGTTCTCTGCGGGTCCCATTAAGGGTCCTTGGAGCTAATAACGGGCCCACAATTTGCAGGCCCGTTGTTGGCGCCTTCCCATTCCCATTTGAGCCCCTAAGGGGGCTAAAATGGGAATGGGGAATGGTTAACTGAATGGGGACTTACCGGGTCCGCATAGGTCGGAATGTCCCGGTAAATCCCCATTCAGCCAGACCGGACCGGGTTTGGAGGCAGCCATGGCGCTAATAGCACCATGGTTGCCTCCAAACTCGTAATGACCCCCAACATCTTTATACTATACAACATATATACATTACCTTTCTAATGCAATTTGTGTTAAAAATACAGCCACAACCTGTGAAGAGATGGTTGGATTAGCACATTAATAGCATTAGGCAATCCTTAAGAGTCATTTCCTAACTTTCAAGTTCAGCCCTATGAAGAGTGGAACCTTGTGCTCAACAGTACAGTTGTGCGTAAAAACGCATGATCACACAGGTGAAGCAAAAAGCAAGTCTTCTTGGAAGGGCTGTAGCAAGTCAGGAAGGGGCTTGAGGCATTAAAAAATTGCTTCCCACTGTTCGAGTAGGCCCTGCCCTTGGTGCCAAAGCTATGTTCAAAAAGTGAGAATAGCTAGGGAGCGCAGACTGACCCAGCCAAGTTTGAATACCTTGTAAGGGATACTCATGCTTAAAAGTCAATGCCTGTGCCAGGGGGCCACCAGTAAGTGATGCAAGTACTCACCAACCCTCGGGACAGTCCGTACCAATATTTGCCAGTTTAGTCAAGGTTACTCATAGGTTTGAGTCCTGGAGTTTTGCAGGTCTACGGATCTCAGCGGCTGTGGGGGAGAACAATTGTCCGTGACGGGACAGTTGCCTTTTCTCTGCTTCCGAAGGAGTTATGAAGAAAATTCTGGTACAGCAAGCTTCAGGGCACAGGAGAGCAGAACAGCAAGGGGTCTAGAGCTTCTGTCACCAACAAGTAGTGACGTGGAAATCACTGGTGTGGGCAGCCTTATACACTCTCCTAATTCGGGACCCAGAGGTGGTAGGCCTGTGAAAATTAGTGGGAGGATACATGGGATGACAAGCAATCGATGTCCCAAGTCTCATGTTTGCACTCGAGACAGCAGTGGTTCTGCAGGATACCCTGAGGTAGAGCTGGACAGTCGAGTGGATGGCCCAGGAACACTTCTGAAGGGGCTTGTTCAGTTGGTAAGCAGTGAGCACCGAGATTAGTTGCACCCACTACACCAAAGGGGCGAAGCGCCTTGGCAGCCCTTCTGGTTCATTCAAGAAAGAGGGGATCTGACGGGACAGCAGAGGGCGAAGGTTGCCAAAACCTTCCAAAGCATCTCCAGTGGTTTCATAAGTCCGATTCTTTATGTAGGTGTCTTGGTTCCCTCTGTAGTTCGGTGAGAACTCAGGTGATCGACCTGGAATGCATGCAGAGCCCCTTCGCTTATCCATGATTAGCTTTGCGCCAAAAAAAGGACTTCAAATTGAAGATCTGCTCTCTTGCAGGCATCCCATGCAGTCATGGATCAGTCACAGTCTACGGTGGTCTCAGTCATTCAGGCACTCCAGACATCCTGGCAACAGTAGTGTGGATTGGGACCAGACAGTCCCAACCTGCTTCCTAGGCACACACACATGACAGGCAGAAGCCCACGAATGAGATTGGTTTTCGTGAGAGGCTGCATGCCTAAATAAGGACAACCCAGGTTACTCGACCTGGGTGAAGGCAAAATACAAAATGGCCACGGGGCAGGATGAAAGACTTTGTGGCTTGGCCATTTTCGGACCTGGCCACATTCTTAATCAAACTCGGTAAACACAGTAAGATTCCATAAAAAGAAGTAAAACACTATGGAAAGTAAATGCTGCCACCAGTTCATCGCAGGCACACTTGTACAATCACCGAACAATCCATTGAGGGTGCTAAGGCCATAAAACAAAAAGGAACCCCAGCACACAGTACTGGAAGGTACATTGTACACCGTTAAAGAGTTACCAGGAAATGGGAACACAGTCAAAGAGTTTCCCAGTACTGACAGTCTGAAGGATGTGTCAGTTTCCCCATAACAAGTGAGCAAAAGCTCAAGGGAGTTACGCTGAAGGCTGGGCAACACTGGAAAAAGTCAGGATAGGAAAGCCAAACAAAAGCAAAAAGTTTGGAGGGTCCACAATTGGAAGGACAATTGCACATAAACAAAATATTTCCTAAAACTCGCCTCTCCCCGACTAAGGACAGGGGGAACTAATCCACCACTGGATAGGCCACATGGTCAGGTTGGTTAAACATTCTGGACAGCCCATTAGGATTGCCATGTTGGATACCTGGCATGAGCTCAATGGTGAAGTCAAACCCATGAAGGCTCATGAACCACCTAAGCAACTTTGGATTCTCTGCCTTCATGTTCATTAGGCAATTTAAGGGCATATGGTCAGTTTTCACAGTGAAGTGGGTCCCATAGAGGTAGGGCCTCAGCTTCCTTAGGGCCCACACAACAGAGAAACATTATTTCTCTACTGTGGCCCACCTGAGATCTCTGTTCTTAAGTTGGCGACTAATGAAGCCAATTGGGTGTTTCATTGCCTTTCTCATCTATCTGTGATAGTACAGCACCTATCCCAGTGTCACAGGCATCTGTTTGCACAAAAAAAGCACATTTGTAGTCAGGGGCTCTGAGGACCGGGGGCCTGTCAGGGAGTCTTTTAAGCCATTGCAGGCCTTTGCATACTTCTCAGTCCAAGAGACATTCTTAGGCTTCATTGGAGTAGCGAGAGCAGTCAGAGGGGCAGCTATTGTGCCATAGTGTGCCATCAAATTTTGATAGTCCTCAGTGAGTCCCAAGAAGGCACTCACTTGCGTTTGTGTAGTGGGGGTAGTCCAGTCTTGTACTGCTTGTAGATTACTGGGTAGAGGCTGACCCCTTCTCCACCTACTTCATGCCCAAGGTAGTCCACAGATCCATGACCAATCTAGCACTTGCTGGCTTTTATGGTCAACTGGTCCTTCTGAAGAGCCTGTAACACAATTCTAAGGTGCTCCACATGTTCCTCCCAGGTGGCACTGAAGACTGCTATATCATCCAGATATGCTAACAGTATTCATCCATCCCATTCAAAACATGGTGGTTCAAAGGCCTCTGAAAAGTGGCAGGTGTATTTTTCAACCCAAAGGGCATAACCTTGAACTGGTAAAGGCCTTCTGGTGTGGAGAATGCTGGCTTCTCCCTGGAATGCTTTGCTAGGGCTA
This sequence comes from Ambystoma mexicanum, assembly GCF_040938575.1. Classification (NCBI taxonomy): domain Eukaryota; kingdom Metazoa; phylum Chordata; class Amphibia; order Caudata; family Ambystomatidae; genus Ambystoma; species Ambystoma mexicanum. The sequence goes on along the minus strand of NC_090932.1, from coordinate 473,079,105 downwards.
ATTGTCAATAGCATGCAGTGAGGTCAAATGTGCCTAGGTACTTGGATGCACCCAAGGTATACACCAGCTCATCAGTTCTTGGTAGAGGGTGAGCATGTGTCCTGGTGACAGCCTTGAGAGACCTGTAATCCACACAGAACCGAGGTTCAGAGGTACCAGCTTTTGGTACTAAGACCACTGGACTGGCCCAGAGACTACTGGAAGGCTCAATCACTCCCAGATCCAACATCTTGTTGACCCCAGCCTTGATGTAGGATCTTACCTCATCCGGCATTTGTTATCCCCTACTGTTGGTAGGTACACTATCTACAGTGTCTATCTCATGTTTGCACCAAGGTGTCAAACCTGGAGTTGGTGAGAACAAGAAGGAGAACTACCTCAGCAAAGTACTTACTTCAGCTTGTTGGTCAGAAGTCAGGTGAGGGGCCACTTGGACAACCTCAAAGGAGCCATTTGAAGGACCATTCTGGAATAACTCAGGTCGACGTTCAGATTCCTCCTCTTCCATATCTGATGCCAGTAGCAGTGCAGCTATTTCAACCCTAGGGATGAAAGCCTTCAGCGTATGCATGTGAAACAAGTTTGGGGCCTGTCCAGGCCTTCTAAGGTCCACCAAAGAGTTGACCACACCCAGCTGCTTCACAACTGTGTAAGGGCCTGCCCATTTATCCGGTAGGGCTCAAAGACTGATGGGATTCATTATCAGGACTTCTTGACCTGGGGAAAAGTGAACAAGTGAAGCTTTCTGGTCATACCAATGTTTGACCAATGCCTGACCAGCCTTCAACTTGTCACTGGCCTGAGCCATCAGCAGGCCCATCCTCTTCCTTAACCACAGAACATAGTCTACTCAATTGGTAGTGACAGGAGGAGTGGGGAGCTACCATCCTTCCTTGACTATAGCTAGTGGTTCCCTTACAGGGTGACCAAAAAGAAGCTTGAAGGGGATGAAGCTAACCCCCTCATGAGGCGCCTCTCTGTAAGCAAAGAGTAAGCATGGTAACAGGAGATCCCAGTGAGCAAAATCCCAGGGGAGTTCAGCTGAAGGGTGGGCTCCACTGGAAAAAGTCAGGATAGGAAAGCCAAACAAAAGCAAAGTTTGGGGGGTCCACAATTGGAGGGAAAATTACACATATATGAAATCTTTCCTAATAGTCTTGTGCTGTGGATTTCCTTGTTGGTCTATAGGGTGAAGTCAGCTTTAGGATGCTTTGCAGGGTTCTGCAACAGAGTTCGAGATGGGAGTCAGCTGTTAGTATCAGGCGAAAAGACTGTTTGGGGAGCAAAGCTGGATGAACGGCTGCTTGCTGGCCTACACAGCAGCTCGGGTCAGGAATTGTCTCATTGCTGATCAGAGGTTCGGAAGCACTGGTCGAGATGTCTCAGAAGTCTTTCAGGGACAGCGGCTTGACAATGGTCAGCATTGCCGTCAGGTGAGGAACGAGGAACTCGACTGGCTTGAAAATGTCCTTTAAGGTGTACAGTGGTAGATGCTTGTCGAGGCATTTCTCCCAGATTCTTTAATGGGCTTGTATTGTCCTTTAAGGTGCATGGCCCACAGCTGTGGATTGTGTTGCAGGCAGCTGCCTTGTCCTTGGTTGTAGGTTCAGATACCTTCTGGCACTTCCTATCCAGAAAGCTTGCTGCAGAGCCCAGCAGGGCACACTGTGTGCTGGCTTGGTACTGGTCCTGGAGTGGCTATAGGGTCCTCTGAATTCTGTATCTCCCTCTGTTCCATGGGAGATCTATAGGGGAGGGATCATGCTTCCCTCTTTGGATCTCCTGTCCTACTTTTACTGGTGGAAGCTGTAAGACAGACGGTACCATCAGGCAGGGTCTGAGGCTGAGTTATTCTTGCTGCTTCTTGTGAAGCCTTCAGATGATCTGCTAAATGAGGGCCCCAGTCCTAACGAGCCGTAACTCTAGAATGGGAGTAGTCTCTATCATTAAACCAAATAACAAGTAAGTCTAGAAAAAATAAAAAAGGCCTATACTAAAACAACCTAACATTGCCCTCCCTCTTAAATGACAAATGTGCATAGGGAATACAAAAAGGAAAAATAGTGTATCAAAGGAAATGTCAGAATGGCTTAGGTAACAACTCCCTTCTCCATGTTCGGAAACACGGGGTCTCGAGCGTTTCTGAAAAGGATAGGTGGTAGGCACAGTTCTAGCAATCTGGCACACTTTGGTTTACTGGTACAATTCAGCAGTTCAGGCTTGGTCTTCAAGCTTTCAACAGTTCAACAAGTTATTTAGGCTTCTATATTACTTTACTTTCACTGTTGAAGACTTTTGAAACTGTAAGGATTTCACCTAGATCTCTTCATGACCACTTCAACCTCACTTTAACCAATTTAACAATCTCTCAACACCAGTGCTTCTCGGTACTTATAGTTCCTTGGAATTATAATTTAGTTGCTTTGCCCTCTTAGCATTCTATTATCAACTCTCAAAATCAATACTTCTTGGTACTTGTAGTTCCTGGGAGTTATAATTTCTTTGATTTGCGTTCTTGGCGTGCTTAAAGTTCATACTTTGCCCCCTTTCTGTATTTAAAGTTCTTGCTTTGCCCTCTTGGCGTATTTAAAGTTCTTATACTTCAGTTTTCCACTCACTCAACTTTCATTCAGGATTGCGGTTACTATTTTGCCTTCGTTTTCCACTTTATCATAACTTCAAACATTTCACAGAGACTTTTGAATGTGCGATTCCGCCCGCAGGACAACTCTGTTACTTTGTATACTCTCATTACAGTTCTGCAATTGTCTTTTCCATTATGTTTTTATCGGCACATGTGCAACCTGCCACTCTTGCTACAGTTTTGTTCGCCTTTAACAAAACCGGGCCTTTGTTGCCTTCAATAACTCACCAGTCGTGTTAATTGAGTTTCTCTCTTCAATGCCTTTCCTGTAGCAGTCAAGGCCGTTATCGATACCTCCTCTGCTCCTCCCCAACTCTGTTGTTCACCCGGGAGGGGAGCCAACTCCCTCCAAGTACTTTGAAGGTGCATCCGTCTGTCCCCATCGGTTTCAGTCTTGGGACGCTTCTGCTTCCCAAAAGTATGGAATTCTCGCCTGGCTCTGTCTTGTTCTCCACAAGTGCATATCAGCAACTTGGCCTTCCAACTTGGATAGCCTGGTTCGCATTAGCCCCAGAAGAGCTGCTCCTTCTCGTAACCAGCTTTGCTCACAGTGTGCCTGTGCGCACCACCTTTTATCCTGTCATGGAGTGTTAACAAATGGCAGATGTGTGTAATTAGGGTTACGTGCCTTACTATGCCTGATCTCATTAAAGGGACAGAGCCATTGTAAAACATGGGAGGTAATCTTCCTGGTCTCATTCCTCATCTTCCTTGGCTTAGTAGTGTTGTTATTGTGAAGTCTGGGAGCTGTAGCTTTCATAAAATAGGTAGGGGCAGGAATTAGATGGGCTGTGGGATAAGGGGGATACCATGTCTCACGATCAGGTGCTTCTCCCTCACTCCCAGAGGACCCCCTACCCAAGAGATCCTGTCTAATATCATCCACTTGCTGAATCTGACAAAGAACCTCCCCATCGAGAACACTGTTACTGCCTTAGTGTGGATGCACATCAGCACCAACCTTCCTGGTAACCTGTGGCAGAATCCAAGACACCCAATTATTAAGCTTCTTAAGCTAATCTTGGGTGGATCTAGGGGACCCAGGATGTCAACTCTCAAATCTTGTAATGCTACCTAATGAAAGGACAGGGAATTAAGGGTGTCTTAGACTTCCCTCTAGCTTAGCAGTTGTCCTGTTGCATCTGTGACAACCAACATAAAGCTCCATGATCACCTTATTGTACCCATTGTAAGATATTCAGGACCCCGTTTTAGATTTGTGTTCAACCCATGTGTCTAACAGTGCCTCTTGTTCCACTCTGAGCACTATGTCACAGTGAGGGACCCCTCAGCAGACTTGCTGTGTAGAAGAACAACCTCAATGTAAATCTTGTGTCTTGTGAACTTGTCTTCCCATCAGTTTCCTCCAAAAATGTAACTCTGCTTTCATCCACACTCTTAGGAGAAATGAAACTTCACAGTTTCTGATAATGCTTCCAGGTCATAGCGCTCCAGGTACTAACCATTCCAGAGGCCACAGGATCAGCCTCTTCAGGTCCCTCCTCAGAGATGGAGTGCTGCTTCACCAAGGTTGCTCTTCTGCCCCAGTCACATGAGTTATATTTTTGGGAGCTTACTGTTGAGAAAGAGAAAAGGCCTCAGGCACAAGAACACCTGGCGCCCATTGAGGATGCATGGTATACTATTGCAAGCACCTTTCCTTTGGGTTTAGTTGTAACACATTCAGGTATTACAGCCCCCAAATATAGGCACAGAGTTGTTCATACCTTGTTCCTTCTGAAGATGTCCTCTAACCCCTTTCCTCTACCATTGTAATTTCAGACAAGCCTGGGGCAGTTGTGCCATAATTACCTTTTTGAAAGACACTGCCATGCCAATCCTATGCTTTAGTTGGGGGCATGTGCCATCAACCAAGGTTAGACTACTGTGCTCCACAAAACAAAAAGGAGAGGTGACCTACAATTTCAATTTACTAACGGACCAGAAACAAGTGGGATCAGAGCAAAACCCAACAAAGTGGGTTCAGGTCCTGTATTGCTCAATGAATGGAACTCTGCTTAGCACAGAAAATGATCCAATTCAAAAATAATGTTTATACAAATGTAATAAAATTAAAAATACAAGAAAAATACAATGCAACCCTAGCAAATGTTTAAAGACAGCTAAGCATTAATATACAGAAAAACTGTCACAGAAAAAAGGGACAACAGTCGGAATGTCGGAGAAAAGCGCACTGTGCCCAGATACAGGAGCACAAGATGCCCCAAAGTTACTTCCACTGACAACAAATTATCCAAACGGAAAGATACATGCTGTAAATACGCCAGAAACACGAGTTTGAACAGCCCTATTAGATTGTACGCCTAGAGCCACCCTTGTAGTATTGGCCATGCAACTATAGACTTTACATGTGCAGACAATTCAAAACAACACGGGGGAGGTGGCATGAATATCGCTGCTGTCCCCGGCAAGCCGTGACTCAAAGAGGCAATGAGAGTGTAACATGTTGCAACAAGAATGACAATAATAAAAACAGTTACCTGGGTGATGCCCGATTTACAGATATAAAGGATTGGTTTAGTGGCTAATCACAAGTCTGACTTCACACATGAACAAAGGGAGAAACCTGAAAACAAGTAAGACGGTACATATTCGGTCAGGTGTACAAACATATACAATGGAGTAAGCACAAAAAGTCAAAATACATGCACTTTCCTGAATAGGCGACCCTCTAATGAACAGTCAAGGAAGTGACAATCTTAGTACAAATAACATCTACAGGGATTAACTTTAAAGAGCAAAAACGAACATTTTAGCCTGATGACAAACTTAGATGTGCAGATTCTCGACACAGAATAAAAGAAACAGAGAGTCAGGAGTTGTGCTTACGCTCTCTATTTGACGTTCGATTCTGAAAACAGAGTTTCCGAAGTCGCGTTGATGAAAATGTAACTCAGAAGCATCGAAGTCAGGTGAAAGGATCACATGAAGGTTTGTAAAAGGGTGGTGGTCATATTGGAATGGAAGTAAAATGATGAGTAATGCCTAGCCCTTACGTTAATAAACATGTGAGCCAGACATATGTGCGATTCGGAAATGAAAACAAAATGTCATTAGCAAATGGAACAAGCCCAGCGACTACTGAACTGATAATGCTCTATATGGTTTGTGAAAAACTGGATGAATAGGGGTATCTAAGAGTTTGAAGGTTACTAGTTCATAATGGCCATTTGTTATACTGGACATCGGACAAGCATACAGAGTCCTTGCAAGGCAGGCATAGATCAAGTGAGCACACCCCATTACCGGTCCTACCGTCTTGATGAGATTTCCCACCGAAGACCCATCTTTGTTCCAGACAGAATAACCATCTAGTGGTTGTATAATCATCCACTGCAGATCTTGATCAGAATGGCCAAAGTTAGTGCGATGTCGTACCAGAGCTGCTGGCGTGCCCGTGTGGAGGCGTGACCTGTTTTCCGATATTCTGGTGGAAATCTTTCAGTGATCATTCCAACATATCGTTTAAGGCCAATCTACACCGGATGATGTAGATTGGATGGCGAGTGTTGCAATTAGTGTGAGTCCTAAGGGATCAATTAATGTCATTGTGTATGAATGCAGAACTGGTGATGCAAAACTCACATGCTTAACAGCAGCCACAAGGGGGAATGGCCCATGACTGGATGTCAAGGTAAGTTCCAACAGTCCAAGACGGTATTAGTGCTCGTTGGCGGTGTCTGAAGTCATGCATGCACTATGTGGTCGCAATGTTGCTGCAACGTTTGAGAGCAAACAGTTTTTTTTTTTGCAGTGCATCCCGTTCTGAGAACAAGATTCCAGTGTTTCTTCACTAGATTGTTCATTGCAGTTGTATTCTGTGAAAATTGTATTTTGAAAGACTGGGTTCTTGTGTGATCAGAAGGGTATCTCTGTCAGTATAATATGCCCTTTTTGCTTCTTTGTTTTTAGCATTTTAGAGGGATAATCCATATCAATGAGTCTGTTGATCATAGAATTTTTGTATTCACTATAGTACTCATTAAATGTACAATTGTGCCTAATTCTTAACAGTTGGCTATACAGGAGATTGTCCTGTAGAGCTCTCAGATGTTGACTGCTGCAAAGAAGAGTGGTGTTCTGGTCCATCGGTTGTCTTTCTAAAGAGAGTAGTGTAATTTCTGCCCTGGTCCTGTTCGATGAGTAGATCCAGGAAGGGTAATTCATCTTTGTGCCACTGGTGGGTAAACTGAAGGTTGAGGTTATGGGTGTTTAACAAATCAATAATGAACCGAAGGACCTCCACCACCCCATTTCGTATAAATAAAACCTCATCTATATACCTCTTCCAAACCGTTATGTGGGCAAAGAAGGGGTTATTGGAACAGAAGAAGATGTTTTCAAAATCTGCTATATACAAGTTTGCAAGGCAAGGGGTAAAGGCTGTCCCTATCGCAGTGCCTTTATTCCGTAGGAATACATCCTTCTCAAAAACAAAGACATTTTCACATAGTGAAATACATAGTAACTCAACCAAAAAGGAGGTTGGTACGTTGTGAGGTACCGGTCTTTGGTGAAGCTCGTTGGCATTAACTTTGTATCATTTTGTGTAATATTAGTGTAGAGTGCAGTAATATTTCATGTTATTAATATGTCCTCAATGTGATTATAAGCCTGCCATTCTAAACAGGTGATGATAGCAGCAGTGTCCTTCAGATAAGATCTGGAATCAACAATCAGAGGTTGAAGAAACTTGTTGAGATATTTGCCACAGGGCATAGCACTGAGCCGCACAGAGATACTACAGGGTAGCCGGGAGGATTATCCTGGTTCTTATGAATCTTCGGTAGGGTGTATATGATTAGAGTAAGCACATCACAGGGAGTAGGAAACCTGGCCTCCCTAGTAGTCAAAAAACACTTGTCCAGCAGTTCTTGCAACCTCAATATGACAGTATCATTCGGGTCTACCTAAATTTGAGTGTGATATTCAGGATTGTCAATAAGAGTTCGAACCATATGAATGTTATCAAGGGTGTCCATGATGACAATAAACATCCTCATCTCAAATAGAAAAATTTGAGTATGCAGGGAATTATAGCCCTGAAATGACTTAGTACCAACAAGGACATAATCAATACACTAACGGATAAAGGGGATGGCATGTTTCTTAACCCATGTGATGTGCGCACTCCAATCATAGTATCGGGCACCCAACTGCATCAAGTCATAGCCCTCGATGGCCTCCGTCCTTTCATTGGTCGTGACAGCGACACTGGTATGATATGATATGATATTTTATTTATATTGTGCTCGTTCACAGGTGTTTCAGAGCGTGACCAGGCAAAGGGAGGGGAACAGGGGAGAAAAACAAAAACAACAATCTTACTAGGCCCAGTGACATTGAGAACACGCAAGTGCACGGTGAAGGTAAAAGGGGGAAAGTGCATGGGAGGGGGGAGAAATTGGAAAGTGCAGAGCATAGGAGAGAACAAGATAAATAATAAATAAATAAATAAATAAATAAATAAATAAATAAATAAATAAATAGGGTGATCAAAAACAGTGGTAGTGCAGTCTGTGAGTGGCAAGGTGAAGTTTAGTCCGATAGGGTGTATCTGATAAGTGCAGAAGAATAGTGGTGGGGCTGTATGGGTACAGATACAGGCCCCAGTGCAAGGGCTGGCCAGGAGGCAGCACAGGAGGGTGGCAGGGTGAGCATGTACCTGGGCCAAAAGGACAGAGGGTGGCCAGGTGCAACAGTGCCAAGAGAGAAAGAAGATCAGCAGGGGAGAAGAGGGGCAAAGGCAGAAGCAAAGAAGAAGGTCTTGAGGAACTTCCGGAACCGTAGATGGTTCTCCTCAAGTTTCAAGGTGGCAGGGAGGCAGTTCCAAAGGGAGGCCCCAGCCGAAGACAGAGATCTACACCCAGCTCGTTTCTTTGAAAAACGACTGACCCTGAGGGAGTTAGAGGTAGAGGAGTGAAGGGCTCGAGAAGGGAGGTGTTTACGGAGGGATAGTTGAAGGTATTTTGGACCCGGGCCCCAGAAAGCCTCTGGACAATGCAAAGGGTTTTAAATTAAATCCTTGCATCCACTGGGAGCCAATGAAGGGATTTCAGAGCTGGAGATCCAGTCCTGTTCTGGATTAGTTGTAAAGGACGGAGAGTGGAGGCAGGTAGATTTAGAAAGAGGCTGTTACAGTAGTCCAACCTAGAGAGAATCAGAGCTTGGGAGACAGTGAGCTTCTGATTGAAAAATGACTGACCCTGAGGAAGTTAGAGGTAGAGGAGCAAAGGGCTCGAGAGGGGAGATAATGTCATTAAATAAGTATCTCGCGCAGCGACCTCTGCTTCAGTTCTGTTTTTCCATATGCTAGCATAAGCTTTAGACAGTTTTTCGCCTTAGCAAATTATTACTGCGTTTACTTTGAGAAATAAAGATGATGTCGTCACCCAAGACGGGGTTCAAGTGGTGCTCTGATTGTGGGTCAGATGTGTCCCTGATGTGTCCCTTACAGACCTGCCTCAAGTCTGTTTGTGATGCCTGGGGGTGGATCCAGGGTGGATGACTGTGGCTCTTGTCATTCAATGACAGTGAAGGCCTTTTTGAAAGAGGAAGGGGAAGCTCATGGCAAGTAGGGCCCCTTTAAAATCCCCTTCTGTTACCCCCTCAAAATGGAGGTCTTCGAATGACTCAAGGGATGTGTCCCTGATGAAAAGCGCTCAAAACACCAAAGTTCTTGAAGTCGAGGTCTCGACACACGTCATCCTCCACCATAAAAAGACACCACAGGTCGCAGTGGTCTTTTTCCTCCTCACCCGACAGAACAGTCACTTTCCCGAGTACGTCGGTGACCCCTGCTGTCTGGGAAACGTTTTGGTTAAAAATGCTAGAGGTTTTACAAAATGCGGCTCTGGGTGACCCTCTGAGTGCCCCTCTGAAAGAGCCAAAAAAGACTCTTCAGCCCACCGCGTCTGAAAATACCAGCAGGGCAGCTGTAGCCTCTGCTTCTTGCATGCAAGGGAGCCTGGGAAGAAAGTCTCCTCAACATGTGTCAAAGGAGTCTTCCTCAAGACACAGGCAGAAGTCGGGCTCTTCCTCCTAAACCATCGATACATGAGATATACCTGGGCCCTCAAAGCCCTTGTCGAAACATTCATCAAAGTATGCAAGGACATTGATACCCTCAATGCCACTTCTTACTTCAACGTACTCAATGCTGTTGGTGCCATCGATTCCTTCTAAGGTTTAGAAACCTCCTGTTGAGGCAACAAAGTTGTTTAAACCTCTGCCAGGGCCTGATTCTTTCAGGTCTATGGGATCTATCTTTGATGAGGCTAGGACCAAGATGTACCCCTTGAGTACAAATACGGTACCCCTAATGTAACTGAGGAACTAGTTTTGGAGGAATCCAAGATGAAAAATCTTGTTGAGACATTTAATGAGGTTAGTAGTTTCGAAACTTTGCCTGAAACTGACTTTGCCAATCCAGAAGTGTCAGGTTATTCTGACCCTTCTTTTAGATCGGTGATGAGCAAAGTTACTGAGTATTTTTGATGGGGAAACCGGATGCAATAATAGAAAAGGATGACCTCACTGACATCCTTAACAGTGGACCGCCAATAGAAGCAGTACTACCATTTAATACTGCTTTGAGGACCAGGGTCTTACAAAACTGGCTTAAGCTTGATGCCACGCCGGCAGTGAAAACAAATTTAAGAAAAAAACATATAACTGTCTCTATTTACCTTAGATTCTTATCCAGACACCCAACACTAGAGACAGGCTGCACACTCAGACGTCGGTCTCCAACCACAGCACCCAGACTATGCAGGGTGCGCTCTGCTTTAATTCTGCCCGCCATTCAGCGTGATGGCTTCCACTTGGGCTGCCCACCTTTGAGCCTGTCTCCAGCACCAGACCCTATCCAGACGGGCCTTTAAGGGATCCAGGCTTAAAGCCTCCCCCCGGACTTTCATTAGCCGACCAGCAGGGCCCACGCCTCGACTAGGCTGTTCCCCCACCCTTTCTCCGGCGACTCCCAAGCCTTTTGTCCTCCTTTGGACTTCCCATTCTTCATCTGCCCAGCCTTAACCTCAGACAAGCATCAATATATGCTCCCAACACTACCAGTGAGTGCCCTGACTCTCTTAGCCCCAGAAGAAGGCTTCCACCACCTCAGCCGAAATGTCAGCAGCACCCATGCCCACACTTATCTGGGCTCTTACTAAATGCTGCACTGATATTTCTAACATTCCATTTAGACGTAGACCAACTATGAGGTCAGACACCTGCCGGGCATAGGAGACCTTTAGCCAATGTCTCCCTTTCTCCACTTTTATTCATACTCTGTGTTCACTGAATTTAGCTATATGTTGGTTTTCACCTACCTATGAGTTGTTTTCCAAATGTTTGAGCGTATCTATCAGGCTTTGTAATTATTATGTTGCGTACTGTAGTTTAGGCACAACTATGTTTAACACTAATTGTTTTCATGACCATGCTTATCACTACTTGTTCTTCACAAAAAATAGTCTAAAAAAATGCAAAGAAAAGCCACAGTATCAGCTAATTAATAAAAAGCTGTACTACCACGTATTAATGGTATATGTTTTCATTAGCAGTGTGCTTTTTTTACAAATGGTGAATGCCCCATCTAGTTGGGTGTTCACAAGGGCTCAAACAAACTTGCATTTAAATTATATTGCATGCATTTGAATTCCAGAGAGTAAGACCTCCCCCCAGTTACAACCCAACTCTAGAGATTCTAGTGCTGCAGGCGGCAACATCTTCTTTGAGAGCTTCTGCATATCCTTCTATGCCACCAAATAGAGATGATAAAAAGATTGATATCCTGGGAAAAAGTGTTTTTAGTGCTGGAAGTACGGCCCTGAAATCCATCAATGCGACTTGTGTCCTGGCCATGTACACCCACACCTTATGGGATGTCGCCGCGTTGGCAGCGGAGAACATCCTGGAGAGTGAGGAGAGGGAAAGATTCCTGAACTCGGTTCCAGATGGCAAAGAGGCCATGTGCCAGTTGCTACAATCTGGTTTAGACTCAACGGACTCGGTTAGCATAGCAATGGCAGCCAGCACAGTCTCAATACAATTTGCATGGCTCAGAAAATCAGGGTTTGAACCTGAAGTCCAAGCACGCTTGATGGACATGCCTTTTGGCAGTTGCAGCTGTTTGGGGGAAAAAGCTGAGGACAGCTTGGAGAAGCTGCAAGCTTCTAAAGCAGCAGCAAAGTCTCTAGGAACGGCAATTTGCCAGCCTACACAACCTCATGGTTCTTCACATGCATGGAGAGGGCATCCCTTTCAGTTTAATTCATCTATTTCAAGCGGAAGGGACCAATAATCCTAAAGGGGCCATAGGAGGACTCCACATGGGCCCAGGGATAGAGGAAGAAAAACATCCCTCTCATCCTCAGCTACCTTGCTCTCAACTACAGCTGCAATGGCTTCAAAACCCCTTGAATTCCTTTACACACAAGGTGGTGGTTAGAGGCAGGCTGGCTCAGCATCTGGAGAGTTGGAGGGGCATAACCTTGGATACTCAGATACTTGTGGCACTTGTGGCCCCTGGCTACTGCCTCCTATTTTTTTACAAAACCTCCAGATTGCCCCCCAAGAGGCCATTCTGTGTCACACCTGGATCCACTCCTCCTACAGGAAATCTTTACTGTGTTGGAGAAAGGCCTGATAGAGTTAGTACCTGTAGTGGAGAGGGGGCAGGGATGGTGCTATCCTTAGTTCCTAATCCCCAAGAAAGACATAGGAGTGCGACCCAGCTTGGCCTTGAGGCTCCTGAACAAGTTCCTAAGGAAGGACAAGTTCAAGATGGAAACTCTTTCGCGGATCATTGAGGTCCTTCGACTCCAGGATTGGTTGGTGTCATTGGACCTAAAGGATGCTTACTTTCATGTGCCTGTTCAACAAAAACACAGAAAAAACCTGAGGTTCACAGTTGGCAGTTCTCATGATCAGTTTTGGGTTCTGCCATTCGGGCTCACCTCCGCCCGAGGGTTGTTCCCAAGCTTATGGCAGTGGTGGCAGCAAGTCTAAGGGGATTCACATATACCCCTACGTAGATGACTGGCTGATCTGAGCTTGTTCTCCTGAACAGGCACAAAATCACCTGAGTCAGTCTTGCCTAGACCTCCACAAGCTGGGCTTCTCCCTGAACTCCAAGAAGTCCCACTTGACACCTTTGCAGAAGCTTCAGTTTTTCGGAGCGGTCCTGGAGTCATCCTCGGGAAAAGCCTTGCATCCCCAGTTAAGGACTCTTCATCTTTCTCAGATGATCCAAATGTTTCAGAGTGGGCAGCATCTTCCAGAGTTCGATTGCCTAAGGTTGCTCAGCCTTATGGCATCCTGCATTTTCCTGGTGCCAGAATCCCATCTTAGAATGAGCTCTCAGATCACAGTAGTCTCAGTTCTCCCACAGAATGACAGAGCTCCTTCAGGTCACTAGGAAGGTTGTCAGGATCTCCTGTGGTGGGCCAGCCGAGAGAATCAGATGAGAGAAGAACCTTTTTGGCAACCTTGGCGGGAGATAACAGTTCTGACAGATGCCTTCCTCACAGGTGTCCACATCAACAATCTTTCAATCAGGGGGCACTGGTCTCTGTCGGAGTACAGACTGCACATCAACCTTTTAGAGCAGAGGGCAATCAGAGTACCGCTCATGGCCTTCTTTCCCTTGCTATGGGGGAAAAATGTCCTGATAATGATGGACAATATGGAGGCCATGTACTACCTCAACACGGGAGGGGGTGTAGGATTACTGCATCTGTGCAGAGAAGCAATGCAGCTGTGGTGCTGGGCACTACAATAAGGAATCTCTCTACTGGAAGTTCATCTAGCCGGAGAAGAAAACACAGCGACGGAGACTGAGCAGGCAGAGCACAATCTTCCACAAGTGGGAGTTGGCTCAGGAATTCGTTCTGGAGAGCTTCCCCCTTTCAGGAACCCCTAAGGTGGATCTTTTCGCAACCAGTGTCAATAGGAAGTGCAGCCTGTTCTGCTCCAGGGAAAATCCTCAAAGAGGAGCTCTAGGGGACACATTTGTGTTGGAGTGGAAATGTCCACTTCTTTACGCATTTCCACCAGTCCCATCATTCCTCATGTCATCAGGAGGTTGAGGAAGTTTGGCAAATTCATGATCCTCATTGTTCTGGATTGGGCCAAAGAACATGGTAGCCGGACCTTCTAGAGAGGGTCATCTGCCTTCCAATTCGTCTTCCCCATAAGAGAGGATTTGCTCTAGCAATAGGAAGATCTCTTTCTTCATCCAGAAATCAGTACTCTAAATCTTAACGCCTGGTTTTTGAAAGGGTAAGATACAAAGATTGGGAATCTCCAGCAGCTGTGTTGGAGGTATTGCTTTCGGCCAGAAGGCGAGCAACAAAGTCTCTGTACTGCTGCCGTTGGAATTTTCTTTGCAGCTGGTTCAGGGAGAAGAACGTTGATTCTTTCACTTGTAATAAGCCTACACTATTATCTTTTTTGCTGCGTCTAACCCATCGTGGACTCCAAGTATCCATGGTTAAAGGATACCTGGCAGCACTTTCTATTTTCAAGCGTTCATCATATGAAGGCTCCTATTTCAAGGACCCTATTGTAATCCAATTTTTGAAGGACTGATAAAACATTTTCCCCCGGTCCCTTTTATTGTACCAGTTTGGGATTTAAATCTGGTATTAAGACATCAAATGGGGATGCCTTTTGAGCCTCTGCATTCGTACCTTCTCAGAATGCTGACTTCAAACTTTCATTTTGACGAATCCCCACCACTCCACTCTTAACCTCTAGTGTTTTGGTTAATTCCCTCTCCACGCCCCATCCAACTATGGCCTTATTGCCAGTTTAAAGGGATTTAAGGTTAAGAAGTAAGTTCTCTGGAATACCCTTCTTTTGGACCACCTCCAAAGCCTTTGTGGAGCACAATCAAAAGCCGTTCAAATGTCGACAAGAATTGACCTGACCTTGACCCGGCTAAGGGGAAGTGTACTTGGCTAATATCAGGCCCAATCTGAAGCTCTGGTCCAGTGTACTTATACCACACTGGAAACCAGCATGTAGGTGATTGATAGTTTCACACTCATTAGCCCATGTTTGTAGATGGCAGAGTAACACATTAGTGTACACCTTGCCAGCAGCATTCAGCAGGGATATGAGTCTATAATTCCCCAGGAGGCTCCTGTCACCCTTCTTCTTGAAAATGGGCAAGGTTTCCACCTCACACCAGGATTTTGGAACCTTCCTGATAGTGGCAACAGAATTAAGAACTCGGCTCAATGTAGGCGCCCAGGTAGACTACTTATCTTTTAGAGGTCAATGAGGGTTTTGTCTGGGCCTGGTGCCATCCCGGCTCCCAGACTCTTGAATGCTTCCTTCACCTCGTGTAAGAAAATCTTACCCTATAGCTGCGTTGCTACAACTGGAACAAACCTCCCTGGTGCCCTCCTGTCGGCCCATTTTTAGTTTACGGAAGTAGTGGTGCCAGGTATCCAGAGATATTCGGCATTTCACAGCATCCAGCATGTTCAAGACCTTCCCTGCTACCAGCTCCCAAAATCTGATAAAATCACCCGCTCTATAGGTGGACAATAAATCATCCTTGGTATCCAGAGGTCGAGGAGAGAGGAGAGAGAACTACAGCTGCCTCGCTATCCCTGCAGTGAGAGAAGCTGAATTTCCATACCCGGCTGGTTGGACACATGACAGCAGCCCTGAAAAAGGGTAAAATGACACAACCCAGGAACTGTGCCCTCATTGTTATACATTGCTGGGGGCAAAAATAATCTCCACCAAGCAAGCAGCCATTTACTTGTGAACCTTTATCTTTCTGTTCTGAATAGCGCTGAATATGCCGAAGCGCCAAGCCACCGCAGCCATTACAGCAGTCACAGAGAAGCACGTGCCCTTGGGCAAGAGGCTCTTGCACTCTGATCTATCCTTAACCCCACTACAGGGAACAACAATGAAGGAAACACCTGAAAATGTGGAGGCAATTGTGAAATCCCCAGAGATTAATTTGGCAGTGTCCTCTAAGGCAAAGAAAAATAAATGGAACCGGACGCCCATTCCAGAGGTTACAGGAGGCCCATCACCGGCATCACAAGGCCCAACTGGAGCCACTGCAAACCGCAGCACTAACACCAGATACTCCAACCAGGAACCCACAAGGGGCTACAAGCCAGTACCAATAGCCTTGATAAAGACCCTCGGGTCGAAACACGTGCCGGCTGACAACAAGGGGATTCAAGAACCCCCAAATGTACTATATGTATATGACAACATAAACCAACCACTTGCACAAATAAAAGCGAAATTACATCGCAATTTACAACGTTTAAGAACAATTCTTTTCAAACCCATTGAGCAAGATAGCCAGGAACGAACCCCCCCTTCTCCTACTCAACAAATGAGGTGTTTGGCTAAACCTCAAACCAGTTACTGGTGATCTTGCAACCTGCCTTTTCTCCACGATGCACCAAGAATACAGAGTCTAGCAAGGTCACTTCCAAATCTAGAGCCAACTACTCTTCCACTATCCAATCATCACACACCTTGACCTGCAGCTGACTGGGGTTAAAGATGGAAGTACAGGTCATCTACAGATCAATAAGGTGCTGTCAGGACAGTTTTTCTGAAGTCCAACTAAGGGCTTAGAAAAACCATTCAACTGAGGCAGTACAAGACTCCACTCTTAGTATAAGGCTGTACCACCTGAGCTCAGGGTAGCATAGACATGGAAGCCAGGCTTATCTTAGGAGGGAGTGAGGGCAGTAGACACAGTACAAATGAAATTGTAATACAAATGATCCAAAGAAACACTGAAACACTATGTATTGTAAAAATAAAGGATTTATTTAAATACAGGTAGGCCCAGATAAATCTAGGGGTACGTAAGTAATAACACATTATAACAAATCACAGTATAAAAACACAACACTATACTTGAAAGCACACAGACCCAAGTATAAACCTTATTTGGAACACCTAACAGTAGTTCTAGGGAAGTCAAAACCTTGTTATACACATTTAGTATAGGTCAAGCCTATTCTTTGGGAGTAAAAGACCAATGGTTACTTTCAGATTACATTCAGTAATACAAGGGGAGTAGGCCCTTCCAGTTGTTCACTGACTCTTGGAACAAATCTCACAGTCAACTGGACAATATACTTTTTTTGAATAATGAAACACTTATCTAAGGTGCAGTAAAAACCTATAACTACTTTTGTCATAATACACAGTTATACCAGGTGAGTAAACCCTAAGGATGTAATATAACATTACAGATGCTTTTGAAATCCAGGAACCCCAGATTGAGGTAAGCAATAACTCTGGTAACTTTTTTGGATGGTACACAGCTAACACAAGGTAAGTAAAACCAGTATACTTTAACTTCACAAAGAAGGGGAAAGTAAAACCCAATGTCACACTTTACTGAATAGTTATTCTATGTAGGCAACAACCTAATGTAAACTTATTAAGGACAGGCTAGCAGCAAGTCAGGGGATGCAAAACCCAGTTGGGGGACACTCATACAGTTATCCTAACAGGACTAACCTGGTGACACCAACAGTTGGAGGACACTCATACAATTACCCTACAGGAATAATCTGGTGAAACCAACACATTACTTTTGTAAAGAGGCACAACCTAATCAAAGGAGAGTAAAATACCTCACATCTACTTTCTATTAGTCTGGCAAAACAGTGGCTAAGGAAAACAAGATGTTAACCATACTTTTTAGAATAGTGCATCACACATTCACGATCAGTAAGAACTTTTGTAACTTTTCACACTTAGAATTACAGTTACCAACCAAGTCTTTACAAGTAAGTAAAACACTTGATTTATTTTCTAGGCAGAAGTCCCAATCCCTTCAAAGTCGTTCCCTTATTCTTGGAGCTTGAGTGTTCTCAGTGGCAGAAGGGGGTCACTAGGACTAGTGACCAACAGGCAGTGTTAGAGTACGTTCTTTAGCAGCAAACGTCAGAGTTTCTTAGGAAAACTGGGCAAACAGGTGAGTGCTTTACTTTTAGAGCTAGAAGAGGGCCCAGGAGCTTCACAGAAGACACCCTAGCAGGATTCTAGCAGTGGGACTGGGTGCACTGGACGAGGGACCTCCCAATCACAGAAAACACCCCAAAGCTACACAGAAATCCCAACAGGCTTAAGGTAAGTACATACCCAAGCCAACACAGTACCTCAGCAATGAAGAAGAGATTGCAGCAGGAGAACTTCAGGGACTGCAGCCAAATACCCGGTCAGTGGATTCCTTGTCCTGGAGACTGAACACAAGACCTCAGAAGGGACTTTGCAGCAGGGATCGATGAAGAAGGCTCTAAGCAAGATTCCCCATACGGCTGAATGCGGTTCTGCGGATTCGGCGCTAGGCTTCGGGTTCGGGTCGTCGTTTTCGGAGTCCCCAGAAAACAACTCCTCTGTGTCGGTGGTTCTCTTTGAGAACACCATGAGGGAAATTCGGGAGTGCTCCATAACCAACATCAGACAACAGGGGAGGGAGAGCATAGGGAGGATAAACTTCCATTCCAATAAGTATGACAGCACTATTCAAGAAAAAAAGGAAACTGGGAGAGGAATCGTGGTCTATCACAAATACTGTAACCTCTATGGCTTCCCACAGCGATGAGACCAAACCTGCCAAATCTAGATAGGTAAAATGGCTGAAAAACCATAAATAATCCAAGGAATGCCAATCATGGAGGGAATTCGTGCACACCCCATTAACTAATGACATAAAAAACCTTTGACGAATAGTCAACGCAAAAGAACGTAGTGGGGAGGTACTTAATGCTGTGCGAGAGCATGTCTGGATGGGCCACATCAATCAGGTTCTGGGCAGAGAGTTGCCAGTTAATGAAGGATGGAAGATACCAGTAGCAAACTGGTTGTATGGCCTAGAATCTAGGGATATCTTCGGGCTGATTGGAAACAGCAAGGCCTTATGCAGCACCCAAGTAAAAGGTTAACCGCTTTTATGGTAATTGGCATTACACCGACTGTTTAAGTGTATGGAGAAGCTCCAGATGATACCTAGTTCGTGGCGGGATAGTATAATTTTGCCCATGCTAAAAAAGGGAAGACATGAGGATCCCAATAATAACCGCCTCCATGCTATGCTAAATGTGCCGGCAAAAATCTTTGCGTGGACACTTTTGAAGGATCTTGAGGCATGGACGAATGAGACTAATATTATTTCTCTAAATCAAACTGGTTTCTGAAAAGATTTGAGTACGAATATCAATATCCTTTCCTTAACCACCATAATACCGCAGGCAGATATCGGGAAATGTCCAGTTTATGCAGAGTTTATCGATTCTAGCGCCGCATCCGATACAGTGGATCAAATTAGGCAGTGGCGTAAATTGGAAAGTAATCACATACCACCAGGGTTATTAGAAATGCTCACCCTGTTATACTCACAAACCAGAATTAAAATCAGGTTGAATAATCATGGTAGCACCACGGCTTGGATAGCCACATCCAAAGGCTTGAAACATGGATGTACATTGGCATCCATGTGTTTCAATTTATATTTGGCAGATCTAGGCGAAGCCTTGAGGAATCCGTCGACTATCCCTCCTAAATTAGGATCAGTGCTGATCCAGTCATTGGTATATGCAAACGACCTGGCCATTTTAGATCTTACACAAGGCGGCCTTCAAGCCACACTGAACAAACTAGCAGCGTACATGGAGGAAAACTCCCCGGTGATAAATATTACAAAAACTAAATTTGTGATATTTGGCTCGGGGAGAAGAAAATGGAAAACACGAAAATGGAGGATTAATGGCACACCATTGGATGTGGTTCATTCCTACAAATA
Organism: Ambystoma mexicanum; assembly: GCF_040938575.1. Lineage (NCBI taxonomy): Eukaryota > Metazoa > Chordata > Amphibia > Caudata > Ambystomatidae > Ambystoma > Ambystoma mexicanum. The sequence continues at coordinate 473,059,630 of NC_090932.1, read as the reverse complement.
TCTTGGAATGCATCTGAACAGAAGACCGAGTAGCACCACCCATTTTGAAGAAATCCGTCTCTGTATTAATGCCACCTTGGGTGGTCTCTGCTGCTTCGCTCATAATGGTGGGGGGTACTCAATTGGCACGCTGATCCAATTGTATCAATCTAATATCACAACAATAGTACTTTATGGTACCAAAATTTGGGCACCCTTCGTGTTGGAGGAGTCGACCAAACTGGAGGCATGCCTATTGAAAAGTCTACTGCGGTTGCCATGGCGTACAGTGATTGAGATGATGTACCTGGAATTTACTGTCTCCCCTATAGTAAGGAGGGTGATTATGTGTTGTCTTGTTGCCCTATGGAAGCTCTATAATGCCCCAGCAGACTCCCTGCTGGCTCTGACAGCCGATGCTTATTCCTCATGTGCAACTAGGATGAAAACTAGCATTGTGGGAAAAATGTACAATCTAGATAAGAAGTGGCTAACAGGCGCACCTGAGCACACACTAAATATGTCTCTTCGACTATTCAAAAAGACCATGAAGAGCATACTAGCAAGGCATGACCAGGCACAAGCTTTGCTTGATCTATCTACTAGAAACAATGCCAAGGAATGTGTGTCTTATATCTCCATTAGAGGCAAAATACCTAACTATATCAGACAGTTTGTTAGTAACTACCTGATATGGGAATACCTGTACTTGAAATTCTATACGGCTACAACTGGGGAGATTGACGGTGTCTGGCATCGGTCCTTTACAGCTAACAGTGACTGACGACTATGTGGGCCACTGACACTCGAAACAGTCAGATATTTGCTATTTGACTGCAGTTCTCTGGGTGAACGCAAGGCTAGCAGCTGGGATGGTGGGCGATATAGCAGGAAATACATTGTGGTCCGTATTTATGAGTGGCAATAATCATGCCTGCATTATTTATTTGGCTTTGTTTAGGAGAAAAGTTGAGGACATTTTTAAATTATGAATGTGATAGTTACTGCCTAGTATGGAAGTGTATATGAAAATGTTTTCTATTTTGTAAAGTTGAACAAATTGTATCACAAATAAAACAATAAACAAATAATCCCATTTGTTGTTTGCAATCAAGAACTTCTTTTTCTGGATAGTATCTTTATTCACTGACCTACATTAATGGATAACTCCATGTTGTCTCATGCTCAACTCTTCTAAAACTTAAGTCATCCATCTTCCAGCCTCTACTGCTCTTCCACCTCTCATTTCCCGTATTTCCTTTCTCTCAAACCTTCTCTCATCCCCCCATATGAGGCTCTAAATCTTGGATTCCTCTTCAATAGAGATCTTAAGCTCCAGCACTTTATCACCTATGAAGCAACAGCTAACAGGAACAACCTTCTCAACAATCACAAGACCCAACCTCAATGATCACTGTGCTGAAACTCTTACCGCTGATCCTCAGCCACCTTGAGTACTGATCAAATGTCATTTTCCCACCTCTGTGACATTAATCCTCTTTACAAAGACCTCACCGTTGCCACAATAACCCTCTACAGTCAACCCCCCCGTTTACCCACCTCTCCCAACTGCCTCAATGCAAGCTACCCAGTGTTGCAAATCCAGTTCCTTTACAAAGTGTTCTCCTCAACTCCCACTATCTAACATCCTCTATTTCCCACTTCTCTCCCAAAATCCTGCAGTCTTGCACCCTCCTCTACCTCTCTGTCCATCAGGCTCCTTGTACACCCTCTTCATCCGTGTTCCTATCTCTTTACTTGCCCTCTACACTGGAATGAATTCCCCCTGACATTGAAAATAACACATTCACTCATTTGAATCAGTAATGAAGACCCATCTCATGCACTTTGAAGGAATGTCCAAGCTCTCGCACAATAACCCCCCCTAAACTATCCTCCCCTTCCAATACTGCACTTACTGTACAACCCTTCAATGAATATCAGAATGGATGTTATACTCCATATATGTGCCCAGTCTTATGTCTTGCTCCTACCTCAGCCACGAGTCAATGATCCATGCTTGCTAATTCGTTTTGTGAGGCACCTATTTGAAATACTGTAAATGGAATGATTGATAATCTGTAACAATTTCTGCTCAAAAGACATGCCCACCTTAATGGCGACAACTACAAACAAAGTCGTATGTCAGAAACAACGGTCTCCAAACAGGCGACTTGAACAGGAAGCCCTTGGTTTATATTCTACTGGGCCTGCACCATTTAGGTGACTCACGTCTGCAAAGTGACATTTCCATGATCAAAAATGGTGACCCTTTGCTGTGAAAATAGGAAAAACACACCTATAGCATTCAGGTTGGGACAAACAGGCCTAGGATAGAAAAACACCATCCTTGCCAAAACGTTGCACACAATCCACATCCTCAGGGAGGACTCTGAAAGTATGTAGAATTCATGGCTTATATCCACGAGCCAGATAAGCAACACACGTCACCATACACTATACAAACCAGTCTCCCTAGATTAGGTACAGGAAAACCTCTTTGCTTCTCCCTACAAGATCTCCATAAAGTAACCAGACCCATAGGCGACACTAGAGGGTTGTAAAAGGGTAAGTTGCTGCCACCCCTATTTACTGATTTGCCTCCTTAATTGATGGCTTTCCCCCCTATCCCCCTGGCAAATAACTATTTTCAGGACTCTTAAAGGTGCTCCTTTGCCCAGCCGTCATTCACTCATTTGCAGGCTCTCTTTGCTCATCCTGTTTCTTTATTCTGGCATGAAAGGGATGGGGATCAATGCCTCTTGAATATCACTGGGGTTGGGGCCATCACTGTTAAAAGAAGGCTTCCTACATGCTGAGCACACCATTGTTTTCCAAATGTGCAGCTTACACTTCCATAGAAAAAATAAACAAGACATTTACAAACTGAAAATTGATTGTTAAACTTTTTGCACTCGTTTTTTAAAATAAATTGTTTATTTTTTGTGTCGGACTATCACACAAATACCCTGTGATTTGTATGCCCCTTGCTGTGTGTTTTATCACAGGATACAATTCGCATCATCATAACATAACTTTATTCGGCGCAGAAGCCATGAAAGTATAAATATCAACAACAATTTACAATATGAGTCGTGCCCACCATTTACACTAGCCAGAACAGAGCATGCCATAATAAAATAATCTCTGGAGCCCTGCTTCCTGCAAAGACCCTCTGACATAAGGACAGCTTTAGGCTTTGCCACAGGATGATCACCGGTGCTTGGGGAAGAGTCTGCTTGCCCTATTTCACCTGAAGGGAGTCGTATTTCCGCCTGTCAGTGCGGAGCCCTGATGCCCAGAATCCATGGGGTGTGGCCACAGTTCAATTGCACCATTAACCGGGGGAATGCGTGACTTGTAGGCTCTCATATGTCCCTGGCCACTCCAGTGTCACGAAATATTAGTTCAACTGAATCACCCTCCCCTATTTTTGGAATTCTAGTGCAATTGACAATATGATCCTTAGACACAAAAGGGCATCGCCCTATAGTTCTCAGCCAGTGTAAGCTTTTGTTATGGAGAGCATCCCTTAATTCTGGACAACCTGAGAGTGGTTTGGGGACTCTATGCAAGAACATTGTCCTGGTATCCGGGAGCCTGCAAAGCTTGGCTGGAAAATGAAGTGAGCTTTGAGACGGCAACCTCACGGTGGCAACTTGATGCAGGGGAACCTTTTGTACGTGGTTAAGCTGCAGGTGCTCAGCATGTTGCCCCTCGCTCCCGTGTACATTTGCATAGTTGTACTTAGTGTTTGCCTGTGTGGGATAAGCGTAGTTGGATGGGGGCCCTGAGTAGAATTAGTATCAATTCTGTTGCACATAGCGTGGCTACCTTCTCCCCGGTCTTGTGACATTTTACCCAGCAGCTGTTCTGTTATCAACCACTTCGGTGAGAGACAGTAACAATTTCTTGATCTTGGAATGCTCAGCCAGGACTAGGCTACAGTTGCAACAACATGCCGAATTGCCTGTGCCACCCTCCTCTTTCCCGTTTCAGGATAGTTAAGGTTGTGTGTTGGGTTGATAACTCATCCAGCTTCCCCTTTGGCGACGTCACCCCCTCCCCCCCCCACACACACACACCCTTTGAAAGTGAGGTAGCTATGCCATTTCCCCTATCTGATAGGGATTGCAGAATATCAGATACATCAATCTGCCTCATCCCAATGGACAAGCAGGTAACAAGCAGGGTTCGGGGCAGTTGGATCTGGGGTAAAGAGGAGCCCTTCTGAGGGCATCCGTTGTAGCTGCACAATTTGTGCAGAAGAATTAATGGAAGCCAGATCCTCCTATCCAATGGGGAATGGACAGCAGCCACCCAGCAGAGCAGTTTTGGTGCACGGCTGGGGCTCGGTGGTTGGCACAGGATTTGCCAATAAAGGTGTAATGGGGTCACCTGCCCCTGGCCTGCCCACAACTATCTTATCAGCATGTGATCATCGCCGAAGGCAGCAGTTGCTCTGATAGTTTCCTGGTGCACCTGATGTGGTCTGAGCAACTGTGTTTTCTAGTTTCTTGTTCCTCTTCAGCAGCTTTATTTTACACTTTGCATCCGATTCGGGGCCCGAGCCAAGCTCGGGACCATAAAACACAAGCATGGGGGGACTGGCCCATAGTCACTGTTGGGGGTCTCTCTGCGACCTTGATGCCGATGCCCATGAGCCCTCAACCCCACAGACTCAGCCAGAGATGTCTGTACAGTTCGGGCTCCCTGGTCGCACTGATGCGGCCGAGAACGCCCCCTTTATTTATAGTGCACATGGCAGTGTGCAACATCACGCCACCGTGTGCGCTTCCCTTAAAATGGCAGCACCACACTCTCCTTTTTCATGAGGACAAACAAATGTGCCTCAACAATTCCAGCACTAACAACTACACATCAAACAGTGCAAATAACCAAACTCCTTCCACAGCACCCCTTTAATCACAGCTGACCTGGATCCCCATAACAATTACAACTACACACAGGCCCTTCAGGATACTTGTCCTAGTACGTAGTTGGTGAGGCAAGCAGGTTTCCCTCGCTCTGTCCTCAGGGGGTACATCCTGCTGGCCTCCGGAATGAGTGATGCCTCAGGCAATGTTCCTTCTGCTGTAGACGAACTATGTCTTTTAAAGAAGCTCACGTTCCTGGTGACCGAAGATCTACCGTCTGATGCCGTCACCATGGTTCCCTTGATGGCTACCACATCCAGCGGTTCCGGTTCACACTGGAGGAACAGCTTTCCATGGGGGTGCCTATTTCGTATCAGCACCTCATCCCTGGGTTCTAGGCGTTGCGGGTAGAGCCCTCTCCTCGCATTCTCCTGCTTTGGCCGCAGCCGTCAATCAAGTTCCACCTGCCGATCGTTGATCACCCCAGGCTCCTTCTCGCCAACCTCAGGCAGCAGATCCCAGGGGCATCATTTGAACAGGGCCTCAGCCCGTGCCACCCCCGTCGATGCATGAGGAGTGGCCCGGTAGACCCTCAGAAAACTGATACAGCGCTCTTCGCAGACATCGTCCTTGGCGCTGCGCTATCCAGAATGTCTTGTCCACATGAGCCTTTCCGCCTCACCATTGGCTCATTGCCAGAGGGGGTGATCTTCCAGTGTTGGACCCCATACCCATCCATCAGTTCCGCAAAGTGCTCACTCTGAAAGGATGCCCCGTTGTCTGAGCACAGGGTGTGAGGAAAACTATGAGAGGCGAAGACTTTCTCGAGGGCCACGACCACATGTTCAAAAGACACTGAGTCCACAAACTCAACCTTTGGGTATCGGGAGTACTCATCCACCGCCACCAGGAAGTGTGTGCCTTGTGTGGTTGACCCAAAGTCAACATGCCCCACCTCCCAGGGGCACGTCCCTCTGGGCATGGTCTCAATGGCAGGCTCTCGTTGTGCGTGGGACGCCGCCTGGCACCAGACGCAGGTGGCGACATGTTCATCCACCCGCCGCTCAAGCTCTGGGAACCACACCTTGAGGCGTAGTCGGGCCTTTGTCTTTGCGGCCCCTTGGTGTCCTTGGTGGGACATACTTATCACCTCCTAGATCTTGGCTTGGGGCACGACAATCCAGTCACCCCTCAGCAGGAGGCCTGTGGCTGAGAATGACAGTTCCTCCCTCACCTTCCACAGTTGTTCCAGCACCACTTTTGCTTCTTGGGTGCGTCCGGCCAGGGATTCAAGCACGGGTTTCCATGACCCCTGCTGCATTGCGGTCTTCAGGATGTGAAAGCATTTGTCTCGAGCTGCTGCTGCCTCCAGTTCCTCTAGGGGCATGCCATTCAGGGTAGCCGCTTCCACCACCATATGCACATGGTCATCCGCCTCCTCCACACATGCGTCCGGTGTCTCGTCGCTGTCATTCCCCGGGTGATGGGACAGGTAGTCAGCTGCATTATTGATGCATGGTCTATACACTAGGGAAACCCCATACTCGATGAGTGCCAGCATCCATCATTCAATTCTCGCTGGTGGTTTGGAGGAGGATCCCGCCAGGATGGGAAGCAGCGGCTTGTGGTCCGTCACAACGGTCACCGGCCGGCCCAGGACATTTAGCCCGAAATGCCTGCACCCCCACAGGACAGCAAGGACCTCCCGCTCGATCTGGGAGTAGCGCTGCTAGGTGTCAGATAGCGCCTTGCTGGCATATGCTACTGGGTGAACGCTGTCATCCAGGCCAATTATCTCCAACCGGAGTGTTGGGTCGAAGAAGGCCATGGTGTCCTCAGCCGTGAGGGCGCCTTTGATATCTTCGAACGCTGTCTGCTCAAGAGGGCGGCATCACCACTGTTTCTTTCTTCATGAGGGCTCTCAAGGGCTCTGACCTGGATGCTAATTTCCTAATGAACCGACCACAGTACGTCACCATTCCAAGAAAACTCTGATACATTCTCCGGTGGTCGGGCCTCTTCAATGTATTTTACCTTCCTGTGGTCTGGTGACACACCCCCTTCCTTGAACATCAATCCAAAGAATTTGATGGCGATGCCCATGAGACCCCCACCCCAAAGACTCAGCCAGAGACGTCTGTACAGTTCGGTCTCCCCAGTCGCACTGACACGGCCGGGAACGCCCCCTTTATTCATAGTGCACGCAGCGGCATGCAACATCACGCCGCCGTGTGCGCTTCCCTTAAAGGGGAAGCACCACAGGGACTCTGTAGATTTCCCAGTAGGCCTCTGCACCCTGTGTCTCTTTTGTGTGGTATTTCAAAAATTGTTCCATCGGAAAAGGGTTGGGTTTGCTGAAAATGTATTTCCTGGGACTCTTTTGGTTTCCAGTCAACCCCTGAACTCAAGGGGTGTGGGTGCATGGATCTCCCCGATATCTTGGCCGAGTGACACCAGCATGGTGGACCGAGGGGAGTTGCAAAAAGGGAGACACAGCAGAACTCTGCCCTGACAGTCAGACAGTCAGTCAGCATGAGCAGCCCCACGCTTCGTCCCAGGCTTTGTTTTATGTTTGACACCGAAATAGTTTAAAGGAGAGGACTGGGCTCAGCCTTTTCAAAGTCGCATGCAAGGTTCCATCAAGTCAGCATGTCCCAACTGTAAGAATCCCTGCCTTGGGACCATGAAGAAAAAGGGTAAGGTAACCTCCGTGAGGTGCAGAGCAAGACCCCAACACTCCGACACAAGAGCAGAGTTCACAGCCTAAGCTCCGACTTGGCTGCATTTCTGCATGCATAGATGACAATTCTGGCCCCTATGGGCTGCGAACACCATGAGAGCCGCCAACACCCACCACTCTTTACCCCTGGTGGGCTTCAGCCCTGGCAGGCAAGTCTGCTGCTTATGAGTGTGAAGGGGCGTGGCGACAGAGGCAACAGTCCTCCAGTGTGCAGGGAACAGGAAACACCCTGAGGGCTGCCAACACCCACTGCCCTTGACTCTGGGCAGGATATAATTCTAAAGATGATATATGCTTTACAAACTGCTTAATCACAAATTCATGCTTCTATTGTGCTGACAGCAGTTAATATGATATTAAACTGCTGAGATACCGTCTCAGCCTTCTACTGTAGGGCATGTCTATGGATCCCAGAATGTGGTCGAAATAACTGCATTACAAACAGTGCAGTTTATGTACATGACTTCAAAGTCAACAGTATTTCATTTCAAGCCACACTAACCCTGTGCATAGATTCATTGAAGGTGTACCAGTGGCTGCTCATCCATAACAGGTGAAGAGGCACCGACCCATGAAAACACCAATTATGGAGGATCCCGCTGGGTGTAAACACTTAGTGCTCTTGGGCTGGTTTGAACCATCAAAGGGAAATGCAGTTTCCATTTGACAGTTCTGTTCCCCAGCAGCTCATGTCCAATGATCCATGCAATGCTGAGGGGGTGTTGCTTCCCAATCTTACATAGCCTATTAGAGATGCTGGCTCGGGAACTGCATATTTGTATACGTGAGGGTTTGCTCTTGCGCCTCCCCGAACATATGAATGGAGGGGGCATTTCATCATTAGCGCTTTGGCTCTTGCTTGTTTAGGCGAGAAACCAGGAAGTGCTATTTGCTTCTTGTCTCCTCTTCGTGCTACAAGGGAGCTGGAGTGTTAGGAGGAAACTTCAGGACAGGGGCTGAAGGTAAGTTAATTTAAATATGGGCTTGTATGCGTGTATGCTTATGTGGTGTGTAATGATTGAGTGTATGATGATGGGTGTGTGTGTGAATGGGAAAGTGCATGCTGCATGAGAATATTGTGTGAATCTGTGTGTGTTTGTGTGTGTATGTGTGTTTGCGAGTGTGTGTGTTTGTGCAGGGCTGTGGATATGCTTTTGTTGCAAGGGGGTTTGTTGCACAACCCAACTCCCCACTGGAAAAATAAGCTCCACATGCATGGTACTGGGACGGTCTCAGGGCGCAAACAAGGTATTTTTAGTTTGGGCTTTTAGGTGGATCTTGTGCCACCTATAAGCCAAAACTATTGTATTAGAGTACAGATAGAGGGAAATAGCACATGAGGAGGGACAAGCAGCTTGGAGGTGTTGTGTCATTAATTGTCCACCCATTGGGTGCCCCTTACTATGTCAATCCCTATAGCTATTCCTGCCCAGTTCCCGCCCTTCCTGCACAACACATCTCCTTGTGGGAAATCGTTGAGCTCACTTTAGTTAAGCCTTACCATCAAACGTTGCACCCAAATTGCCTGTCAGTTTTTTCTTCAAAGCAGTCTTCTGAGAATGAATGACTTATTTGGAGCTTTAAACATTGCTTACTGTGGCATTACATGTTGTATTGGGTATCTATGATAAAGCAAGCATGATGAGTGTTATTATGGAGCTAGACTGGCCTTTTAAAGGAATCAGTCTACCCATTTCTTACTGTGGCATGACTTGGGTCGGACATCTTTGATAAAGGAATCATGGTTATTGTTATTATGTGGCTAGACTGGCATTTTGATGCAGCCGGTTTGAGTATGTTTACATACTGTGGCATGGCATGTTTAATTGTAAAGTCAACTGGTGCATGTTCTTAAATGGGGATACTGCCATATAGTGGTATAACAAGCATGTACATGTTTTATGATAGTATCATTACTGGCATTATGTGCAAAGCAAACCTGAGTAGGTTCTTATATGTGAATTCTGGCACATATTGGTGCAGTCAGCATGGAAATGTGTGGGTAGAGCCAGCAAGTCAATATTGTTATACTGGCATTTATTGTTGGCAAAATCATAATGAAAATGTGTTGGGGAAATGCTCCTGTGTACTCTTAGTGGCTTGCAGAAGTTATCCTTCAAAACAAATTGAAAACTGTTTGGCTTTGTAGCTGATTTTTCAAAAAAAGAATGCTGTAAAATGCTCAATTTTAAGCCATTATTTAAAATAAATGTGGGGTTTGGGAGACCAGTCCAAACCCTCTTGATTGGTTCAGGCTCCATCGCTGTGCTCGGTTGTTCTGTAATATTTGGGGAATATATTTAGGACCCTCCAATTAAAAAATCAGTGGTCACCACTGGGATGTACAGCAAGAAACTGAAAACTGTAAACAATGATATGGGGCAAAGTGAGATTCCTGCACCCATTGCTAAAGAACCAAGGGAGCAGTTGCATCCTTTCCCCCTGCGCTCAGCGCCTGCATGTGATATTTCATCCGTTAAACAGACTACTTGAATATCATTTGAAACTGAGATATGAGTGATATCTCTCTGGTTAAACTGACTCATTGTGACTGGCTATTATGCAAAGATGAGCTAGAAGCAAGGTTTATTCTGCTAAATACCACCTCTAACTACACAGTATTTAAAGCTGTGAAGGGAGTGATGTATGCTTGGGTTAAAACGAATGTAGCCTCTTGCCGAGTGAAAAGGGCGTTTTTGTAACTGTTGAACATGAGTTAACTTTTTAGGATGCATATTAACTCGATGTAAAACTGTTCTTGTCTGAAACCTGTGCTGAACATGCTTGATGTCAAATTTTGTTAACCAGCTTGGTAAAATAACATAAACCAGTGAACCCTTATTTGATGTGCCACCACCCTGCCCACCCTCCGATGTTATCCATGTACCCCCTGGTATGCCCACCTAATACTGATGTCTTGTGACGCCACTGACCAAGCCCTCCTTTGCTCCTCAAACATCATAAACACACACTTAAAATTGACAACATAAACTGCTCTCCCAAAGATCATGGCGAGGTCTAATGGTAAATAAAAAAGTCAAGGTTCCACCGCCATTCTGCCATGATAGAAGGTATGGGTGAAGAAGGCATGTGTCCCAAATTCAGATATTGCTTATGCTGATGCTTTTGGAAAAAAAAATGTGTTTATGTTGAACAGGTACAAACAATGTTGTTTCAACAAAAAGTTTTTTTTTTTTTTTTACGGGTGCTTTCACAAAAACACTTTGCCAAAAAACTCCTAAACATTTTTTGGGGATGGGGGGGGGTGGGAAAGGGTAGATAAAGGGTTGGGGGAGATGGGTGGGAACAGTAACACATAGGTGGAGGAGGGGAGATTTTGGGGGACTGCCGAAAATAAAAATACACATTTCGATGAATTTTTTCAGCAAAATGTTTTCCTAAAAACACCCGTCGAAAAAAACGACTGTCGATGATAGGACATAGAACCGTTGAACGAGGGGCTCGCTGTTCGAAAGACTGCATATTCCAAGTGTTCTTTGTACCATTATGGTTACGGCTATTGTATGGCATGGTATTGCCATAGTCACTGTTATATCGCCAGGGTCTGCTACTACTGCAAGCTGACTCAAGCACACGCCACAGTATGAACCGCAAAGCTGTGCATTGCTGTAACTTCCCCTGCGAGCATTAAATAAACATGAAGCACTTTTCTTGCCAAAGCCTGATGAGTCATCAGTGTTTGACTTGACGAGGCAAACTAGCGAGGGAGCACCTGCCAGTATACTTTAATATACATTTCAATGCCAGATACTTGATTAAGTAGAAAGAAAAGCTCCAAGACTGAGATGTACATTTCGTAAAAACTAAAATAAAGTACAATCTCATAGATTCGTCTTCCCATCTTTCTTTTTCTGTGCACGACTAGAGCTTCAACACTAGGAAATAAAGTGATCATCAAGCGACCAGGCTTCCATAAGTAAACCTAGTATTGTTTAGCTAAAGAAAATGGATCTGAATTGGTATTTGATTAGCACCAGCTGTTCGTTTTGGGATGATTAATTAAGAGGACATTTGAAAGAATCTGAACATATGGATTTTAGCTGAAGTTTGGCTAAATGCCCCTGAGGGCTGCACGTGAATCCTTAAAATGTGTGAAGTGGTGAAACTGGAGGGAAAATAGTTGTATGTGAGAATCAAAATGAACTCCACCAATCACGGGTTTTAACTCATCTGATGCATCATCTATTGACTTCTAACACAAAGGGGTGGGTGCAGCAATGCATATACATATGAAAATGGATGCATGATTGCATCAGTGTAATTGGATTATACGATAAAGCAGTATACTTGAGGTATTCTGCAGGGTCTCATATGTTATCACGTACGTGTACTGTGCTCGTCACCATCGTTGTCTCACTCCATCTAGACTTCTCCCATTATTTAGATTCTTGAGACCCTGCAAGGGAGCTGCCAGACCTACATCTCTGTATAAAAGAAGGGAAGGTTGGGAGGGGTGGTGAAGTGAGAGGGAGTCGATGCAGTGGGCGATGATGGTGGGGAGGGGGACTACAGTAAAATGATCAAATTATAAGATCAGAGGAGATGTGGATGAGAATGACGGGATATGGTAGTGGCTATAGGGATGCATGTGTAATGATTGATGATAGCTATTGGTATTCATTAGGAGAGGGGACAGCTATGTAATGTACCATTATATGGTTATGGCAAAATCTAGATCAGGCAAAGCAAAGTAATAGATGAATTTCCTGATTGGATGTGTGATGGACTTGAGATGTGCTGGAGCGGGTCCTAGGATTATGAAGACTTTCACCAGGTCAATTTGTAAGACTGCCCCCAGACCCCTCTCTCGGAAGATAGAACGGGTTATGTCAAGGCAGTGCACTGATGTCCCTTGTCTATGGATACATTATGAGGCTGGGGATACTATATCAGCAGGGTGTGTATTTATTCCACCAACATAAATGTTCATCCTCACCGAGTGGAAGGCAGTCTTTGTTGTAGACAAGTTACAATATGGCGAGACAAGTAGAAGTGGTGACATTAGTGGGAAACAGTAACAGGATTTATTTTAAATCAATATATTCCTTGTTTTTGTTTTCAGCATGTAGGAAGCCATGCACATCAGCCCACTCAAACACTGCACATCCAAGAATGGAACATTTACAAGTCAGTTAATGTAAGCCTTCTTCAGAAGGGAGCAATATAAAGCAACACACAAATACACTTAAAAAATACACACTCTTAATTTTCTGAACCAGCAGATACCCATTTGGGATGGCTCACAGACAATACCTACACCCCCAGGTGACATCAATTATTAGGTTGCTATCACTGTTTGCATTAAGACCTTCTTAGGAGAGTATCAAAGAGAAGGGAGTTCAGAATAAGACAAGTATTCACACAGTTATTCTTAAGTAGGTAAGTACTTTGAAAAGAACCCACCAATGCAAAGTTAGTTAGCCCTTTCCTGGAAGGAAGGCAAAACACATAAGCAGAAGAGAGAAGAGTCATTCAGGGAGCCAGGCCAGCCAATGTTAATTTAACAAAAAGTCAAGGTGAACTGAAGCTCTTCTTGCAGGTAAGTAGAAAGTCTTTTCCAATGTTCAAAAAGTCTTTATAGAATAGAAGCAATCAAAGTAGGGCCACAAGCTGATTAGGCTTGTGAAGTAAAGAAGCAGCAAGCAACTCTACACATGCAACCAAGCAAGTCTTCAACGAGGACAAGCGGCTACAAATAAAAGGTACATTCTTTTAGACTTTTCAGTACCTTTAGGTTGAAGAAAAAGTGCAGCAGATGACTTTGGTTCCTGCGCAGCTCTGGAGATCTCGCTGTCCCTGGGCCTCAGTCATGGGGACAAGAGGGAGGACTTCTGGGGACTCCTGTACTGTAATGGGACGGTCACCGCTCGCAACTGGCAAACTTCAAACAAGTGGCTGTTTGGTGTTTCTCGCCTTGCGTCTACCGCAAATACTAACACTGCAGTTCCAGGCTGTCAAGGTGGGATTTCCTTGCGTCTTGGGGCCCACACTCTGTTGAGGGGGCTCGGGCTCGGTCAGTCCTGCTTCCTGGGAGTCTAGAGGATCTTCCTGGAGCTCTGGGCCAGCTTAAAAGCAACGCACACAAACTGGTGTTCCTCTCCCTGGCTATACGGTTCTAGCAGCGACTGCAGTGGATACTCGATCTTATTGAGAGGATGTCCAGGCTTACTTTGGAGTTGATTGGTCCCACCAACTCAAAAGGAGAAGTCGTCCTTGCAGGGGCTTCTCTGTCGATACAAATTTGGAGTTTCAGCACAGCAGCAGGGCTTCACCGGGCAAACCAATGGTCCAGGAGTTGCAGCAGGCATCCTCTTAAAGTTCTTCTTCAGATTACTTCATCCAGTGGTCGACTCTGCCTTCCAAGCCAAAAAGCCTTGCCTCTTATGCCGCTTGCTCCCTTTCATTCCAGCCCAGCTGTCAGTCACCCAGCAGGATGGTTGTCATTGCCGGACAGACAGCCCGTCAATCACCTAAGTGTGCATTCTGTCTCATAGGAGACTAAGCACATGGAGTTTTGGGCACCTCCTTTGCTTCCTGCCCCTGTCAGACACCCTGGATCCAGAGGCAGGCTTCACTAGTGAATCCCGCCAAAGGCAAAATGAACAAAGGAACCAAACCTGATTTGGCCCACAGAGTAAATCTCAAGAATGACCTTTCCACAAAGAAATGGTGAAAAAAGAAGACTGGGGCCGTTTTGACAAAAATGGCACCCATGGGTGCTTTACCGTGGCTGTGAACGCAGCCCGCGGTAAAATTCCATAATGGTAGTAAAAGGTAAACAACCGCCACCAGCCATTCAGTGAGGAAAGGGTAACATAAAAATCTTACATGAGAAGCTAGACAAAGGGGATACTTAGTAACCCCTCCAGCAGCCTAGTGTATGATAGTGTGTGCTGGGTCTAGAAAGTTACAAATGTAAGTAAAGTCAATTTCACTTTACTGCTCTGGGAAGCAGTTGTTTATTCCAGAGAAGGTATTTACACCTTTGGGAAATCCGAAAGACTTCCCTGTGACACTGCACTGAAGGTGCTGTGTGACACAATGTAAAAAATGATGCCTATGGAGTTTGTAAGACTCCATAACCAAAAAGAAACACATAGATCAAAATCACATTAAAATACATGAGAGAGTGAGAGAAAGGGTTTCACTCTCTCCAGATAAAAACAAAAAATCAAGTCCTCAAAATCCAACAAAGTTGCTGGGGGTCTCTAAGGTAGAGGGAATTAGCAAATTTTCTGAGAATTCTCCCTAACACTCGCCCCTCCCCCCAAGACTAAGGGGCAGGAGGATTTAATACACCCCTGGATGAATCTCCTTACTCCAGTCGATCATACTTTCTGGAGAGACCATCAGCATTTTGGTGATTACACCCTGACCTGTGTTCTATGGTAAAATCAAACCCCTGTAGGCTGATTTACCATCTTAACAATTTAGGATTCTCCCCCTTCATCTGCATTAACCAGCTCAAGGATTGGTGGTCTGTTTGAATTATAAAAGTAGATCCATACAAGTATGGTCCAAACTTCTTCAAAGACCACACAATGGCAAAACATTCACGTTCTATGGTTGCCCACCTTTTTTCAGGGTCCTTCAGTTTCCTACTGATGAAGCAGATTGGGTGTTCCCTGCCTTTCTCATCCAGCTGACTGAACTGCACCTTGTATTGGAAACATCAGTTTGTACAATAAAGGATTGGTTGTAGTCAGGAGCTCTCAAGACTGAAGCTTGAAGCTTTCTTAAGTCCTTCAAATACCTTAGTGCACTTCTCATTCCACCTGACCTTCTTGGGAAATTTGGGTGAGGAGATCACATTCAAGGGAGAAGCTATGGTCCCATAGTTCACAATGAAGTTACTATAGTAACCTGTCAGACCTAGAAAGGCTCTCACTTGGGTTTGAGTAGTAGGGGTGGCCCAGTCCTGTACAGCTTGTACCTTGCTAGGCAAAGGCCTTATTTCACCTCCTCCTACCTAATATCCAAGGTAGACCACTTTACTCTGACAGATTTGACATTTATTTGCCTTTATGGTTCGATTGGCCTGCTCAAGAGCCTTGAATACATATCCCAAGTAGGCAATATGTTCCTTCCAAGTAGTGCTGAACACTGCAATGTCATCCAAGTATGCCATGCAGAATAACCCCATCTTATTCAGAACATGATTCACCATCCTTTGGAATGTAGCAGGTGCATTCTTTAGTCCAAAAGGCATAACCTTAAACTGGTAGAGACCTCCTGGGTTTGAAAATGCAGTTGTCTCCTTGGCATGGTCCGTCAGAGCTAATTGCCAATAGCCTGATGTTAGGTCAAATGTACAGAGGCACTTGGCTGAACCAAGTTTGTCCACCAGCTCATCTGTCCTAGGTAAAGGAAGGACATCAGTCATGGTGATTGCATTAAGAGCTCTATAGTCCACAAAGAATCTCAAGTCCTTGGATCCTGCCTTTGGCAC
Organism: Ambystoma mexicanum; assembly: GCF_040938575.1. Lineage (NCBI taxonomy): Eukaryota > Metazoa > Chordata > Amphibia > Caudata > Ambystomatidae > Ambystoma > Ambystoma mexicanum. Next base: position 473,043,564 of record NC_090932.1, on the reverse strand, counting down.
TTGTACTACTGGACTGGCCCATCGACTGGTAGAGGGCTCTATTACCCCAAGATCAAGCATCTTCTTGCCCTCTTCCTTTATGTGGGTTCTTACATGGTCTGACATCCTGTAACATCTGCTTTTATCAGATAAACAGACACCAGTGAGAATCTCATGCTGGTCCCAAGGGGTCAAGCCTGGTGTTAGTGAAAACAGAAGGGCAAACCCATTTAACAGAGATTTGCACTCCTCCTGTTGTTCCAGTGTCAGATCAGAAGAGAGATGAATTCCTTCTATTTTCCCATCTAAAAGTTGTCCACTGAGGAGGTCAGGTAGAGGCTCACTCTCCTCCTCCTCCTCCTGAGCAGAGGCTAGAAGCAAAGCTCCCAGTTCTGGTCTAGAGACATATGCCTTTAGGCAGTTGGTGTGAAAGACACTGGGGGACTCCTTAGGATTACCTAAGTCCACCAACTAATTTGCATCTCCAAGTTTTCCCACAACCTTGAAGGGTCCAATCCATTTGTCCTGTAAGGCCCTCTGCCTTGTAGGTACCATAACTAGAACTAGCTGGTCTTGAGTAAACTCAACCATGTTGGCCTTCTAGTCATGCCAATGCATCACCAGAGCCTGACCTGCTTTCAAGTTATCAGAAGCTTCTCCTTCGGAGACCTAACACATAGTGTGGGAAGGAGCACTCTCCACCCCCTCCATGATTAGGGCCAATGGACTACTGTCATGATCCCAGTAAAGAAGCGCAGTTCCCATTCAGGCATACCAGGGAAGCAAGGAACTTTACATCAGTCAGTGGGTCAATAGTGGCTACAAGCTTGCCACAAATGGCATTTCTCTCATTCATAGCATTGCACCCATAGGCTCACATAGCGCATACATTGGTTTTCATACACTCAACATGACCGCCGCCAAGTCCATTGTTAACTTACAGCACATAATATACCTATTGCAGAGGGAGCCCACTTAAGACCCGCCTCCACTGGAGCGATCGCTTTGCGTCTTCTCTCCTGACAGCGGGTAACGCTACCGGCAATCTCCTGACAGAACCGGTCAACTAAAAGATATTTCAGAGACATTAGTTTCCAAAGAAAATCAACATATTTCCATTGTGATTGAAAAAACATACCGAACCAAAGTATTTCCAAAGCGTTTCTTCAGTCAGCTGTTTATTTCGCAGCCTCTGCATTTTCTGTCAGAAGTTCCTTCACAGCTGCAGCATCTTCTTCACAGCAGTCTTTGTTCGTGGTCGCAGAGCCTTCATTCAGAAGTTTCCACAGCAGACTCTGCATCGTCCGAAGGTATTTCATCTACAGCTTTCCGAAAACCTGCAAACAAAAGGTATTTTAATTAATGAATGAATTTATAGAAATAAGAAAGAAGAAGTTTTACCTGCGTTGCTTACCTGAAGTTCCAGCATGTTTTCTTCGCTTTGTTATTACCGCGCCCGTCTCTGAAGGCTGCAATTACTCAGTTAAGACAAACTTACATTTGTTGAACTTTTCCTTAAACCGAGTATAGTCGCAGCCATTCTGCAACTATTAACCTTTTCTGAGAACCAAGAACCTGCAAGTTAAAAGGGAAATATTAGAAAGAGAGATCTATTCAATGTAGGGACTGCTCAGAATCTAATGAACTATAATATTTTTTCACCAAATACTTACCCAAGATAACTCTAGAAAAGAAAGGACATCAGTCTGACAAGAATCATTTGAACACTGCAGCCTTTCAAGTTAAAAATATTCATACCAATGCGCCGCTGTAGAATACAGGATGGAGAGATCCACAAAACATAAACACAGGTGAGATGGGAAGGATTATCGAAGGCGCACTGTTATACAGTTCTTTCCCAGAAAAACAGAAATTACAGTAGTTCTATTGTTATTATTGTTGTTTTCACAGAAAAAGAATCCAAAAAGTGCCCAAATAAAAAATCCTCTGGCTGAGAAGGCATTACACTCCTGCGGAGTACCAGATAAGCGTTACACTTCTAACCGGATGACCATAGAGGATCTCAAAGGGACTGAATCCAACCCCTTCCTGAGGGACTTCTCAGTAAGCAAAGAGAAGGCATGCAGTAGAAGGTCCCACTTTCTTCTAAGGGGTGCCGCTAAAGCACCTATCATGTTCTTCATAGTTCGATTAAACCTCTCCACCAACCCATTGGTTTGGAGATGGTAGGCTGTTGAGAACTTGTAGGTCACTCCACAGTTTTTTCCACATGGCTTGCAAGTAGTGGGATATAGAAATGGTCCCCCTGTCTGAGATAAACTCCTTAGGAAAACCTACTCTGGTACAAATACCAAGTAGGGCCTTAGCCACTGCCTCAGCAGTAACAGTCCTCCTAAGTATGGCTTCAGGATGCCTGGTAGCATGGTCTACTACAACCAATATAAAGCGGTTGCCTGAAGATGTGGGAGGGACTAAGGGACCAACAATGTTGATTCCTACCCTCTCAAAAGAGCCTCCCACCACTGGGAGAGGAACCAAATGTGGCAAGTTCTTGGGTCCACTCTTGCTAGAAGTCCGACAAGTGTGACAGCTTCTACAGAACTTATCTACATCAGACCCCATCTTAGGCCAGTATACATATAGAGAAATCCTTTCCTTGGTCTTCTTAAAACTTAAGTGAACAGCTAGAGGAATCTCATGGGCTAACTGTAGAAACTGAGGTCTCACCTCCTGAGGCTCTACAAGTTTTCTGCAGTCCCCTGGGGTAGCCTCAATAGGTTCACTGTAGAAGAGTCCATCCTCCCAGTACAACCTGTGCTTCCCTTGCTCTTAACCTTCCAGCTGGGTAGCTGCCTGTTGGCGAAGTCCTTCAAGAGTAGGACACTCCTTTGACCTCTGCTGAAGTCTGCCCTACAAGGGGCACCTTCTGTAAGCAAAGTCTGCAGCTCAGGATGGTCTTTAGGATCCAGATCTCCAACAGGGGGAAGGTCTTCTTTCAGCTCTGTGTCATCAGTAGCTGATTAACCATCTTTTGGTTGAACCTCACACTCAGCCTCAGCTGGTGAAGGAGTCACGGGTGTGACTGTGGACTGTCCTTTCTGGGATGTGCTGGTTTAGTGAACAGGAGTGCTACTCTTCTTGTTTCCTGAGACCTTGGGTTTCCCCTTTGTCTTTTCTTTCCGGGAAGTAGAAGTGTGTCCTTCCTGTGGTCTGGGTGTTATAGGTTCTTCTGTAACAACCCACTGAGAGTCATCTAAGGTGAGCTCTCTGGCCTTCTTTGTCTGGTCCTGATGCATTTTACTGGGAGGCCTGTGGGTGCTTGATACAACTCCAAGAGTGTTTAAGTCATTCCACAACAGGACTCTCCCAGGCACCTCACTTTGTACAGTGACAGGTATTCTTACAGTCATATTGTTGCACTGGATGAGAGCTGGTAGTATTTGAGGGCCTCCAGGAAGCTTAGTGAGGCATTTGGGTGCCTTAGCAACATCCTCAGGTTTGAAAAAGGTTACATTAACCACTCTGATGCTGGCCACAGTGTTTCTAGAGGAAGGGGTTTCTTGACCATTCACAAGTACACTGCCCTTGTAATATTCTTTTGTGTTATCTGGAATATAGTTATACACATCTAAATTCTGTGGGTTCCCACAGACCCAGGGACACTAAGGAAACACTGGCTGAGATTCCAATGGGGGTTTCAGCCAATAGATGAAAGTTTCCACTTGCCATATGTACCTCTCCCTCTGGGAGAAAGGCTAAGGAGGTAGTGTGGACCCCCCGGAAGTTTTACTCTTGCATCTGGGATCCCCTTTCACATGGTCCATAGACCCACAAGGATAAAAATATACCAAATGTTTTCTGGAAAGCGTGTTTCTGCTGACCTCCCTCTGGTTTGGCACCATAGGTTTCACTAGACTGACCGGTTTCCAAAATGGCTTACCCTTCTTATGTTTGTGGCCCTCTTTTGGGTGGGAGGTTTTAGAATGCTCTGTCACATCTTTCTTGTGCTGCTTGCCCACATCCTTTTTGTGAGTGGCCCCAGAATCCTTGTGAGTGGCCCTGTTGGCATCACACAAGTCAGCAGCATTTGCTAGCTTCTTGGGACCAATCTCTTTTGAGCAAAGAAAGGTACCTCGAAACAACAGGGTACAACCAGGAGCACACACAATAACTAACAAGTTATACAATTTAATTAGACAATTACGTCTGCAGTAATGTTCAAAAAACAACTTTTCAAACTTCTATACATCATTTTTGTTCAGACATTACATCACACAAAGTTGATGCCCGTCTGTCTTCGAACTCCTTTAATTTTCACAGAAAAACAACATACACAAAGAATTCCACAACTTTGGGAACACTTACATGAACATTTCATACATTTTCTGAAAATTCAAACATAAAAGGATTATACTTTCAAGTAATAAAACACAACTGTCTCCACTCTTTTTTTTATATATATATCCAAATAATCCGATAGGTAGTTCTATTCTATACCTATCTATTTACTAAGTGTTTCGGGCCTATGGCAGCCCTTCTTCAGGTAAAGGAGTATTTGGGTTCAATAATTCAATGAAGTATGTTTAACAAAAACATTAAATGAAAGATCCATGTGTCAATATTAATCCACACTTGTCAAAACCAAATTAGAGAAACGCTGCTCTGTGCATCAGCCATCACTGTGAGCTAGCCTGTGGCCAAGTGCTGCCACTATAGTATTCCTATAAGTAGCTTCATTCTTTTCAAAGCCCTGTGAAGAGACATATATGTATTACTACCACTGATATTCTTCCTTAGTTCAATCATCTACAGAGTTTGTGTGGGAACAAGCGCAAAAATTTGCGCTGGGTCCCACTCCAAACTCCTAATGACTTAGATTCTTATAATCCGAACTCATAGTGCATGTGTACTCACTTGTCATATTCCCTTGTCAGCTCTGAATAAACTGATTCCAGCAAATTCCCTTTAACTTCAATGTCTGCAATGAGATAAACAGATCTCCATTAGTGTGCTTAGAAATAGTTATCAAGGTATCCATATTGGCTCCTAGGGAATTAGTGATCTAAAATCATACCTGTAGAAAAGAACTGTAGTCCACTCAAAAAATGAAGGCAATCCCTTTAACATCAGTAACTCGGATATCTATGTTTCACTGATGTTTAGGCGATGCGAAAGTATTGTATTTTGCTCGTCGCTGTGAAACTACACCTATTGAGAATAATATGAATCTTTGTTTAGACCTGCTAGGCTGTATGTGAGTCTACACATTTCGTAATAGTAAGCAACTGTGGAGTCAGACTTACCTTCCTTCATGTACAGCATGCAGCACAGAGCAAAAAGCTGCCGGCTTTAGTGCGCGCGTTAAGTACTAGTCTTCCTTTTCTGTCTCATCCGCGAACTTTCAATACGCTAAACGGGACTGCAGTTCTAAACTCCACTAATTTCTTTTTCCGAGTGTTTAACTACGGTGGCGAGTGCTCGAAAGTGATGCCGTACATTTCTTTTGCCGAGACTAGCATGCGCTAGAACTCCCGGGGGATATATTTGACTTCCTGTTTCCTACCTCGCCATCTTAGGTGAGTATCTGAATGCTCATTGTGCTTATCTTCACACTACACTCGTGATGTAATCTTTCTATTTAAATGTGGCAAACACATGCTACGTAACTCGCGCTCAGCTCGTAATGATTGTTTTTATTATTTATTGAACCTACATATTACGAAAATATCCATATAGTTCACTATTTCTAATAGATGATAACCCTACTTTCATTCATCTAAGCATTTACATTACTGTCACAAACTAACAATATTGTAGCACAGCCTGGTTTCCTCCGATAACAGAGTAGACTCAATCAGTCCATTAGTAACAAGTGACATTCCATTTCATCTGTGTTCTCATTTTGTTAACAAAAACGCTGGCTAACACGGGCAAAGACATAGATAACTGCATATGGTCTGAATACATTAAAACACTCTCAGTCTTTGTTGTTCCTATTTTAAACACCTTGGATCTAATGGGTGTGTAGCTTCTATCTTTAACCCTTCATTATTTACAGTGAGTAACAACTTAGTTTACATTTCTATAAGTAACAGGACAAGTCCCAATCTAAGTTCATACCCCGAGGGCGCATTGAGTCAAGCTTATCTATCCAATACACTTCTCTCTGCTGTAGCAACTTCATTTGATCACCACCCCTTCTGGGTAAACACACATGTTCCAAAATTATAAACTTAATCTGTGAAACTGTATGTTTATGTTCTTTAAAATGCATAGCAACTGGGGATCTTGGTGTAAATTGTCTAATATTTGACTTGTGCTCTCCCCATCTGACTTTAGCCTTTCTTCCAGTAAGGCCAGCATAGAATAAACCACTAGGAAATTTTATCCCATAAACAACATTTGTGGTATCACACGTCGATGTATGTTTCAATGATATCGCAAAACCTTTGTGTGGGTGATTAACTTGATTGCCTTGAATCATATTGTGACAACAACTACAATTGTTGCATGGCAACGTCCCTTCATAGATCTTTAATGTTTCTTTCTTGTGACTAAAATCTGATTTGATTAGGAAGTCATGAATACTTCTCCTCTTTATGTAAGCAAAGAGCGGTGTCGCTGGAAAAAGTCTCGCAAGAGTTGGATCCAGGGTTAACAATCCCCAATTTTTCTTCAGTATTTTTTTCACTTGACTGCTATGTTGTGAGTAGGTAGTAACATACACTAATTCTATACCTGACTTTTTGGTGCTTGGCTTCAAAGCTGATTCTCTCGTCATTCTTTTGACTTCATCTGTCTTTGTTTGAAGTTTCTGAGAATCATATCCCCTCGCCAAAAGCTTCCGGGTAAGGTCAACTGATTTCTTTTCAAATTCTTCTTCTTCTGAAATTATTCGCCTATATCTGAGAAGATGACTTAATGGGATACTCTCAATGGTATTCTTGGGATGAAAGCTCGACGCCAATAGTATACTGTTCCTGTCGGTACTCTGCGTGTATACTGTAGTTTCCAAGCGATTTTCTTTGTGATATACAAGAACATCAAGGAATTCAAGTTGATTTTTACTAGATTTGTATGTAAACTTGATTCTAGATGATAAAGTATTCATCCAGTCAAAAAAAACTATTTAGTTCTTCATTTGTCCCTCTCCATATCCCGAAGAGGTCATCGATGTATCTCACAAACAATTGTAGTTTTCCACTCCACAAGGAACTGTTTAGAATTTGGGTTTCTTCTATGTGTGCCATATAGATATTAGCATAGCTTGGTGCCATTGTGGCCCCCATGGATGTCCCAGAGGTTTGTAGGAAGTAACAGTCTTCAAACTTAAAGAAATTGTTGTTCAAGATAATCTTTAATAGTTTTAAGACAAACATTTTTTCGGATTTGACACTTTGTGTTGTATTCAAAAGCATCCACTCCACTCCTTCCAAACCACTCTGATGTGTAATGTTAGTGTACAGACTTGCAACATCCATTGTGAATAGGATGTCTGTCTCTTCAATGAAAGTGGTAGCACTGAGTTTCCTCAAAAAGTCATTTGTGTCTTTGATATAAGTGGTGATTGTCGGCACTAATGTTTGTAAGATCTTATCCAAATACTGTGCTAGAGGTTCAAGTAGGCTGTTAGTGGCTGCTATAATAGGTCTTCCAGGCGGGTTAAGTAAATTCTTGTGAATCTTTGGCAGAATATACATTACTGGCATAATAGGATGTGTATTTATGAGAAAGGCTTTGGTTTTGAAGTAATAAGTTCATCGTTCTCTGCCTCATCCAATGTAGCTTTAATGAGTTCTCTGACTTGTGCTGTAGGATCATTATAAATTTCCAGATAAGTATCTTGATCAGACAGTTGTCTTTCTATTTCTGATTTGTACTTTTCTGTATCCCAGATTACCAGAGTACCACCCTTGTCAGCGGGTTTTATAATTATTTATGGGTTGTTCCATAATTTATTCAATACTTGCTTTTCTCTGTTAGTCAAGTTCCCTCGGAATCCACTGTGAAATTTCAATTTCTTCATATCATTGAGTACTGATTTCTGAAAAGCATCCATTATGTTGTTCTGAATGGGAGGCATATACACACTTTTCGGTTTCATTTCAAGATATTCAGATTCAGGTCTGGTGTCCGTTAGGTCTATCGAGTCAAAGAACAATTTCAACTTCATTTTCCTTGTTAGTTTAAAGAAGGAAATGTTTTCCTTCAAGAGGGAACTGTTATAATGCGGTACAAACGATATTCCTTTTTGCAAAGTAGCTTTCTCAAATTTACTCAAATTGTATGCCAAGATATTGAATACTAAGTCTTCTTTATTGGTTGACTTACTTTCCTTGGTGGGTTTTTTCTTTTTCCCTCGTCTGCACGGACCCGGTCTAAAAAAGAATAACTTGTGGACGCACTTGAAGGTATCTGTTTTGATGTACTAGATCTTTGTTCAGAACTCTTTGGATCTTCACCCCTTTCTGGCTAATTTTTCACTGGTCCTTCTGTGTTCTCGGCCTCTGTACTTGAGGCGTCTGATGTCATTGGGGGGGATGAGGGTGTTTTCCTCCCTCTATTATAGGGTTGTCTCGTATTCTTCGTCTGGTCTTTCAAATGGTAATATTCTTTCCAGGTATAGACGATGTCTAATTTGTAGTCAAGAGTGTCACGTCTGAATTTTTTTATCTTTTTGGATTCAATCTCACTCCTGTAATCTTCCAATTTCGTTTTAATTTCTTCAAGCAATTGTACTAACTCCTCTTTAGTAATGAATGCTGAAAGTGCCTTCTTGGTATTCTCTAAATCTACTTCCAATGTGGTTAAAGATTTTGATAACTCCTCGATTTTTAGTATAATAAGATCAATTGAACATTTGTTCAGTATCAACCTCCACTTTTTCACGAACTCAGGGTTCTCTTTACAAAGCGTGGGCTCTAAATCAATTCGTAACCCTCTCGGGATGCGTTGGGCTCTATGATATTGAGCTAAGGTTGTAGCATGTAATCGTTAGTTGATTTCTCTTCTGATAAGTCTCTCTAGCTGAAAAACTTCTGGTTTAGCTGATGCTGAGACTTCTTTCTCGGTAGTTTTAATCAAATCCAGTATTCGATTTGCATCCTCCTGAGAGAATGCTAGTGTTTCTGCTCTATTACTGGTCAGGGACTCGATTTTAGAAAAGGACATATTTGTTAGGTCTTAATATAAATTGTGGTGCAAGCTCTAGAGTTGGTGTAGCAACAAAAGGGATATACTTAACAAAGCTAATAGTAGAGGTGCACTCTTTAGAATTCAAATATGAAGACATTTCAACAAATACCATTTGTAAATTCAACAGATTCCAGGTGCTCCCTAGTAGATCTGTGCTACCAGACCATAGAAAGTGTGCAAAGAAAGGTACTTCGAAACAACAGCGTACAACCAGGGGCACACACAATAACTAACGAGTTATACAATTTAATTAGACAATTACTTCTGCAGTAATGTTCAAAAAACAACTTTTCAAACTTCTATACATCATTTTTGTTCAGACATTACATCATACAAAGTTGATGCCTGTCTGTCTTCGAACTCCTTTAATTTTCACAGAAAAACAACATACACAAAGAATTCCACAACTTTGGGAACACTTACATTAACATTTCATACATTTTTTCTGAAAATTCAAACATAAAAGGATTATACTTTCAAGTAACAAAACACAACTGTCTCCACTCTTTTTTTATATATATATATATATATCCAAATATTCCAATAGGTAGTTCTATTCAATACCTATCTATTTACTACGCGTTTGGGGCCTATGGCAGCCCTTCTTCAGGTAAAGGAGTATTTGGGTTCAATAATTCAATGAAGTATGTTTAACAAAAACATTAAATGAAAGATCCATGTGTCAATATTAATCCACACTTGTCAAAACCAAATTAGAGAAACGCTGCTCTGTCCATCAGCCATCACTGTGAGCTAGCCTGTGTCCAAGTGCTGCCACTATAGTATTCTTATAAGTAGCTTCATTCTTTTCAAAGCCCTGTGAAGAGACATATATGTACTACTAACACTGATTTTCTTCCTTAGTTCAATCATCTACGGAGTTTGTGTGGGAACAAGCGCAAAAATATGCGCTGGGTCCCACTCCAAACTCCTAATAACTTAGATTCTTATAATCCGAACTCATAGTGCATGTGTACTCATTTGTAATATTCCCTTGTCAACTCTGAATAAACTGATTCCAGCAAATTCCCTTTAACTTCAATGTCTGCAATGAGATACACAGATCTCCATTAGTGTGCTTAGAAATAGTTATCAAGGTATCCATATTGGCTCCTATGGAATTAGTGATCTAAAATCATACCTGTAGAAAAGAACTGTAGTCCACTCAAAAAATGAAGGCAATCCCTTTAACATCAGTAACTCGGGTATCTATGTTTCACTGATGTTTAGGCGACGCGAAAGTATTGTATTTTGCTTGTCGCTGTGAAACTGCACCTATTGAGAATAATATGAATCTTTGTTTAGACCTGCTAGGCTGTATGTGAGTCTACAGCTACATTTCGTAATAGTAAGCAACTGTGGAGTCAGACTTACCTTCCTTCATGTACAGCATGCAGCACGGAGCGAAAAGCCGTCGGCTTTAGTGCGCGCGTTAAGCACTAGTCTTCCTTTTCTGTCTCATCCGCAAACTTTCAATATGCTAAATGGGACCGCTGTTCTAAACTCCACTAATTTCTTCTTCCAAGTGTTTAACTACGGTGGCGAGTGCTCGAAAGTGATGCCGTACATTTCTTTTGCCGAGACTAGCATGCGCTAGAACTCCCGGGGGGATATATTTGACTTCCTGTTTCCTACCTCGCCATTTTAGGTGAGTATCTGAATGCTCATTGTGCTTATCTTCACGCTACACTCGTGATGTAATCTTTCTATTTCAATGTGGCAAACACGTGCTACGTAACTCGCGCTCAGCTCGTAATGATTGTTTTTATTATTTATTGAACCTACATATTACAAAATTATCCATATAGTTCACTATTTCTAATAGATGATAACCCTACTTTCATTCATCTAAGTATTTACATTACTGTCACAAATTAACAATATTGTAGCACAGCCTGGTTTCTTCCGATAACAGAGTAGACTCAATCAGTCAATTAATAACAAGTGACATTCCATTTCATCTGTGTTCTCATTTTGTTAACAAAAATGCTGGCTAACATGGGCAAAGACATAGATAACTGTATATTGTCTGAATACATTATAACACTCTCAGTCTTTGTTGTTCCTATTTTAAACACCTTGGATCTAATGGGTGTGTAGCTTCTATCTTTAACCCTTCATTATTTACAGTGAGTAACAACTTAGTTTACATTTCTATAAGTAACAGGACAAGTCCCAATCTACGTTCATACCCCGAGGGCACATTGAGTCGAGCTTATCTATCCAATACACTTTTCTCTGCTGTAGCAACTTAATTTGATCACCACCCCTTCTGGGTAAACACACATGTTCCAAAATTATAAACTTAATCTGTGCAACTGTATGTTTATGTTCTTTAAAATGCATAGCAACTGGGGATCTTTGTCTGGGACTTGTCCTGTTACTTATAGAAATGTAAACTAAGCTTTGTTAAACTAATCTCTTTTGAGTCAGCCAAGTACTGTCTCAGCTCAAGAGAGCAGGCATCAAAAATAGGTTCCAACAAAAACAGATTTCTCATTCCTTCAAAAGTAGTTACTCTGTAACCTTTAACCCAACCATATAAGTGTTTCAAAAATTCACATACCCAGGTAGCCTAAGGGATACCATCAGTCTTTTTGAGGGTCCTAAACCTCTTAAGGTACTGGGAAGGAGTTTTCCAAAATCTAGCTATCAAAGCCAGCTTCACATTTTCATACTCCAATCTTTCAAGTTCCCCCACCTCTGTTACAGCATCAGTTGCAACCTGGGGGAGCCTAGACAAAAGTCAAGGAATCAACTGATTCCCTGTGTAACCATGAATCCCATAGTTATATTCAAAAGCACCCAAACAATCCAGAATATCAGGTTTCACATCATACATACTCACTGCTTCTTTAGGCATGCAAGGTCTCTTTGGACTGGAAGACCTAGAAGACTCTGGGATAGAAACATTTTCAAGAGACAATGTCTTCATTTCAAGAGAACATTACACGTCCATTTCCCTTAGTTTGATGTCCTGATGTTTGGTTTCAGCTTGGATTTGTAATCTTTTAAATTCTAACTCAAGTCTCATTTTCTCAAGAGACACACATTCTGGACTCAGTGATGGAACTTGTGGGGTCCCAGTGGCTAAAGGTTGAGGCAAAAGGGCCTGTTGAGGCAAAGAGGGGCTCTCTCCCCGAGACTCCCCTTTCTCCTCTGACTCTTCTTAGACATTAATGTTAGATTCTGCATTATCTTCCCCAATATAATTTTTCACATTTCCTGGGTTAGTAGGTGTGACAGGCCTACTACACAGACTTTGATGATTCAATAATCTTGCAATTATTTCATTTTTCTTCCCTTTTACAGGGAGACTCCTGGACTTACACATTTCTTTCACTTGCTCTACTGTCAGAATGATCAGGGCTTCCTGACTGAAGTTATCAATATTTGGCACGTTACAATTGCTATTCTAGTGGAGCTTAGCCTTGTGAATGTTTTTAGTTGAACAAAAGCAAAGCAAATTCTTAGTGTAACAACTCTGAAATAGATCTTCACCGCCTTCCACCAGTGTTAGGCAATATGGTATGCACTACCCTTTGGGTTCACTACAACAACCCTGACCGCCTGGCAATAGGAACCCAACCTTTGGTATAAGTCTGTACTACACAGGTTGGTAGCGTGTTGAACAGCCAGGCTTATCTCAAGAGGGGTCAATGTGAGCTGTAGGGGAGTTACACAGAGATTAACAGTGACAAGTATTCAAATAAACTCTTACACACAAGGTTTCTTGCGTAAACAATTATTAATTTATTTACCAGTCAGTTAATGCAAGCCTTCTTCAGAAGGGAGCAATATAAAGCAACACACAAATACACTTCAAAAATACACCCTCTTAGTTTTCTAAATCAGCAGATACCCATTTGGGATGGCTCACAGACAATATCTACGCCCTCAGGTGACATCAATTACTAGGTTGCTATAGACATTAATATATCATTGTTTGCATTCAGACTTTCTTAGGAGAGTGTCAAAGAAAAGAGAGTTCAGAATAAAACAAGTATTCACACAGTTACGGTAAGCACTTTCAAAACGACCCCCAATGCAAAGTTAGAAAACCTTTCCTGGAAGGAATGCAAAATACATACGCAGAAGAGAGAAGAGTCATTCAGGGAGCAAGGCCAGCCAATGTTAGGTTAGAAAAAAGTCAAGGTGAACTGAAGCTCTTCTTGCAGGTAAGTAGAAAGTATTTTCCAATGTACAAAAAGTCTTGGTAGAATCAAAGAAGGGCCACAAGCTGATTAGGCTTGTGAAGGCTTGTGAAGTAAAGAAGCGGCAAGCAACTCTACACATGCAACCAAGCAAGTCTCTAAAGAGGACATTTGGCTACACAACAAGAGTTAAGTTCTCTTAGATTTTACAGTACCTTTAGGTTGAAGAAAAAGTGCAGTGGATGACTTTGGCTCCTGCGCAGCTCTGGAGATCTCTCAGTTTTTTGGCCTCAGTCGAGGGGACATGAGGGAGGAATTATCGGGACTCCTGCACTGTAATAGGCCGGTCACCGCTCGCAACCGGCAAACTTCAAACATGTGGGAGGTTTGGTGTTTCAGCTCCTCGCATCTAATGCAAATAGCAACACTGTGGTTCCTTGCTGTCAAGATTCGCTTTCCTTGCATCTGGGGTCCCACACTCTGTTGCAGGGCCTCAGGCTCAGTTGGTCCTGCTTCTTGGGAGTCCGGAGGATCTTCCAGAGCTCTGAGCCAGCTTAAAAGCAACACACACAAACTGGTGTTCCTCTCCCTGGCTAGCAAGTTCCAGCAGCGACTGCAGTGGATACTCGACCAGCTTTGAGAGGATGTCTAGGTGGCTTACTTTGGAGTTGATTGGTCCCACCAACTCAAAGGGAGAAGTCGTCCTTGCAGGGGCTTCTCTGTCGATATGAATTTGGAGCTTCAGCGCAGCAGCAGGGCTTCACCGGGAAAACCAACGATCCAGGAGTTGCAGCAGGCGTCCTCTTCAAGTTCTTCTTCGGATTCCTTCGTCCAGTGGTCGAGTCTGCCTTCCAAGCCAAAAAGCATCGCCTTTGATGCAGCTTACTCCCATTCATTCCAGCCTAGCCACCTAGTAGGGTGACTGTCCTTGCCAGACAGCCAGCCGGCCAATCACTTAAGAGTGCATTCCCGTCTTCTAGGAGACTAAGCACAGGGAGTTTCAGGCACCTACATTGCTTCTTGCCCCTGCCAGACACCCTGGAGCCAGAGGCGGGCTTCACTCGTGAATCCTACCAAAGGCAACATGAACAATGGGACCAAACCTGGTTTGGCGCGCAGTGAAAATATCAAGAAGTACATTTCCACAAAGAAATTGCAAAAGAAGACTGGGGCCATTTTTAACAAAAATGGCACCCATGCGTGCTTTACCATGGCTGTGAACGCAGCCGGAAGTAAAATCCCAGAATGGTAATAAAAGGTAAACCACTGCCACCGGCCATTCAGTGACGAAAGGGTAACACAAAAATGTTACATGAGATGCTAGATACTAAGTAACCCCTTCGGCAGCCTCTTGTAAGATAGTGTGTGTTGGGTCTAGAAAGTTACAAATGTAAGTAAAGTCAATTTCACTTTACTGCTCTGGGAAAAAGTAGTTTATCCCAAAGAATGTATTTAAACATTTGGGAAATCTGAAAGACTTCCCTCTGTCACTGCACTGAAAGTGCTATGTGACACAATGTAAAATATGATGCCTATGGAGTTTGTCAGACTCCATAACCAAAAAGAAACACAGAGATAAAAATCACATTAAAATATATGAGAGAGTGGGAAAAAGAGTCTCTAAGTCCTCAAAATCCACCAAAGTTGCTGGGGGTCTCTAAGGTAGTGGGAATTAGCACATTTCTGAGAATTCTCCCTAACAACAGTGCACTGATGTCCCGTGCCTATGGAAACATTATGAGGCTGGGGATACTATATCAGCAGGGTGTTTATTTGTTCCACCAAAATAAATGTTCATCCTCACCGAGAGGAAGGCAGTGTTTGTTGTAGACAAGATACAACATGACAAAAAACATAGAAGTGGTGAATTTAGTGGGAAACGTTCAGAGGATTTATTTTAAATCAATATCTTCCTTGTTTTTGTTTTCTTTGTGTAGGAAGCCATGCACATCAGCCCACACTAACACTGTGCATCCAAGAGTGGAAGACCAGATGTTAGATTGATGTTTTCTCAACATAGAGCGAACATCAGTATGACCACAGACATAGTCATTTGTACTGTAGTACACATACCTCCCAAGATGATGGTATTACTTGACTCCAACGCTTGATCTTCGTTGTGGGGGATGGTACGTCTGGGTGGGTGTCTTGCTTCTCGGCTATGTGGGGCAGAAGATTATGAAGAGGTGGACTTACTTCATTAAACATGTACGTTTAATGTTTGGGGAGTTATTTTTAATATTACGCCCTAGAGGTCTGATTTTTGGCCACACTGAATAATTTGATGGCATGTATATTGTTGATGTCCAAGCCATCATCAACATTGCAATCCAGTCACACAGCTTTATTAACAGTTCCAATCTTAAATTGAGGATTATCCGGCTTCTTTCTCTCAATCAAGCTCTGCCATTCTATGCCCAGATATCTGCACAAAGAGGCAACTCACCTGGCCTTCCGAAACCTCATGAAAACCTTATGATTCACGTGACACACGCATTGCCCACGTAAAATGTGACCTGAACCCGTGCACCTTAGACCAACATTAACAAACAGATGACCGTATTCAATACCTGCAGAGAGGAAACACCTTCCTCTGCTTAGCCACACAGGCATGTCATGGAGTAGCTCGCAATGCACCAGCCATGGATTATGGGAGATCCGGCATTTGCATGCAATGCTTTCAGTGCTCTTAAAAGAGAATTACAATGATACATCCATGAACATGCCACAGGCCTGCACTCAATGCATCAGGCAAGGAGGAGGGACGAGCAGACTAACTTGGGTCATTATGTTTTCTCCCTTCAAATTAAACCCGAATTTAAGAACCCTTTATCATGCGTTGACAACGATATATTTCAACACAACCTGATGAATAACCTTGAATAAAAATGTATCCCTCACTAAACCACTTTCCTCTCCTTGCACAACTCACAGATGCCTCTTTCGCTACCTTATACTACCCATGCCATCAACCCTTGCACAGAGCCGCAATCTGTTTACCACAATAGTGAAGTAATACCATTGCTCACTCCTCTAGCCCTATTGCACACACCTCAAACTAGTGGCTAACCAGGTCACATACCACCTACGATCACACTGACACTATGCACTCAAGATACCTCTATCCTGAACTCCCATTTGTCTTCCCCTCTATCCCAATAACAACCTCTTCCCTCCTCTCTTCAAATATGACCGTGTGCGGCGAGGGCAAGAAAATTGCATTGGTGGACAAGAAAAAACAATGTTTGCACTGCATTGCTTTACATACATGTAACGCATTTTGGCAACGTGTTGTATACCGGGATTGTAATGTGTTACACAATGTACATGTATTACTTGAAGTATAGATTTGGATATGTCCACGCACCTTGCAGGGTATTTAGTAGATGTTGCTGGTTTCGCTTATTGAAACGATTCTCAAATATATTTTGTGGCGCAAATCTGAGATGTGCAAGAAATATGCAACAAAAAGCCTGATTCTCAGAAATGTGCATTGCAGAGATGCACTAATTGGCAAAAAGCAGTGCAAAATGGGCACAGCAGATGCAACAGGTAGGTGTAAAGCATGTAAATCAACCACATAACGCCTGCAAGATGGTAGTATCCACTAAATGGGAGCAACAACTTGTCAAAAACCGAATTCACAATCCTTGGACTCCTTGTGTGCACGAAAGAAATATGCACTAACAATTGCTCCTAACACAAACACATGCCTTTAAAAAGTGGGCAAATGCATAGCCCTCCAAAATAAGGGATGCTACCCTTCCCAGCAAAGCACACTACACAGTACATAAGGGTAGCACATAGACTCTGCCAATATTTTCAACAATGACTGATGCAGTAGAGAACAAGTCAAAGCAGAAACTGAAGAGTAGGAAGATGAGTGTGAGGGGCAATACGAGGAGGGTGAGTCATTATGAACTGTCAGATGATCTGGCCACCTTGAGTCACCTTTCCCAATCACATGCATCACCAGATGTTCCATGCAGCTGGAGATAACCACTTCCTCACCCATAATGCCAGGGTATGCCATGCTACCACCTGCACAAACAGCTGTTTGAACGATATATCACCTGAGCGACAATATGCAGCATCAGCTTCCAATGTCAATGTTGTCAGGGCATGCATGATGAGCACTCATGCAGCCAATCATTTCCAGACACCACCTTGGATGCAATTGAGCATATAAATGGTGTGCCAGAATGCAGGTCTCCCCTGCTGTTGTTTTGAGCATCAGCAACACCTCACTGAGTATTCCAGAAATGTGGACCTATGATGTGCAGGCAATGCCGACACACATCAAACATGTAGAACTCTCAGCATTAGAGACCCTCTGGTGACATCACCCAGATCTCATCTGCCACCATGTAGGGCCCGCAAAATAGGGAATCAGTAAGAAGGATCTTCATACAGCCGAGTTACAAATTAATCGTGCATCGTCTTAACGTGAGACAGACTAGTTACAGAAATGTAAACATCAAATAAGGCACCCAAGTCCCCATCTCCCCACAATTAATCTAAAGCAAACAGAGAGAACACTGCCGCCTAACCGCGTATAATGTGAATGGTGCTGACCATGCCTCAGTGCTGGGTGTAGGGCCAGATGGTGTGTCAGGCTTAGTAGATAGGTGATGTCTCTGTGTTCCAAGCATGTCACAGATGGTCAAGAGTTCCAGCTGGGGCTTGTGTCATTGCTGCAACATATTTATTCAGGGCAGATGCCGGTCATTTAGCTGCAGCAGTGTCATCAGTGTGCTGACACATTTGTGTCTGGATCAGCCTGTGAGCGTGTGCATCCAGCTTCTGCTGAGCTCCCATATCTCTCCCACTAGGGCTTCCCTGGCTCTGACCAGCTGGATTGTTAGTTCTTGCAGGCCCTCACCCAGTGTGGACCACATGGATTTCTGTTGGCAACTTATGACTTGCGTTGAGAAGTGGCCTGTTGGTATGGTGCCCTCTTCATGTGTGTGGGTCTGTGCACGAGTGTGAGTTTGTGTGTGAAGGGGACGTGGCAGGCATATTCTCTCCAAGGCCTGTAGACGGTGCCATTAGTACATCTTCCATGACCTGCATAGGCCTGGGTACTTCCTCATAGCGAGTGAGCCTCCATAATCCCCACCTGGTGTGGCAGTATTCTAGAGAGTTGCTCCCATTTCCTACTTATCACCTTCAAATGAAAATGAGTTGGTCACATATCCTAGATGTGAAGATCCTGTACAGGTCATTAAGTAAACATTCATGAATGCTGATGCAGCAAGCATGCTTTACTGGTTGTTTTAAACAAAAAGAAGAATCAGAATTTAATCTGATCCTAGGTGTGCTCGCTCCCATCTCTCCTAATTGGAGTTGCTTGAATTGTCAATATCTTCAATGATGCTCACATCAAAAATAAAAATTACATTCACAGTTTATGTAAAATTGTGAATATTCTTATCTTCCACTTTATTTATAAGGCATAGGCATTCCTTATTTTCATAGTGCCAACAGATTTCTTGGCCAAAGCATTTCGGATATGTGTCCGTCTTCAGGGCTCCTAGGCACTACATGTTTATCACATTATATTAACCAAACAAAAGTGAGTTTTTTAAATCATCAATCAAGCGATTCACATATTTTATCACAAAAAGAAGGTCACAATTTGATACCATTCCCCCATATTTGTCCATAATAAACATGTTTTGCCAAAATAAAAAAACAAATATTCTAATTTTCATTCAATAAATGTTGTAACATACAGTTTCATGGCCGTATCCAGATTTTCCAAATTCAAAAAAATGACAAACAAACATAAACAAATAAAGATGAATAATATGAGTCCATTCACTTGGTAACATGATAATAAGCAATTAGTCATCAACTTTTTAAGAACAAAGACACACCTCAGCTGGATAACAAGGATTACCCAATTCAATTATAGGCTATAGTTTTCAAGGCATACTGGCAAGTGAGCTTTGTTAATTTCGAATTTTAACAAAATTTGCCGTGCAGTGTTCTGCCAAATGGTGAATTAACTAAATTAATATTTTTGGTTACATAGGCTACGGTTCTACACAGTTTTGCCCCCTCCCGCCCACTATAAAGGGAAAGGATTCAAGGCAAGCAGACTCCCCCCACCTTTTGTTTTAACAGGGCTTAGTTCTACTTACATATTAAACCTCTGTTTAAGGTTCAGGAAACCCAGCTGCATCTCTGGACACTCTGGAAAGATAGGTCAGGGGTCTGGTCCCTTCACTTTCAAAGATGCCTTCTGCTTTCCACCACAGGACCCAGTCAGCTTTGAGGCCTTCCTAGAAATAGACAGCTCAACCCAGATGCCCTCTCAGCAATCTCTTCTGATGTCTCCTTACAGCTGTCAGATGGTAAGTTTCAGCAGCCTTCCTGATGGTCTGTGTCATGTCTCTGTCCTGTCTTTCTGTTTCCTTTTTCTGTCGTTTCTGGTCTTTGTATGTCCTTGTCCTAGTGCAGTCCCCCTATATATTGCAGCAATGACATCACCACTTTTACTTCCCCACAGAGTGGGGAAGTACTCTGCATTAATTCCTGCCACTAGGATTGGACAGTTATCCCTCTGTCTCTCCTTCAAGTGCTTTGAAACACATTGTATATAGGTGCTATATAAATAAACTATCATACCATATCATATCTCCTCCCAACCCAGGTTCCAAGTTAGGATTGGTTTAGGGTTCTGGAGCACCATATGGCAATTCCCATTTGTAATCACTCTTTTGTTCTCCTTTCAACATCTTGGCAAAACTAGTTATGTATCACAACTTCAGAATTTTACTAGCAACTGCCATACTAAACATATTTTCGGATTTAGCTAATCATGGAGAATGAGATAAGCAGATCAACAAATCTGTCCGAGGGGGGCGTGGCCAGCAGGCGTAGGATGAGGACGTGATTCCTCGCTGCTCCCGGCCACCAGCCTAATCCTACATCCATCCTGCGACTAGAATTATAGATAAAAAGCCCTAAAATACTACAGCGACGTCTGAAATCCTGCTGCTTCGAATCGGAACATCGCGGACCTGAATCGGTGCGGGCTTTGCGAGATATAGCCCTCAGCGCACTCAAATTGCGGACCGTTACCAATATCCAAGATGGCCGCCTGAGGGCGAGGGAGGCAGAGACTGAGAATCCTTGAAACTACGGCCACCCCGGGAAACTGCGAAGTGAGCGCGGCCTCCCACGCGCTGGCTGCGACGCACGAGAGCCTGTGGGAAACCATACTGTCACCTCGCCTGAAGGGGTGAGAAGCGAGCCGGCAGCTCCAACAATACGAAGGCGCCCTCCCCCGCCGTGACCCACACCTCCTGATACGGACGCGGCACAATACGGGCCCCATCAGAGGATCACTGGGACAAAGCCGCTCCGGTCCCAGTCAAGCACCCGCTGAGCTCCGACGGCGACTCCTGATCACCCTCCCGGTCGCTCGCTGAGGACTCGGGCCAAGCGGTAAGGAGAGGGGGAGACGGGGGATTGGACCCTGGCATCCTGTGAGACTTTTCCTGGCCACATATGTGCAAACGCCACGCTCTGGGCCCGACGTGTGTGTCGCAGCTCCTGAGCGAAATTCCGAACCCCGGAGAGATAGGCCTTACTACCTCTAAGCCCACAGGCCTACCCAAAACCGCGGGTGATCACCCGCCAAACACATCCTCGCAACCGATTCAACGCACTCAAAGCGGTACTGGGAGAAGCACCCACTAAGTCGCGGTGCACAGAACTCCGGCCCTCCGACCGAACCAGACCCAAATCTGTGGGCTTCCCCCCGACACGTGTCCAGCTGCGTGCACATGGACTGTGGATGCCCCTCTCCCGAAGGGCCATCAGTGGAGCCTGCCATAACCATTTCTTCTGCCTATTGAACACCAACACTTGCTTCCCTGCCCTCTAACGAGCATCCTCTCCCGGGTGAACCTTTGCCACCACCTCCCCACCACATCTACAATGGGGAAAGATAAGCCTAGGAAGACCTCTACTCAAAGCCGGATTGAACAATACGCAACTACGCCACTCACCCGCTCCCCGGAAAGACCAACGCAACAGGACTCAGACCCCATGGAGGATAGTATCTCCCTCAGAGACATAATGGGTGCTATTGCCAGTTCTAGAACTTCCATGGAGAAAAAGATGGACAGCATTGGTGCGGATGTATCCCTGCTAAGACATGATCTACAGAAGCTGACCTCTCGTACTGGGGAAGCGGAGATGCGGATCTCCGAAGCGGAGGACAACCTTCGCGGTGTGAACCGACAGATGTCCGGCATGTTGGCACGCATAAAGCTCCTGGAATCGAGAGCCGATGAGAGTGAGGGCAGATCAAGACGGAACAACGTCCGCATACTGGGTATTCCGGAGAAAGCAGAAGGAGATTGCATGGAACTTTTTCTTGAAGGGTGGCTTGCGGATATATATGACGCACAATCCTTCTCCAAATTCTTTTCCATCGAGCGAGCCCACCGCATCCCCACAGGCAAGATCATTCCAGGAGCACCACCACGTACAGTCATTGCGAGGTTTCTAAACTATAGAGACAGGGACACAGTACTGCAACTGGCGAGGTCCAAAGGGACTATTACATACAATGGCTCAAGGATTGCTTTCTTCCCTGACTTCACCAGAGAAGTACAGAAAGCGCGCCAATCCTTTGATCCCCTCAAAAAACGCCTGCAAGCAATGGGAGTCAAATACGGGCTAATATTCCCTGCCCAACTCAAAATATATCACAAGAACACGACAGTCCACTTCACTGATCCCAAGGAGGCGGGGAGCTGGGCTGAAAGACACATAGACGGCGACTGGAGCACTGTCGGGAGAGGAGGGAGAGAACGGAATGGACCGCGCCCTGACTGACCGCCTGATCGGGAACCGCAGCAACAACAACAGGACGGAGTCCCACAACAAGCAGAAGTTTAGTAGACATCACTAATATCTGGGATATCCAGGCCACCACTATGACCCTGCAGGGATGCTGTATTGTACACTGTAAATGCGACTAGGATAGCAATTCCGGCTGGCGGCCGCCCACACAGCGCCCCCCCCAGCCCCTGGACACCAAACCAAACGAACTCAGAACACCACATAGCGGAGTTCCAACACCCTGCCTTGTGTCTTCCCCCCGGGGCGTAACAACTGGCACATCTGTGCCCGAGACGCGGATTGCCACGAGGCAGGCAGATGTAGACTATTGTTAAATTGTTTAAAAGTTAACACTGGGTCGACAGATGCTTCAGTTGTGGGTGGAGTATGGGGAGGGGGGAGTTGGGTTTCTTATAGTTATTCAATGTTTGACATACAGAGGCAAGACGAGTATGCTATACGGATCGAATACGACGGAAATATTGCGCATGCAACCAAGGAAATATATCTGTGTAAACAAATTGCCCATTGCCAATGGCAACCCGAAACACTGCAACCCAAAGTAATCTTAAACTCCTGGCATGGAATGTGAACGGACTGGGTGCCAGCATCAAAAGACGGATAGTCTTGCAACATCTAAACAGACATTCCCCAGACATAGCCATACTGACCGAAACACACCTGGCCGGAACCCTATGCACATTTTTTCAAAGATCTAATTACCGCACTGCGGTACACGCAGGCTTTTCTATGGGAGCGAGAGGGGTCCTCGTACTAATCCACAAGAGGCTTCCGCTAGTGACCACAGACGTGTTGCTGGACAGAGGAGGCCGTTATGCATTCATTCAGGCAACACTATGGAACCAAACACTAGCACTCATGGCAGTGTACTCCCCGCCAGCTCTCCTCAAAGATCTGCTAAACGAAATCACCCCCATCCTGGCAACGAGAACTGCAGACACATTGGTGATAGGGGGAGACTTCAATGAGGTCATGGACTATACGCTTGATCGCACGCACCTAAGAACCAGGAATCCCGCCACCACAACCAAACTGGCCTCCTTTGTGTCGGCAATGGGCCTCTGTGAGGCATGGAGGGCCCTTAATACACAGACTCGTCAATATTCCTTCCACTCGGGGGCCCACGCCTCGATGTCTAGGATAGACTACTTCTTCCTCCCACACCAAAGTATCCACCAAATAAACAATGCATCCTTCCTTCCCCGAGGAATCTCTGACCATTCCCCACTGCTGCTGGAGCTGGAAACGGCCAGACCGAGACCACCCCCCTCATGGCGCCTAAATTCCTACTATTTGGGATTCCCTGAATTTCAGGAGATGGTAGAGACCGCCACCTCCAACTACTTTGAGCTTAATATAGACTCAGTTGATAACCCCAATACACTATGGGAGGCATACAAACCAGTCCTCCGCGGAGAAATCATATCGTGGACGTCCCATAAGAAGAAGAAACAGCGCGAAAAAATCATCGAAGCTGAATCCGAGGTCACATCCAAGGAACTGGACCACATTGCCAATGACACCCCGGAGTCAAACAGGGCTCTACTGTTGGCACAAAGGAAGCTGCATAACTTATCCTTGGACTGCGCCAAGAAAGCACACGCAGCAATGAAGGCGCGTGTATATGAAACAGGCGACAAAGCAAGCAAACTGCTTGCGTGGCTGGAAAGACGTGATGAAGGACAATCGAAGGTGAAATGCATCAGAACCCTAAACGCAAACCTAGTCCATGCCGACGCAGAGATCGCTGAACGATTTGCTGAGTTCTACGAGAACCTCTACGAACCCCCCACCGATACTGTGGATAGTACCATACTAGATGATATCGTTCTCCCAACACTCACCCCAGACCAGACCACTGCCCTAGATAGTAAAATCACTACTACCGAGATATCAACTGCCATTATGCAACTCCAGGCCGGCAAGACCCCGGGCCCGAATGGGTTCCCGATTGACATTTGGAAAAAACTACAACATCTGGACATACCCGCACACTTGCTCAAGGTGTTTGAACACTCTCTAACCCAGAATGAGCTCCCACCCGACCTTCGCAAAGCTACCATCATAGTGATCCCTAAAAAAGGCAAACCCCCAGAAGAATGCACATCCTATCGTCCCATATCCCTTATCAATAGCGAAGCAAACATTTTGGCCAAAGTTCTAGCCAACAGATTACAACTAGTCATCACATCACTGATCCACCCGGACCAATGTGGCTTTATGCCCCAGCGGTCGACCAGAATGAACATTCGCAGACTACACTTGGCACTAGAAAGAGCCCCGGCCCTGCAGCAATCTCTGGCTCTGTTGGCCATAGACTTCGAGAAAGCATTCGACTCTGTTCACTGGGAGGCGCTATGGGCCATAATGCAAAGGATGCACTTCGGAGAACCGTTCATAAAATGGGTGCAACTCCTATACAAGAACCCAATAGCCGAGGTTAAAGTAAATGGGTGGCCGTCGCGCACTGTCCGACTAGGGAAGGGAACCAGACAAGGTTGCCCACTTTCGGCGATGGTGTTCGCACTAATAATGGAACCACTAGCAGTCCTCCTGAGGGATTCTTCCGCAGGGACTGGCTTTCGATGGGGTCCGGGCGGTGAAGATAGAGTTTCCCTCTATGCAGATGATCTCCTAGTATACCTGGGCGACCCAGCCTCTTCATGCCCTGTGGTCACGCAAATCCTAATAGAATACGGATCCTTTAGCGGACTTAAAGTAAATTGGTCCAAATCTGTGCTGTTTCCGTTTAAAGGGATAGACTGCGTTCCGACAGCGGGCTCCCCATATAAGGTTGAAACCAAACAGTTCCGATACCTGGGTATTTTAATCGCCAATGAATTAAATAACTATGTAGAACAAAATCTACGCCCACTTACTAAAAGATATAAGCAAGATGTAACCCACTGGCAGGCACTCCCGTTGACACTGTTAGGAAAGGCAGCGCTCTTCAAGATGCTGGCCCTACCCCGCTTTTTATATGTTCTTCAGAATGCCCCCCTCCACGTCCCCGCTGCAGAATTCGACAGTATAAATAGCACAACACGTATACTCCTCTGGGGTGGGAAGCGCCCGAGAATTGCCCTCCACACTCTCCAACGTTCGGTTTGGGAAGGGGGAATAGGGCTCCCGAATATCCAGATTTATTACTGGGCATCCCAGATGGCAACAGTCAATGATATTCTACACGGGGACCCGAGCATCCCTCACATAAGAGCCGAACTAGCGGCGAGACATGGAATGTCCCCACTCGAAAGTCTCTACTGCAAACAAACTCACCCGCCTGCACACACGATAGCAGTGCACACAGCCCTGGTATGGAAAGAAATACACAGACACTTGGGTTGGGACAATAAAATCACCCCACTCCAGCCCATCTGGAACAATGCTCACCTTTCGAATCTTGCCAACCTCCCGAAATGGCCAGCCTGGGTCGTAGCTGGCATACAGACGATCCAACAGATAATCGTAAACGACCGGCTGACGCAGTTCCCCGAGCTCGCTGCGGCACATGGCTTGCCGGAATCTGAACAGTATCACCACAGACAGCTACAACATGCACTTGTCGCACACAGAGCCCAACTTGTGGACATGCCGGAATGCACACCTATTGAAAGAAATATAGTAATGGACAAGGTGAACAATAAAGTCACGTCTACCATGTACAATGTTATTTCTTCATTCGGCACGAAAGAACTTCTGACCCTGAAGACGAAGTGGGAAAATGACATTGGCCCCATATTACCGGAAGACTGGATTGAAATCCTAATGTATCCTAGAGAATGCGCAATTTTGGCACGGATTCGTTTGGTACAGCTTAAAATACTACATCGGATATATTATCCTCGAATAACACTCTACAATTGGGGTAAATCGACCGACCCCAAGTGTCTACGCTGCAAACAAGAAGAAGGATCCTTTTACCACATCCTCTGGCAGTGTGCACGCATACAACGCTTCTGGCATAAATGTAGCGCAAGGCTCTCTAGGGCCATGTCCCGTCCAGTTCCGACGGACCCTAAACTCATGCTCCTAGGTACTACAGACGACCTAGAACTGTCACGATTCGAAAAGCTACTTGTGTCAACTGCCACAGGAATTGCGAAAAGGAACATCGCGCAATTATGGGGTTCAGAAAACACCCCGAAATATGATCACTGGCTATCGGATGTGGATGCAATCATTTTAATGGAACGCAGAGTCTATCAAGCCAGAGGTTGTCCGGGCAAAGCGGACAAGATTTGGGGAAGATGGGAACAAACAATGTAAATCTACTGCAATAGCGTCATTGTGCATTGGCGTGCAGTCCCGCAAAATCCATGCCTGCTAACACCATGCTTTGGGGCATTTTCACGTAATATGACTATCCAGGAACTGATTGCCACCTCAACTGCTCATATACTTTATTTCACATGTGTTGCTATGCTTGCCTATGTCCTCCAGTATATTCGTCCAGGCTACCCTGCCAGCCGTATGCAAAGTCTTGTAGTCTTGTAGTTTTGTTGATTTCTTGTTGTTTCTTGCACAAAATATAATAAAATATGTTATAAAAAAAAAACAAATCTGTCCGATCTAGCATGGCCATGTGGCACATTTCTGCCGTTTCCATAAAAAGCACAACAGTTATGAAGATGTAAGTTTTTAAGCATATATCTTCCACCCACTCACCAACTCTCACATTTGGAACATGTTCACATCAGCCAGAAACCTAGTCTATCTGGCCAGCACAGTTCCCAGAGTCACAGGTAGATGCATTTTATATCCCCAAAATTGCCTAGAAATTACATAAAAAATTGTACAAAAATGAAATCAATTCAGATTATGGTTGCTGAGAAAAAGGCCTAAATGATAACAGTCCTTTTAATTTAATTGCGAATCTTCCTGTGGCACACATGGCAATTTCTGCTTCTGGCCATTTGTTTTCACTGGAGCAGCCTGTACCTTAATCAGTCTCCTTTGTGTTTGAAGCTTGCTCTTTGAAGTTGCAGCCCCCAGTCTTCCACCTTTTAGTCATGCTGCAGCCGAGGATGACGTTCCTTGAAGTCCCTGCTTTCAGAGCCAGCAGGTCTGGAGAGCACTGGGCTTTCGCCACCTTCAGCAGGACATTTTATAGCAGGGGGTCATTAGATGGGAGATGTGACATCCAGGCTGGAAGTGGGAGATTTCCTTTGTGAAGTCTTGACTACAGCCAGAAACAGGGTCTGCCTTGGACTGACATTTTCCATGAGGACAAAGTGGCTCTTCAAATGTCACTGGAGTTTTATAGGTGAAACATAATATACATTGATTTTGTCAACTCACACATCATGTTTTGGTTTCCTGACATTTTTTCTGTGAGCAGTGATATTTTTTCCACTTTTGCTTTTTAAAGCCAGTTTCATCTGCACACTGCTATAATATATTGCTATACATTTGCGAAAAAGAGTACACATTTTTCACTTGTAATTTGCATGCAAGGATATAAGGCCCAGTTCATGTCTGATTAGGGGAATGGGGATGGATAACGGGAGGTTAAGCATAGTTTTCCAGAATGTACTCTCTATACCATCCCAGAAGAAGTCAGATTTCCATCTTTTTAACACTGCGCCGTATAATAGTATTGGTGTACTTTTCTGTTTGTAATAGCCTAATATAGGGGTGATAGAAAATGTACAGTATTGCGCACATATAATGCAAGCTTGTGATATACTAGTGTTCAGTTTGCATTTCAAAGACACAGCATAGGGCAAATCAGAGTAGTTGTTTTTTTACATTGACCCCTAGATTAATATAGTAGTGCACTACTTGTAAGTCGGTGCTCTCCAATTGCCATTTTATCTTTTTGTTACAGTATTTTGTGGGTCCAAATTGTATTATTTGAGTCTACTTGTTTATGGAGAGCATGTTCTTATTAGCATACTCACCAATTACTTTTAACAACTTACAAAGGCCTGGCGGGGACTTCAGAATAAGGACCAGGTCATCCACATAACAGAGCCATTTTAGAACATGATTTCCCAGTTTCGGAGAATCCGTTACCATTCCCTCAAAACTCAAGCCCACATCATGAATAAAAAAATTGAAGAGGGCTGAAGCAAGGGTGCACCCTTGCTTCAGCCCTCGAGATGTTACTATTGTAGTTGACAAATCACCCTCTAAACTCATCCTAATCTGGATGGTAGTCTGGTCATGGAACTGAATTAGCCACTTCAAAGTTTTCCAAGGACAATAGTGTTTCATCAGTTTTTTGAAGAGTACTTCCCTGGGGACTGAATCAAAGGCAGTCTGGAAGTCTATGAATGCCATATAAACAGGATGTTTGTGTTGCTGGTTTACAGCCATAATTGCATTTAAGGCTAAAAGATTGACATTGGTTCCCAAACCTGGAATAAAGCCTATTTAATGAGGGTCCCGCAAATTGTTCTCCGTTAGCCATTGATTGACGTCCCTCAAAATTAACCTAGCAAACATTTTCCCAGGACTGTCCAATAAAGCTATTGGTCTACATGAGTGGGGTGCCATCCCGTCCTCCTTTTTATACAGTGGGATGATAATTGATTTTTTCTACGATAATGGAATAAGACCTTTGTAATTTACTTGATCAACATTTTTTTCGAGAATTGATGTCCATCTTTCTGGATCATTTTTTAGCATGCTATTGTCCAGGCCATCTGGGCCCAGTGCACGTGAGGTTCCATGTGTTAAAATTGTGGCAAAAATTGCAAGTTTACACAAATAAACATGGCAAAAAGGCTGTGGTTTTGCTGCCGCAATCCATGTAAAGGATGTGGGGGAAACCCCTGCAGCCCCCAGACCCATTATACCATTTAAGGGGAGCAGGAGACACCCCCGCAACCCCCGCTCCCCTTAAATGGTATAATGTGGTACACCTTTACCAGGTCAAACCACATGATTTTTGCCACGATTTTTTGTAAAGGCTTCATTTGTGCCGCAATTTTATTACTGCATATGGCACGTGAGAGACTTAGCTTTGATATAAAGTACAGTACGTCACCTTTATCAAATTTTACTGCATGATCCTCCCTGATTGACCCCAAGTTGACAGCACAGTTTTAAAAGTGGGACTGATAGATCTGCTGATAATAGGTGGTCCATTTGCTTTCCACAATTGGATTTATTTGCATAGAGGCTTGATTACTAGAGGTGGCTTCATTCATCAAAGCCCATATGCCTGCCGTAGATTTGGACGTTTTTCGTTTCCACATTAGTTCACTATCTTGTTGATATTGTATAGATTTCCTGCTGCGTAACCAATTTTTGTAAGACAATTTTTGACTTTTTGTTCTCGATAACCTCTCTAACAAAGGGAGATATTTTAATAAGTGTATGTTGTGTTTTAAAGCTGCTTTGGCATTTTTTATAGTTGGATCAAATGCGTGCAGATTTTTATTATTATGATTAGGCTTGCTTGTTTGAGCATGAGCAAGCTTTTGCATTGCTGTAACATAGCACTGCCCTTGTTGAGAAAGAATCGAGTCAAAGTCTATCAAAGACTTCTCGGACCATCTTAGGCGGTTTTTCCCATTGTGTAGTACAACATGCCCTTTGAATTGTTCAGCTTTCCCTAATTTATTGTGGACGTTCCATGACCAGGACAAGCACATTTGATTGTGGTCTCTCATCTCATTTGGTTTTATTATGAGAGAGACTGCCATATTCACAAACGTGCGGTTTGTACATATGTAATCCAAAGTCGCCTTAAAAGGACCCCTGCCCCAAGTTTGTTGGGATGGAACATCACCTTGAATTGCCCCATTAAGCATTACATTCTGTCTTTCTTTCATCAGCTTATTCCATCTAGTTAGTTCTGAATTATGTTTATTAGGGGTTGAAGAAATTATGTGGAGATTTAAGTCGCCCACTGTCATGATGATATTGATATTCTTCTCTAGCACAATAGCATCAAGAATAGTTTCCATGTGGGCAAAGAAAATGTCAGGTGGTAATTGTGACCTGCCCCAATATATGTTAATTCTAATCATGGAATGTATGTCCATTTGGATTTTCATGACTTGTATGTAGGGCGTAGGAGATTCATAAGAAAAAGATTTAAAATCTTTAGAGTTTTTAGTGGCCACCAACAAGCCAGCTATGGCGCGTACTCTGGGTTGTGTAATTGCTGGAGTTCTTAATACATGAATCCATTCCACAAGGGGATGTCGACCAGCCATGTCTCCTGGAGGATAATTATGTCATATAGGTATAGATCACTCTCTCTGGCATAATGAAGTGTCGAAATTCACGTGTGTTCCAGGAGATTAATTGGACAGTTACATTTGTTTGTCATTGTTATGCCTGGTTAGGAAAGTCTCTCTGCCCATTTTGGTTGTTATCATTTTGAGTATTATTTATTTGCATATTACTTGCTCGATCAGCTCCGTATACCCTCATGACATTTTTTGGTGCGGTCTGGTCCTGATTTTTATTCTTCAATTGTTGTTCTTGTATTAATATGAAACCAATATCATACAAAGCAGTTCTTGCAACCCAAATGATATTCGGAACTACTCATGAACGAATTATCATTCGCGCATTTGTAAGATCCGAATCATCTGGGAATTCGATCAGGTCAATATCTGCAGTAGTGTTGTCTTTAAGGCTTGGAATTTCCCCACATATGTTTAGAATGCTAGCAATGATTAAGGTCATATTTTAAGAACGGATGACCACGGCATTTAATCAATAAACAATGGTAATTCATATACTTTTGTTGGCCATTACATCCCAGTGAAATTTTATTTTTGTTCACTGAGTTCCAAGCTGGCGAGTTGCTTGTTTGAGTATGTATGTTTGGTTCATTACATGAAAATGGAGAGTTGGACTCTCTATTCAAACTGCTTAACAAACTAGGTCCCTTTAAGGTTGGTTGGTATGATGGAACAGCAAGACGAACATTATTAGGTTTGGTTGCATCACAATCCGCTTCTTGTCTAATTTTAATGTATCGGGCAACCGATTTCCTTATTTCATCTCTTATCTGCTCTGATGTCAAACTCGGGGGATCGATGTCAGTGGATTGCGTCACATTTTTTCTGGGTCTAGATGTTGTACATCTTTAACATTGGACACTACTTTACTCTGTTCTTGTGATAATTTAACTAAGTCATCTAGAGGTTGATATTTTAGGGGATTTATGGCTGATTGTTTTGCAGTCTTGTCACTCACCTGCCTTTGTATTTTGATGAAATCAGCAATACCCCACTTTTTTTAACATACACTTTTGTTCCAGGAGATTTTTATAAAGGATATCGTTTTAGTCTGCGCTATTTTTGCAAAGTTCCCTGCACTTCTCATCTCTGTTCTTTAGGTTCTGTTTGTTTTTTATTGATCTTGGGGAGGTGCCTGTCTTTGCTGAATACAATAACTGGCATTGGCGCAGGCACCTTAGCTTTTATATCTGTCAGAGGTATAAAGTTGGTTAGGTTCCATGCTCCCTCCAACGGGGGCACAAGAATTTTGGTTTTAGAGCCATTATGACGACCAGTTGGTGGAATAAATGAAAGCGAGTGAGATGACAGTTGATGAAGAGAACAGTCATTCATTTCAGGTGATTGAAAAATTATATGTTCCTCAATTCAGTTGTAAATTGCTTTGTTCAGATCTTAATGCCTAGAGTCCGATAATATAGCATGGTCATGAATAGGAGAAACTTCATTTCCCTGCATCAAGTCTGCTGTATTTGAGTGGATGAATTGAACTTCATCCAAAGTGGCACAGGTGCTGTTGTTTAAATTCATAAATTCGTGTGTCTCATCATCAAATTCACCTGCTATCGTTAATGCATTGTAAGCTTTCCTTAGCTCATGTTGAGCTGCTACAGAGCACTCTTTCATTTTCTAAGGGTTTTCATTAGAGAGAGTGGCAACGTGGACTAGGATTTCTACGTCTCTTTCGACAAGGTTACAGTTCAATAAAGCTCACTCTATTGTTACATCTGATATGGATACACCGGCATCCCTTTGTGCCATCCCCTCCCTACTTCAATTTTGTAGTGTTGCAATTTCATTGATTATTCGAGTGTCTAAAATAATCATGTATTTAGGTTTTATTATAGGTTTTTCGGTATGAATGGAATGAGTTTCGGTAAGTTTTCCATACATTCGTATGTCATTCCCCATCAATATTGAGCGACTCTGTGCTTTGGACGTTAGTTTTTTTAATTTTATGGTGTAACAATTAAAAGACATAACATGAGTGGCAGAAGATTATAAGACCTTGGAGAAAGGAGAAAGCTTACAGGTTTAAACACTTCCCTGCACGGACAACAGAACAGTGATGGTTAAAATGAAAAATAAGAAAGAAATTCAGTGATAGCACTGTTATCTCGGAGAAATTTGGGCAATAATAATGCTTAAAGGCAGTACAGACGTTGGAAATAAAAAGAAAAGAGATAATACGATGAAGGCACAATAATGCAAAACCATTGATACAGAGCGTAATAAGACGCGGCCGCCCAAGCCACGCATTACACAACTAATTACGGGCTGAAACAATCAGATGATAAAATAGTGCATCAATTTGCATTAAATAATTTGAAAGTGACTAAAAAGACCATAACAATGAATTAGGCAAATAATTAACAAGACTTTGCTACTGCACTCCAGCCCAAGACAGCCACAGACAGCCCTTGGTAAAACATGGCTTTGCTAAACGTGGCATGCGCAATGGTGCAAGCACTTTGATACTGATGGCTTTCTGGGTAAGAGGTGAGTGGTTTAGGCACTCTAATGATTTTTTAAACAAAACACACCTATGTAAGCAAACACAAACAGTAAGTGAAAAGTTCTTTGCTGTTTGATCCTCCAGTCAATCAATGCTTCCAAATGCGTACCGTAGTGTCAAAAAGGCGAAGACCAACTCTCAGGCAGAACAGGATAGCCACAGAAAGCTCTTAGCAAAACAGGTATTTGCTAAACGGCGTGCGCGCAATGGCGCAAGCACCTTGATACTAATGGCTTTCTGGGTAAGAGGGGAGTGGTTTAGGCACTCTGAAGATTTTTTTAAAAAAAACACACTGTAGTGTCAAAAAGGCGAAGAACAAGCTCTCAGGCAGAACAGGAAAGCCACAGACAGCCCTTGGCAAAACAGGGCTTTGCTAAACAACACACGCACAATGGTGTGAGCACCTTGATACTAATGGTTTTATGGGTAAGAGGGGAGTGGTTTAGGCACTCTGAAATGTTTTTAAACAAAAATACACTGTAGTGTCAAAAAGGTGAAGACAAAGCTCTGAGGCAGAACCGGACAGCCACAGACAGCCCTTGGTAAAACAGGGCTTTGCTAAACGGCACGCAATGTCAACATGTACTTGTTTCCACTAGAGGAGCAAATCACTGGCCTGATGAAATCGACCTGCAAATCTGACCAAGGCAGTGTCATTCCCCTTTTGCGTAGGGCAGCTCTGTGTGTGAGTGAACTGGGTTGGAATTCAGCACACACAAGACACCCCTTTAGGTATATGCCGAGGTCCTGGCCCATGTGAGGCCAGTAGGCAACCTTGCGCAATATTCCGAATGTCATATGAAAACCCCTATGACCGGTAGTGGCCGCGTCATGGGTGTGGTTCAACATCAGGCTTCGTAATGAGGTAGGTACCACTCACTGGTCACGTCCCGATAGGGCTCTCCTTACCAACAAACCGTCTTGGATCCAAAACATCTTGGTAAACTGTCATGACCATCGCCCAAAACCCCCTCTGGCAAACCCATTAGCCAGGTGGAGTCAGGACTCGGGCCTCTAGAACCTGGCATCCTTTTCCAAAACCCTCTTAGGGCCACTCCTGGTGCCTATGGCGCCAGGCTCATACACCATGAAAAACATGTGCTTGGAAACTACTTAATGTGTTATCAGCCAACATGGAGGCTTCCACGTAGCTTGCTTCCAAAGAACCAAGCTATGCGGTCTAGTGTTTTGGGTGTGGCAGCCTAGGGACTACTTTACCTGGACTATTTTGTTGGGGCTATTTAAACCACACCCGAGCAAGACAACACGCTTTGCGTTACTTTGCAGCTTGCAACTTGACGCTCACCGTGTCCAGCTATTCCCTCGAACCTCGGGGAAGCAGAACCTTCAAGGAAACAAAAGGAACATCATTAGCAGCAGCATCTTACCTGCAGTCTTCATCTTTAGCCACTTGCAGCTACTGAGAACAGCTCATCGAATCTGCACGCCTCCCGGACAGAACGACCTGATAGAGGAAGATAGGGGCAACATTAAAGAAAGCAGTAGAGACATTTGCAAGTTACGAACTGCTCAAAAGGCTGAACTGGCTGGTCGCCTCTTGGCTGGCACCACTCCGGAAATTCCACTCCCGCTGAAGAACACTGTGACCTACAAGGAAGGAAAACACAAGTTAGCAAAGCAAGACTTTGCAGCGCTGCGCACAGCGCTTACTTACCGCATCATAGCGCTCTTAATACGCCATCATTTACCAGTGGGGCTCAACCAAGCCAGTTTGCCGCGCTGAAGCTCTGCATACCTAAGGGAGAAAAAAGAGACATTTTTAAACAAAGAAAGGCATGCAGGATAGTAACAAAACTAAAGAACAGCAATAAGACCTACCTGAACAATATCAAATGGGCCGGTGTCAGTAAAGTAACTGGACCACACACGCCCATGAAAGACAACGCGCCCCTGCAAAGAAGGCAGGATGGAGAGCACTCCTAACTCTACCACAAGGTGAGGAGAGGGTCCCAGAGGGGATGAAATCATATGGGGGTGGAGGGACTATACTTACCCCGGTCAGTCAGCCTTGAACACAGTCCTCCTGTATTTTCAGGCATAACCTTCCCCGCAGACCACATCTGGGCAAAGATGAGAAGCATACCAGCGAGTAACCCGGCTGGGTGGTGTCCCTATGGATACAAGGTGAGCGTAACAGAATGCAAAGCCTACAATAACACATCCACCTGGGCGCCATGGAGACATCAGAAATTGACCAATTGGCCCAATTACTTGGAAAACTTCGTGCCGAGGTTCATTCTGCCCATCAAGAGACTAATGACCTCCGAAGAGACCTAATAGTGACCAAAGAACGCACTGAAGAGATTAGCAGGCAATACTTGCAATCATATGCAGGACAGATGCATCTACCTGGAAGCAATCCAACGATGCAAAACCCCGCCATACCACCCACTCCGGTACACATCATGTTACCAGGAACAGTTCCCCTGGCACCACCAGAAAGGTTCTCAGGCGACCCACGGAAGTATGCGGCATTCATCAATCAGTGTCGCCTTCATTTTCTTTGTTGGCCTGGAGCATTTCCAAACGAGCAAGCTCGGGTAGCTTTTGTCTTATCATACCTGAGTGGTAGTGCAGCAGATTGGTCGGCGCCGTTGGTAACCCATGACGTTCCTCTATTACATGACTTTGGGGGGTTCCAGAGAGAAATGGAAAAACGCTTTGCTCGCCATACCCAGGAACAAGCAGTAGACAATGAACTCTTGTCCCTCCGACAGGGCAATCAAGACTTGTTAACGTACATTGCTACCTTCAACAGACTGATTGCCGAAGCTAGGTGGCCAGAAAAAAAAGAACCACGTTATTCCATTGAGGCTTACGAGGCGAATTAAAGGACGTCTTAGCCCGGGTGGTTGATCCAGCCAGAGACTGTGCAGAATTCATAAATCTGGTCATGCAGCTAGACTACCGGTTGCAGGACCGAAAGCCAGACCGGTCTAAGACGGACCCTCAGACCGTCGGACCGTGTATGTTCGACCAAAGGAAAACACACCCCGTGTACCTGAAAATGCTGTGGAACCCATGCAAATTGGAGGGATACGGCCTCCATTAACAAAAAAGAGCAGGACAAAAGAAGACAACAACGGCTTTGTTTGTATTGTGGGAAACCAGGAAATTTCCTGAAGGACTGTCCAGTAAAACCCCCAAGAAGAACAGTCAGGGCCAAAGAGAAGGATGAAGCTAAGGAATCGGAAAACTACCAAGCTCGACAAACGTAGAGGTCAGTTTGTCGAGTGAGAAGAAAGAGTTGCTGACCTCACACTTTGCAATACCAGTGATCTTAATTAACCACCAACAGTCGTCAAGAATGCATGCCGTTGAAGCATACATCGATAGCGGAGCAGTTCGAAATTATATTGATCAAGAACTGGCAGCAGAGATAGGGCTTCCTTTGTGTTCTAAGCCAACTATGGACAAGGTAACAACCGTGGATGGGACAGAAATCGCTTCCGGACTTGTAACCCAGTGCACAGCCAGGGTAATCTTGCTTTGCCAGGACGGACATCAGGAGTCTATTTCATTTGATCTCATCAAGGCACCTCAGTTCAGGCTAGTACTAGGGATGCCATGGTTGGTTGCTCACTACCCTTTGATAGACTGGCGGGCACGAAAATTAACCTTCCCTGGTGACTGCTCCCCTGCCTGCTATTACCAAGAGGAGAAACCCGATGTCTGTATCCCCATGACTCCCGGAGTGACAGTATCAACTCTGGGAGCAAATAATACCTTGCCCAGTGAATACCATGATTTCCAGGATGTTTTCTGAAAGGACCAAGACAATACATTGACGCCGCACAGGCCCTATGACTGTCAGATCCACCTTGTTCCTGGTGCACAAATCCCTTGCGGCAGGATCTATGCTCTCACAGACCCAGAAAACCTTCATTTGAAATCCTATTTAGACTAGTACCTTGCAAACGGATTTATCCGTCCTTCGAAGGCCCCCGCAGCCAGTCCTTTGTTCTTCGTACCGAAAAAGGAAGGAGACTTGAGAACCTGTATTGACTACCGCGCATTTAACCAGATCACCGTGAAGAACCGCTACCCCTTGCCACTTATCCCTGAGATGCTAGACCAAGTTAAAGATGCCCAGATTTATATCAAATTGGACCTTCGAGGAGCGTACCACCTGGTCCGAGTTAGAAAAGGAGATGAATGGAAATCCGCCTTCTATACTAAGTACGGCTTGTTTGAATATCAAGTCATGCCCTTCGGGTTACGCAACGCTCCTGCGGCATTCCAATATTTCATGAATGACATCTTAAGGGAGTTAATTGATGTGTGCGCCTTAGTGTACATAGACGATATCTTAGTATACTCAGCCTTGAAACAAGATCATGTCAGGCACGTTCGTTCAGTCCTCACCAAGCTCCATCAACATCGCTTGTTTGCAAAGCTTGAAAAATGCTTTTTCACGTCACCGAAGTAGAGTTTCTTGGTTTTATCCTTACTCCAGGAGGCATCAGAATGGACGTGCACAAGGTAGATGCCATTCTGAAATGGCCTTCGCCGACGTCTCTGAAAGGGGTACAAAGCATGCTGGGCTTTGCGAACTTCTACCGCCGGTTCATCCAAGACTTCTCTCAGCTTGTGCACCCAATCACAGTACTATTACGAAAAATCAATAAAAAGTTTACTTGGACCGAAGAAGCAGAAGAAGCCTTTCAGGAACTTAAACGAAGATTTACCTCTGCTCCAATCCTGCGATATCCTCGTCCAGACCTCCCTTATGTCGTTGAAACTGATGCGTCCAGTCTCGCAATGGGGGCTGTCCTTTTACAGAGAGACACGGAAACGGCCAGCTACATCCTTCGGCCTTCTGGTTGAAAAAGTTCTCACCTCCAGAGATTAATTATGCCGTCACGGACAAGGAACTCCTGGCTATCAAATCTGCCTTTAAAGCCTGGAGGCACTACCTTCTGGGGGCCAGAGATACCATTACAGTCATCACAGACCACCGAAACCTGCAATATCTCAAAACAGCCAATGCTCAGTCCTCACGCCAATTACGATGGGCCCTGTTCTTCGCCGAATATGATTATGTAATTACATTTTGACCAGGAATCAGAAACGGAAAGGCGGATGCCTTATCTCGCATGGGCATAGATGAAATAGTATATACAACCCCAGACCCAGTACCTATTATACCTGAAGACAAACTCTTGGGTATCATGACAACCTTAACACAAGCAGAACTATGGAAAGAAATCCAACGGACAATGAGTTCTGATGCCTTCCTCGCATGGCAAATTCAAGGAGATCAATATACCATCAAGGACCATCTACCCTTTTTTAGGGATCGCCTATATGTACCCAAGAAGGAATTACAACAGCATATTATTTCAAACTACCATGATTCACTGATCGAAGGGCATCCTGGGATCGCCAAAACCCTAGCTAAGCTGAAAGAACCTTTCGTGGTCTACCTGGCGTAAGGACATCATTCAGGATATTCAGTCCTGCAGCGTCTGCGCACAAAATAAATCTCAGAAACAAAAACCATCTGGGCTCCTACAACCATTGGACATTCCTCCAGTTCCATGGCACACTCTTTCCCTTGACTTCATCACTGATCTACCTCCAAGCCAAGGGTTTAACACCATTCTTGTAGTTGTGGACTTATTCTTGAAGATGACCCATTTTATTCCTCTCAAAGGCCTCCCAGATGCAGCCACTTTAGCAAAAGTGTTCCTTTAGGGTGTGGTTAAGCTACTTGGCTTCCCTTCGGTTCTGGTCTCAGATCGAGGCAGCCAGTTTGTTTCAAACTTCTGGAAAAAATGTGCAACGGCGCAGATCGACGTTCGGCTATCTACCAGTCACCATCCCCAAACGGACGGCCAAACCGAGAGAACTAATCAGACACTTGAGCAATATTTACGGTGCATGCTGCACCATGAACAAAGGAATTGGAAAGACCTACTATGGATAGCCGAATATGCATATAACAATTCTTTGCATTCAAGCACGGGACAAACACCCTTCTATACCCTTTATGGCAGACATCCACGTACCTCTGAACTAGACCTTCCAGCCAGCTTGGAAATGCCAGCGGTAAAGACTCTACACACAACACTTACTCAGGCTTTCAAAAGGGCAAAGGAACACCTTATTCATGCCACAGAAAAACAAAAGAGAATCGTCGACCAAAACCGGAAAAAGGCCCCTGATTATCAAGTAGGAGACAAAGTTTAGTTAGCCGCTAAATTCTTACCAATCAAGGGAATCCGGACCTTTCATCCCAGATTCTTAGGACCCTATACCATTAAGGCAATTATCAACCCAGTAGCCATGAAAATGGATTTACCACCTAATCTACAAATCCACCCGGTATTTCATGTGTCCCTCCTGAAACCAATGCAAACCGGCACACGGATTGGGACACCACCTAAGCCCATACTTGTTGACGGAGAACCAGAATTCGAAGTCAAAGATATCTTGGACTCTCAATACTCTAGGACCAAGCTATATTATCTTGTCAATTGGAAAGGATTTCGACCACAAGATAGATCATGGGAGCCCAGTGAGAATATCCACGCACCACGTCTAATCAGAAAATTCCATCGTAACTTCCCAACCAAACCTGGGCCAGACAGAAGGAACACCATGGGAGGGGCCTTAGGGGGGGTGTTGTCACGACCCTCGCCCAAAACCCCCTCTGGAAAAACCCATTGGCCAGGTGGAGTCAGGACTCGGGCCTCTAGAACCTGGCATCCTTTTCCAAAACCCTCTTGCGACGACTCCTGGCGCCTATGGCGCCAGGCTCATACACCATGAAAAACATGTGCTTGGGAACTACTTAATGTGTTATCAGCCAACATGGAGGCTTCCACATAGCTTGGTTCCAAAGATCCAAGCTATGCGGTCTAGTGTTTTGGGTGTGGCAGCCAAGGGACTACTTTACCTGGACTATTTTGTTGAGGCTATTTAAACCACACCCGAGCAAGACAACACGCTTTGGGTTACTTTGCAGCTTGCAACGTGACGCTCACCATGGCCAGCTATTCCCTCGAACCTCGGAGAAGCAGAACCTGCAAGGAAACAAAAGGAACATCATTA
The DNA here is from genome assembly GCF_040938575.1 of Ambystoma mexicanum. Lineage (NCBI taxonomy): Eukaryota > Metazoa > Chordata > Amphibia > Caudata > Ambystomatidae > Ambystoma > Ambystoma mexicanum. Next base: position 473,003,593 of record NC_090932.1, on the reverse strand, counting down.
GCAGCAGCACTTTACCTGCAGTCTTCATCTTTAGCCACTCGCAGCTACTGAGAACAGCTCCTCGAATCTGCACGCCTCCCGGACAGAATGACCTGAAAGAGGAAGATAGAGGCAACATTAAAGGAAGCAGTAGAGACATTTAGTTACGAACTGCTCAAAAGGCTTACCTGGCTGGTCGCCTCTCGGCTGGCACCACTCCGGACATTCCACTCCCGCTGAAGAACACTGTGACCTACAAATAAGGAAAACACAGGTTAGCAAAGGCAAGACTTCGCAGCGCTGCGCATAGCGCTTACTTACCGCATCATAGCGCTCTTAATATGCCATCATTTACCAGCGGGGCTCCACCAAGCCAGTTCGCCGCGCTGAAGCTCTGCATACCTAAGGGAGAAAAAGAGACATGTTTAAACAAAGAAAGGCATGCAGGATAGCAACAAAACTAAAGAACAGCAATAAGACCTACCTGAACAATATCAAACGGGCCGGCGTCAATGAAGTAACTGGACCGCACACGCCGTTGAAAGACAAAGCGCCCCTGCAAAGAAGGCAGGACGGAGAGCATGCCTAACTCTACCACAAGGTGAGGAGAGGGTCCCAGAGGGGCTGAAATCATACAGGGGTGGAGGGAGGATACTTACCCCAGTCAGTCAGCCTTGAACACAGTCCTCCTGTATTTTCAGGCAGAACCTTCCCCACAGACCACATCTGGCCAAAGCTGAAAAGCATACCAGTGAGTAACCCGGCTGGGTGGCTTCCCTGTGGATACCAGGTGAGCGTAACACACCTATGTAAGCAAACACAAACAGTAAGTGAAAAGTTCTTTGCTGTTTTATCCTCCAGTCAAACAATGCTTCCAAATGCGTACCGTAGTGTCAAAAAGGCAAAGACCAACTCTCAGGCAGAACAGGACAGCCACAGAAAGCTCTTGGCAAAACAAGTATTTGCTAAACGGTGTGCGCGCAATGGCGCAAGCACCTTGATACTAATGGCTTTCTGGGTAAGAGGGGAGTGGTTTAGGCACTCTGAAGATTTTTTAAACAAAAACACACCGTAGTGTCAAAAAGGCAAAGACCAAGCTCTCAGGCAGAACAGGAAAGCCACAGACAGCCCTTGGCAAAACAGTGCTTTGCTAAATAGCACACGCACAATGGTGTGAGCACCTTGATACTAATGGTCTTATGGGTAAGAGGGGAGTGGTTTAGGCACTCTGAAATGTTTTGAAACAAAAATACACTGTAGTGTCAAAAAGGTGAAGACCAAGCTCTGAGGCAGAACAGGACAGCCACAGACAGCCCTTGGTAAAACAGGGCTTTGCTAAACAGCACGCAATGTCAACATGTACTTGTTTCCACTAGAGGAGCAAATCACTGGCCTGATGAAATCGACCTGCAAATCTGTCCAAGGCAGTGTCATTCCCCTTTTTTTGTAGGGGAGCTCTGTGTGTGAGTGAACTGGGTTGGAATTCAGCACACACAAGACACCCCTTTAGGTATTTGCCAAGGTCCTGGCCCATGTGAGGCCAGTAGGCAACCTTGTGCAATATTCTCAATGTCGTATGAAAACCCCTATGACCGGCAGTGGCCGCGTCATGGGTGTGGTTCAACATCAGGCTTCGTAATGAGGTAGGTACCACTCACTGGTCAAATCCAGATAGGGCTCTCCTTACCAACAAACCGTCTTGGATCCAAAACATCTTGGAAAACTTCATCAACTCCCAGAGATCCTCTTTTTCCTGACATAATATGACTCTGTTAGAGGAAAGCATACAGGGTCTTCAATGTGTCGATAACATTTCCCAATGATCGGGTCCTCTTTCTGAGCAGTGATCAAATCTGCATCTTGGGTATCAATACTCCACTGGATTGTTGAGAGTTTGCTGTTAGCCCGAGTTTGGGACCTGGTGACAGCTGCCATTTGGATTTCACCCAGCAGGTATTCCGTTTCTATGAATTCCCCTTGCAGAGCTCCGGTTTTAGCCTGCTGGTCAGCCAGGTCATTCCCACTCTTATCTGGCCCCTCTATCTTAGAATTGTCTCGGGCAGATAGCTCAGTGTCAACGTGCTCGCCTTGGAAGCAAGACGACACAAGCAACACAAGTTCGATCCCCGGGTCCGCACTTAGAAACCTCTGGGTATTAAGCCCGTTATAAATACCCTATCATATCATATCAATTACCTCTTATCTTCTTTCAATAGATGGTCATCTCATTGGTGGTCACCAGATCGTCGATTGACTGTATCAGTTTGGCATGCTTTAGGGGTTTGTTGTTGGCACACAACATACTTCGATTCTTCCAGTTAATCAGGTGCTTCACAAACCCATTTCTGACATAATTAGAATCAGTGATTATGACCAGTTCATTGAGTTGGTGGTGCACTGGATTGACGATGGCTTGATAAACAGCCATCAACTCTGCAACCTGACTACTTTCGGGCCCTATTTTATAACGAGCAGAGGGTTCCAGGGTATCATTAACCCAGGCATTCCCAATGCCAGCCATCAGATCTTTTTCCCCGTTGCTATCAACATGGTAAGAGCACTCATTCACATAAACTGTGGGTATCCCCTGACACGTGTCTTCATCATAGACTTGTGTAGGGAAGTTAAGTATGCCTCCAGGTTGTGGTTGATCATAAGACTTTCGTCCTCAAAGCAGTTTTCTTGAGCACAATCATGCAAGTCTGCCTACCCCTGTGCTAGGAGACTCTTCTTGTTTTGGCCATATCTGACCTCCACAGGAAAGCCTTGCATGGACAGAATCCATGAAGTAATTCTGTAATTACTAACATTCTCCATTCAGATTCTGTCACTTTGTAGATACTGCAAGGGGTCTTGAGGAGTCTCGACAACGATGTGCTCCCCATGTATGTATTGGAGGTAATTTTTCAGTGCCCACACCATGGCCAGGAGTACCTTCTTGCAGTCATTGAATTTTTCCTCCACAGAGGACAAAGTCTTAATTGCGTATGAGATTACTTTGTTGACCTTGTCATGCTTTTGGTACAATACCGCTGTAAGGCAAGTATCTGAGAACCCGTCTCCAACAGGAACTCCTTGTTCTTTATGGGAAAGGATTCTTTGCAGCTGTTTAACTGCCTCGGATTGTTCTGGACCCGACTCCTACTTGATTCCGGCCTTTAATAAATGGACCAAGGGTCGAGTGACCTCTATGTAGTCTTCAATTAATATTTGACTATAATTAGTGTTTCCAAGAAGGCTTCTTAATTCTTGCAGAATGGTAGGGTCTTTTACTTTCAATGAGGCTTCCACCTTCTTCACCTGGGGATTAAGACTCTCAGGTGTGATCTCGTGCCCTAAGAAGTTCACTCTGGTCTTACACCACTGTGCCTTCTGAAAGGAAAGTGTTTCTCTGGCCTTCTGCAACTGGGTAAGAATATTTCTGCTATGTGTTCCTCCACAGTTCAGCTCTTGATCAAAACATCATCCACATGGCCAGGTTTCCCCCTTTGCCCAAATCAGGCATGGCCTTCTATAGAAAGACATTGAACTCATTGCCAGAGATTATGTATCCAAAGGTGGTTCGGGTCACCAGCCATGCCCCCCATGTCAAGTGGTACCTAATGCTGGATTTGGAGCCAGGCCCCTCAACTAATTTATGTGAAATGTTGCATTCAAGAAAGGATCAGGTGAATTCATGTCATCCTCAGCAAATAGAAAATGTCAGGGGCTGATAAAATACCTTCAGTATATAATAAAACGTTGAAGAATGAAGCATTTAACTGGGTATTTTCTGAAATTGTAATGAATGAATCACCAAACTTAGAGAACAATAAGAACATACATGTTACAAATGCCATAATCAAGGATCCTAAAAACACATTCTTTTGTTTGTGAGTTCGAAGAATGTATTAGGGAAGTGAGCCAAGGAATATTCAATACAAAAACCAAATCTGTTCTTAAGCAACTAAAATAATTTGGTGGGATCATTTCTTCAGGGACTGAGCAGCGTTTGTGGGAAACATAACCAAAGAAAATGTCCCCTCTGGAAGGTGCCGTGTTCAAACATATTGTTTTGATATGTTGGTACAGAGGTCCTCATGGTGTTTTTTCAGAAAACCTACCATTTGGAGATGTGTTGCTGTTCCCAAACCCTTCCTCCTAAAGTCACACAGATGATCTATCCCCAGCCTATAGGTTTCATCGGTGGTCAGTCATAATGTCGAAAAAAAAATGTCGACAGACAAAAATGTCGACAAAAAAATGTCGAAAAAAAAAATGTCGACTTTCCTTTTTTTTAAATTATATATTTATTTTAGGGGTTCGGGAGTTTAAAAAAGGGAAAAATGTAAAAAAAAATTTAAAAAGGGGGGTTGGGGGGGAACCCCCCCATTTAAAAAAAAAAATGCATTGAAAAAAAAAGTCGACATTTTTTTTTTCGACATTATTTTTTCGACATTTTGACTGTCGACATTTTTGTTGTCGACATTATGACTATAAACCGTTTCATCAGACCCACATGAGAAATAAGCAGTAAAGCTGGAGTTTCTTCTCCAGAACGTCATCTAGCTTCCCCTCATTATCTCATCCCCTGGGAGAAGATGGTCCCCTGTCAGTAGGAAGAGCCACGGAGGAGGGACAAACTGTTTCCCTAGAGGTTGCATCTCTTTGACGTGCCTATCCCCTTGACCCAGGGTCTGGGTCTTGGTCTCCCTGTTCACCTCTTTGGTCCTCCCATAAACTGTATGTCATGTGGGTGTACATTTTCCGATCTCTAATGTCTGACTAGGTACAACCAAGCATGCCAAAACATTCCTGCTCTGTCTATCTTCTACTTCTATCTTCTTTTCCTCCTCCGATTCCCTTCAAGTTCCTTCTGGTTCTGTTCAATACCTTCTCATAATCTCTAAACACCACATTGCCTCATCCAGCCATTTCTAGGTATTACCCTATCCTTCTGTTTCTCAGCTTCAATTACCTCTGTTTATTGCTCAAATCCTACCTTTGCTTTAAGTAGGCTCATCCACCTCCAACAAAACAACTAATGATAATCTCCAACCAATTGATGTGTTTCACAAACGTTGTCCTGGTGGACTTCAGAATCCTCCTGATGATGTCTTTTCAACCTCCTCTTTGCTGTCATCAATCTCATCTACAACTTTTTTAAATGCTCTGCTAACTACAACCTCCTTAATTTCTCCATCCTCATTATGTTCACCCTCTACTTGTTCTCTGTTTAAGGTACTGTCCATATTGGACGTGATGGCTAAAATGTACTCTTCATTTGCACCTAACTCCAAATCGCTCTACTGTCTCCCACCTTCTTCACCTCTCCTTTGAATACTACTGTCAATACTCCCCATCTCTCTCTTTTCTCTCTTACATTCTGCGCCCCTTCTGCCACCTTTCTTTGCTCCTCAGAGGTCCAACCTCTCTCTTTCTGTTCTCAGTTGTAATACCCTCTATGTCTGTCGCACCCTGTTCATCCCTCTGGGCTCCTTCTCAGTTCCTCTGAGCACCATACTCCTTATTACTTTCACCTGCTACTTTTTTACAGCTTTGGGCATTGCTAATCTCCTGGCAACACCTGACTCCCCTTCAAGAAAAACCCTGTTGAGCAATATCCCCTACCCTCTTCTTTTACATTCAAGGAGTTTTAGGGCTCTTTCAGCTTCTTCTCTGTTTTAGGCACCTTCCGTTGCCACTTTGAGGCCCACCCTCTCTTCCTCTATTTTCCAGCTCAATACTCTCTTCATCACGCTCACGTTCTCCCCACCTCAGGGATACCACGCCACTCCATATGACAGATCCATCTTTCTCAATAATTTCACCTTTTTTGGCCAGCGCTCTCCCACCCCATGCCTCCAGCTGCCCTGACTCCTTGGTCTGTTCTTCTGGGTCTCTCCACCAGATTTCTGTATTACGGAGCCTCCACGACCTCTACTCCAGAATCCTGGTTCTTTTTTATTCCCTTGCTCTCTCCTCCAGCTTTCTCCAAACAAACTACTGTCTCCAATCTCCAATCACCCAACCGCACCTCTATTGGCATAGAGAGGGGTAATCTTTTTCTCATTCTTGTTATAGTTAGGCCACTCTCCGATCTCCAGCTCCAAACAACTAGACTGCCAGACTGAGCTTGTGAGCATTGATCAGACTTTGGCCACACCTTCCAGCATCTTCCTGGTGAAAAGGGACTGAAATGTCCTAGGTGGGATGGGTATTAGATATGCAGCTGGCATGGGGATTAGCTATGCCACCAGTCTGGCTAGCAACCCTAGTGCGGGTGCTGGAATTGGCACACCCCTCCACTTGGATGGTCCTCCCTTTGCCAGTCACACAATGGCCATGCCTTATAGACGCTCTCTGAGGTAAGGGAACTCAGGGATGTCTTTTGTGACAGCTGGTGTAGGTATTGGCTGGTGGCCCGCCACCTTTGAGGATGGCTTCCAGTTCTGATGTTGTATTTCAAGAAAGCTAATCCCTCCTCTTGAGTGGTCCTCTCGATGGCTGTCATGCTCTGAACCTGCCGTGGGGTTGAGTCTCTTACCATATCTGTTCTTAACTGAGTGAGAGAGTCGGCCTTGTGCATGGATGACTGCAGAGTTCTTTGTCCCAATTCGGGTCTCTCTCTTTCCCTCTGTAGGTTTAGATGGAATGTCTACACCGTGCAAGGGGAGCCATGCTGGAGGCCCAGAATGTTGGTGCTGATTGCTTTGCATAAAATCAAAATGCATTTTGGGACTATACGAATGACCACTGATTTGAAAAATATGTCTGTCAGAGCAATTCTAGCATGCAATCCTTCTGAATATGTAATGCACACTGGGTGTTATGCTTATTTCACCCTTCACAGTGTTAACCCAAATAGTACAATGTCTGCAAAGTACGAGCATACATGGCATATGTACCCCTTTGTACCTTCTAGGCTTGGTTTGCCCTGCTGAACCAAGGATGGCTTTTCAATGCAGCGTGTAACTCAGCTTTATACCGCATATCAGCAGAATTGCAGTGGCAAGCAGATAGCTTCCCCCACTGATTGTGACACAAATAACTTTACACACCCAGGCATTTTCACGAATCTGTGTCCAGGTTTTTGACATTTTGCGGGACTCAGAGTGTGAAAAAAATAGAGAGAAGTTAATTGTGAGACATTACTGCAGAGGCAAGAACCAACAGTTAGAATTAAAGCAGCCACAAAAAAAGCAAATTGAAGCAGCCAATATTGTACCGGCGTTCCATTTAGTGTGGGGTGAATAAGGATACCACATGCATTTCGCTTTTTCGAAAAGTGATGAAAAATCACATTGGACGGGTACTGTGCGCCACCGCGTGGCAGATTTGTTAAATTAAAGATTTTAACTTGAGTAAACTGCAGACACCTTATAGGATGAGCTAAGGTCGCAATTACACGTTGTGAAGAACAAAAAGAATACATGGCAGATATATTGTTTTAATGCATGCAATGATGAATGACATCATTGTCGAAAATTTTAATGAATTAAAGTATTTTGAGAAACTGCTGAAAATGTATTAACAGATAAATTGGGTCTTCCTGTGAGGTTTGAAAACCGTTTAAAACATTAGAGAGGCGAAAGTATTTGGTCCCATGTAGATATGTTAAGAAACGTGGCCCATCGGCTATTTTTGATATGCGAATGACGAAGACAATGATAGTTTTATCCTGAACGAGAGTTCTTTGGAAGTGTGATGTAAGGCCGGCCTTAGCGGCCTGAGCACCCTGGGCAGCAAAACAAAAATGTGGTGCCCCTCTCCAGTGTGCCCCTGGTCACGAGGGGGGCGGAGGGGGGCGCCAAATGTGGAGCGCATTTAATTTCAATAGGGCGCCTGCTGCGCATTCTCCCACCACGCCAGCTCGGGGGAGACCTTGAAAGACTCCCCTGAGTTGGCGTGGGGGCGGGCTAATGGTAGGGCGCCCCGGGCAGTCACCAGGGCGGCTCACCCCTACAGCTGAATCTTTTTTTATAGGTGGGGGAGCCAGAGCTTACATGGGTAGGGCATAGCTAGGGCCGAGCCTGGGGGTTAGGCCTGGCTCTAGGAGCCCACTATGAGCAGAGCCCGGGAAATGGCTGCACAAAATACTTTCTCCAAATCATCTCCCTTTAGATGAGAGAGAAATGCATATTGCTTTCTTCACGTGAAAACCAGAAGGAAACCACTGCAGGCTGGCTTTTCATCAGATCCTAATGTCAGAGTAATGTATTTTATCACACGAGAGTTGGGCTAAACTTCTCGTGTGCAAGGGTCTGAGAAGGGTGTGGGGAAGCCCCCAGCCTCCTTGACATCCACTCCTGGCATCATCAGAGCCAATTAAAAATCTCAGTTAAAGCCCACAGAACATGCAATGGTATTGACGGGTACAGAGGGTGCTGAGGGGCAAACATGCAACGGTGCCAACAGGTGACTACGCCAGTGCAGCTGCTGCCTTCACTCAAATTCCCTTTTAGGGGAAGCCATTCAAGACCATGGGGCAATAGGTTTGTATGGTCATGTGTGCAGCCCCCAAATTCTTTGCATTCTGTAAATATATGTCATGGGGTCTCAATTTTTCCTAGTAAATTCCAAACACGATATGTCCTTTGGTCTAAAGTAATCTTAGAGTATGCACCCTTAAATACGAAGAGCAGGAACTGTTTGGTACACAATCTGAGCCTTAAATTCCAGACTGCTGCACTTCGGCTCTGCGTCAAGTAACTTTGTGTTTTTAGAAATGTGTGTGCATAACCTTTAACACATATTGGTACGTTTTTAACGACGGTAGGCAGGCATAATTATTGGTCCAGTCCCAAAGCTTAACTTTCCAGGTAAATGGGGCTTTCAGGGAGTCGAACTTTGTCCCCCAATCAAAGTTTGGGTGCCAGTTTACATTGCAATAAAGTTTCTCAATTGCCAGTTTCAATTCCCCTGCACTGTTTTCTAAGGCCAACCCCAAGTCACTGCCCCCAACAGCCAATAGTTAACATTTAGGGTTTGAGTTCGCTTTTAGGTACAGAACACCTTGCCTTTCTCGTGGCAAACCCTTCAAATATACTACCCCAGTTCAAGCCTAAAATATTCAACGGGTGTAGAGGGAGGGAATTTCAACACTCGTCTCCAAAAGTAACCCTCCAGTCTGTCCAACCAACCCACATCTCTCAAAGCCAGGGCTTGCAAGCCATTCAATGCCATGGGGCAATAGCTTTGTTTATATAGTGCAGCTATGCCCTCAATTGAGTAGCCTGCGGTGTGGTTTGCGAATTTGGCAATCATGTGTCAAGCTGTGGGCATTGTTATTCTTAGCTTTGATTATATATGTGTAATCCTTTTATGCTCTCATCATTAAACCCAAATAGGGATATTTATCAACATAGGCCAGGTTTCCCAAGCTTGTGGTAAATGTGGGTCGGTTAACTTTTTTGGCCGTTATCTGAATGACCTTTGTTTTTTCCATATTTATGGTCAACACGTTTTCCTCTGTGTACTTAGCCAATTCCTCAAATATACCCCTTGCTCCGCAATAGCTATGGTTGAGAATCACCAAGTTGTCAGAGAAGAGCATGCAAGGGATAGATACACTCCCAATTCTAGGCCAACATCCCGTGGTTACTAGGAGCCTTCAGGGGGACATTGGCTAGATATAGGTTAAATACAGGGGACCAAGACACGACCTTGCTTGACCCCCCTGCCAATCGAAACTATTTCAGTCATATTGCCTACATCGTCCAGCCTCTCTTGTCCCCCCATATTGTGGTGCAGACCCTTTAGTATAGATAGCAACCACATTGGGCAGCACCAGTCCTCAATTTTCTCCAGAGCTTTGCTCGGTTACACCATCAAAAGCCACCCGGATGTCAACAAAATTACAGATAAAGGAGCCCCTCCCTGGGTTGCTGTTTGGAAAAACAAAGTGTCTAAAAACCTAACATTATGGGTGGTAGAGCTACCCGGGCGAAAACCTAGCTGTAGAAATTGAAGTAAGTGAGATTCATCAACTCAGGCCTGTAAAGCCCTCAGGACAAATGAAGAGTACATTTTAGCCATCACGTCCAACAGGGACAATAGCCTATAATTTTATGGCTTCATTCGATCACCTTTTTTGTATATTGGAAGCAAAGTTGACCATGAATCTAGGATTGTCTATGATTGACATACTTTGTCAAACAAGATCTCCAAAATCTTAGCCCAGACACTTTGGTCTTGTTTCAGAACTACACTAGCTAGTCCATTTGGGCCGGGAGCTCTGGAGAGCTTGAGTTTTCGACATTATACCCTCGATGTCGCTCCGTGTGTAAGACAACGACCTCCCCTGCCACCTTCCCCCGGGCAGTGCTGCAGTCCCGGCAATGGGGTTGCCATCTTTGTCATACAGGTAATCCCGCCACACCAGTTCCTTAATGGGGTTTAAGGTATGTTTTTACTCTCGCCTTTGGCCCACGCTAAGGTTGACCATATATTTCTGGTGTTCCCACTTTTGAGAATGCAAATCATATTTTACCATTGCCTGTTATTAATCGATGATCTCCAGCATTTTAACCACTATTTATATTGGCCCTGGATTACCTTCGTTAATCGATTCACTGCGCATTGTGCACCACCAACAGACCGTAGGGCTCTCAACCTCCTTCTCATTTACCCTTTCGCATTTCGGGTAGAATGGTTAAAGTCATTTGTATATTTATCCACTACTATTAGGTGTCCCAAGGGATGGGCACCCGTTTCAAACGCTAGTCGTCTCAGCCAGTGTTTTGTTTAGTTTGCATTCAAATTGCATAACAACCTAATGTCACTAATACTCAGCTCGGAAAGTAGCTGGTTTGCCCCCAGCACATGTCTGCAGGTCCTACAAATACGATTCCCTGAGTGGTTCGACTGTATTCCTGCCCAACATTGGACATTAGCTACTGGCCTAGGCCTACATATGATCATTTCCAGAATAGCACGGTGACTGTAGTCACTTGGAATCACTTTCAGGTTTATTACCTCACCAAGGCATTTATTATCGCAGAAAAAGTAATCCAGGGTAGCTCAGCAGTTTTTCATGCCTCGTGTGTATTGCCCCTGGCTGTCCATCATGGTTCGACCATTCAATAAAGTGATGACCCAGGCTCTTAAAAAGTTTACCCACTGGGCAGCCTTACTATTACCAATTTTCTGTACCATCTCCCTTTCTTAGCCACATGCCAGTATACAGCACATTCTTGGTCATCTATACAGCGCCCATTTAGGTCCCCACCCATGAGTATTAAATGATTTTCGGGCACCTCCCCCCAGACCGAGAAAAGGTTAACTAGGAGTGCATGGACCTCATCTAAGCTCTGAATTTCATAGGGAATGTATACATTTACAAGCAGCAGGTCACCCGTCTTGTGCTTAGCATCCAGTCTCAGTTCAATGGCCTGGGCAGAACTACTACCAGCATGGAGGACTATGTGCCGTGAGTCAGAATCTTGTCAGACACCTATAAAAAATCCTCTGTATGGTCTTCCCTTCATGCCCTTTTTTGCCAAAGTCTGATACCCGTCCACGTATAGTGTGGTATTAAACCAGGTTTACTGTAAGCGAAAAAGTCATACTCTGCTAGAAGGGGCATCGATCCATCCTTATGTATAAGGTGGCCAAATCACCTTGTGTTCCAGCTTGCTATGGTGTAAGTTCAATTCCATTAAGCTTGCTGGGTCCACGGGCCTGTTGGGTGCCCCAAGCCTGGGCCCCCCTGGAACATATCCGGCCCTGGCTTAGCTTTTGCGTAGCATGTGCGGGCAACAGAAGGCTCACTAGATTTTTTTTTCTCAAATCGTCTGAAGTCTAAATGGCACCAGCTCTCTTCATTTATTTCAGTTTGACTATTATAGACATATTATTTCATTATAGGTTGGTCACCACTAACCATCAATTTGAATCCCCGGTTCCACAAGATGTCTACACATGACCATAACAGTGACACCACAAGTGGCGATACAAATCTTATCAACACCCGATTTCTCGTGCTAGTCCATTTGAGCAATTTGATTTGCAATAAGTCCCTTGCGCTGAGCCTAGCCAGGCACGGGATACTCAGCAGCATCTGTAGTAGTAAGTAGTGATTCAAATATAAGCTGTTAGTTGTTGGATACATTTCATCAATCTTCGCTAAGTGCCCAATGTAGATGTGTCAATATAACTGTTATGTGCTAGTGTCCTTTAGTATTATACTCGTTCCCCCAGCCCATTAAAATATGTGTTCCTGTAATCGAAGTTTGTCCCCTCGTCACATTGGGCAAGGATCGAAATTTGCTCTACTGGTTGTTGACCTTCTTCTGGATTAGATACCCCACTGGCTGTTGCGTTTTCAGGGGCCTTCAATTTTTCGTTTAACCAGCTATTGCCAGTAATTTTCCCTAATCTGTCGTGGTGGGTCACACTAGTGGCAGTGATAGGGCCGCCATTAAAGAAGGTTGATTGCTTGATAGTGGGCGGCTTGTCCCTCGGGGTTATCCATTTGTCCAAGGGGCCCCTGAGTATTACTTGCCTTTTTAAACTATACACTGGGCCTTGAAAAATATTTCTGGTTTACTGGGGTGTTTTTGTTGCCTAGTTAGAGTCCTTCGTGTATCTATTCTGCAAGAGTTGTGTGTACCTGGCATCAGTTTGCAAAGGGAGAGAGTCTCAGGTACTTTATAGACCCGCCCTCTGGACACACTTTGGAGTTTCCGGAGCGTAGGGATGGCTGGCGAGCGTTTCATCATTAAGATTTTGTTGCAAAGTGCCTCTAGTGCACAATCTTCATTACAGGCTGCGAAGTTTACCCAATCATACAACGATGTTTAGGTGGAATCCAGTTGATTCAGAGCTTCCCTCCCAGATTCGGCCACTTTGATTGGGGTTTCCGCATGAACAGGGGGATTTAAGCTTTTCGGAGCCTCATCTGGTTGTGACTTACAACCCTCCCTTGATTCTTTTACCTGTTTAGCACCCTGCTGGGAAGCAGGATTAGAATGGGTAGCCATTTTAATTCATGTTGTTCGGATGCCAGGACCTTCCACAATAGAAGTAATGCCTCAATTTTTGCTAAAATTGTGTTTGTCAGAGAGTAAAAGGGAGCATATTCCACAACATGGTCCACTCTGTGTTAGGCATTTGAGGCGTCGTCGCAAGTGCTTTTGTCACACAATGTCTCCAAACAGGATACCAATGCTGTCACATTTGGGCTGGCAGACAGGTTTGCACCTATAATATTCTCAAAGGGCTCTGTGTGCAGGCCCATCGAATTGCGTTTAAGGTTTTGGCATAACGCAAGCAGAGAACTGTTGTTATCAATTGATATGGAAGAGCTGAGCCCAGCTTTATCTAAGGCCTCAATTTGACAATGATATGAGTGTTTTGTTGGCAAAAATCCACACACGTTCATCTATTTAACTAACTCTCATCTTGGGGTTTGTTGTCACTCAAAGATACTGTCAGGCCTCTCTCAGTCTCTGTAAGTCTCTTGGGCTTTGTAACTATAGGGAAGTAAGCAGTGATCAGAGACTGAGGATTTTACAGGGAATTACTATTACGTTGTCTTTCTTTTCTTTTTTAGTAGTTGGTGCATCCTTTAAGCCATTGGTGTGGTTTGCTGGGCTTTGTAGGCGTTTACCCACCTTTATCATACCACTGCGGAGTCCAGGTCTGTGCAATACTTTGACCTTCATCATTTCAATGTGTTGCAGATCCCTGCCCAGCAGGTGCCAAAAGTGTAATTCTGTAAAGGTTGCTTAATCCCAAGTGACAAAAATACAATTAACGGTTGCAGGCATTGGTTAACTTCCATGGTCAGAATACTTCAGCCACGCAAGGGACAGAGAAAGCAGTGTGTGACAAGGAAGTTCTACCACAATTCCGAAAGGGACACTTACTGTTCAATGTTTGAGTCACCACGCTGATCGAGCCGATGTGCACGTTGAGTAGCGGGGTGGTATTTAGCTGGTAAAGACCAATCAATTCAATGAGTATCGTCCCATGAGGCACAGCGGTCTATGGCTTTTCCTTGTGTCGCTGTGTACACTGGTGTAATGTAGATGTATCCCAACAAAGTAAAAGTGTTGCAGTGGTTGATAAAAGCAACAAGTGCTCCCCACACCAGACAGTACTCGTTGAGGCACTCCTTGAGTGTGCACATGTGAACCTTTTACAAACTTTGATATTGAAAATTCAACAATAATTATCATCAATTTAAACCAGTCTGAAAACAGTTTAAAACAATAAGTCAATCAATCAGTATTTAGTGCTGTCAATATTCACCTACTACATAAAATGTCATCACTAAACCATTAAAATAATGAAAAGGTGCTAATGTTTAACCAATGAGATCTAAAAAACTAGCGAACGGCTGTAGTACAAATTATAAGGTGTTGCAAACCACTTAGCTTAAAGTTTGACAAGAGGTTAACATTATGATGCCATACCCAATACAAGGCTATATGGACCTGCTCAGAGTCACTGTTCAGGCAATAGTGCCAAAACGCGTCACTCTTTATGGAATCATATTGGTGCACGTATTTTCCCAATATGGTCATGTGTGCGGCCCCCATTGCTTTGCATTCTGTAAATATATGCCTAGGGGTCTCAATTGTTCCTGGTAAATTTAAAACACGACATGTCCTTCGGGCTAATGGAATCTTAGAGTGTGCACCCTTAAATACAAAGAGCGGGAGCAGGTTGGTATGCAATCTGAGCCTTAAATTCGAGACTGCCGGACTTGAGCTCTACGTCAATTAACTTTGTGTTTTTAGAAATGTATGTGCAACCTTTGACACACATTGGTAAGTTTATAATGACGATAGGTGAGCATAATCATTGGTCCCGTCCCAAAGCTTAACTTTCCTGGTAAATAGGGCTTTCAGGGAGTCGAACTTTGTGCCCCAGTCAAAGTGTGGGTGCCAGTTTATATTGCAATAAAGTTTACATCATAAAAGCAGAAAACAGCATGGATGATTATGCTCACTTTTCAGTGAGTTGCAAACATGCAAATGAGCATTTCTGACATGCAACCCCTCCCAAATGTTTTCATTAAAAGGATTCAAATGTGTACAAGCTGTGCAGATCACCCTCTCTCTTGCTGTGAGTTAATATTGGAGCCGATTCTCTTCTGCGACATTCCCATTCTCTAAACCTCGACTTGTTGGTAGGCTGGTTGTTTGGCTGTCTAGCTGGGTAACTCTCCACAGCTGATCTCTGGGGGCACTGCTGGTGACATTTTTGGCTGGCAACCTAAAAGTTTCCCTCGTTTCCCTCAGTCTGTGAGGTGTCCTTAATGCTGCAAAACACGATTTACAAGCAACAAAGCTTGTCACAGCCTTAAGGCAACAGTCACAGTATAGTAACATAACATAGGAAAAATGTGCCAGTCTGCCATTGCTTACAGAAAGAGAAACATGTGGCACCTCTCTCCTGACCTATTCTATTAGTCCTAAATCCACCTCTGCATGCCACACAGCACATTGAATTTATCTCTCATATGTAGCTCAGGTCATTTCATCTGTTTATAAATGGCTAGGTATTACTACTAATACTAAAGATGTGTTCACTGCGTTAGCACCATATTTGGAAGCAATATAAAACATTTCTACTGCATTAACATAATGTTATGGACTAGTGGACATTCATTTAATGCATATGTGACACTGTGCATGTCATTTGCATGTGACTTCATGTTATTCAGTGTGCATGTGTGGCATCTATGGAAAGAATAGTAGAGCTCTCAAATGTAGACAGTTGTCCTTGGGGTTGATAGACTCATTTAGTAAAACCCTTTCTCTCTTTTCACAGATCCTTGCCTCTAGAACCTTCAGTAATCCTGATAAAATACTCAGTGATCAACGGAAATGTTGTTGTGTGCATAGGTAATGCAACACTTTCTATACTGTGTCGCTATGTAACCTCCAGCAGATCTGAAAATGTAGGTCTATAAATGGCAAGAGGCCCAAAATAGTATTACAAAAAGGGCAAGACTCTCATGTTGATGCATAACAAGAGGGAGCAAGTGTTAAAAATGCAATACAATGGATGTCTCTCTAGAATGTACAAGCATTGCAAACCTGTAAGCAAATCACTGTGTAACAATTTATTGAGAGGCCACCCTCAACACAGGGAGTTCCTTCCCTCTCCAATCTAGGTATCACACAATAAACGGTTTAGTGTCAGTTCTTTTTTCAGCCCTATTTCTGATTAATCTTATTCCCCTTGGATCTCTCGCCCTAAGCTACCAATGAGCCAATAACCAGACCGTTGTACAGGAAATATATTTTGTCTTTTTTGAATGAAAATTAATGGAGATCACACTACAATGACACACGCCACCTTCTTCGTGGCTCACAATTAAACTTCTTGTTTACACAAATAAATGACACAAGTTGGTTGGGAAAAACTCATATCACAATTCTCTAGAAATATCACTTCAAAGGAATAATCAAACTGGTCGATAAACAAAATCAATTACATATGCAATGCTGTTCAAATTCTATTTTCCTGCGCATTTAAGAGCTAGCAGTTTGGATTACAGATTGGGACAAATGCATACTGCAATGATTTATTTCACCCACACTTTTGCTTTGAAATAAACACAGGGTGATTTAACAGTTTGTTCCTCAGACCCCCCTCACTTTGGTCTGTGCTGGGGAAGTAGAACAGAAAAATTGGGATGATTTAAGAATTTGGGATTTTAGACCCCCCTTTCACTTAAAGTCCTGTTGAGGAAATTGGACCAATAGGATTATCCAATTAAATTACAGTCTATAGTTTTCAGCGCGCACTGGGACTGAGATTTGTTAATTTCAAATTTTAACAAAAATCCCCACATGTACACCGCCTTAGCCTTCTCTCTGCCTCCAAGTACAGCCCCTCTCTAAGAATTGGTTTAGGAGTCTAGAGCAGAAATATGGCAATTCCTCTTTGAAATGCCTCTTTTTTTTATATGTTAACTTTATCCAAAATATAGCTATGAGGCAAAACATTGTGATTTACTAGTAGCTGCCATAAAGCATATTTTTTCCGACTCAGCTAATCATGGGGAATTAAATAAAATGACAGCCAGGTCTGTACCATTTTGCATGGGCATTTGGTATTTTTCTGCTGCTATTACAAAAAACATAATAGTTATGCATATGCAACTTACTCCCCACATTCCTAATGTTATCCTCCACCAGTTCGCCAACTCTCAAATTCAGAACATATTCAGAGTAGCCAGAAACACATTTTAGCTGGCCATTCCGATTCCCTAAATTGCTGGTGGATGAATTTTATTCCAGCAATTTTGCCTGGAAATTATCTAAAAAATGACACAGAAATAAAGGCAGTACTAATTATGGTTGCTGACAATAAGACATATGTGATAACAGTCCCTTTAAATTAATATGAATTCCAAATGTTATGCAAATTGGAGCTCTCCTGTCTTCAGGCCATTTGCCCTTCTTGGCCAGCCTGTGACCAGAGTTGTTTTTTGTTTTATTAGCCTCTTTTATGTTTGAAGTTTGTTGCATGAAGTTGGTGGCTGCCGTTCCTTAACACTTGGGAGGCCTTGGCAACACAGAGGTTCCCTCCCCATATTCCAGTCTGCACTGGCTACATTTGGCCTGCACAGAACAGCCTTCAAACACAGCAGGTCTAGGGAAACTTGGATTTCAACACCCTTCAGGCAGGCCACAATTTATTGCAGTTATAAATAGTGGGGATGCACAAACCAGACTTACAGTGGGGGGGGATTTGTGAATTCTGCCCAGAGGTCCACCAATTGTCCTTGGCTGAAAGACACTCACATTTTGCATTTTCTAACATCAGCCTTTATTCCTTGGCCTATTGTGTGTTTTACTGATTAGGGCTCAATTTGCTTTTGCATCAACAGATTTCTTCTTTCTTTACCTACAGAATTGGTTCTTTTAAAGATGACAGCTGAAAGCACAGGGCTATTCCTTTAAGTCATTAATAAAATACACTTGTAATTATCTGCTGTTTGTTTTTCTGCTGAAAAATGGGTCTGAATGGTCACTGTGCACCACCTTTTGATGGGTGACAGTTTCAGTGGCAAACGCTACATATATTTCTCAGCCCACAATTTGATGTGCTTTTCCACTTCAGATAAACACCTGCTTAGTCTGCCTAAATAGCCCGTTTTTTTAGCATGCAGGTTTCTGGATGCAGGTTTCTGGATGCTTGCAGGTCATTTCCCCAGTGGGCCCTTCAGTTTGGTAGGTTTGGGGCCTTTGATTAAATCCCACATCCCCCCTCACCCTGGCTGTTCTTCCATAATTATTTAGTGGTGAAGAGCAAGGCACAGTGGTGTTTTCATCAGAAGTCCCTTTTCTTTTTTTTCTCATATTTTCATATTTTTCTTTCTGTGGGAGCCCATCCGGCTCAATTTCCTGTATGAGGGAGTGGGCACTCCGGCCTTTATTTCCATCTTTGGGTTGGGGGTGTAGCAGGGCACCCCCTTTCCTTTCTTTTTCCCAGGGTGCCTAGGGGTTTTCTCCGACTCCCTTCTTGCCTGCACCATTTAATTGTCTAGTAAATAGAAAAAAAGAGAGGTTCAGTAATTTTTACACAACATATTTCCCCAGAAGGTGGACATTGCATTCTAGAGAACAATATTACATGGAAATAGACATAATCTTACAAACATTCATTCGAAAGAGGACAATCGTGCACAAAACTAGACACTATTCTCAAGTGGCATGTACCATGCTATGGGGATCATACACTTCTTACCACATGGTTAAGATATATTTTCTACAAAAAGAAGATGTATTAAAAGGTGTCTGAACCCAAGGGTAAATAATAAATGGTATATCTGGTAACCACATTTCATAAATAAAAATATACATTTTATTAAACATATAGAATTTTCGCACTCTTAAAATGATCACATTACATAAAACTAGATAAAACATATAAACCATATATACTATATGTATTATTTTTTGTATAACAACTTTTCAAAATAAGAAAAATAATTCCAGTGTGAAGTATCACACAGAGTTTTGATATAGATAGTAGAAAAATCAACCCACATTTCTGTAGTCCTTGTGTTCTGTGGTACATATGTTTTATATGTTTTTTTTATGTTTTTTGTAATGTGATCATTTTAAGAGTGTGAAAATGTTATATGTTTAATAAAATTTGTAATTTTTACATATGAAATTTGGTTACCAGATATACCATTTATTATTTACCCTTGGGTTCAGACACCTTTTAGTACATCTTCTTTTTGTAGAAAATATACAAAACTAGACACAACATTTCAGAAATCAATGCAACACATTTTTTTCACATTTCCAAAGAATATTAATTAAACTACTTACCTGTTATAATTCTCCATCCAGGGTTTTCACTCCTCAGATGGTTCCCCTGCTCGACTTTCTTTTGGCTCCTCAATCAGTCGTAAAGCTGGTTTGGGATGACAGTTGTTCAACTGATTCATGTGGACCCATTTTTTTCCTGTCTGTTCTCCTTTTGGGATGCGGATCTTGTAGGCAACAGGTGATATTTTATCTACAATTTCAAAGGCACACCAACAAGATGGGAGAAACATCTCGTCCTTGGTCTGATTTCTTTGAAAAAAGAACAGTAAACCTTGTCCCCTACTTCATACTCTTTCTTGGTGGTCTTTAGATCATAATAGGTCTTCATTCCTTCAGCCAACTATTAGAAAATTGCACTGAGCATAAGCACAAGCCTGCTGAGATGGTTCCTTAAATTCTCAATGTACTCATGAGTAGTGGATGCATTTATCAGTGTCTGGGCTAGACATTAGGCAATGTGGAGTTTTATTTTTATCCCTCGAATCTCCCACATCTTTGCCATCACCTCACTGGTAAAATGGCTTCCTTCATCCAACTCAATCCTTTGCAGGGGACCAAAATGAGAGAAGATGTGGTTGATCATTAGTGCAGCAGCTGTCGCTGCCTTACAATTCGGGGCTGGAAGACACTCAACCCATTTTGTGAACAAGCATGTGACAGTGAACATGTACTTTTTTCATTTAGAGGAGTGAATCATTGGCCTGATAAAATCGACTTGCAAATCTGACCAACACTGTGTCATTCCCCTTTAGTTATGTTTGTGAGTGAACTGGGTTAAATTGAACATACACAAGACACCCCTCTAGGTAAGTGTTGAGTCCTAGCCCATGTGTGGCCAGTAGGCAACCTTGCGTACGATTTCTAATGTTGTGCAAATCCCCGTATGACCAGCAGTTGCCTTGTAATGGGTGTGGTTCAAGATCAGGCTTGGGAATGAGATAGGTACCACCCACTGGTCTCAGCCAGATAAGTTTCTCCTTACCAACAAACCGTCCTGAATCCAAAACATTTTGGAAAACTTCTTCAACACCCAGAGATCCTCTTTACCAGTACAATCTCACTCTGTTACAGGAAAACTCACAGGATCTTTAATGTGTCGATAACATTTCCCATTGATCGTGTCCTTTTTCTGTGCAGTGATCAAATCAGCATCTGGGCTATCTTTACTCCAAAGGGCAGTTGAGAGTTAACTATTCACATGTCTTTTGCAACCTGGTGACAGCAGCAACTGGGATTTCTCGCAGCAGGTATTACGTTTCTATGAAATCCACCTGCTGTGCTTCTGGTTTTAGCCAGCTGGTCAGCCAGGTAATTTCAGTCTTATCTGGCCTCACTATTTTGGAATGACCTCTTATCTTATTCCAATAGATGGTCATCTCACTAGAGGTCTCCAGACTGTCAATTGACTGCATCAGTTTGGCATGCTTTAAGGGTAATTGTTGGCATATAACATGCCTCGATTATTCCAGTTAATCAGGTGCTCCACGCACCTATTCCTGACATAATCAGAGTCAGTGATTATGACCAGTTCATTGAGTTGGTGGTGCATTGCAGTGAGGATGTGTTAGGGAGAATTCTAATTTCTGTGCTAAATCCGTTCAACCTTAGATATCCCCAGCTATTTTACTGGACTTTAAGACTTTCCAATTTTAACTCTGGAGGGAGTGAGACCTTTTCCTCACTCTCCCATGTGTTTTGGCCTGATTTGGATTATGTTTTCTCTGTTTTTGGAGTCTGACAAACTCCATAGGCATCAACATTTTGTATGGAGGCACACAGCAGCTTCAGTGCAGTGTCACACAGAAATCCTTTTGATTTCTCATAAGTTTTAGATACCTTTTCTTGGGTGAACTACTTTTCTCAAGAATAGTAAAGTGAAATTGACTTTACTGTCCTTTTCTCTTTGTGGGTCCAGCAAACACCATTGTATGTGGAGTGCTGGGAGGTTACCTACTATCCCCTTATCCTACATCCTCATGTAACATTTGTTATGTTACCCTCACTACTTTAAATGGCTGGTGGCAGTGGTTTAATTTTCCAACCATTGTGCCTTTCTAGTACAGGCTTAATCCTCAGCTGCAGTATAGCACCCATGGGTGACCATTTTGTCAAAATGGACCTGATCTTCTTTTTTCAACATTTTCTGCTTGTGAGGTCTTTCTTGGTTTTTACTCTGCGCGCAAAGCCTGGTTTGAGCCCTTTGTTCATTTTGCCTTTGGCAGGCTTCAGTCCTGAAACTTACTCTGGCTCTAATGTGTCTGGAAAGGCAGGATGTGAGGGAGTTTCCCGAAACTCCCTTATTCTTTGTTTGTAGGAGTGCATGAATGGAACCAGTCATGATTGGCTGGCTGGCTGTAATTTCGGGGCAGCCACCCTGCTATGTGATTGACACCCTAGACTCTGCATGATTGGGAGAAACCTGCTTAAAAGGCAAGGGTTTTGGGACTAGAAGGCAGAGTCGACCCCTGGGAGAAACACCTCATGAAGAAACAATGAACTAAGCTTGCTGCATGCTCCTTGACCTTTGAATTGCCCAGTGAAGCCCTGCTGCTGTGCTGAAACTCCTTTTTCTGAATGAAAAGAGATGCTCCGGAAGGGACAACTTCTTCCCTTGGGTTAGTGAGCCCAACTAACCCAGAGAAGAATACCTCTGGACCAGCTGCCCTGATTGGCTGTAATTCTTCACTGCTGCAAGAACCAAGTGCCAGGGGTCGAGAAATCCATAGTCGAGTGCAACGTATGTAATCGTGCCAGAAGCTCCAGGAGTTTCCTAAGGACCCTCCAGAAGCAGGATGACCAGAGCTCGAGTCCCCTCCCCTCACCACAGTGCATGACTCAAGGAGTGAAGGAAGCCCAACCGGTATGTGAGATCTGCGTGGTGCTGTTTACTGCGCGCTGAGACCGTGAAGTGCCGCTGATCCGAAAAGAGCCCTTAGCTGCTGACGACCTCCAAATTGCTGCTGCAGGAGTCTTCCAGACATCCTCCATCTTGTCCCCACGACTGAAGCTCAGGAACCCAGGATCTGCATCGCTGAAACAGGGCAGCCTCCAGCTGGACCACTCCTCTTCAAACCAGAGATACTGTTTAGACTTGGGGTACGTACTTCCTTGTCTTTAACTTTTGCTTTTCTCAGTTGAGACTTGCAGTGGCTTACCTTAGAGTTGATTTCAACTCTGCTTTTCACAAGTGTAACAGTTTTTTCTACAAAACTCTCTAACTTTATGCAAGACTTTTATTAAGAAGTGCCTCAGCTCCAAAGACTGTGCTCCAATTGACTTTGGCTGCCCTGGCTCCTTGCAGACTCTTTTAGTCCATTGACTTGGACATTTCTGTCCCTCATATGTGGTAACTTGTTTTTAGAGTGTTATTGCTGGGAAAGGCTTGTCTAGGCTTCATTGGAAGCTAGAAGTATACTCACATGCACTGAGAACCTGTTTAACCTGTTTCCTTACTTTAACCTTTCCTTTCTGCAACCTCTGAATCTGCAAAGTATAACTAGTGATATATAAATGCCATTACTGTCCTTGTGATTGAAATCACCTCCGGGTGTAAGAAGTGTGTAAAAAAGATTCTGGATTTGATTGTTATATATCTTGCCCTTTTAAAAAAATGCTTATTTAAAACGTGATGTTAAATAAATAAATAACTATTTATTACTGAAACCTTGAGTGTAAATGTTACTTGGCTACGTGTATTTGCGAATTTCATTGCTACAGCTCTACATCTCACATTTACCCCTCTTGAGATAGGCCTAGCTGCTTATTCACATTTCCAACTTGTGCAGTACAGACCTAAACCAAATGGTGGGTTACCTAATACTAAGCAGATAAGTGTTGCGTAGTCTCACACAGTGTTACTAAATCAAATCGTACCTAACAGGATGGCTTAATGAATGATATGATATGACATTTTATTTGTATCACGCTCGTACACAAGAGTTTCAGAGCACGACTAGGCAAGGGAGGGGAACAGGGGAGAACACAACACACAACAACAACGATCTTACTAGGCCCAGTGACATTGAGAACGCACAAGTGCATGGGAAAGGGAAAGGGGGAAAAGTGCATGGAAGGGGGAGAGTGGAAAGTGCGGAGCAGAGGAGAGCAGATAAATAATAATAAATACAAATCAATAGAACATTGCGGCAATAAACAGTGGTAGTGCAGCCAGCAAGTGTCAAGTGCTGTGTTTAAGGCAGCAGACTGGGTGAGTCTGAAACGTGTAGAAAAAGAAGAAAAATGGGAGAGGGGGCTGTATGGGTACAGATACAGTCCCCCGTGCAAGGAGTGGCTAGGAGGCAGTGCAGGAGGGTGGCAGGGTGAGCAGGTACCTGGGCCCAGGGTACAGAGTGTGGCCAGGTGCACAGTGCCAAGAGAGAGCAGATCAGCAGGGGAGAGGAGGAGTGAAAGCAGAAGCAAAAAGGAAGGTCTTGAGGTTCTTCCGGAGATGGGTCTCCTCAAGTTTTAGATTGGCAGGGAGGCTGTTCCAGAGGGAGGCCCCAGCCGAAGATAGAGATCTACCCCCAGCTTGTTGCTTTGAAAAACGATTGACCCGGAGGGAGTTAGAGGTAGAGAAGCGAAGAGCTCTAAAGGGGAGGTATTTGCGGAGGGATAGCTGAAGGTATTTTGGACCCAGGCCCCAGAAAGCCTTGTGGACAATGCAGAGGGTTTTGAATGTAATCCTTGTATCAACTGGGAGCTAATGGAGAGATTTCAGGGCTGGAGAGATACGATCCCAGGGCTTGAGGCCAAGGACAAGTCTTGCAGTCCTGTTCGGGATATGTTGCAGAGGGTGAAGAGTAGAGGCAGTTAGATTTGGAAAGACGCTGTTACAATAGTCCAACCTAGAGAGAACCAGAGCTTGGGAGACAGTGAGCTTCTGAGGAAAGGAGAGGAAAGGCAGAGTACCTCTTATGAGGTGCAGTAGGATGTTTTTTTAGAGAACTCAGAGATATGGGTGGAGAAGGAAAGTGTGGAGTCAAAGATGACCCAGAGGTTCTTAGCCTTGCAGGTAGGGGTAGGAGGAGGGCTAAGGGAGGCCGGCCAGAGGGTGAGGGAGAAGGATGGAGATGGTGTGCCGATGAGGAGGATCTCAGTCTTTCTGGCATTGAAACAAAGATCATTAATGGCACACCAATCTTGAATGGCAGTTAGGTAGTCAGAGATGAGAGAGGGAGAGGAGGTGGCCAAGGGCAGCCGGAAAATGAGTTGAGTGTCATCAGCGTAACACTGGAAATTTGAGCAGAAAATGGAAATGCAGTGGGCGAGAGTTGCCAGGTATTGGTTGTAAAGCCAGGGCAAGAGGTTAGACCCCTAGGTAACACCACAGGTAGAGAGGAAGATAGATGATAGGAAGGACCCCAGTTGGACCTGGGAGGGTCGATTAGAGACGAAAGAGGTCAGCCAGGCCGGAGCCTGATCAGTGATAGACGGCTGAGCAGGATGGTGTGGTTGACTGTGTTGAAGGCAGAGAGAGATCAAGAAGGATGAGGACATAGGGAATGTTAGAATCCAGGTTGCAGAGCAGATCTTCCCGGATATTCAGGACAGCAGTTTCCGTGCTTCGGGCCACTCGGAAACTAGAGTGGTGGTCATGGAGACAGCCAACAGAATTTGAATGAAGGTTAAGCAGGGAGATGGGCAGCTTTTCCAGGAGTTTGCCCAGAAACGGGGTAAATTGGGCAATAGTTAGCCGGACAGGAAGGATTAGCTGTGGGTTTCTTGAGAAGAGGATGCACAAGGGAGTGCTTCAGAGAGGAGGGGAAAGATCCTGAGGCAAAGGAGTGGTTGCAAAAATCAGCAAGGGCTGGAGCGAGGGTTTCAATGTGGTCCTTGATGGTTTTAGAGGAACAGGGATGAACCTGTTTTGACGAGGCTTTCATAGATCGGACTTGTCTAGCGACCTCGTCAGGGAAGAAAAAAATGGCCATCAAGTCTGCAACCTGACTACTTCTGGGTCCTATTTTGTAACCAGCAGAGGGTTCTGGGGTTTCATTCACCCAGGCATTACCAATGCCAGCCACTAGTTCTGTTTCACCATTGTTATCAACATGATAGAAGCACCCATCCACATAAACTATGGGTATCCCCTGGCAAGTGTCTTCTTAATAGACCTTGTGTGGGGAAGTTAAGTATGCCTCAATGTTGTTGTTGGTCATTAGACTTTCATCCTCAAGACAGTTTTCTTGAGCACAATCATGCAAGTCTGCCAACCCTTGCGCTAGGGGACTCTTCTTGTTCGGGCCTTATCTGCCCTTCACAGAAAATCCTTGCATGGACACAATACAGCAAGTAATTCTGGAATTATTAACGTTTGTCACCCGGATTCTGTCACTTTGGAGATATTCCAAGGGCTTGAGAGGAGTCTCGACAATGATGTGCTCCCACCTGATGAATGGGTGGCAGTTTTTCAATGCCTGCACCATTGCCAGGAGTGCCTTCTGGCAGTCATTGAATTTTTCCTCCACAGAGGACAAAGTCTTGTTCGCGTACAAGATTACTTTGTTGACCGTGTCATGCTTTTGATACAGCACCATTGTTAGGCAACTATCTGAGAAGAAGAACTCCTTGTTCTTTATGGGGCCTGCCAAACAAGGAGCCAGCCTAGGTAAGGCTTCTTTTCCATTGTTGACTGCCTCAGCGTGTTCCAGACCCCATTCCTTCTGGACTCTGGCCTTTAATAAATGGACCAAGGGTTGAGTGACCTCTGCGTAGTCTTCAATGAACTTTTGACTATGATGAGTGAGTCCAAGAAGGCTTCTTGATTCTCGCAGAGTGGTAGAGTCTTTTAATTTAATTAAGGCCTCCACCTACTTACTTGAGGATTAAGGGGTGATCTCGTGCCCTAAGAAGTTCACTCAGGTCTTACACCACTGTGCCTTCTTAAAGGACAGTTTTGCTCTGGCTTTCTGCAACTGTGTTAGAACATAGCACATCTGTGCTATATGTTCCTCCACAGTTGAGCTCTTGATCAGAACATCATCTACATAGGCCAGGTTTCCCCTTTCACCCAAGTCAGGCATGGCCTATGTAGAAAGATGTTGAACTCATTGCCGGAGTTTATGTATCCAAAGGGGGTTTGGTTCCACATATACTTCTGCCCCCCGAAGGTAAAGGCAAGCTTGTACTGGCCTTCCCTACTCACAGGTACTGTCCAGTATCCGTTGATCAGTTCAATGGCAGTGTACACCTTTGACCCTTGGATCTGTGCCAGCCCTTGATTGATGTAGGAAACTGGCCATCATGGCATGTGGACCTGTTTTTTCAACTCCCTCAGGTCTGCACATAGTCCCCAGTACAAGACTGTTGAAGGTATTGTCGATCTGACAAAATATCCCACAGGATTTTAAGTCCTTAATGATTTCCATGAGTATTTCCATAGATGTGAGAGGTAGCCAGTATTGTTTCACAAACACTGGAGCCATGTCGGGGTCCGTGGGTATGGTGGTTGAATGAATGTATGTGTGTGCCCACAGTCATGTGCGTCCACTGAAAAGATGTCTAGGAATTCCAGGAAGACCTCGTCCAGCTTTTGGTTTTTCTCCTCAGTCTCACAGGCATCAGCAAGATTGATATTTTCCACCACCATCTGCTTGAAACCTAGAAAGACCTCGGACATGGCAATTTCAGCGGAATCCTCCAGTTGGGTGGACAGATCTCTTTTGAATGTGTTGACCTGTACATTAGGTTCCAGGGCTTCAAGGTAGACTTGACTCTGAACACTACCTCCTCCCTCCTGATGTCACAGTTCATCTCTTCCATCTCGTAGGGGCAGGAAGAGTACACCATGAAATTCCCCCAATGCCCAGTAAAATTATTTTCTGGAGGAATACCGTTGCTGATGTTGAAACAGCCATTTCGGATTCATCCCATGATTTCATTACCTAAATCAATACAATAATGTTGGGCATCAACCACCATTCCAATAAAGGTATCTGAGCCCAAAGTGATACTTCGAGGGGTGCTGTTATCCACCAATATTCAAATGGTGTTGTGTTCTATGTCTACTCAAGGTGTTGGATTTAAATACAAACCTTGTTTTAGGTGGGAATTTAAATGTATATAATCATCCTGATGTTTGAGGTTCTGTCCTCGCTTAATTTTGCGGGGAGTAGTGAATTGTAGCACCTGTCCTGGGATGGTAACCTCTTCTCGCACTTGTACTTCAACCACATAAGGCAGCAATTGAGCTGACCAGAATGCTTTTTTCAGTGTTTTCAAAGCCGATGGGTTTACCCCCCCCCCAGTTGGGACCATGCTTTATTATTAATTAGGTCCAAATTGGTTTTGAATCGGTTGAGAACATCACTGCCCAGATAAAATGCGGAAGGGACATCTCTCACAACCCAGAAATTATGTTTTATGGTTTTGTTGCCAGTGGACATTTTTAGCATATACCTGCTAGGCAGGAGATGTTTGGAGTTTGGAGTTTCCAGATCTACTTCCCATTCGTCAATCAATTTAAATGTGGGAATGGTCTGATCTTTGGGAGTCTCCTGAATAATCCTTTGTTAGTGAAGCTCCGTCCGTTAATCAGGCATACTCTGGCGAGCACCAACTCCTGCCCCTCATTTAACTAAATGGGAAAAAAACTGTTTGCCCATTTTCTGAATGTCTGTCAGACTTTGAGAGGCTTCTTCCTTGTCTTATTTCAAAGGACTCAAGGTTTCTTCTGATTTTGGACTGGTGTATCATTTGTATGTATCCCCTTGCAGTGTGGACTGCCACTTAAAAATGGGAGAAAAGTTGATTTGCACGAATGGGGAAGGGTTCCCATCACCAGTCTGTTCTCCTACGGAGATGAATCTGATGTCTCGGAATTGGTTATTCTTGAAATGGAATTTGACTTTCTCAGAAGGTTGATCAATTAAATGACAGATACCATTAATGCTTACATAATTGGTACTAATTTTAAATTTTATAGGGCGGTTAGTCTGGGTCCAGAGGACCTTGTTTACACAGTCAATCATTGGTGATAACCTCCTCAGGAGACCATTTCTCGGTAAACAAGGTGTGCCCTCTGGAGTCACGACTATCACTGGATGTTTCAGTCAATGTCACCCATTTATTATTTCCAGATCACAGTCCCGTCAATGGAAATATCATTCCCGTCAACATTTTGGAGTTGTCCGGGAAGTGGTGTGAGCGGAATTTGGTGACCCTCCCCCATCCTAAGTTTACTTGGTCAAACGCCTTTTTGGACATGAGGGTGGCTTGGGATCCAGTATGCACCAGAACTGATAATTCACACTGACACTGCACCTTTACTGGTGTGTAAAATCTGCTTTCTTTCTCATCAAGGGTGGTCATGTTCTTAAAATTGAAGTCTGACACTGTTTGATCTCAGGCAATTTGAAGTGTTGGAGATCGGGAATCTATAAAGAAAATTGTTCAACTAACAATAAGCGGTTTTGGGGGTCCTTTTTCCACTCTGATTTTTTGTTGCCCCCCCTTTCCCTGGTGGCTGTTGTCCAAAACTGTTTGGTGGAAGCACACCTCTGATTCGATTCTGCCTGGCTCATGTTTTTGAAGTTGAAGTATTATTTGATCTGGGTCAGTCTCCATACTTGCCCTGTCCCACTCAGAGTCTTTTTGGACCCATTTTTCTTTGGAAATTATCCTACTGTTCCTGAAAGAGAAGATTTCCTTACCTGAGTCCTCCAGAGAATCTTTTCTTTCAAAGGGGATAACCTTAAGCGTTTCTACAAAGTGGGTTCTTCTTTGATCTCTCCTACTTACTCTTTGCTCTTTGGGTTCTAACATTTTGAGGATAGAAGAGTCACTTTCAGGCTAAGAGATTTCTAGCAGTTCTGTCTGGGTTAGAAAGCAAGCTTCCTCTAGGGCTTGGCATCTCCCCTCCATCAGACCCCCCTGCTCAAGGAACCTGTAGTATGGTGGATGTGTTCTCCTGTCATTTCCCCCCGTGGCATCAGCCCAGGGTTTTGGGGCATTCTGGGAAGCAGGCTTAGGTTGAGTGTTAGACTGAGCCTTCAGCAAGTGACCCCAAGATCGTCTGTCAGTTGCTGGACCTGTCGCTCCAGCTGCAAGACCTTTTCTGGGTTGTAGGGAGATCTCGAGTCATACCTCTGCTGCTTCTGAAAAGGGTAACTGTCCCTTCTCCCGGAGTAGCTTAGGTACTGGGCATTTCCCCCATAATTTTCCATCCTGAATCTCCCTTCTCTCAGGTTCAGGGAGCTATTGTCCTAGATCAAGGGAGAGGAGGATTAGTGTGGAAGTTCTGGTTTGAGGGATATCTGGGGAGAAAAATGCGGGTTGGGAGGTGGAGTGATACTTCTCTCCTGAGGGAATTTTGGAGGGACGTTTCCCAGGGCAGTACTTACCTGATTTCCCCACCACCCCCCTTGAGCCTGGGGAGTGTATTCATAACTCAGGACTGGTTTGGTTCCTTGTACATGGGGCTTACATAGGTGGCAGGATCAGAGGGGTCATCAGTCTGAGATCCTACCTCACTACTCTTCAATTGGGCTGGGTCCAACGGTCTCCTCTGCCTTTCATTCTGCTTGTTGGCAGATGGAGTATTATTGGGCCCCTCCGTCTCCAGATCCAATTATTACCTCTGCCACCTTCGCAGCAGTAGGGGTGTTAGACGTTTTTGTTTTTTACTCTCAGTGGGCTTCTGACCTCATAGAACCTGATGGCCTGGTCAATCACCCAATCCAAGGTCTTGTGCTTGTGAATATCACGCATCAACTGAGTCATTATGTATTTGGGGAGCGCAAGGAAATATGTAGTTATGAAATTCCTAATATTTGGGTTCACCCAACCGGAAGTCTGAGCAAATGCCCGCTTTAATTCCTACACAAACTCACTAGGCGCCTGATCCTCCCCACATTGCAAATTATATGCAGCCTTACGGGACTCTTGCGGGTTACTCCATTTGGACATATGTTTCAAAACAGCTGTCTTATAAGTGGACCATTTATAATGATTATGCTTCTCCAGTCCCAAAAAGAAACTGGAGTACTCAGGAGAGAACGTCAATTTCACAAACTCCATACAATTTACGTTATTTCGGATTTCAAATTTCAAATGAGGATATTGCTTGTTCATATAATTTTAGATGTTCCCACACAGAACACTTAGCGTTTTTTGGTATGGGGTCAAGAAGCTCTTTATGCCTTGATCTGTCTAATTGGGACTTTGACACAACCCTTTTTTTGTTTCCCTGTCTTCCTTTTTCTCTGCACCGGTGTCCATTCACCTTCTTTCTCAGAGCTGATATTGGTACTCAGAGAGCTGGCTTTTTAATTATGACACCGGGCTGATTGGCCTTACGCACTTTACTCTGGGCCCTTAATTGATCTTTCAATTCACTGATATCATTCTGACTTGACACATTTTCTTTTTGTCCGGCCTGCATTGTGCGCGCATATTCAAAGTGGTTGGCTTTCTACACTGTGCTGCCTGTAACAGGTCAGCTTCCACTTGCCTCACACGCTCCATGACTTCTACATTTTCTTGCCTATTTCTAACGTTGCAGTGTGCTAACATTTTCCCGGTAGCCGCCTACCGTAGTGGCTCCTGTTGTGTCTGCTGGTGTCCACAGAGGACCCCAGTTGTCAGTCAATCTCCCAGGATAGTTCACAAACTTCCCTGCCTACGCCCACTTCCAACTTCAGTCTCTTAATCACAGGGTTCCCCCCTCCTATTTGTATTTGTATAATATTCACTTATCAGTATTATATTGCATTGTGAAACCTAGGACTTTTCTTCCTCCATTCAGGATTCTCAAACTTAGGTGTGTTTTTTCCCACTGTTTTTATTATATGCACTGTATCACTATTTAAAATTGCATTGTGAAACTTAGGCCTTTTCTCCCTCCATTCACGACTCTCAACACATCTGCACTGTATCACTATTTAAAATTGCATTGTGAAACCTAGGCCTTTTCTCCCTCCATTCACGACTCTCAACACATCTGCACTGTATCAGTATTTAAAATTGCATTGTGAAACCTAGGCCGTTTCTCCCTCCATTCAGAATTCTCAAACTGTGGTGTGTTTTTCCCACTGTTTTTATAATATGCACTATATCACTATTTAAAATTGCATTGTGAAATCTAGGCCTTTTCTCCCTCCATAGAGGAATCTCAAACTTAGGTGTGTTTTTTCCCGTTGTTTTTATAATATGCACTTTAGCAGTATTTAAAATTGCATGGTGAAAGCTAGGCCTTTTTTCCCTCCATTCAGGATTCTCAAACTGTGGTGTGTTTTTCCTGCTGTTTTTATAATATGCACTGTATCAGTATTTAAAATTGCATTATGAAACCTAGGCCTTTTTCTTCCTCCATTCAGGATTCTCAAACTGAGTTGTGTTTTTTCCGCTGTTTTTATAATATGTACTGTATCGTTATTTAAAATTGCATTGAAAACCTAGGCCTTTTTCCCTCCATTTAGGATTCTCAAACTAGGTGTGTTTGTGTGCTCTATAATCCTTCGTGTTGTTGTCTTGTCCTATTGCTCACCCTGCTTGCCTCGCGCTGTCTTGTCTGCCTACTCTATTGTCCTTCTCTAGTGTTTCCCGCTCTCCCTTCCACCTCTCTCCTCTCCCACCTACTCTATGGTGCTCTCTTTCTCCCATATCTTTTCTAACTGCTTCTCTATCGACTATCCTGCTCTCCTCACTAAATCTGGTAGGAAGAAGTTTAAAAAGCATATCCTGGTCTCCAACCCAGGCCTCCCTATCGCTGATACCTACACCAGTGCTTCTGCCAAGGAAACTTCCACCAACATCCTCTTTGTCGTTCCTTCGCCTGACCTATGGACCCCTCATATGGTCTCTGTGCTCTCTCATTTCACCTCTTCTCCCATTAATGGTGGCACACGTTGGGACGCCCTCCTGACCTCCTTCCACTCTTCCAAGGTCATCATTAATGTTTACTCGAACTGGACCGTCTTGGTCCAAGGCCCTCAGGCCAACCTTGACCTCTTTGATAGACACTTCCCGCGCCTCATCAATTTCCTTTCTTCTCCTGCTGTCCCCTCTCCCCCTTCCTCGGCTCCCTCGCCTCCCCCTTCTGCCTCCTCCAGGGCTACCTTACCTTCTCCCTCCCTATATGCCCCCTCTCGAGCTCCCTCTACACCTCTAAAGGGTGTACCTCTGATCTGTACCCCTCCCTGGAAGTCCCTCAAGGATTGCAACCTTCTCCATATTGCCACTCTTAATTGTCAAACACTCCTCTGATATCTGCCGCCTCCTGGAAGAACTTGACCTTGATGTGCTTGTTCTCAATGAGACATGGTTCACAGCCAGCTCTGTCACTAGCTTTGACATGCTCCTACCTGACGGCTACAAGATCCTCTTAGCGCCCAGGTCTAAACGCTCTGGAGGGGGTGTAGCTCTGATCTTCCCAGAATAGATTCCTGCCTCCGTCATCCACACGCAGGCCTACTCCTCTTTCAAATGCCTCGTCTGCAGGCTCTCTCTCTCTCCTAGCCATTCCCTTACTGTGGCTACTATCTTTCGGCCACCTGGTCAGATCTCCTCCTTCCTCTCTGAGTGGTCGGACCTCTCCTTCTCACTTCTGGCCTTGACTACTCAACTGCACCTTCTTGGAGACTTCAAGATCCACCTGGATGCCTCCTGTGCTCCCTCCGGACTCTTCCGTGACCTCTGAGACTCTCTCTCACTCACTATCCTCCCCTCAGGCCTGAATCACTCTGCAGGGCACACTCTGGATGTTCTTATCTCCTCTGACCTTTCCCTCTCTGTCCCCCTCTTCACTCCGCTCTCCTGGAGTGATCACTTTCTCCTATCCTCTCACCTCACCCTACCTACCCCTCAGGCCAAGCCACCTCCATCACTGCCACCCACCTTCTCGGTCATCCGACCCATGAAGCGCGTGTCAGTTGAGGCTTTCGCCACCACCTTCCATTTCCTGCTCCTCCTCCGGCCCTTCTGCAGCTACCCCCCTCCCTCCTTCTTTGCCTTTCCCTTTTTCTCTGCAGACGAGGTTTCTTGACAAGTCCGATCTATGAAAGTCTTGTCGAAACAGGTTTACCCTTGTTCCTCCAAAACTTTCAAGGACCATATCGACTCCCTGGCTCCTGCCGTGGCTGATTTCTGCAATCACTCCTTCACCACTGGAGTCTTCCCGTCTCCCCTGAAGCACTCCCTTGTGCACCCTCTTCTTAAGCAACCCTCTGCCGACCCCTCCTGCCCGGCTAACTATCGGCCAATCTCCATCACTCCCTTCCTGGGCAAGCTCCTGGAAGTACTGGCCATCTCCCAGCTTAATCTCCACACCAAATCTGTTGGTTGTCTTCATGACCATCAGTCTGACTTCAGAGCTGCCAGAAGCACAGAAACTGCTCTCCTGAACATCCGTGAAGACCTGCTCTCCAACCTCGACTCCAACACCCTGTGTGTCTTCATCTTGCTTGATCTCTCCTTGGCCTTTGACACTGTCAACCATGCCATCCTGCTCAACCGTCTCCGTGATAACCTGGGTATCACTGGTCAGGCTCTGGCGTGGCTCACCTCTTTCCTCTCCGACCGATCCTCCCAGGTCCAACTCAGGTCCTTCCTCTCCGATATCTTTTTCTCTACCTGTGGTGTCCCCCAGGGATCTAAACTCTCTCCCTGGCTTTTCAACCAATATCTGGCACTCCTTGCCCACTGCGTTTCCGCTCTCTGCCCCAACTTTCAGTGCTATGCGGATGATACTCAGCTCCTTTTCAGGCTACCCTCGGCCTCCTCCTCTCTTCCCTCATCTCTGACTGTCTGTTTGCTATTCAGGAGTGGTGTGCCACTAATGACCTCTGCCTTAATGCCAGTAAGACTGAGATTTTACTCATTGGCACTCCCACTCCCTCTTTCCCTGCAGCTCTCTAGCCGGCCTCCCTTGGCCCTCTTCCTGCTCCCACCTGCAAGGGTAAAAACCTCTGGGTCATCTTCCACTCCACACTCTCCTTCTCCCCTCACATCTCTGATGTCACTAAGAAGTCACACTACCAGCTGCACCTCAGCAGAGGTATTGTTCCCTTCCTCTCCTGACCCCAGAAGCTCACAGTCTCCAGAGCTCTGGTTCTCTCTAGGCTGGACTATTGCAACAGCCTCTTTCTAAATCTGCCTGCCTCTACTCTCCGCCCTCTGCAACTTATCCAGAACAGGACTGCAAGACTTGTCCTTGGCCTCAATCCCAGGGATCATATCTCTCCAGGACTGAAATCTCTGCACTGGCTCCCAGTGGCTGCAAGGATTAAGTTCAAAACCCTTTGCATTGTCCACAAGGCCTTCTGGGGCCTGGGGTCGCAATACCTTCAACTCTCTTCCCAAATATCTTCCTTCTCGAGCTCTTCGCTCATCCGCCTCCAACCCCCTCAGGGTCCGTCGCTTCTCCAAGCAACGAATTGGTGGTAGATCTCTCTCCTCGGCAGGGGCCTCCCTCTGGAACTCCTGCCTCCCTGCCTCCCTGAAACTTGAGGAGAACCATCTGCGGTTCCGGAAGCACCTGCAAACCTTCCTCTTTGCTTCTGCTTTTTCTCCCCCTCTCCCCTGCTAAATTCCTGGCTGAAACTGCAATGGCTACCCGGCCACCCTTTGTGATCTTGGGCCCAGGCCCCTCCATTTGCATACCTCCACTGCCTCCCTGGCAACCCTTGCACCTGGGGACTGTATTCTGTATCCCTACAGTCCCTCACCAGCACTTATGTCTGCTCTTACCTTGCACTTGCCACCATCCGGCCGTTATTTATCCTAATATTCTACTATCCCATGTACTGCACTTTCCCCTCTCCCATGTAGTTCACTTTCCCCCCTCGCTTCCCCCTTGCACTTTTCCCCTTCCCCCTTCCCATGCACTTGCGCGCCTCGAAACACTTGTGTATAGGCGCGTTATAAATGCCATATCATATCATATCACATACTCTTTATGTGAATCTTGCAGTGCAGAAAACTGTGTTTCACGCTCTGCACTCTCGTGCTACCGGGTTCTTTACTAATTGTTTAGTTGTTCCATGAGGCTTGTTTGTTTGAACTCAAAATGTTGTGTCTGTTGTGCTTGATCTTCTAACTGTTTAAGTTCTTTCTGCACCTCATTTTGAATCTAAGTCTGACTCCTCACACAGGTGTCACTCTTCTGCACTCGCTCTTTCACTAACTGCAAGTGGAAGTATAGATAAGCTGTGAGCCTCTAATGCTTTGTGCCATATCCCACCTTCACACCATATGTCAATTCCTTCTGATGTAACATTTTGATTCATTTTGGCCTACCAGCTCCCTTCTTTTGTCTCTGTCCACTCACCACGAATGAACAGCTTAGTAAGGTAATATCTCCTGTCATCATCTAATTCAATTGAATTTATTTTAAAAAATTTCCTTTTTGCAATTTACGTAGACTTTCCTTTGCAAGGGGTCAAAAATCACCCTGTTCCTACTTAGTTTCCACTCACAATGCCAAATCAAAAATCAATTCTTACTCAATGTTATTTTATTTCACCTATGCACCTTCCTGGAACTAAGGGGTCAAGTCCTCACTGCACTTTAACAAAGCAAAAATGACTTTCCCTCCACCTTAATGCAATTAAATAATTATGAATAATATGTCACAATGCACTTGTCATGAGTCAAAAATAGCCAGCCAAATCCCGGCATGAGCACCCAATTTGTAACGGTTTATTGAGAGGTCACCCTCAACACAGGGAGTTTCTTCCCTCCCCAATCTATGTTTCAAACAATAAAAGGTTTAATGTCAGTTCTTCTGATTCATCTAATGCCCCTTGGATCCCTCCACCTGAGCTACCAATGAGCCAAGAACAAGGCCGCTGTATAGGAAATATATTTGTCTTTATTTGAATGATAAATAATGGAGATCTCACTAAAATGACACTACCAACCTACTTTGTGGCTCACAATTAAACTTCTTGTTACACAAATAAACCACACAATTGGTTAGGGAAAAGCATAAATCACAATTATTTACTTTCTACAGATTTCACTTAAAAAAATAATCAAACTGGTCAATTAACAAAATGCTATTTCAGTTTCCTGCACACTTACAAGTGTACCCGTTTGGTTTACAGATTGGGATAAATGCATATGGCAGTTATTATTTCATCCACACTTTTGCTTTGAAATAAACACAGGGTGATTTAACAGTTTGTTCCACAGATCCACCTCTCTTTTGGCTACGTTGGGGAAGTCGGACAGAAACATTTTGATGATTTAAGAATTTTGGATTTCAGACCGCCCCTCCACATAACGGCCTGTGATAACAGTTCCTTTAAATTAATATGGAATCTTCATGTTATGCAAATTAGAGCTTGTCTGTCTCCAAGTCATTTGCCCCTCTCGGCCAGTCTGTGGCCAGAGGGTTTTTGTTTTATTAGCCTCTTTGTTGTTTGAAGTTTGTTGCTTGAAGTTGGTGGCTGCCATTTGTTAACACTTGGGGGCCTTGACAACACATAGGTCCCCTCCGCATGTTCAAGTCATGATTGGCTACAACATTTGGCCTACACAGGACTGCCTTCAGAGACAGCAGGTCTAGGGAAACTTGGTTTTCAACACCCTTCAGGCAGGCCATATGTTATTACAGTTATAAATAGTGTGAATGCACAAACCAGGCTTGCAATGGGGGGAAGTCATTTGTGAATTGTGCCCAGAAGCCCACCAATTGTCCTTGGCTTAAAGGAATTCACGTATTGCATGTCCTAAGATCAGCCTTTTTCCTTTGCATAGTGTGTGTTTTACTGATTAGGATTCACTTTGCTTTTGCATCAAAGGATTTCTTCATTCTTTTCCCACAGCATTGGTTCTTTTAAGGATGGCAGCTGAAAGTACAGGACAGTTACTTTTAGTCATTAATACACATTTAATTATCTCCTGTTCAGTTTCTGCTGAAAAATGGGTCTGAATTGTCACTGTGCACCACCTTTTGATAAGTGACAATTTCAGTGACAATCGATGCATTTATTTCTCAGCCCGCCATGTGATGTGCTTTTCCAATCTGCGCTCGGACTACATTTTTAGTTGTAGCTTTCTCTGGATTTCCACTGCAGATAAACACCTGCTTAGTCTGCCTAAGTAGGGCAATTTTCAGCATGCACGTTTCTGGATGCCGGCAGGTCATTTCTCTAGTGGACCCTTCAGTTTGGTTAATTTGGGGCCTTTGATTAAACCCCACAACTGGATCTGAAAGTTGTAATAAAACAAAATCCATATCGACTTTTAAAAAATAATTTCATGCACCGTAATAGAAAGAACAAACTGCAAGCCGGGTGGGATACATAAATCACAAACCATTTGTACATAATGGGGGTCATTACGAGTTGGGCGGTAAGGGTTTAATGGGCCGGGTAAAGGTGCCGGAGCCGTCAACCCCTTACCACCCTATTACAAGGTCTCCTCGTGGGACCCGCTAAGCCCACTGTCATGGTGCATACTCCCAAACCTCTGGAACTGATGGGCCCACCCCATTCACTGGCACCCATGAGGGCTTATCAAGCCCCAAAGGAGTGTCCTAGGACTTCCTGGACTCAGTCCGTTGGCGCCAGGCTCATAATATGTGCTGAACTGCATGGGACTACATACTCAGCCTATTGAGGCTGAGCATTTCTGCCTACCATGGGTGTGGCTGAGGGACTATTTTACCTGAAATGGCAGGGTGTGGCTAAGGGAATGTTACGCTCACCTGGTATCCACAGGGACGCCACCCAGCCGGGTTACTCACTGGTATAGTTCTCAGCTTTGCCCAGATGTGGTCTGCAGGAAGGTTCTGCCTGAAAATGCAGGAGGACTGTGTTCAAGGCTGACCGACCGGGGTAAGTATCCTCCCTCTACCCACGTATGATTTCAGCTCCTCCGAGGCCCTCACCTCACCTTGTGGTAGAGTTAGGTGTGCTCTCCGGCCTGCCTTCTTTGCAGGGGCGCGTTGTCTTTCATGGGCGTGTGCGGTCCAGTTACTTCACTGACGCTGGCCCGTTTGATATTGTTCAGGTAGGTCTTATTGCTGTTATTTAGTATTGTTACTATCCTGCATGCCTTTCTTTGTTTAAATGTCTCTTTTTCTCCCATAGTTATGCAGAGCTTCAGCGTGGCGAACTGGCTTGGTTGATCCCCGCTGGTAAATGATGGCGAATTACGAGCGCTATGATGCGGTAATTAAGCGCTATGCGCAGCGCTGCGAAGTCTTGCCTTTGCTAACCTGTGCTTTCCTTCCTTGCAGGTCGCAGTGTTCTTCAGCACGAGTGGAATGTCGGAGTGGTGCCAGCCGAGAGGCGATCAGCCAGGTAAGCCTTTTGAGCAGTTCGTAATTTGCAAATGTCTCTACTGCTTTCTTTAATGTTGCCTCTATCTTCCTCTTCCAGGTCTTTCTGTCCTGGAGGCGTGCAGATTCGAGGAAGCTGCTCTCAGGAGCTGCGAGTGGCTAAAGTTGAAGACTGCAGGTAAGATGCTGCTGCTAATGATGTTTCTTTTGTCTCCTTGCAGGTTCTGCTTCTCCGAGGTCCGGGGAGAATAGCTGGACACGGTGAGCGTCACGTTGCAAGCTGCAAAGTAACGCAAAGCGTGTTGTCTTGCTCGGATGTGGTTTAAATAGCCCCAACAAAATAGTCCAGGTAAAGTAGTCCCTAGGCTACCACACCCAAAACACTAGACCGCATAGCTTGGTTCTCAGGAACCAAGCTATGTGGATGCTTCCATGTTGGCTGACAGTACAATAAAGTAGTTCCCAAGCACATTGTTTTTCATGGTGTATGGGCCTGGCGCCACAGGCGCCAGGACTGGCCCCATGAGGGCTTTTGAAGAGGATGCCAGGCTCTAGAGGCCCGAGTCCTGACTCCACCTGGCCAATGGGTTTGCCAGAGGGGGTTTTGGGCGAGGGTCATGACAGCACTCCCCCCTAATGCCCCTCTCACAGTGTTCCTTCTGTCTGGCTCAGGTTTAGCTGGGAAGTTCCGATGGAATTTCCTGATTAGACACGGTGCATGGATGTTCTTACTGGGCTCCCAGGATCTATTTTGTGGTCCAAATCCTTTCCAATCGATGAGATAATAGCTTGGACCTAGAGTATTTAGAATCCAAGATATCTTTGACTTCGAATTCTGGTTCTCCATCAACAAATATGGGCTTAGGCGGTGTCCCAATCCGTGTGCCGGGTTGCATTGGTTTCAAGAGGGACACATGAAATACCAGGAGGATTTGTAGATTAGGTGGTAAATCCAGTTTCACATCTACTGGGTTGATAATTGCCTTAATGGTATAGGGTCCTAAGTATATGGGATGAAAGGTCCGGGTTCCCTTAATGGGTACGAATTTAGCGGCTAACCAAACTTTGTCTCCTACTTGATAATCAGGGGCCTTTTTCCGGTGTTGGTCAGCGAATCTCTTTTGTTTTTCTTTGGCATGAATAAGATGTTCCTTCGCCTTCTTGAAAGCCTGAGTAATGGCTGTGTGTAGAGTCTTTACCGCTGGCATTTCCAAGCTGGCTGGAAGGTCTAGTTCAGAGGTACGTGGATGTCTGCCATAAAGGGTATAGAAGGGCGTTTGTCCCGTGCTTGAATGCAAGGAATTGTTATATGCATATTCGGCTATCCATAGTAAGTCTTTCCAATTCCTTTGTTCGTGGTGCAGCATGCACCGTAAATATTGCTCAAGAGTCTGATTGGTTCTCTCAGTTTGGCCGTCTGTTTGGGGATGGTGACTGGTAGATAGCCGAACGTCGATCTGCGCCATAGCACAACATTTCTTCCAGAAGTTAGAAACAAACTGGCTGCCTCGATCAGAGACCAGAACCGAAGGGAAGCCATGCAGCTTAACAACGCCCTCTAGGAATACTTTTGCTAAAGTGGCTGGGTCTGGGAGGCCTTGGAGAGGAATACAATGTGCCATTTTTGAGAATAAGTACACAACTACAAGGATGGTGTTGAACCTTTGGCTGGGAGGTAGAACAGTGATGAAGTCAAGGGAAAGAGTGTGCCATGGAACTGGAGGAATGTCCAATGGTTGTAGGAGACCAGATGTTTTTTGTTTCTGTGATTTATTTTGTGCACAGACACCACAGGACTGAATATACTGAATGATGTCCTTACGCCAGGTAGGCCACCAAAAGTTCTCTTTCACCTTAGCTAGGGTTTTGGTGATTCCAGGATGCCCTTCAATCAGTGAATCGTGATAATTTGAAATAATATGCTGTTGTAATTCCTTCTTGGGTATATATAGGCGATCCCTAAAAAAGGGTGGATGGTCCTTGATGGTATATTGTTCTCCTTGAGTTTGCCATGCAAGGAAAACATCAAGATTCATTGTCCGTTGAATTTCTTTTTGTAGTTCTGCTTGTGTTAAGGCTGCCGTGATACCCAAGAGTTTGTCTTCAGGTATAATAGGTACTGGATCTGGAGTTGTATATACCATTTCATCTATGCCCATGCGAGATAAGGCATCCGCCTTTCCGTTTCTGACCCCTGGTCAGAACGTGATTACGTAATCATATTCGGCGAAGAAAAGGGCCCACCGTAATTGGTGCGAGGACTGGGCTTTGGCTGTTTTGAGACATTGCATGTTTCGGTGGTCTGTGATGACTGTAATGGTGTGTCTGGCCCCCAGAAAGTAATGCCTCCAGCCTTTAAAGGCAGATTTAATAGCCAGGATTTCCTTGTCCGTGATGGCATAATTAATCTCTGGAGGTGAGAACTTTTTTGACCAGAAGGCCACAGGATGTAGTTGGCCGGTTTCCGGGTCTCTCTATGAAAGGACAGCCCCATTGCGAGACTGGACGCATCAGGTTCAACGACATAAGGGAGGTCTGGACGAGGGTGTCACAGGATTGGAGCGGAGGTAAATGTCATGATGCCTACCCCCGGGGAACCAGACCAGGTCCTGCAACCCCGGAAGCAGGCATCAAGTTATTTTGAGCAAGCCCAAAAACCCCTGCTAGGGGCTGTTTGGGTGCGGTCCTGGCGCCTATGGTGCCAGGCTCATATGGAGAGTCAGTCCTGGCGCCATAGGCGTCAGGCTCATAGAGTAAAACTTACCTGATGCAGGCTGCGGAGCTGCAAGCCAAATGAGGCTTGGAAGGGACTATTTTACCTAGCGACTATTTTTTACTCGGGTGGGGCTGTGGAGGAATACTTACTTGGCACTACTTTGGAGGCTATTTAAACCACACCTGAAG
This sequence comes from Ambystoma mexicanum, assembly GCF_040938575.1. Taxonomy (NCBI): domain Eukaryota; kingdom Metazoa; phylum Chordata; class Amphibia; order Caudata; family Ambystomatidae; genus Ambystoma; species Ambystoma mexicanum. Next base: position 472,962,199 of record NC_090932.1, on the reverse strand, counting down.
AGCAGCACACGCTTCGCGTTATTCTGCATCCTCCAGCGTAACGCTCACCGTGTCTGCAAGCCTGTATCCAGTCTTCTGCCACACCCGCCTCGAGTCTGCAGCTCCTAGAAAAAGGGAGGAACAGAAGGAGAAAGGGTTAGAATAAGAGAAAAACCTTCGATCCTTACCTGAATTCCGGATCCACCGCGCCTTCGAGCTGGAAGAAAGAAGCATTTTACGCACGCCGCCTCACCTGCTGCAGCGCCACGCTGAACTCACCAGCCTTCGCAGCATCCTCACAATCCACCGCATCCTTCTGCACATTCCCGCCGCACTCTAGCACCTAAGGGGAACACAAGAACAGCAAAGGTGAGCCAAGGGAATAAACAGAGGCAATACTAACTACCCCCATAGACTTACCTGATTACCGCCGGGGGTACTATTCCTCTTCACGGGTCGGCACAGTCTCCATCGCATCCTCGCTATACCCCGGCCCCTAAGGGGAACAAAAGGACAACAAGGTGAGATAAAGGGACAAACAAGGGGAATTCTTCTCACCGCAATAGACTTACCTAATTTTACCACCGGAGGCATTATTCCCCGAACTTCATATTTCCTCTCCACACCTGAATAAGGGAGCAAGCAACAGGTTACATTCTGGCCTTATTTTATTGAACTGTGTAGAATAAGCCAAATCCTTACCTGCACTTCGTCAGCTACCACGAGGAACTCTTCGCTGGGGTCAAGCTGCAAACTGCAAGGAATCAGACAAGAGTGAAAGTCAGACATGTGAACTCTTACGAACTACATGCTTTTCGGAGTCATTATTGTTCTGGAACTCACCAATTCCTTCGAGCCAGTGAAGCAACTGGTTGGTTATCAACGCGCGCCTGCGCTCATTGCAGGATGGAGAGCTCATCTTTTCAAACCATCAGGTGAGACTATAAGAGGGGACATCAAAGGTAATCTGTGGGGAGAACAGCAGGGTGGGGGGATTTACGCTCAACTCCATGGGTGGTTAATTCCCTTTCTCCATTTGCAGTAGAATATTCCTACGGGCCAAGTAAACGAAGCTAGGTGGGCCAGTCCAGTCCGTCATCTCGGCCCTACGCTTCACATTGGTGGAGACTGCAGCTGTCCAGTTCAGATCGACTCCTCTGTGGGAGTCAGGTGAGCATAACAGAACGTGAAGCCTACCCACAAATTCCCACCCGGACGTTATGGATACCTCAGAGATTGACCATTTTGGCCCAATTACTAGGGGAACTGAGGGCTGAAGTGCATTCCGCCCATCAAGAAACCAATGCTCTTAGGAGAGAACTGATTTTGTCAAAGGAATGAACTGATGACCTTGCTAGGCAACTATTGCAAAGCCAGGCTGGACAAGCACCCCTACCTGGTTCCGGGGGAAATCCAGCTCCTGTGTTATCGAGTAACCCTGTGCAAATAAACCTACCAGGAAATATTCCATTAGCTCCACCCGAACGCTTTGCCGGAGATCCCAAAAGGTTTGCCGTGTTTATGAACCAATGCCGCTTGCATTTTTTATGCAGACCTTGAGCCTTCCCAAACGATCAAGCCAAGGTACCCTTTGTATTGTCATATCTCGGCGGCAGTGCAGCTGATTGGTCAATTCCACTAGTTACTCAGGATGACCCAATTCTTCGGGATTTTCAGGGCTTTCAAACTAGCATGGAAAGACTATTTTCTCGGCACTCCCAAGGACAGGCCCTGGACAACGAACTTTTGTCCCTATGACAGGGTAACCAGGACGTTCTATCCTACATTGCGACCTTTAATAGGTTGATAGTGAAAGTGGATGGCCTGAGGTAAAACGAACCACGTTATTTCATCGAGGGCTTCAAGGAGAACTCAAGGATGTCTTGGCTCAAGTCGTGAACCCACCTCAAGACTGCGCTAAATATATATACTTAGTGGTCCAGTTAGATCACAGATTCAGAACAGAAAGGCTGATCGAGCCAAGTTTGAGAATCGGGTGTTGGTCAAAACCCACGCTAACCCCAAAGAAGCAGATGCTTCAGAACCCATGCAAATCGGAGGGGTTAAAGGACCCTTAACCCAGAAGGAAAGAGAAAGGAGACGGCAAATGCAATTGTGTCTATATTGTGGAACTTCTGGGCATTTTCTACGGGATTGCCCTGTAAAACCACCCAAGAAGGTGGTAGGAGCTGCTGATAAAAGCCATATGGAGTCAGACTCGGGAAACAACCACGCCTGACAAGCGTAGAGGTCTGCTTGCCGAGCTTGAAGAAGGATACTCAGACCTTGCATTTCATCATACCAATGGTCCTCGTAGATCCAGGGCAGCCATCACGTATGCACGCAGTAAGGGCATACATTGATAGCGGGCCATAGGAAACTATGTGGACTATGAATTGTCTTCCAGGATGAATCTATCTCTCTGCCGAAAAACCACCTCAGATGTCATCACCACAGTCGATGGAACTGAAATTGCCTCTGGGCCTGTAACTCATTCCACCGCACAGATGACACTATTGGGTCCGGTGGGCATCGAGAGACTATTGTGTTTGATCTAATCAAAGCCCCACAGTTCCAAATAATACTGGGGATACCTTGGTTGGAAACACATAATCCTTGTATTGATTGGCGAGAGATGAGAATAACCTTCCCGGATTGTGCACAAACCTGATACCCAAAGAAAAATCAGAACGCAGGCCTGGCCACAGTAACCACAGCAGTCATGCAACTACCTCCAGAATACCAAGAAATCCAGGCTGTCTTCCAAAAGGAACAGGCAAACACCTAACCTCCTCACAGATCGTACGATTGTCAAATCGATCTCATACCTGGTGCACAACCCCCTTGTAGCAGGATCTATGCCCTTACGGAACCTGAGAACCTTCACCTACGACAATACTTAGACCAGTACCTTGCCAATGGCTTTATTCGCCCATCCAAGTCCCCTGCATCTTCAGCTTTGTACTTCGTGCCCAAAAAGGAAGGTGACCTCAGAACGTGCATAGACTACCGCAAATTGAACCAGATAACTGTTAAGAACCGATACCCATTGCCTCTGATCCCCGAACTACTAGACCAAGTAAAGGACGCTTGCTGGTGGGGGTCTAATAAAGTACATACGATAAGTTTCCAAAAGACTGCAAAAAAGTTATTTCGCCCAGTTGATGAAATGAATTCAAATTAGTTTTGTTGAGTATCGTTAGATATCTCTATTCTATTCCTACCTTTGTAGTTTAAGTAAATAGTCAACCGGAAAGAAGGAAAAAGAAGAAAAAATCTTGAACATTTTTATTTTATGGTGACAAAACGGAACTTGTTCTTGAGCACATATTTCAAATGCTTTGAAAGCAACAGGATGCTCATGAAAATAGAAAACAAAACAGAGTGTAAGGAAATAAAATCCACAAAAGATTATTCTAATTTAAGAAAAAAATAGTTTTGCTAAAACAGCCTGTATTGAGCAGAAAACATTACATATTTGGACAACATAAGACAATAGAACAATCAACAATTTATGGACTTATGATACTGATTGAATATTCAGAATCTCAGTTGCTAAATCAAGTTTGCCTGGATATCCAAAGTCTCCATTGCTTGGTCAGGTTTTGCCAACTAAATTAGGTTTTCCTGAATGTCAAAATTAGTTTTTCCTAATTGCACCTCCAAGGATTGTGACAACACTTATGGGACAGATGAGATATTGTTGGGGAATGCAGCCGCTGATGCAGCAGCCAAAATGGCGGCATATCTGCCAAATGAAATACTGACTATTTTGTGACTGCCCCACCTGCAAGCGAACATCCAGCACCTTACACAGTGGTGCCTATCTCCCAGATTAACAAACTACAAGGAAGGGCACCTGAAAGGGAAAAACAGTTGTGGTTATGGAGAGGTTGCAAGCAATCCCTGACAGATCTGTTATGGAGGCATGAGAGCTCTGGGAAGACATATATTGAGATCCAGGTTTGGATGGCAGACCACAGTTTGTGTCTCAACGATGATAAAACTGAGCTCCTGCTCGTCGGATCCCAATTACGACTAAACAAATTAGACCCACAATATGCATCCACCAACATTGATGGAAACCTGATCAAAGTGGCCAAATAAATCAAAACCTTGGGGGTCTATTAAGACTCTACACTCTCACTCAAGTGGCAAGTGAATGCCACTGCATCTACAACTGCCGCCACCAACAAGCTGATCAATCCTTGCAAGTCATTCCTCTCACCCAGTAGTTGCATTACCCTAGCCAGGGCACTAGTGCTGTCCAGAATCGACTACTGTAACACCCTCTTCCTAGGCACCTCTGAACGTAATCTCAACTAACTACAGGTCCTCCAAAACAATGCCTTAAGATCCGCATTGAGCATTCCCAGATCTACCCACACCACCTCCTTCAGACAGGATGTCCACTGGCTCCCAGTACGGGACAGAATCACCTTTCCATCACTTGTCATTACCCATAAATGCCTAACTAACTCTGCCACCAAGTACCTGGCAGTTAAATTCAACAAACACAAATCAGCTAGAGCAACTAGAACCATGTACTTGCATTGCCTTATCATCCCCAAATTCAATCTAAAAAAAGCTGGCGGAGCGAGCTTCCAGGTCCTAGCCGCCAAACAGTGGAATGCCCTACCCCTCAACCTCAGAATGGAACCCTTGTTTTGGACCGTTAGAGCCAAAGTTAAAAACTGGCTCTTCGGCAAGAGACCCTAATGTCTCACCAACTTGCATCAGAACACTCTGCCTGCTTAATTTCACTGTATGTCCTGCTGTAACACTAGCAACATTGTATTGTAGCACCTTTTCTCAACCTAGCGACCGTCATGTAACCCTGGTCAATCGCACTTACTGTTGTTGTTGTTGTTTTTGTTTGTTCTGATATATGCCTGTAACATTTGCTCTAAGTCTCTGGCACCCAGTTACCTCAGAGTTCGGCGTGCTGTACAAATAAAGAAACTAAACTAAACTAAACTAAAGACAGTAATGCCCCAGGAGCTGCTAACAGTAGTCTTTGAACAGTTACATTATCCATCATATAGTTAGAAGTAGCACATAACGGCAGACATACTTAAAGACTGGTTTATACCAAACATCCTGGAAAGCATTGCAGAAATGGTCATACATTGCACCACATGTCAAAGTTTCAGTACAGGGATGACACTACAAAACGTTACGGGGCACATTGCCCCACCCTTCTGGTTCATTCCATGAATTACACATAGACTATGTTGACATGGGTGAGAGCAGTAATGGATCTAGGTACATCATTGTCGTGGTATGTCCTTTTTCTAGGTGGTTGGAAGCAGGGCTGTGTGTACACCGGATGCCAAGTGTGCTGCAAGGTTTTTAGTGCAGGAAGTATTCCTACGATGGGGTGTGTGCAAGATTTTAAGGTCAGACAACGGCACACATTTTTTTCAATGTATCATTTCAACATGTTACAGCACTACTTGGAATCAAGCACCGGATGTGTTCAATTTATCAGCCACAGTCCAATGGCATTGTGGAGTGAATACATGGGCTCCTTAAAAATAAATTATCCAAACTGTGTACCACGTTAATAAAAGGTGTGCACTGTTTTCCCCTGGCCTTCTTCACTTTACGCACATATGGAGCTAAGCAAAGACCACCATTTGTCATCTCACGAAGTGGTCACTGGTCGGCTTATGCATACTCCCATGTTCCCTGTAAGAAGGGCTTCTGATGCACATAGGGCTGCAGCGGTGTTCGGGAGGAATTTAAATAATATTTGACTACACTAGCTTGGCCATTTAATGTGTCTCCTGACAGATTGCACCTCCCAGGATTGTGACAACAGAGATGCCAGATGCTGAGACTACTAAGGAGACCGATCCTGAGCATATGACCACTGAGTCCTGGGGAACTTATTTATGTCTGAAAATTTGTACGCATGTGGAATAACCCTCGGTTCCAAGGGCATTATGAGGGGGTGTTTTGTACTCCACTCGAAGTAAAAGTAAAAGAATTACACTATTGTGTCCACCTCTCTAACGTACGTAGAGCACATCCAGAAAACACACTGGTGCATCAGTTATCTTGAAAACAAGGGGTAACAGTACTTGTACCCCGACTATCTCACCGGCCTGTCCAGGGGTGATACGGGTGTGGTGGCACACTCAGGTAGCAGGCCAAAGCTCAGCTGCTATCTCAGTATTTTCTTTTTCTTAGAGTGCTTTCTTTCTCTGTCTCTCTCTCTCCTTCTCTCCCTCTTTCTCCTACTGTCTCTCTTTCTCCTTCTCTCTCTCCCTCACTTTCTCCTTCTCTCTCTCCCTCTCTCTCTTTCTCTCTCTCTTGTTTCTTCTTCTTTTTTGTACAAAGTATGTCTTGTACGTTTCTCCCGTTTTGTTGCCTTCTGAGTCTGTGCTTCTTTTTCAGGAAAGAAGAAGATGGACACAACTAATGTAAATAATTTGCTGGAAGACTGTGTGTGATATTGCTAGTACTGTTGGGAATGTATTGGGGTGTTATAGGGGAAGGTCCTATTATGGGGGAAAGGGGTAAATAGGATTGTATATTACCCAAATGGAACAATATATATACATGATAATAATAAGAGTAGATTTTCATATAATAGCAGTAATGTGAACACAAACAATAATAATGGAAATGCATCAATGAATCCAATATGCAGGATACTTCAGTGGTGGGAGCAGAGAATAGGTTGTTTACAACAAGTATTGGATTTTTTACCACTATGGAACGAGATAATGTTATTTCCATTAGTACTGCTAAAGCAGCCATCCCTGCGAATGTGTATAGCAGAGTTAAAAGTAAGAGAAAAGTATGACACGTATCACGGGCTGGGTTTTGATGCAATTGAGGATATTCATCACTTCGGGTTCACTAATTCATGGTACTCTGATATGAGTGGTGTGTGTTGAAATGCTGTGAATGGGAGCTGTTATGTGTGTACACTCATTCCACATATGTCAGAGGCTCCCAAGGTGTTGGTACCACAAGCAGTCCCAATTATAGAGGCACAATGCCTAGTTCATACAGCACTATGCAGAATAAAAGGAACATTCCAGGCAATGAAGACCCAGGCAACATCAAGTGCGTGGAGCTACCCAATCTGATGGTGATAGGGCAGAAACATGTCAATGACAAGTGGCAGGACATCACACTACATTGCTTAGTAGAGGGACTGGTAACATGGCAAGGAAAGTATAGCACAAGTGGTCACTTTCTGTGCACAAATCTGGACAGAGCATATCACAAAGTTGATGTGGATTTCAACAATGGAATAGCCGGTGCGTGTGCACAAGGAAGAAGAATATAGACTCTGTTTGTGCAGCAAGGGTACAATCTTTGTTGGCACAAATTAACACTGCAATAAAACTCTCTGGATCACTGACATGAAAAAAGGAATGGCAGCACTGATGGATTACTACTGGGTCTGTGGCCAACAAGCTTACTTGCACCTCCCACCATCATGGAGGGGCTGTTGTTCACTGTCCACACTGCACTCAGTGCTATTAGCAATCCCAGAAGAACACCTTAAGGCGGGGTACTGCCTGCAGAGGGGCCAACGTGCTTTCCCACAGTCAATAATTAAGATAAGAGCATGGTACCACACCTGACTAGGAAAATGCCAGTTCCAACAACTTCAGAGGATGAAATGGTCAAACGACGTATCCAAGGACTCGTCCACATTGCTTGCTGAAATACCAGAAGAATACAGGCTTTTCAGCTCAGCAGAATCCTTTTTCACATCTTTACTCTTGCCGGGAGGGCAGACTGCAGCCAATGCCAAATGGTTGCAAATAGTGAGATGGGAACTGGTCCAGTTCACGAACGACACAGAGAATGGGTTCAACGTGATCAAGGTCGAGTTATGTGCTTTGAGGCTCATGATAATGCAAAATCGCTATGTGCTGGACATGTTGATGGTGATCGAGGGTGGGGTTGCAAAACATTTGTTAATTCCTGCTCTACATTCATGCCTCGAGAGGATGCAGAGAACACATCACTATCCCACATCATTATAGCTGTCCATTGCCTGGTTCTTCGCATGAAGGAGAAGGAAGGAATACAGAACAGTGATTGGCTGACTGTGGCATTAAGCGGGGCTCCGTCATGGCTAGGAGCAATCGTGACGATGTTAATGTCCATCATTGTGTTCATCGTGGTCATGTTCTACACTTGTCAGCTTGTCCTTCGATGCTGTGCCACTGTGGCACCTGATAGCGCAAGAATGATGATATCAATTGGGGTTCCAAAAGCACCTCGCAAAACAAAAAATATTGAAGTACAAACTGATGTCCCACAGTGTGTGTGAAGTATGAAATGTTCCCCATCCTGTATGTATATGAAGTTGATCCTCTAGACCACACTATCATTTCCCCACCCCCTGATCCAGACAATTACACAGAAGTTTTGGTGGACCTGGCGGAATGCATTTATATGACTTGTTTGCCAGAAGAGTACACGCATAAGGGGGAGAGTTTGCGATCAGTGAGCAGAGCGTGGGTGCCAATAAAGGGGACTCACCATATGTGGATGCAGAGATGGGGGAGCAGAAGCATTCCAGAATGTGTTACTGTAGAAGTAACAAAAGGGGGGAATGTTGGAAAGGGGACAGCCCCAGTCCCGTCCCCCTAGGCACTTTAAAATGAGGCAAGATGTGTTTGAGGCACTGCGATGGGCTAAGGGGGAGGGGAACAGTGAAAGGGATGCCTTCCCATTTAGCAGGACCCCATTTTAATATAATCAAATACAGTCTAACTACATGGTGTGGCTCAAGGCACGAAAAGCATTGCTATTTTGCGTGGATATTAGTAATCATATGTAGAGGGGAAGTCCTGCATGGAAACACACGCGGTTGTGTTGGAAAACACTGCGGTTTTTCTTTCCAGGTTTCTCAGGCTCCTCCGAGCCGGAGGAGCCTGAGAAACTTGGAAAGAAAAACCGCAGCGTTTTCCAACACAATAACATTGTATTTATGTTTGCGGTCGCTTCAAAAGTGACCGCAAACATAAACATAAATACAACGTTTTTAAAGCTGCGGTTTTATTTCTAAGTTTTCCGGGCTCCTCCAGCCCGGAAAACTTAGAAAATAAACCGCAGCTAGTGCTTATTTTAAAAAAAAAATAAATAGCACTTACCGAGATTCAGCTGCAGCTTTCCTGCTCTGGTCTCCGGTCCCCGTCCTCCGCCTACAGCGCTAATGAAGGGAAAGCCACCCAGCGGTAGCTTTTGTTTACTACAGCTGGCTGGCTTTTCCTTCATTAGTGCCGCAAAAGCAAAAGCCAGCACAGGAGGGCCTCCATTTCACAAAATGGATGCGCCCATGTGCTTGCTTTGCGAATTTTGAGCTTGAATAGCTCAAAATTTTACATAGGGAGTTTTAAAACAGAGAATGCCAATAATTTTTTTTTTATGTTGCCTATCTATTTTTTAAATAATATTTTTTACTAGACCATCCCTTTAAAACTTGTTATCCTTACAAGATCGACTTGGCCTTTTCTTCCCTAGTGGGTTTGGCTTCTCTCTGGTGTGAGCGTTTAGGGGTTTGCCTTCAGTTAAGAGAAGCGGAAAATGCAAGGGAGGCCAGAAAGCTAGAAATGGGTCAGGAGTGCAGAAAGAACAGAGTGCTGGCTCTAAGTGAGAAGGCGATCTCTACAAAGCACAGAATCATTTCAGTTTCCCAATCTCTTATCCTTCCATCTACCTCTGGACCCATCTGGGCCTTTGGAGCCTGCATCAATATCCAACAAGGCCCATTGCCAATTGTCTTGAGTCTTCGAGTAGCATGGAATGCATTGCATCAGGAGACTATAGCATTGGTAAACTGTCAAGAGAAAGCGAGAGAGATAGAGAGAGTGAGAGAGAGGCAGAGAGAAAGAGGGAAAGAGAAAGATAGAAAGTGAAAGAACTAGAGACAACAGAGAAGTTGGATGTAATGGCGTCTAGCTATGGAGCATACTTATATTTGTAGTCTTTGATTCATTTTATATATACATGTCCCTGATCTAATTCCCTCCACCATGACAATCGTACCCCTTAATCTGATAAAAGAATCATGCTCTTTTCGATCTGAATATTTTGTTTTATTTAAAATAATAAATCAAGAAATTAAAGGTAGTCCCCTAACTTTAAACGCACGTGAAGTCATCCACAATATTCCACCCAAATACAGGCTATTTTTCTGTGGAAAAGAAACAAAACATCATCTCCTGTTGTCTCTTTTATGTACACATTCACAATAAACACACAAACCCATATGTATAAAAGCAAATATGAATTACTATTCTAGAGAAAAGAAAAAGATGCTATCCAGTGTAAACATACAAATTGACACTGATTGTTAGATTCAAAAAGACAAAACCATTCTTTAAATAAAACTTGAAAAAAAACAACTTACTTTATTGATAAGGGCAGACATCAATCACAAATGCTTGTCATGCCACAGTTCTATTTGGGATATCTAAGGCTTTCACAGTTCCTACATTGTTGGAGAAAAGCCTTATTAAGGTTAACCTACCCAGTCTTTCAATTTCAATTATCAGTCATAAAGACGAGATGTCTTGTATTATATTTCCCTGTTAAGTGGCAGAGCTTATAGACATGGTACCACTAAGATGTTTTCTTTTTTTATTGTTTTTTGGTTAAATAAATGTATTTACCTTAAAAATGCATATAAACAAAATGTACACATTTAAAATTCCATTAAAAAAGAAAGGAATAACAGAATATTTACAACTTCCAATTACCAATTCAAGTCTTATGGAATCACAATGGATACAATTCAAACACATAAGTAAATTGTAAAAAAGACAATTGTACTAGTCACCTCATTTAAGATCCATTCTAAAATGATGTATTATTTCATACCGTCTAGGATTAAAACCTACTCTTCCATGTGCAAACAGTTCATATTCTAAAGGTAATACAGCATAAAAAAAAATGAAATTTCAAGTTCATCCAGGCAGGTTTTCTGTATCCCTTAATCACAATCCATTAAACTACAGTACGACCGCTATAGCGATTGAAGTAGGCTGTCCACTGAGACATTTAGTCCAGAAAGTTTCACAAGTTTCCACCAACAATTTGTTCTAACAACAATTTCTTACTGTGCAATATTCTATGGTGCTTCAATGAAGGACGGGTAACAAGAAGGTGCTCCAAAGCATCTAAAACCATGAGATTACAAAATGTAAACTTCGCCTCCTCCTCTGCAATCATTTTGCGTGTCAACATAATCCCCCCTGTTAGGTACAAAATCCATCTAAATCTGACAAAGTTGTACCTAACCTTAGGACAGGGAAAGATCTTAAGAAAAGATGACTTCTTCCATGGGTTTGTGTTCTGATACCAAGTGTCTCAAGCTCACATGTCCATGAAATGTATTTGTCGTGTTACACCAATGGCTATTTAAAAAGCTTTTTTTGACCATAGCAGGTCCCTTTATTATTCATCCTTAGTCAAGTTACAATGGCCCAACGTGGTTTCGAATCTTTCTTCAAAATGTTTAATAACTGGTACTTTGTCGTTCCTTAAAAGATCACCCAGATCCTCATCTAGGGTATTACATGCAGGACTTGGAAACTCACGATAATGGGCCAAAGTGGTCAACTGGCCAAGAGCCTTTAGAGAGTTTAGAGAGTTTAACCCTAACTCAAACCTGATGCCATCAGTTTGTAGTGTGTTAGGAATACCAAACACACTTCCCCATATCAAACCTTCCAAGGATCCTAGTTCTACCCCATACATAGGTTTCGGTATAAACTTCCCCGAGTAAAACCCAAGAAGCGGTAGACACGTACATTTGCAAACGCCACTCTTAATAAGTCTCATTTGAGTAATGAGTGAGGCTACTATTTGTCACAGTAATGCTTCATGAAAACATTGTCCATTTTATTTACAATCGGAAATCCCAAGTACACCATATATTTTTCACTTTTTCTAAAGTGACTTTATTCAGTGTCCAACTCATTCTTGTCCCTTTCTTTTGATTAGTGATAGATAGAATTTTAGTTGACCGGTTTGATAGACCAAAATAAAATTGTTGGCATAGGCTAACCAACAGGCTCTCATTGAACCTATTGTAGGAGGGCCAAGGGCAACCAGGTCCAAAGCTTCCCCTATGTCAGAGACGTACAGAAAGAACCCCCTCTTGATTTAACCGCACCTGTACATTGGATCCCTCATGCAGCATTAACAACAATTTAAAAAGACCCTCAGGGATTCCCCAATCTTTGGGTTTTTTCACCAGGCGGTTACATCTCACTAAGTCGAATGCAGATGACACGTTGATAGCCGCCAAGTGAATAACTTCATATTATTTGTCACACACTAAGTCCTAGCAGCATTTGATCACAAAACCATTCAAGCTGATTCTGTGTAGTTTCCTAAAACCGGTTTCGTATTTATTTAGTCTACCAGCCCCTACCACCCACTCTTACAAATGCTTTAACAATAGGCTCACACAGATTTTAGTATCAGCGTCCAATATTGTGATAGGGTGGTAGTTCTTGGTCTCTGATCTTAAACCACGCTTAAAAATAGGTATTCCGAATGATGGTCTGACAGGATTTGGGGAATCACCCATTTCTCATAATATCATGAAAAACATTACTGGCTATGTAGCTGGAACGGATTATTGTGGCCATTGAAGAGATAATTTGACATATGGTTAGGACCTGGTGCCCTGGAATTACTGCTGCCAAAATAATACAATGTATGTCTTCCAATTTCAACTTTTTTCTCCAAGGTTAATATACAAGCAATTTCCTGCCTAAAAGGGGGACCTGTCCAGGGACGTCATTTAGGCGTTGCCAGAGGTTGCAACCTCTAAACACCTCCCCCCACAACCCTCAAAAAGAATGTTTTTGTAATGCAAGCTCCTGGGCTGTGGCCAGCACCATGTGGCTCTTTACTTCCAGAGTGGCTGGCTTTCTTGTTCAGGCCCCTTAAAAAAGATCGAAAATAAGAACAGGAGTGCCACAGGTCTAACACTTTTAGCGCTGACCCTACATAAGAAAGAATAGGAATACCAAATAATGTGTCTTTCTGGAATTCTATACAATAATTGTGAGACTCATTAAAGGTTTATTTCAGGCACACTTCAGAGGGTGAGTCACTGATTTAGTCTGTTCTTAAATGCCTCAACTCAGCCTTTCATCCTTCTGAGGTCGATAAATGAGTACCAACACAGGTTGGGTGATATTGGGTGTATATTTTTTCTATATAAAGCGCTTAAGCGTAAGTGCTATATAATAACACATCATTATCATTTGGTCATGGACGTCTGCTTGCATTCACGGTAATTTGGTAAAATGGGCCTATACACACTGATTTTAATGATACATATGGCGAACCATTCTTGTATGAAATGTACATCACATTATAGTGATATTGTAACCATATTTTTCGTAGTGTCCAAGGCTATGTGATGCCCCTTCTAGTTTTGTCAATGGCTGAAAGGTCGTGTTCCATCGCTTCCCGCGATATCACTTCGGGGTGGGGTCAAATGACATCACGTCCTGTGATGTCATCAGCGGTCAAGGGTCATGTGATGTTACTTTCGCTACCCCTGGCATCTTGGTGAAATGACGTCCCTGGACCGGTCTCAGAATAAATGGACTTGATGTGTGTCACCTAGCTTCAGCTGCAGCATTAACCATCCTTTCAGTCTGACATGACATCACCGCAGTGACTGTTCTCCAAAAGATAAAAACGCAGCTGATGCCAAGAATTGTTCGAAAAGGAAGTGTCCTCTCATAACTGGGTCTAAAATCCCACTGTAATATACCAGAGGTTTGTACCCCAATGTGGTTCTTTGTGTAAGCACTGCTATCATTACTGACCTATTTGTGTATGAAAACAAATACAATTCCTCACCATAATTGGGAATCCCTAAAACTGGGGCTGTACAAATTGTTTTTTTTCAATTCCTCAAATCCTTCCTTCATTTCTTCTGTCCATTTTAGATTTATTTTACCAACTTTCTTTAATGCTTGCAGAAGTGCCTTTGTGTATGCGCTATAATCAAACACCTAGGCTCTAATGTGCAAGAACACATAAACTGTTGCATCTGTCTTACTTTGTTCAGTTTTGATGTTTTCATGATTGCCTCAGCTCTCTCAGGTGTCACTTTCTTTTCTTCATGAAAAATGAACTGAGAAAAGTATAACAACTCTTCTTGACAGAACTGTAACTTCTCCTTGTCCACCTTATATCCTTTACTTGCTAAAATTGTCATTAATTGGATAGAGTCTTGTCTACACTCATCCTTTGTTTTACTGCAAATCAATAGGTCATCTACGTATTGTATCACAGCACTTTTGAAATCAATACTGCGCAGATCCATATGTAGAACTCTATTAAAGATCAATGGAGACTCAGAGTACCCTTGAAGCAAACAAGTGTGTTTTAGCCTTTTTTGGCAAAATGTAAAAGAAGTCAAGTCTTGGGAGTCCTTATGCAACAGGATCGAGAAAAATTTATTTTTCAAATCGATCACCATGAAGTATTGAGCTTCTACTGGGATACTACACAATATTGTTGTGAGATTAGGAACTAAAGGAAACTCAGCATCTACAATCGTGTTAAGAGATCTCAAATCCTAGATAAATCTCCATGATCCTCCTTTAGATTTTTTTATCGGATACACTGCGGTATTACACAGTGACTCAGATGGTACCAGAATCCCCTGATTCATCAGTGCTGAAATACTCTGAAATATACTTTCATCAGCTTCTCGAGACATGGGGTACTGTTTTGCTCGAGGTAGAATTGCTCCTGGCTTAAGCTTTATTTTAACCTCTCCTATCCCCTTTAATAAACCTATGTCATAGGCCTGTGGTCCATAGGGCACTTGGCACCTTTTCAAGATCCTGATGAAAATCGCTGGTTGCTGGCGCATCATCGCCATTCTTTGTGAAACTTCTCTTTTCTCTATCCGTATCTAGTATATAAGTCTCATGAAGAACACTACTTCATCATCGCTTTGGTTTTCTGTGAACATATCGTTATTAGTTATGTCAGTCAGTCTGTACCCCTCCTCTAGAGCTATCAATGTTCTCCATGGTCTGCCCTAATCATCTAGCCCTTTGAGCATTGCCATTTCTATTCGTTATAGCTGCTTTCAACTCTATAGGAATAGTCTGTCCACCCTCCTCATCCATAGGTATTTGTGGTCTAAATAAAAACTCATCAGGTATTCTCACAATCTTTCCTACCAGACCAGGTAGCAATGTCAGCAAAATGCTTACTCCATTTAGAAGAATCTCTGGATCTACTGGAACAACGTGCAGACCCACTTGCCCTGTGAACACCACTACTAACTCTCCCATGTTAAAATAGTGTATTCCTGGTGTGGAACACACTATTCCTTGATAAGTAAATGGAATCATCATATTAAGTCTTGTCATTAAACCTCTTCCTAAAATGTTAACCAATGTCTGTCGTGAATATAACAGAGGAACAGACATGTCACGTTCTCCTATGGAGGCTTGTAATTTATCAGTAAAAGGAACTCGACTCGTAGCTCCAGAGAACCCTTGAGCATTCATGGCAATACCTGACATTGGATATTTTCCCTCTCGCATACACAAACGAGTTTCTCCAGTGTCTACAAGAAAAGAAAAGGATTTGCCTCCTATTGTTACATCAACCCTTGGTTCCTCTTGGGGGTCTGGTGTCATAGATAGTACTGAACACATCAAGTCACCCTGTGGGCTTGTGGGTGCAAGCTCATCCCTGTCCCTATGAAAGGGGTTCCTCCCACCACAGTGACACCTCCTGTTATATAGGGACTTTTTGCAACTGTCCCTGTGGTGAATTAATTTGTGCTTGTCCCTGCTGTGGCACCTGCTGTACGTGTGGCACTTGTGTCTGATAAGATGTGTGATCTTGGGCAAATCCCTCTCTGTTCTGTGTGCTGTATGGCGGAGGATAAGCTGTACCCCCTCTGGAAAATTGGCCATTGTGTACATTCCCTTGGCTCTCAAACATGTGTGCAATTTGTCCTGTCATTCCACAATTCCAACATACTGGAGGAACCCTTCTGTTAATCCTTGCTTGGTTGTATCCTTGGTTATATGCTCCCTGAGCACTCTGGTTCTCATTCTGTGTGTTTTGAAACCCATCTTGGTTATTCTGAAATCCGCCTCCTCTTCCCTTATAACCCATACCTCTGCCTCTTGGTGTAAACCTGTACCCAACTTGGTCCATCGGGCATGGATTATTTGCCTGTGATGTAACCATTGTTTTCTGCATTACCATTCCTTCTCCGCTTGTCAATACCACTCCTTCTATGGCATATTTGACCACTTTTTCTGAACTAACTTGGCTTCCTCAATTTTTCTATTCTCATCTTTCTTCTTGTTCTTTTCTTGTAATAGCTGGCAATGGTGTACTATTGGCAACTGCATCTCGCCCCAACTATTTTTTAATCTGTCTCTGTACTGGCTCAGGCAACCCCTGACATAAAATGTGGTAAAATAATGCCACTGTCTTTTCCCTCGGCTCGCAAGTTTCAAGCTATCATTTCCCCTGAATAACCTGAATGTAAAAAATTGGCTCTTCATCTTCTTTCATTTTTCGTTTCATAATTGCACCCATATCTGTTGTGTCAGGGTACTGTACCCTGAGAGCCCTCCAAACATCTGCCGTACAATTATTGAATGGTGGTCCATCATGCGCTGTCTTCTGTGCAGTCACACTTGAATATCCCATTTTTCTCCATATGTCATCAGCCCTCTCTCCAAGAATGGCTGCCAGGGGACCTTTTATGTCCCCTATGACCAGCATATTTCCTCCTGTCGTTTTCTCTAATTTGTATATCAATTTCCCAGCCCCCGAAGTCAAACTAGGGAGCTTACACTTTAAGTTATCCTTATACATCTGTATCCATGAGATATATTGCGGTCTTGCTCCACCTTTTTCTAACAGGGGAAACTGCGTAAACACCATCCCATAGTGGGATCCCACTATTAGCCTATCCATGGCAGGAATAATCGTCCTTGTCTGTCTTCTTGTTGGCAATGACCTTAAACTGCTTACATGTGATGGAGACTCTCCCTTCTCACTATGTGATCGTTCTCGGGGATGCTCAGGATATGCTATGGGATATGGTGTTCTATATTTTGGCTCTTCCAAGTCCGACCATGTCACTTTTTTATCCATTTGCGAGCTTCATTTAGGGGTGCACACACTTCCCCCTTCTGCCCCAAGACCAGACTATCTTTCCTCGTCTGACCTGTCTAGGCCCCATCTCATCTAGTGGGACTATCATCCTCCTCACCTTTGTCTAGGTTCAATCTGCTAAAAGAAAAGGCTCGACGTTCATCACTAAACAAGTTTCACTGTTCACTTTGTGACTGAGGTACTGGGCATCGATCATCGTTCCCTCGTGTTTCAAACTCACTATCTCATCTTAACTGTTGATAGACCTTATCAATCCTTTCTCTGATGGTCTCTTCATCAAATATTTCTTCTTCTAGCACTACTCTAGATTCTGCTGGCATTGCTTCCTTTATCGGGAGAATCTCTTCCACTCTATCCCATTTTATTTCTGGGCTCTGACTCATTTGTTCCTTTCAAATAAGACTAGCTTCCAAACCTTTGCTGTCTCCTCTTTTGCTCTATTTCTTCATCTATTTCCCTTTACTTTCTTGCATCCCTTCTAACCCTGTGTTCCTCTTGCCTTCGTTCTTCTCTCCTTACTCCTTCCCTTCTTTCCTCTTCTTATGTTCGTTTCTGTAATATGTTGTGCCTTCCTCTGTGTACTTCTTCCTCTTCTCTCTTTCTTTCCTTTCTACCCCTCCCTCTCTTCTATCACTCTCTGTCTATTGTCATACTGTCTTTGTTCCTCTGCCTGTTCTTCAATTTTCTCTTGTTCCTCCTGACATATCTGTTCTCGTCGCTCCCTACTTTTCCTTCTCTGTTCATCCTCTTTCAATCATTTCTCTTCTTCATTATCCTTACATTCTTGTTCATTCTTATCTTTTCTAAATTCCTTGATACTTTTCCCATCTATCTTGAGTAATATCTGTCCTCCCATCCATTTGTTTTGTACGAGCACTGCTTTGTCTGCCTTATCTTTTTCTCCCTTCTATCTATTGATTTCCCTGTCTATTTCTGTCAACAAATTCGACCACTCACTTCTTCCTTGCTTGTCTTGTATGAGTTTAAAAATATCTTCCTTTATTTTATTCTCTTCCGGACTATCATCACTATTATAAGTGGGGGGGGACATATATCAGATCACTGTACCTAGTTGCTGCTCTTAGTTCCTTTAAAGGATACACTCCTATCTCTTCCATAGCAACACTCTTTGCTTCAGTCAAGGTAAGGGGAGCTGAGGGCTCAACGCCTTCCCCTTTATTCTGATTAATCATCCACTCCTCAGGTGGTGGGCCTTCTCTTTCCGCTTGATACATCTTCCAAAGCTCTAATATTGCTAATCTTTTCTCTAATTTCTTTCCTGCATATACAGTGTGCAAGCATGTGGTCATGTATTGCAAAACCACTCTTGACACTGATCCCCCATGTGGCCACAGCATGAACATTTTGGCTGCTGTGCCCTTTACCCAGTTTACTGTTTGAGCTTGGGCATATGTTTTGGCAGTGTCTTGCATAGGTGCGCGAGAGGAGTATCCCCATACTGACAAGTCTCAATTGACTGTCAACACTTACCAGATCATTAAATAAACCTTTTACCTTGGCTTAAATCACCACTTTTAACGTTTTAAAACAACAAATATGAACAAGTACCGTCGATCGCTGCTCAGCCCTCTTATTTCACTGCCCTATCTATTCTTTTGATTGGTGCCAAAAGTTCTGCTACACTTATCTTTATCCACTGTTACTTCTTCACATTTTCTATCACTCTTTGATCCATTTACACATTATACACACTGTAGTCACCTCTTCTTTCGCCTTTACTTTTTACCCTATACCGAGTGTGAGACATTACCTTACATGGTCCTGATCTGTGGATTTTATATTTCTCTTTACTCGTGTTCGAGTTTGAAATGTCTCCTTCTAATTCTCTTGAATTAGGACACTTAGGCGGTCTCTCTTATCTCTACAATTATTTCCCGTAACTCAAAATTATTACAATCCCATCCCTTTATTTGCCATTCCCCTTGGTCTACTCACCATTCATTAATCAACTTGAGGCCTTCGGTATCAACTCCTCCAATCCGACCACTTTGCCTTCAGTCCGCAGAGCGTTCATGGAAACCGGGCAGGGATTTCTTCAAAGGGGGACCTGCCCACCATGTTGATTCTTCCTGCAAGTTTATTTCTATTGGCCGCTCTCCACAGGAAACTCTGTCTTCTTCCAGCTAATGGCGGAGGATGCTTCATCGTCCGAAAATCTGGAGCTGAACTAGTTTGGATCTTTAAACCATCCTCTGCTACAATGTGAGCTTATGGCCCTTTAGGAACGTGCATAGGTAATGGATGGGATCACAAAGATACATTCTGAGTTCACATACCAAACCAAATCAGGAAGATGGCACAGTACTGTTTTATTAACAATTATCTAAAACAGGGAGTTAGTACGAACATGAACAGACGTACGCTCAAATTTTCTCTCGGTGATCTTCACACAAAACATAGCTTTTATATCAAAAATATGGCAGAGGTGACGTCATACTACATGGCAATAATGAAAAACCTACTAAAGGTTGGGATTGACTTAAGGGCAACATCTAGGTATATTTTCTATAGGAACTAGGATTGTAATTGGCAGTCCACTATCAGGTGGACAACGTATGTCTACCTCTAAAACATGTCATCTTCAGAAACATTAGATACACAGTTTCTCATTGGTTTTCTAACTATAAGGTCCTTCGTTATATGGACGACTTCAATTGGTTGGCACGCTTGTGCCAGTTCTGGAACATTCGGTTCGCTTAGCAGCACGTAAACCCAGACCAAGGTGCAAGGAGATGGGGCATGACACTACCTCCCTACCCAATAAGCCCAGCATCTCTCATCGCCCATGCCCTCTGCCATGAAGATTGTCTTTGAACTTGGCCCTCCAAAGTATCTTGTCTTTTAGAATACATGGGAGTGAAAGCACTCACTATCCTGTTCTGGCACTCCAAGTTCAAACTCTATTTTCATCCTTGGATCACGTGATTGGAGACCACGATTTGGTCAATTTTGCAGGTTTTAAATGCTATAAATGCGTTCAACTTGGCACGCTTGATGTTCTTTCTTTGCATCTAAACAAGGGATGATTCATCCTTCGCACGTTTGCTCCTTTCCAGAATAGATAGCTGACCTTGGCTGCTTCAGTTTTGACTCTAGGCCAGACAACCTCATCTTCCAGCTCCACGATTCTGCTTATTCTTGCTGTGACACAGATTTCCCTTCCTGCTTCATAGGTCCTGGCTTACTAAATTAATTTTACTGATGTCCAGCTTCTATACAATGGTGGCTTTGCCTGCATTCTAATCACTACATATAGCCATCTTCTATGATGACTTGGTCTACCTTGTGTTTCAGCATCTGTACAATTATTGAATGGCTGATTTTCTGCAGCACTTTGTGCACGTGTAATCTTCTTACTTTATATTTCAGAGTTCACTCGATTCCTTACTTCGTCATTAGTTTTTTAAGGATCCATACATTCTCTTTAGTCAGAGTCGTTGTGCATACTTTTTGTGACATCACTGGCTTCTTTTCACTGCTCCTTCTCATATTCCTTCAGGGAGTTCCTCCCTTAGGTTGTAATCACTTTGGGGTTACTTTTGGTAGGGTTGTCTCAATGGGTATCTTCTTTTAAACACACGCTACCATATTGGCACAACTGCAGGTGTCAAACACATTACAATCTCAGGTCTCCAATATATGTGGGTAAAGGGGCAGGCTTTCCTTCAGAGGCATGCAGCTGCTCCTCTACAACAGCTTGAAAATATCAACTCTTCCATTCTTTGTGATGTCTTTAATAGTCCACAGAAAGAGGGGGAGCCCCTTTCCTTACAAAGGCAACATGCCATAGGGGCTTGATTGAAAGCAATCCTGATTTAAGGAGTCTATACCCTGTTAAGATAACAAGTTACTTGTGCCTTGTTGCATGATACCCAAAATCCACTACAGGAAGTGGGGGAGACAGAAGATAAGAGTACTCCTGAGAAAAGCAAGATGGAGGAACAACCATCTGAGATAGACATTGTATTTCTGTCATCTAAAACGTTGTCATTGTTTGCAAACCCATTGGTTCAACATCTGGGGGAATTGGGGACATGTCTTATCTGTTTGTTTTCACTGGCCTGCGTCGCATCGAGATAGGACTCTTAAGGTTAACAGGTGCCACACTTAGATGGAATTGCAAAGATTAAGCTGTGTCACATCTAGATGGGACTGTGAAGGTTAGCAAGTGCCGCACTTAGATGGAATTGCAAAGATTAGCCTGCGTCGCATCTAGATAGCACTGTGAAGGTTAGCAAGTGCCGGGCTTAGGTGAAATTGTGAATGTTAGCAAGTCCCACACCTAGAAGTGTGAACATTGGCCTGCATCGCAGCTAGATAGATTTGTGAATACTAACATGTGCCACATCTAGTTAGAATTGCAAAGATTAGCCTGTGTCGCATCTAGATAGGACTTTGAAGGTTAGCAAGAGCCGCACTTAAATGGAATTGTGAATGTTAGCAAATCCCACACTCAGTACTGTGTATATTAGCCTGGTGAAGCAGAATCCAGGCACAGCCTCCATACCTGCCTATCATATGCAGAAACCCACTTACTGTAGAACCAGCACCTTGCCTACTTCACAGGACCCTCAACTCTAGGTATAGCCTCCATCTTTGTCTGTTGTATGGTGAAACATAATGCATTATGAGACCTGCCCTCTGCCTGATCACAACGGGTACCTAACTCTAGGCACTTAGGCAAACTGAGATTGCCAGCTTTGAGACATAAAACCCACTAACCAAAAAAGCTCAAATTCTGCATACCTAACTCACACAGAAACCTACACAACGACCTATCGCGCAGCAAGACGCACACACTTCGCCACACCGCAACAACAAACAAACAACACATAAGCTGCAACAACAGCACACGAGGCCTGACTTTGATCCGATAATCGCACCAAAGCTCAGCGCACAGTGTATACCGAACTGAAGCCGCCAACAGGGCACCACCTCTCTCACAATCCTACTCCCTCTTCACCTTACTAACCAACCCACCTTCTCGTTTACAGATCCGCCTGAGCGCCTGGGGACCAATTCCGTTGGTGACGGTGTGCTATACAAATACCTTTAAAATGACATATCATAACATTGTTCCTTCCCAAGGACTTAGTTTTACAGCCATCTCTGCCCTTTTGCTTAAAAAGGTCTCCCATTTTCATCCATACAAGGGGCTTGTTTTCACTTTCACTCAAAGTCCTACTCATTTGGAAGATCTGTCCCATTTACTGGATGCCTGTAGTGAAGGGTCGATCTTTTTCAAATATGTAGAGGTGATCCATGGACTTCTCCAGTTGCATTCATTATTTATTACAAACTTCAGATTTCGAATTTGATGAAGACAGATTCCCGTTCAGTAGTTGGTAGTTCAGCCAATTGAAATTATTTGGCTCTTTATGTGGTTCTTTATTAATTAGACACTTTGTAACAGACTGCTGGTTCGTCATTTTCTTGGCGTCAAGACAGATGTTTTCAATATCCTCACATGATAGGACTTTGATGAGTGAGTTGGGGGGTAATGCCATGATTACTTACTGGCTATCTGCTTTACACTGAGTCCAATGCTTCCTGGCAACAGTCCACTTTCCATACACCATCCCATGTAATAACCAACCTTTGTGTATGCTTAAGTGGTAGACATACAGGGGGATTTAGGAGCAGGGGTAGGGCTATTTAAGTCTCCTCTGGTAGTGGTTCTTAATTGAAACAATAAAGAGCTTTTTTAAAGCTATGGGCTTTGTGCATTGTCTTGGAAGGTGAATGTGGCTCACAGGTTGGTACTGTGGTTAGGAAGAGTCATACACAATATGATGGAAACTTTAATTATTTATGTTTTTATTTATTTATATATAGGAGCAACAATGCTCTTTTGATCACAAAAGTGCATACAATAGATAAGAAATCAGATATGACAGGCAGCAAAGTGCTTCTTACAATGGGGTGAGTTTGAGGGACATTCTGACCAAATTGTGATGGGGAGTAAATGGAACAGTCACCTGTGACAATACATAAGTGCACATACATATAGTACGGACAAGCAACATAAGACATTTTTAAGTGCAGATAGGTGGTACGACCAGCTGTACTTGGGATGTGACCATGATGGGTGAAGTGCTAGATAGGAGGCAGAGGAAGTGAGAGACAGAGGCAGGTTAGAGGCTAGGGACAAATGTTAGCTAGAAGGCAGATGAAAGGTAGGTTAAGAGGGTAACTCAGAGGCGAGGAGGTAGGATTTTAGCTTGGTTTTGAACAAATCCATGTGGACTGTTTCTCGAATGTCAGAGGGAAGAGAATTCCATGCAAGTGGAGCAAGAAGAGAGAAAGAGTGGAAGTGAGCGTAAGCATAGGGAGGGCAGGGAGCCACAAGGGTAGTGGAGAAGGCTTATAGAGTTGGATAAAGGAGGATAGAAACAGTGGTGTGTTACTCTGAATAGATTTGTGAACCAGGAGAAGAAATGTAACTCTTATTTTGCATCATCATCCATCCAGCATGGTGACGGTACAAGGAAGTAGGTGTGAAATGAGGAAGTCCTGGTAGCAAAGTTAATGATCTTGTTGAGAGCACAGAAAGCATAGTTGGGGAGGCCAAAGAGGATACTGGCACAGTAGTCCAGTTTAGAGAAGACAATAGTGGTTACGAGATGCTTGGCGGTGTTGAAAGAAGGCGGTGCCTGATTTTCCTAATATTTAGGAAGTTGAGTCGAGCTGTTGTTCCAGTTTTAGAGATGAAAGTAGAGAAGTGTCATAGATGACTCTGAGGTTCCTAGCTGAAGAAGAGTAGGGGAGAGTGTCATGTGGGAACTGCATAGGCAGAGGAAGAGATGAGCGAGAGCTTTTGTCAGGGAAGAAGAGTGCCTCTGTTTTGGTAGATTTTAACATCGGAGAGTGCAAAACCATCCAATATTTAATGGAAGAGAGACAGTTGGATATTTCGATAGAGAGAAAAGAGGAGAGTTCAGGAAAAGCAAGGAGGATTTGTCGTCCGTGAAGAGTTGGTACGAGAACCAACTGGACATTTCTATTGCAAAAGATTTGTCGACATTAAAGTACTGTGAACTAAATTAATGTTTTAAACCTAAACCATGAATAGAAAACAATGCATGTGTTGTTTTTTGGTTGGGGTGCTCTTTTTGTAGGCCCGTATACACACAATGTCTAACAGGTGTATATTTTTCGGACTTTAAAATAACACGTGAATCAGGGCCTTCTTCACTAGATGTCAATCAGAAGCCACTGGAACAGATGTTTTCACAGGAATTGGTGAGGTCCTTGGATTTCCATTCAAACAGTTGGCCTCATGCAGTCAGGATCATCACCATGCATGGATGTACGTATTTCAGTGATCGGTAATTGTGGCTGTGAAATCCACAGACAGATAACAAACACACAGATGGTTTGTCTCTGCATGTTTTTACTCATCCATTCCATTTACTGTCCTCATCAAAATTAGGAAAATACAGGTATGTAAATACACTAAAATAAGAGTGGTTCCAGGAGTGCCGTGAAATGCCAGGTAACATCAGAGAAAATGGCATTAAATGACTGTTAACCCTACTAATATTACTCAAAGTGGTTTCACATGAAACACCTGGCCATGATGGCATCACTAAGAAGGTAGAGAACCCATAGAGCATGAGTCCTCCCATCAAAAGCTGTCCTTTCATAGCCTTAGTGCTAGCATGTGACATCTCTATTACGTGTGTTCACTATATGGAGTGATGGCTACTCAAGTGAAGTGATGATTACTCTGATGTCGTCAATAGTTCCCTGAAATTGATGTAAATAACATAATGTTATTTAAACAGCTCTAGTGAATAAAAATTGCTGCATTCTATGGGTCTATATAGTATACTCAACCCGTTTACCTGTGGCGTATTAGAGTGGTGGCAGGCATGGTTGTGCTGATGCTTGCTGTGATAGGTACTGTAAACCCTGTGGTTTCTGAAAGCTTCACCCTTTGGACAACAAGCCGACACCTGAAATATAGGTAGGTGAGTTTTAGTGTGGATGGCTATCCATTTCGAGTACTCTGTATTATGATATAATTCCCCTACTCATGAGGGATTTCCACCTCATATTATTACACTATTTTTCCCCATATTGCTCACCTAATGCGTTTACGCTGTTTGTGCTGCTAGGCTTCAATATCGTATGTCATGTTCCTCGAGCTGCATTAGGGTCATGGAAAGTGACATCTTATTCTGTTAGAGATAATAGTAATTACGTATTAGGTTAGAATCTAAGTATGAGATGACCTATGTGCTGCTAATGCGGAGTAAGGAGAAATTTACTACGGCTCACCTGCGCCTGTGTTTTGCAAAACTCGGTTACAGTGTTACAGCCGCGTCCATGTGCAACAGAATCCTCGTTGCTAGGCGACTACCGTATTGTGAGCGGCGTGTCTGCTAAGTAAACATGCTCACGTTCACATTCAGAGCATTATGGGAAATTAAGTGCATAAGGCTGATTCTATATTAGTTCAGTCTTGTTGATGAGTTAAACAAGAAAATGGAGTACACACTACTGAAAAGATTTCAATGTGAAAAGTACAGAAACTGGTTGATACATATTATAGTTCAATTTTCATATTGATTTAAACCGAGGTGGAATAAGTTTTCATCTGTGTCGAGTAGTCGAAATAACCACTGGGAAAAGGTAATGAGCAGTTAATGTTCTTAATCAGTTGCCATCATTCCATATTGGTGAATAAAGCAGATTAAATTTAACAGTTTAGAACAAATTATCATCATACATGGAATTAATTCTTCAAATTGTGGTCAACTCATAAGCATCATGTTGTAATATTTCAAACCAAGATCTTGTACATGAAAATTATTCTCAATAAGGCAATCCACATTCTGTAGTATGAGTGTCTCAATTCTTAATCATGTACAGTAAACTGACCATCAAATAATAATACTGTTTCATAATTGATGATCTATTATACAGTGACACCATAGTGTCATGTTATCCTCATAGGTAGCACTGAGCTGATCTGTCCTCTTTGTGGGCATTGATTTAAAGAAATGCATTTAGAGAAAATTCTTCATTCATCCCTCAAGGTTCTAGGGATTCCAGTCTATGAATCCAAAACATTTCTCGACGCGATAGAATCTGATGCATCTTGCCCCCTCGTGGTGGTCTTGTCACCAATTCAAGAATTACAAACCTTAACTGTGAAATTGTGTGGTGTTTGTTTAGGAAATGTCTGGACACTGGAGATTTTAAATTTTTTGTTCGGATGTTTGATTTGTGTTCTGAAATCCTATCTCTGACCCTCCTCGTAGTTTGTCCTACATAATATTGTCCATATGCGCAAATTAATGCATACATTGCCCACTTGCTGTCACACGTTGCATAGTCATGGAGTCCAATTTTTTGTCCAGTGTATGGATGTCTCATGAGTTTGCCTTTCTGAACATTATTAGAGTGGCAACAGTTCAGACATGGGAATGTTCCCTTCACTGCTTTGGAAAGAAATCGCTTTTTGGGTTTGGACATTTTTTCAGCTTTCACTAAAGCATCTCTCAAATTGCGGCCTCTTCTGTATACCATCTATGGTTGATTTGGAAACAGTGTACATAATTGTGAGTCTAATCTTGTTATTTTCCAATCTTTCGTAACCATTCTTCTAATTTGTGTGCTCTGTTGTGAAAATTGCGATGAGTATATTAAGGGAAATTCATCTTTCTGAGCCTTATTACCTGGTTGTAGTAATTCTGTTCTTGTTTTTTGTCTGACTTTAGTGACTGCTCGCAACAGAGAGAGTCTCTTCTGGGAAGCCTCTTTCTTAAAAGCGTTTGATTTGTTCTACCTCCCCACTTGTGTATGATTCTTCTTCGGACACAATCCGTCTGATTCTCAATAGTTGACTCAATGGGAGATTGTTTTTGAGATGTTGTGGATGGTGGCTAGTGTAGAATAGGCTGTTATTGACATCTGTTGCTTTCCTGAAGATGGTGGTGTGTAGTTGATTGTTCTTCGGGATAACCTTGACATCCAGAAAATTCACCTCTCGTGTGCCTATTTCTAGGGGGAATTTAATCTTGGGGTTGCAGTTGTTCAGGTACCTTAGGCATTCTTCGATTTCAGCTGATGACATCACTGGCAGGAACACCATAGATGTATGAAAAGCTGCAATGATATGTTATGATGGGTTATTTATAACACGCTTAATACCCAGAGGTTTCTAAGCGTTGACCCGGGGATCAAACCTGTAGTGCTCTGTGTCATCTGTTTCTAAGACGAGCATGTTGGCCCTGAGCTATCCTTCAGAGACAATAAGCATAAAGAGTTACACATTTAGAAATGGCTACAATGGCACACAAAATGTTTTTTTAGTTACTTTGGATGAAAAATAAATTGCCATGAAATAAGTTAAAAAGAGAACCATGACCTGTAATTTAATGAGGCATTAGAAAGTTAGCCATGTTCGTTACCATAGTGAAGCACAAAAGGTTGTAAGTGATTCAGAGTAGAAAGTGGCATGGACAATGAAGTTGTGCAGAGAGTGGACCGCAGTAGCATGTGATTAGATGGAGCAAGGATGTCAACACAGGGCATGATAACACATGACTTAGTTAGACAGAAGTGTACAAGCAACAGATAGCAAGAGACGGTGCTTTATCGATAACATGTTTCTCTCCAAAAGGTCAAGAGAACCACTGTCTTACTACTCCCTGTATGTTAAGAAAATGTTAAACGAATTGATTGTTCTGTCGGGGAATACTCAACCTGATTGTTTCCTTGTAATGCATTGAAAATAGCTGACTTTGTTACCTGTTTTAAGACAAAATGGCAGAGTGGACTTTTTGCTTCAACAATTTACTGCCATGACTAGAACAAATGGAATCAGCCTTGACTAAATTGGAAAGAATTTGTACTGCAATCTTGCAGAATTTGGATGAATGTCAACAAACCCTTAGAATTTGAATGAATGTCAACAAACCCTTATTGGTAACCCGAATAAAATTAAAAGAAAAATCTACATCCAAGATTGGACATGCACACAGGATGAAAGACTGAAATGTAGATCTTAAGGGAAACCAATAGGAGAAACTTGCAAGTTAAATACCATACCGAAATATCTGCAGGCGTTCCCAAATAATTTTTTCAGAGATCAATTTCTGAAATTTCATTTGAACTTATATCCCACCAAAGAAACTTTCAAACTGAAAAAATCAGATCAAGATTCGATGATTTGTAGACTATGGGCCTTATTACCAGGAGGGCGGTAAGGGGTTAACGGCACCGGTAAAGGTGCCGAATCCGTTAATCCCTTACTGCCCTATTACGAGGTCTGCTCGTGGGACCCACTCAGGACGCCTGGTTTTAGCAGACGTCCTTAGCGGGTCCCGCGAGCGGCCCAGCATGCTAACAACGGGCCCATCATTAACGGGCCTGTTGTTAGCATGCTCTCCATTCCCATTGAGCCCTATAGGGGCTCAAATGGGAATGGGGATGGACCGGGTCCGCGTTCCCTGAATGGGGAAATACCAGGCCTTCCAAGGTCGGAATGGCCCGGTATTTCCCCATTCAGGGAACCTGGACCCGGACCCGAGTTTGGGGGTAGCCATGCCCTTATTAAGGGTATAGCTACCTCCAAACTCGTAATGAGGCGCTATGTCATGAAAGGGATTGTATGGAAACCTTAAATCATTTGGTAATGGACTGCTCAGCAGTAGAGCATCAGAGGCACAATCTAATGACAGAAGTGATCATTAAATTTGGCCACAGATCTAAAGAACAAAGGTGGAAAATGTTGCAGTCAGGTGAAAAACTCACAATAACATTGGCCCTAGTAACATTTTTCATCATTATCTTTCAAAGTATATCTAAAATACAAAAAAACAGATTGAATTATTGAATGTAATAATATTTGGATTTTCTTTTTTCGTTTCTCTCTGTTGCTTAACGTTTTTGTCATGATCTTCGTATCTCCTTTTAAATCATTTTCTTGTCTGATATTCCATTTTCATGTTTATTTTTTTTTTTACATGTACAGGTTTTGACATTTCATTTGCAGTATGCATGCAGCTAATACTACTGTTCAATATATTTTTATTTTTCACTCATACTCATTGTTTGTCACAGTTATTTTAGCTGTGTGCCGGTTTGGTGGTCCTTTTAGTAGCCCTGATTGTGTCCATTTTTAGTCATGTGCGTGGTTCCTTACATGCATGTGTGAGTTTTGTTGTGCTTTTGTGGGGTCAGTATACACATGTGGCAGATCCATGGTGATGTATGTAGTGTGAGTTTGGGTGTGCACGGTCAAAGGGAATATCGTTTGACATGTGCAGCATAAGTGTTTATTGGCCCTCACTGTGTTTGTGAGTGCGGTGGGTGGGGGCACTGTGGGAGTGTTGCATTTTCACAATATTGGCACTTGGTGACCTTGATGCTGTGTGACACACATCTACTGCTTTCCACTTCACCAGCATATGTTTCTGCTGTTAACATTGGCTCTAGTGTTGGTCGACCTCTTGCACTGGCATACACTATTGCCATTTCTTTGTATTTACACATTGGCTGACCTATGCAGCTGTCTCGGTGTGTGGTGCACTGTCTGATTGCCATGTCCTTCACACATGGGAGAAACAGTGATGTGTTTCTTTGGTTACCTATTCTAGTAATAGCACCTCATTCAGGCTCAGGCTGTGGGACACCAGGCTAGTGTATGTTCATGTGGCACACCTTGAAGCTGGTTTTCATGCTGTCATTGTAGGAATATTTGTCTCGGGTGATTCTAAACATGAAATTGTCAAGTGGACAGCAGGACCTCCCTTTGACATTGACTTGTTACATGTGCATGTTGTGAGATGGCTGCGGACAGCAATTCAGTTTGTGCAGCTGCCACACTCATGGATATGGCTGTAGTGTATGCATTTATTTTGGTTTACAGGATGCATGTACCAGTGTACATTCAGGTTGGTGTCAGAACACGGCAGTCAAGGTGCACGACACACCATCGATGGACTGATGATGTGTCACTATGTCAGCGGGAAGCATGCGGGTGATATCCTGTCTGGAGAGGGCTGCCTGCAGGCTGGGGTCACAGGTGATGGGGGCTGGGGGGTGCCATGTGGTGGGGGCTGCCTGCAGGTTGGCGTCATGAGTGATGGGGGCTGGGGTGTGGGTGTCCCATGTGGCGAGGGCTGCCTGCAGAGTGGCGCCCTGGGTGATGGGGGCTGGGGTATCCCATGTGGTGGGGGCTGCCTGCAGGGTGGCATCATAGGTGATGGGGCTGGGGTGTCCCATGTAGAGAGGGCAGCCTGCAGGGTGGCGTCATGTTTGATGGGGGCTGGTGCATTCCATGTGGAGAGGGCTGCCTGCAGGGTGGCATCTAGGGTGAAGGGGGCTGGGGTGTCCCATGTGTAGAGGGCTGCCTGCAGGGTGGCATCACGGGTGATGGGGGCTGGGGTGTCACATGTGGAGAGGGCTGCCTGCAGGGTGCCGTCACAGGTGATGGGGCGGGGGGTGCCTGCTCTGGAGGGGGCTGCCTGCAGGGTGGCATCATGGGTAATGGGGGCTGGGGAGTCCCATGTGAAGAGGGCTGCCTGCAGGGTGGAGTCTTGGGTAATGGGGGCTGGGGTGTGGATGTCCAATGAGGAGGGGTCTGCGCACAGAGGATGCCTGGTGCAGACACACTATTTGGCTCTGGTGCTGGCGGGGATCGCAGGGTGTTTTGCAGCAAAAACGCTGGGGTGCGACCGGGATACGCACAGAGTTTTCACACGATTTGGCTGGGGTGTGACCGGGGTATGCGCAGAGTTTTCACGCGACCACGCTGGGATGCGACTGGGGTATGCGCAAAGTTTTCACATGATTTGGCTGGGGTGCGACCGGGATACATTCAGAGTTTTCACGCGATTAGGCTGGGGAGCGGCCAGGGATTGCGGGGTGTTTTCATGCGATTACACTGGGGTGCGACCAGGGTATGCGGGGAGTTTTTACACGATTACGACGGAGGGCAACTGAGGTACGTGTGGAGTTTTCATGTGATTTGGCTGGGGTGCGACCGGGGTGCATGCAGAGTTTTCATGCGATTACGCTGGGGTGCGCCATGGGGTACGCGCAGAGTTTTCACATGATTTGGCTGGGGTACGACCGGGGTACACGCAGAGTTTTCACATGATTTGGCTGGGGTGCGACCAGGGTACACGCAGAGTTTTCACATGATTTGGCTGGGGTGCGGCCATGGATTGCGGGGTGTTTTCACGCGTTTACGCACAGGTACGACCGGGGTAT
This sequence comes from Ambystoma mexicanum, assembly GCF_040938575.1. Lineage (NCBI taxonomy): Eukaryota > Metazoa > Chordata > Amphibia > Caudata > Ambystomatidae > Ambystoma > Ambystoma mexicanum. The sequence goes on along the minus strand of NC_090932.1, from coordinate 472,930,792 downwards.
GTGGGGAGCTTTTACACGATTACGATGGGGGGCGACTGGGGTACATGTGGAGTTTTCACACGATTTGGCTGGGGTGTGACCGGGGTACGCGCAGAGTTTTCATGTGATTTGGCTGAGGTGTGGCCTGGGATTGTGGGGTGTTTTGATGCGATTACGCTATGGTGCGACCGGGGTACATGCAGATTTTTCATGTGATTATGCTGGGGTGCGACCGGGGTGCGCGCTGAGTTTTCACACGATTACGCTAGGGTGCAACCCGGGTACATGCAGGGTTTTCACATGATTTGGCTGGGGTGCGACCAGGGTACGCATAGAGTTTTCACGTGATTTGGCTGGGGGGGGGGGTATTTTTGCATGATTACGCTGCGGTGCGATCGGGGTACATGCAGAATTTTCATGTGATTTGGCTGGGGTGCGACTGGGGTAAGCGCTTAGATTTCACAAGATTTGGCTGGGGTGTGGCCAAGGATTGCCTGGGTTCTTGCGCCATGTTAGGCATTTCGCTTGCTTTTTAATGCACATGGGGCGTGTTGGGGCTGTTACTGGCGCAGCTTGATGTTCCTTGCGCCACGGCTCCTGATGCCTCGGAAAAGCCATGAATACGCCTGCCGCACAATTGTTTCTCGGCGTCACGGCTGGGGCACACTCCTTCTCGGGGTGCAGTGCTTGCACCTTTTGTGTGCTGGATTCTATGAATTGGGCCCTTTGTGTCTTGTTAGTAAAACACAGAGAATATGTAAGCTACGTTTATTACGATTCAGAAGCAGACATTTCATCGTAAGGGGACAGGCTCTGCCAGGGGAAATTTGCAATGGTAGGAGAAGGGGCGAGAAAGGGGGGTTGTGAACACATTTAAAGGCTGAAGCACCAAGCAGAAGTATTGCATGTAATTATTAGGAAGAGGTCGGCCATTGAAGGTTTGTATTTCTAGCAGGCCACATTTTCCAACCCTGTTCCTTAATCCACATCCATTTCCAAAATGTTAAGATAACTCAACAGGTTGAACGCTCACTGATGCAATCTCTGTTTGGTCTGCAGGTCTCAGGTTTGAGTCCCAGCAAGGCCGTCTCCACCTTTCATCCTTCCAAGGTACATAATTGAGAATTAGCTTTGGTTGGGATGGATAATGTGTGTAAAAATGTTCTATGTACGGTGTTAGGCATAAGCGCTATATAAATGACAAATCATTATCATCCACATGTTGCCTACAAACCAAAACAATGACTGATTCAAGGAAAGATTCACATTAGGACAGCCATGGAGAAAGTAACCTTGCCATGAATCATTCAATTCCTGTTGATCAAAATGATCCCTTTGTGCAATGAATATTAGAAGCGAAACATGTAGCTTGTCTTGTAGACAGTGGACCGAGCAGATTGGCTCTTCGCTCTGAGAACATTCACACTGCTCCTGTTCCTTATACCTCTGATAAATCTGTCTGAATTTCCAAAACAACATGCTCTGCATACTCCAAATAAATTATACCACAAGTCTGTGGTTAGATTTTGTGCCAACTGAAAGCGTTTCCATGTGCCTGGTTCCTATTACAATTTTAGCAAATGTCGCAGTTGGTGTGGTGCAAAAAAGGGGCTTGTGACCCCAACCCCTTGGAAAGACAGTTAGAGATAATGCTCCACACTTCAGAAAACTGCGCCACACTTTTTGTTAAGCAGTTGATATTTATTGTGTTTCCCCCTTAGCGATAACACGTGTTTCGACACATCAGTGTCTTTCTCAAATCAGGGGTAATAGTAAAGCTATATTAGAATGAGCATATATTATAAATCAAAAAAGCGAATAGATATAAAAACAGATCATAAAATAAACATGGTGTAGTGTAATCACAGAGATACAAGGAAGGGGGAGGAGGTTGAAGGTAAGTGCAAGAAGAAAACAATAGAGAAAAAAATATAGAAACAATACGTTAATTGAATGCTTCAGTAAAGGTATCATTAATAGATAGATAAGTTGAAAGCAGTTTTGCCCAATGAGGCCTTACCTATATTCCAATTCAAAAATGTTCAATTCATTGTAAAAAACTGTCATGGGATAAATCCCCCTATCGAAAGCGAGGTCAAAAAGTCACGAGTTAACCAACAACTCCAATACATTTGGTTGAATTTAGGTATAATTTGTGATATATAAATGAATAGTATTAGTTGTGCCGTTAGGGGTCTTATTTGTTAATAATAGGATAAACCTTTAATATTTTATACATTGTTGATTAAACAACGGAACTTGCTAAAGCGTAGTCATGTGGCAGAAAAATGCTATTGCGAGCGCGCGTAACATAAACATTCAATTTAGAGCAAACACGGCAAACAAAAAGTGGTCAAAATAAGGCCGTGCGGTACACCCCGCTACAAATGCGCTCGTGTACAGTATATTTAAATGTGCGCGTTATGATTACGTTCGTAATATGGACAGCGTTAAAGTATCGCTCATGTTCATAATACCCCATGGTATGGTTTAAAAGACCATTAAATATGAGAAGCAAACTAGCCTGAAGCTTACCTCCACGTTGCACACCAAAAAATCTTCTGCCGTCTGATTCAAACTGAGAGCGACTTGTCCTGAGTTTACTAGGGTTGTCATAGAAACTCTAGTCCTCCTACCATTTCTATTAGGTCCAATTTAAAGAGTCAGGCAAGAAACGAGCGCCATGTTTTGGGCTCATGCATAGAGAACAATTGTTAATGTGGCTTACCTCCACGTTACACACAAGATCTACTACCGTCTAACTCCAAACTAAAAGCGGCTTGTCCTGATTTTGATCGGATTGTCATAACCATCTTAGTCCTGCTACTATTTCTATTAGGTCTTATTGAGAAAGTCAGCCAAAAGACGAGCGCCATATTTATTTATTTAATTATTTATTTATTCACATTTGTTTCGCGCACAGGCAGCCCAGAGGGCATTGTGGCGCTTGTTACAGATATGAAAATGACTTGTTGTACATACAGTGAAGTCATTACTTAGTTGCAAGAGAAGAGTAGTAGCTACAGGAAAGGAGGAGAAGAGAGGAGAGGAGGAGGAGAGAGTAAACGACACGAAGGAAGAGGAATTAGTTAAACAAGGTGGTTTTCAGTTTTTTTCGGAAGCCAGTGAGAGAGGTTTCTGCTCTGAGCGTGCTAGGTAGTGCGTTCCATAGTTTAGGGGCAATGCAGGGGAAACGTATTCCACCTGCTCTAGCTCGTTTGATGCGTGGGACCGTAAGTTGGTTGGTGTGGCATTGCCTAGCTGGTCTGGTGGAGTGAGATCTGGCTAGCGTATCAGACAGGTATGAGGGTTCAGACAGGTTGATACATTTGTGTGCGGTGGTAAGTATTTTAAATGTAATGCGCGCTTTGACAGGTAACCAGTGCGCTGCCTTTCTGGCTTGCGCAATTTGGTGGTCCCTTTTTGGTATATTGAGAGCTGCTCTTAGTGCATTATTCTGTGTTGTTTGGAGTTTATTGAGAATGGAGTTGGAGGTGCCAGCCAATAGAGCATTACAATAATCTAGTTTGGCTCCAATGGTGGCTCTGGCAATAGAAAGGCAATTATCTTTGGTTAGGAATGGTTTGATGGCATTGATGAGCTTAGTGCTCAGGGCGGAGGCAGAAACAATGAAGTTGACTTGCTTTTCCATGGAGAGTGAGGCGTCAATGTGGACTCCTAGTGTTTTAACAGAAGGGAAAACTGGGATGAGACAATTGTCTATGCAGAAGTTGGTGTAGAGTGGGTTGAGGTTCGTGAGAGTGGATTTTTGACCAAGGATGAGAATTTCGGTCTTATCTCCGTTAAGACATAGGCCGTTCGTGGCCATCCATGCTTGGATGGTGGCGTATATATTCTGGAGGGTGGCTGCGTCCTGATGGTAGAGTCCTGTGAGCGGGAGGAGTACTTGGGTAGCGTCAGCGTAGTTGGTGTATGTGATCCCAAGTGCGTCCAGTTTATCAAAGAGAGGTTTGGTAAAAAGATTATAGAGGGTAGGAGCCGTACATGAGCCCTGAGGGACTCCATACCTGATGATGGTAGGCTCTGCGTTAGCTATATTGGAAAACACTTTCATCGCTCTTCCTTCGAGGAAGGAGGTGATCCAGTGTGTGGCTTGTTTGGAGAAATGTGCGGCCTGAGTGAGATGGCATGATTGACTAAATCAAATGCCGCCGAGAGGTCTAGGAGGAGCAGAAGGGCCGGCTTGCCTTTATCTAAAATGAGGGTAATTTGGTTCTTCAGATCTAGTAAAGCAGTTTCAGTGCCATGACCTTTGCGGAATCTGGACTCCCTTTTACCTAGGACAGAGTTGTTTTCCAGGTAGGACTGTATCTGCATGTGTGCAGCTTTATCTAAGATTTTTAGAAGAAATGGAACCGTTGTAATGGGCCGGTAGTTGTTAGGTTGGGCAGGGTCCAGGGTTGGTTTCTTTAAGAGTGGGCGCACCCCCACCTCTTTAAGGCTGTCAGGGACTTTGCCCGTCTTGAATGAGGCGTTAATGAATGCTGTGATGATCGGTGTGAGGGGTGCCGTACACTCTTTAATGATGTTGGGGGGGCATATATCGCCTTTGCATTGAGATGGTTTGAGCTGTTTGAGGATGGGGAGAGCATCTGATTCGGTGATTGGAGAAAAATTGAATTTGGAGGTGTGCTTATCTTTAGTGGTATTGGCGGAGAGGGTCTGTTGGGGGTGCAGAGCCTTGAAGTGTTCTGCTATTTTATTTTGAAGAAGGTCTATTTTATTTAACATCGCTGTTTGGATGCTATTGCACCAGGCTTCATCCTTAACAATCTCATCTGTACAGATTGGGGGGACGGTGAGCTCTTTAAAGATGGTGAAAAGCTCTTTTGAGTGGGCGGTTGGCTTCCATGACACGTTTATTGTAGGTTTCTGACTTCGCCTTAAATATGGCACTTTTGTATTTTTTGGAAATACAAAGAAAGTCTACTTTGGTGGCATCACAGGGATTGGCCTGCCATGTTTTGAGGGCTTGGCGCTTGCATTGGCGTAGATATAATAAGTCCTCTGTGAACCATGAGTTGGAGTGAAACGATTTTTTTTTCTTTTTTGTTTTCAAAAGGAGCTGCGGCGTTGATGGCATGGGTGAGGGTGTCTTTGAAGATCTTTGCTAGAATGTTGGGGTCAGCGGAGAAAGGAGGTGCTAGACAGGGGTTGTTGAGAAAGGGACATATATTGTCTGCTGTAAGTTTTTTGGAACTTCTGGCTAGCTTGGCCGGTGCGGGTATAAGTGGTTTGGAGTATAAGGATATGGGGATGCAGAATTGAAAGCAGTTGTGATCAGACCATGGAAGGGCTGTGTTGGAGTTGAGGGTGGAGCCACAGGTGTGATCTGCCACCCAATCTAAGATACAGCCTTTTTTATGGGTCGGGGCAGTAACTATCTGTGTGAATCCTAGATCTGTGAGGTTTCTGGCGAGAGTGGTAGCTGCTTTGTCAAGTTTATCATTGTATCCAAGGTTTAGGTCTCCTAGAAGCAGTGATTTGGAAGTTTGTTTGATGTTTTTTCCAAGGAGATGGTTGACTATGCCTGTGAAGTTATTGACAGGGCCTGGGGGGTCTGTATATGACATGAATGTTTACTGTATCTTTAGGGGAGAGGGTGAATTTGGCTGAGAGGATGTCAGTGGTGTCTTCCCCGGTGGTGGGAGTCTGTCTTAAGGCTAGGGTGTCTTTAAAAATGAGTGCGACCCCACATCCTATTTTAGCTAATCTGTCCTGTCTTAAGATCGAGTAACCTGACGGTACAGCTAGGCTGATAGTAGGGCCAGAGGCACAATGCAACCATGTTTCTGTTATGGCTAACATATCTAAGTCTTGGCTGGTAATAATATAATTGACTTCTAAAGCTTGGGCGTTGAGTGAGCGAACATTTAATAGAGCACATTTAAGGTGTTGGAGCTTTTTTGATTGTGGTGGCTTGAGGTTGGGAGTTGGAATGAGCTTTTTGGTAGTGTGATTAGGCTTATTGGTCATGTGATGTCTGGGAGGAGCGACCGTCGGAGCCCTGTTTAGGTGCTTGTGGGTAATAGTGTAGGCTTGTGCACAAATAGTGTCGCTAGTGCGGAATATGGGTGGAATATTAGGCAGGAACCCCTAGGGTTTTCAATAACGATATAATATTATGGGTTAATAGAAATTGGACCTGATTATTCAAAAAATAGAAATATATGTATAATACAAAGCCCGGAATAACAGCTATATAGCTGATATTAGGGGCGGAAGTCCATAGGAGATGTGATATATATATATAATGTATAGCCAGAAAGCTAATAACAGCTATAAGGCTGATAGTAAACACGGGTGTCCAATGGGGAGACTGAACAAATGTCTGATTACGCTGCATAAATAAAACCTTTTAACCAACATCCATAATGCATCGTTTGAGCCTGCGAGTGGTAGTCAATGGGAAAAATGATAGCTTAGATGACACATTGTGCTGGTAAGACATCAAGTAAAGGTACATAGTACAAATCAATATAAACATTAGAATATTTAAAGAAAGTACGCCATCTCATGATCTTGGTTCAGGCCAAACTCGGTTGCCCTAAATTTGCAAATGGTGCGGGCTTCCATCTGGCGTAGGAGGACTTCTCTATTACCGCCTCTTTCACCCAGGGAGGCCTGTATGAGTCCAATAAATCTCACGTTCATTTTATTGTCCAATTGATGATTCATTCGCCAATGTTGAGCAAGTGGTAATGTACAGTCAGATTTATCCATGGTATAAACGTGTTCCCGTATTCTGTACCTAAGTTCTCTTATAGTACTACCAATATATATACGTGCACATGTGCATATAATGGCATAAACTATGTATTTGCTGTGACAATTTATAATGTCATTGATATGGAAAGTAGTTCCTCTTGAATCTGGCCATGTGCAAATTAGCGCATAATAACACAGAGACCTTTTCAGATTCAAGAGGAACTACTTTCCATATCAATGACATTATAAATTGCTGCAGCAAATACATAGTTTATGCCATTATATGCACATGTGCACGTATATATATTGGTAGTACTATAAGGGAACTTAGGTAAAGAATACGGGAACACGTTTATACCATTGACTACCACTCGCAGGCTCAAACGATGCATTATGGATGTTGGTTAAAAGGTTTTATTTATGCAGCGTAATCAGACATTTGTTCAGTCTTCCCATTAGACACCCGCGTTTACTATCAGCCTTGTAGCTGTTATTAGCCTTCTGGCTATACATTATATATATATCACATCTCCTATTTACTTCCGCCCCTAATATCAGCTATATAGCTGTTATTTCGGGCTTTGTATTATACATATATTTCTATTTTTTGAATAATCAGGTCCAATTTCTATTAACCCATAATATTATATCAATATTGAAAACCCTAGGGGTTCTTGCCTAATATTCCACCTATATTCCACACTAGCGACACTATTTGTGCACGAGCCTAAACTATGGCGCTCGTCTTTTGCCTGACTTTCTCAATAAAACCTAATAGAAATAGTAGCAGGACTAAGATCATTATGACAATCCGATCAAACTCAGGACAAGCCGCTTTTAGTTTGGAATTAGACAGTAGTAGATGTTGTGTGTAACGTGCAGGTAAGACACATTAACAATTGTTCTCTATGCATGAGCCCAAAACATGGCGCTCGTTTCTTGCCTGACTTTTTAAATAGGACCTAACAGAAATGGTAGGAGGACTAGGGTTGCTATGACAACCCTAGTAAACTCAGGACAAGTCGCTCTCAGTTTGAATCAGACGGCAGAAGATTTTTTGGTGTGCAACGTGGAGGTAAGCTTCAGGCTAGTTTGCTTCTCGTATTTAATGGTCTTTTAAACCATACCATGGGGTATTATGAACACGAGCAATACTTTAACGATGTCCATATTACGAATGTAATCATAACGCGCACATTTAAATATACTGTACACGAGCGCATTTGTAGCGGGGTGTACCGCACAGCCTTATTTCGACCACTTTTTGTTTGCCGTGTTTGCTCTAAATTGAAAGTTTATGTTACGCGCGCTCTCAATAGCATTTTTCTGCCACATGACTACGCATTAGCAAGTTCCGTTGTTTAATCAGCAATGTATAAAATATTAAAGGTTTATCCTATTATTAACAAATAAGACCCCTAACGGCAGAACTAATACTATTCATTTATATATCACAAATGATACCTAAAGTCAACCAAATGTATTGGAGTTGTTGGTTAACTCGTGATTTTTTGACCTCGCTTTCGATAGGGGGATTTGTCCCATGACAGTTTGTTACAATTAATTGAAAATGTTCGAATTGGAATATAGGTAAGGCCTCATTGGGCAAAACTGCTTTCAACTTATCTATCTATTAATGATACCTTTACTGAAGCATTCAATTAACGTATTGTTTCTATATTTTTTTCTCTATGGTTTTCTTCTTGCACTTACCTTCAACCTCCTCCCCTTTCCCCCTTCCCTGTATCTCTGTGATTACACTACACCATGTTTATTTTATGACCTGTTTTTATATTTATCCGCTTTTTTGATTTATAATATATGCTCATTCTAATATAGCTTTACTATTAGCCCTGATTTGAGAAAGACACTGATGTGTCGAAACACGTGTTATCGCTAAGGGGCAACACAATAAATATTAACTGCTTAACAAAAAGTGTGGCGCAGTTTCTGAAGTGTGGAGCATTATCTCTAACATACTCTGAATAAAAGCTACATCAGTTTCTCAGACTTCTATAGCAGACAAGCATGCTTTTCATATAAGTCCATCTTCACCTGTCAGGTGTGATTTCTTTTAAATCTATGTTATCTGTGCTATTCACTGGACACCTGATGGTTTTGGATATTGACTATGAAAACACGGCAACTGTGCTTGTGTCTCTACAAGAGGGTCCACTAACACTGCCAATAGCAATTTATGAAAATCTCAGAAAGGATCTTATTGATTTCATACTTCGAGTAACAGAGCCTTTTTGTCTCAGCATGACAACCGATTTCGGCACATGGAAAACATGTTAGAAGCTGGCTAGATCACTCTAAACTTCTTCTGAAGGCCATGCAATGTCCACTTCATCAAGTGACTGTAATTTACTCACTATTGCAATAATAAATGACTGTCCTCTCTACCAGCCTGGGCAACACCCCTATTTTACCTGTTAAAACATCTGTTGAGGAGCTATATCGCTTGTGTAGGACCTTTGTGGGGTCAATTATGTATTAGTGCCCCCCTTTTCCAGTATTCATAAATCCCACTAGTCTCTGTATTCCACTCTCTGCTACCTTCTTCACCATTGTAGATCTATGCTCTACTTTCCTTTCTATACCAATTAATTTCCCAATATATGTTTGCCTTCAAAATTCAAGGTTTACAATATACCTGGACTAGGCAGCCAAAAGGTTTCACATAATCCCAAATCTTGTTTTCTCAGGTGTTGAGAAAGGATCTGAGTGAAATTGTATTTCCTGGAAAGTCTGTGCTGATGATATGCAGAGGATTTACTCCAATCTTCACCACTTATGAAACTTTTAAACAAGACAGCTTAGTACTTTTAACCACCCTAGCCATGAGAGTTCACAAAGCCTCCGAACAAATATTGCTGCTATGTCAAGCCAGATAGGTAATTTGGGAAAATAATATTTCTGCAGAAAACCAACATTTTGCAGATACCTGGGTTCCTGCCATTGCAAACATGCTCAAACCTAGCACGATCACTCGGATGTAATCATTTTTAGAATTGCTGGCTATTGTCAACAAAGGACATTACATTATGCTGCCCCTGCACATCCATTTCAGGATCACACACATTTATATACACCCAAGCACTTACAGTGGTCGCTAGAAGCTACCAAACATAATCTCTATAGTGTTACACCATTAGGGCTGCCCAATTCGTAGAAGCCATTCACCATTTTATGCCATGAATGGGCAAGGGTAGTGTTGGCTGTGCTCCTACAGACACACAGGGCTACACCCAGCCCAATAGTTTATTATAGCACTGCACTGACCCCAAACATAGGGGTTCTTCATGCACAACTGATTGGAATATGGGTCAAGTGTCCCATAATACTATGCTGGTCTAAATTGGATTTCTGATTAACAATAACAGATTATGTTATTGGTAACTACCCTTAATCGAACTAAATCTCCCCCATATGCAAGTCCAAAACTACTAACCCCAGATTGCTAAAGTGTACACACTCAAAATCAAATGGCCCAAGTCATATCATACTAATATTTTACATTTTACAGGCAGCGGTAGGAGATGTCAAAGAATAATCAAGCACTGCATGGAAGGAAAAGTATTACATAGTGGTCATGATATTACAAACAAGACAAACTGTAAACAAGTTCAGATTTCTATTTCCATTTCTGATGAAAGAGACATGGTGTCTGCCATCAAGAATTTTGAGACTGTTAATAAGAAGGGACCTCATTGTTTTCTGTTAAAACACCTAATGCACAAAAAACACCTAATGCACAATGATACTTCTAATGAAAGGATATCTGCAAGAGAACAGATTAAGAGGGGTATAGCTTTCTCTGATTTGCAGAACTACTGAAATGTCTGGGAACAATCTGTGATGGAATTGACTACCATCTGTGACCAAAGGCTCATACAAATGAGGCCTGATCTATACCCATGGCCATAATTTAGGATATCTTCATCTAGCAAGGTAAGTACTGACAATGTTCGTATCACGTGTACAGGTCCACATACCAAATAATGGTAGGGCCCTGTGTAGGATGATAATGGGAAAGTGTTATTCAAAGTGGTGTTTAGGGGACTAAGACTCCTTTTGGTTGAGAATGGAAACCAGTAGAAATGGTAGCCAATGGTCCTTCCACAGCTTAATGCACGTGAAAGGTTAATCCTGGACAACTAGTAACAGTTGGTAGTAAGGTCTGTTGGGAAGGAGTAGGTAAACGTGTTTCCCTAGATGAGAAAACATTATTTGATGCAAGGTATAGCTGAATATGGGTTAATGATTCCAGCACAAATGACATCAATTTTACAACAAACACCATTTTCAAGGAGCACATTGACCAAGGACAGGATCAGAGATGTTTAGTATGAATTGTAATAACCCACTTAACTAGACCTCAAAATCTATTTGATCTACCACCACAGATAAAGAAGATCGTAAACGTAGAAAGAGGAATGAATCTGCTGTAGGTTACACATGACACAGAGAAGATTGCCTTCCATAGAGAATATAGTGCTGTCATCTTATGCACCACACGCCTGTCAACAACAGCATTCTCTATTGAACATTGTGTTGATAATGGTATCAATGTTGATTGTTTTCCTCTACTGTTGTTGCCTTAAACACGCAATATGTGTAGTGAGCACCAGTAACTGTAGATCTGTTTGGTACTATTTGTACAAACAAGATATGAGGTCCACACCCTAGTCCTCTTGCACTCGCACAACACAAATGAAAAATGCTCAAATATTGCCTAGCAAGTGTTTGTTAAGAAGTGGGTAAACCCATGCAGAAGCAACTGCTTCAGGCGGATTCAATTAAATGAAAACATTAAATTCAATGTCCTTGATATACTACACAACATGTATGCATAAAACAAGTCCTTTAATTGCAGGCTCAAATGTGTTGTTCAGTCCAGTGCATTTTGGATATTACAAACCATCCTTAGGGACATACCTGGGAAAGTGTCATGTACATAATTGTTGTTACATTATGGAAATCTACTTCTTTTGTCCGTATTAGTTGTGCAGTTGTTTCAAATTTACTTGCCTTCATCATGCCTGGTTATTGTTACGATACATACTATTGGAAATAAAATGTAAATATTTTCTTCCGAATATGCTCTTCTATCATAGTTTATTGTGTGTAATTTAAAAAAAAAAAACATTCACTAAACATACCTTCTAGTTGTTCATCACGCTACAGCATGTCATCAAAAGTCTGCTTGTGAATTAATATATTTAAATGAGGAACCCTTTTCTGTAAGAGCTTATAAAGTTCCTATCTAGGACAACATTTCGATTTTCGAAGTTATACTCGCCGAGTTGGTTTCTGCTAATGGCTCTTTACTTTGTTTAAGAGCAAACCATTGTCAGTGATTCCAGAAGAGGTTCATAACGGATACCTCTGTTGTGGAACGCTGAACAGCAATGTGCGCGTACTATGACATCATCATGATGTGACTTCACGCACGTCGTGATGTCATCACGCATGGGTCCCATGCATTGTTACTATTTTTTTATCTTGTTTTATATTGTGAATAACTTTGTCAACCAAATTGAACAAAATGTTTTTTGTAATTAACATGAACACTTTGTGATCCCTAAATTATAACCATGTGACATAAATAGTCAATTAAACTGCGTATTTATCACATTCAACACCTCATTTGCAGTCTGTTCAAGTTTCAATACCTAACATGCATGTTTTGCCCTCAGTGAGCATGCAAAGTGAGTAAGGGATAGTATCAGGTTTATTGAATTAACAACTAAATGTTACTATTTCAATCCTATCAGTTGAAGCTACTCCGAGAAAATGAGTTCAATCCTCTGCTGTTGTGTCCTCAAGTTACACCCTCAATGTATTTTCAATGAGAAATTCATATGTGCTAGGGCAGTACGTTTTGTACAAATGTTCCACCAGAGTTTTACTCCCTGGAACTACTGATCTCCCCTCGTTATTCAGATGTTTCCACAGATACAAGGCGTAAGAGTCACTAAAATCTGGGTAAGTCTCCCAGACCTCATAGTACTTCCTCCATGAACTAAAGCTAAATGGAAAGAAACGATTTGGATGCAGAAAAGCAATCTTCTGGCATTTGGAATCAGCTACTTCCTCAAACAGTGGGAGGGTACACAGTTCCTTCAGCCTCATGGTAAATAGAATGGGACCCGGGTTCACCCAAATGCTTGCATTGAAATGATCAGGAAAGTTGTTCATGCAATCCCAGATGAAGGTATTGTGGCGGCCAAAGCTGAAGACCGCATTGCTGGAATACCGTGGTGCTTCCGCAGCTAGAAAGTTTTCAGCGCGGATGGGTCTAATGGAGATGAGATCCGTATCCATGTAGATGCCACCATACTTCCATATGAGTGCGAGTCTGAGGGCATCGGAGATAACAGTCAGATGTTGCTTTTCGTTGCTGGGTTCAAACTGGAAAAATGAAAAAAATATATATTTTACCAAATATTTCATACATGTTGGACATCATTTGACTTGTTTATTACAAGAGTCTTTAATGGGAGTACCGAGGGTCATGAAGCTGATAGGGGAACCCGATGCTGAAAACCCTCAGTGGCTCCATGGATGTAAGTATGACATTGACCTGGCAAAACGGGGGAGGGGATTGTTTTTATATTGAGGGATTGTGATGCAATAAAGAGATAAATGTTAAAGAGATAGATTTTGACTAGGGTCAGGAAAGATCAAGTGGTAAACTGTGTTATGGGGTAATCAGAAGAAAAGACCAATTTAGAGTTGGGAAGACAGCTGTAGTGTATTTATTAGTGTAGTAAATGCTGGCTCCAGCCTCATGTTGTAAGACAGCTGTGAAAAGTGGACTTTTTGTGTACAATTGTATAGATTGTGGAGGATGTGAAGTTGTGGTGTGGATCGAGGAGTGTGGTCCAGTGTGGGAGCAGTGAGGTGGTGCTGCTTGGAGCATGAGTACAGTTGCGATGTCACTCAGAAGGTTTGAAGGGAACAGCAAGGAGGGGCTGTTTCAAGAATGAGTGTTGTTTGTGGTGCCGCTCTGAAACATTGGGCGATGCAGGAAGCGTGGTCTCAGAAAGAGACCCAGAAGTATGAAGTATGAAGTATGACATGCAAGAGAAGTATTCTTGTGGAAGGGTGTGAAATGGAGGTAAAAGTGGGTGAGGGAGAATTGAAATAAAATGTGCAAAGTATTGGTAAATTAAACTGTGACATGTTATCATGGGAGACACTCCATTATTCACCTGTGCAAAGTATTAACCCAGTATAATGACAAAAGTTTGAACTACCACACACAGTGGTTGAAGGACACATCAGGCCAAATGTTTATGCCTTGGCCGCAGGAAGGCACTCACTCAACGACAACAGTGCAACACATGTGCACCTATTTAAATGCCGCACATAAGGAAAAACAATTACAGAATAGATTAGCCATGTATGGGGAAGAGTCAGAGCAGCCACCCGTGAAATAATGGATGCTTAATCAGCATGATGAAGGGGGCATACCACCCATAGCTCCACTTCATCCGCCCCAGAGCAGTGATCCATCTTTGGAACCACAGGGATTATATCCGTTACGAGGATTAAAAGCAGCAGCAGGGTACAAAAATCCCACATATACGTGCCCTGCATACAGTAGTGAAGACCTTATAAGTGGAGAAAAAATAAGTAAGGAAGGACCAGTGTCCACTCATGTAGAATATGACAAGCATCACAATCTGAAGGCAAAATTGACAGAAGCTGAGGAGGAAGTCCAGAGAGAGAGAGAGAGGAAGACAGTGCAACAAGGATGAGATAGCGATTGTACCAAATGAATGGGTAGGAAGACAGATAATTCTCAAATTGGATGGAATGGGTATGAACGATTGTAAAGAAAGAGAAAGGGAAGTTAGAGAAAGACAGGAAGAGGAAGAAGACAAAATACAGGCGAGAAAGAAAGGAGGAATGAAGAAGAATGTGAGTGTGAAAGGAAGCAAGAGGCAGACAGGGAAAGGGAGATGAGAAGGAAGCAAACATGAAAAATGAAGAAGTGAGCAGAGGGAAAGAGAAAGGAAAAGAGAGGAAGATAGGGAAAGGAAGAGACAACAGGATTTAGAAAGAAGGGAACAGTGATGAAAAGAAGTTGATGATAATATTAGGGGAGGTATGCTCCCAGCAGAAAGAGAGAGAGAGAGAGAGAGAGAGAGAGAGAGAGAGAGAGAGAGAGAGAGAGGAAACAAGAACAGAGAGAATGAGTGAGGAGCCTAGAGAGATGCTACAAGTAAGTGGATGGTATCCTTAAAAAACATACTCTTGCAGATGAAAGAGAGGAAGGGGCTATATGAAGGAGGATTGGCCATCTGTACAGGAGCTGGAGGGGTGGTACCAGTAGCATAAAGGAGAGTAGAGGAGAGTCTTCGCAAAATGGGGAAAGACTATATATTGGAGGAGGTGATGAGTGGAACATATAGTACGAGTCCCCTTGGGAGACAAGAATTTGAAGATAGAGAAGAAAATAAAGGTGATGGCAGTGACGAGACTATGTTAAAAGATGCAGAGAGGAAAGTGGAGAGGAGAAGGCAGCACAAGTCCCTTCTATGAACGTGGGGGTAGGGAAAGAGATACTGTGGTTAGATTTGGAAGAACCAGCGAGGAGGCCTGAGCCCATTGAATATCCCAGATGCCCGAAGATGCAATCAAACAGTTTATAAAGTAGAGAACACTGTATGAGAATAGACTGAGGAATTTACCAGGATGGAAGAGAATTAGTATGACAGATGCCTGATCAAGAGTGTAGCACTCAGACAGGGCACTGGATTTAAACAAATCCAGGGGAGGACTGCCACAATGTATCTAGTGGCCCTAAATGGACAAATACAATTTTATTTTTAAATTGCATTACTTACGTTAATGGATCTGTGAATTAGAGAAAATTACAGCTGGGATGACCTTAGCAGTAGGTGACATAATAATACCGCTTTCTGCCATAGTAGGGGAGCAATCAGATGAAATTTGGAAGCAAGAATGATATTCTGGGGTGACAGCACAAAATACTAACCATGACAGAGCACCTTTTAATAGTAGTTAAGCTGGCCTATGGAGAGCCCTCAGGGTTCAGTACCCAGACTTGTCAGACATGACCACAATTATGATTCATAAAATGAGAGTAGATGAGGATCCCACAGCTCATATTTAGGATATTCTGAAAAAAATGGGGTTAGAAACAAGAGAACCGTGGGACAAAAATATAACTATTTCTTATCACATTTTATGTCAGGGACTTACTGAAGAAGTGAAAAGACAATTGAGAAAGATTGTGGCAATGGAAGCAAAGCCATGGGTGGAGATACAACTGACAATTGTTCACCATTGTAGGTTAAAGCAAGAGAAAGACAGTAAGAGAGTTGAGGACAGGAAGATTGACCTACCAAAGTTAGTTCAGAAGAAATTCACATTTTCAGTGGAAGGCGCTATATTGTCAAGTGGAGGGGAACGTTTTAATGCACAAGGAACACAGCAGATAAAGCCAGCAGTGAACAGAATTTTTGCAGAAAGGGGAGAATATAATTATTTTCCCTGAGGGTTTGCAACCAGAGGCAGACAGTTCGGATTTCAAGATCCAGAAGGAGGAGGGTTTAATAGGAGGGCAACCTAGATTTGGAGGACAGCCACAGCAATGTTGGACATGTGGGAAGATGGGGCACATTTCACGCATATGCAAAAGCAGAGAGGGATGCAACAGGACTGACAAGAAGCAGATCCAAGACGGGGGACATCATACCCCAACATATAGTGCAGAGCCACCTGAATATTATGCCCAAGATCATACGCAGTATCAGGCACAAGCACCATCAATACAACCGACACAACAAGGGATACCACCCCAAACACAGCAAACACTGATGCAAACACAGCATGCTCCAATGCAGCTACAGCAAACACCAGTGAAGACATAGGCACTAGCAAAACCAAATGCAGTGACAACATGGAACGCAGAGATGTTGCCACAGGCACCTACATCTAGAATATGGGGTGTGACAGTAGTGGGAGGGAACCCTTTCACTGGCATAGGACTGGACATGTATCCACAATTGGAAAGCCTGCACAAAGACTTGATGTGTTCCATCCTATCAATTACACTACACCCACAAGAGGAACCAAGGGTCAGAGTGACCATAGGTGACAAAACATTTTCCTTCTTAGTAGATACAGGGGCGACTGGATCTTTTGTTAAAGACGGAAGGTTCCCAATGTCAGGCATTGCCATGAATGCACAAGGATTTTGTGGCGTGACAACTATGGCTTCTTTTATAAATGCTTTACCCATTACCTTAGGAGAACACAACGTCTATATGCCATTATTATGTTCCAGCAAGACCCCAGTTAACATATTGGGGAGAGACCTGATGAGAAAATTAAACATGACAATAGAATATACTGGCCAGGGGATGTTATGTTCTACCTCAGGGATTCATTATGTGAATGCATAAGAATTCATAACAGCATAGTCAGGAAGCACAAAGAGGAGTGCCATTAAATCTGGAAGTATTCCATGACAGGGTACACATATTGTTAGCATGCCCTCCAAGAATACAAGCCTATTGCAGTTACCCACAGAATGTTGTTTTGACCAGAAGTACCCACGGAGGTGGGGGAAGGGCAGATAATTCCAAATGAGTTAGAAACAGCAATAGTGAGGGATGACAGAGTAAGTTTACACAGAGTTGATGAGAAAGGGGCAAACTGGAGAAAAGTGATAGCTCTTGACAAAGGGCATAGATTGATTGACTTAACAGGTGAAAGCTTGCTTACATATGATGACTCAGATGATGTTTAATATAAGTCTTACATATCAGTTAAAAATTGAAAATAATGAGATACCTCAGAGAATGTCAATAATAAAAAAGGTACTGTTCTCTCGAGGAAGATTTGGCATATGTTCAAGCACATTGTGGACCATAAGTCCATATGACATTGGTCTATTGAAAGGAGTGGAGGCAGTGAAAATTAAATTGAAGCAAGGAGCTATTTTATCACACGTAATACAATATTCCATGTTGAAAGAAGCTGACAAAGGTATCTATGAGACAACTGCTGCCTTAGTAAGACAAGCAATATTAATGTCTTCAGAATCCCCATTTAACAAGGCTGGGTATCCAGTGAAAAAAGACAGGGGGGTCCTGGCGATTTAATCAGTACTTGCTCCCCCTGTACAATATTGTTGAGGATGAGATCCCATTGATTCCAGACACAACGTTATGTAATATCCCATCCAAAGCAAAATATTGTACAGTGATTGATTTAAAGAATGCATTCTTTACAATAGCTTTCCATTAAGAGTGCCAGAATTTGACCTTGTTCAATTACTGTGGGATTAAAGTAAAACATACTTGGTTACCCCATGGATACTGTGAAACCCCATCGGTCTTTAACTAAGTGCTACAGATGGACTTGGGAAATGTAATACTTGACAGTACAGTAATACTATATGTAGATGACATTTTAGTGTGCAGTAACACAGAGGAAGAGTGCAGGAGACACTTGGTAAAGCTGACGACAGTATTGGCCGAGAAAAGGTACACATTTGACAAAGAGCTAATGCAATATTGCTAGGGAAAAGACCTATATATTGGCCAGCTAATATCAAAAGAATGAAGAAAAGTGACTCCTGAAAGAGCAGAAGCAATCATGAAGACACCCCAGCCAGAGACAGTGAACGGGTTACAGCAGTTTCTAGACCTCTGCAGTTATTGCAGGGAGAGGGTTTTTGACTACAGCACATATGTAAGGCCACTTTTAAAAGGACTGAAAAAGGCACAAAGAGATAACAGTGATGTAGCCTGGATGGGCGAGATGATAAACGGCTTTTATGCATTGAAGCTAGCAATTAGCAAAGCTCTTCTGCTTGGGATCCCTAACTACAATGAAGATTTATTTTTATCCTCCCATTCAAATGGAGTAGTGATGTTGGCTGCCCTCACACAGAAAATTACCATGGGACACAAACCATGAGCATCAATAGTGGGATTTTAGATCCAGTCATGAGAGGTCATTATCCCTACGGGCAAGCACTGACGGTGGCAGCCTTTACGATTGAGAAATCTGCCAGTATAACTAAGGGCTGCACAGTTAAATCATATGCTGAGCATGCCCTAAAGACCCCAAAAGCACATTGACCACGCAGAGTGCCTCCATTTATAAAGTACTTAAATCAAACTCATTGATTAAAATTGTCAGGTGCTGAGTGGTAAATCCTGCCAGATTTATAGCCGAACCAGTAAAGGAAGGAGATAACGTACATGATTGCACTAAGTACACTGAATACTATGATGAAATACTTCATGTCAAGGAAAATACTCTAGGAGGGGGCATAAGTCTCTACACTGATAGGTCATCAATAGACCAGAGAACTGGCGAATGACACAGAATTGAAGAAAAAAGACAATGACAGCTTTGAAACAGTGACAAGCGCGAGATTGTCAACACATTTCTCAGCACAAGTGTCAGAACTGGTAACAATGATTTTGGCACTTGACACACATGAATAAGAGGTGGTAACAGTGTATTCAGACTACACCTATGTGATATCAACGGTACACAGAGGACTCTGTCTTTGGAAGACGGGAGTTTCCTGCACATAGATGGCACACCAGTGCAGCATGCACCACTAAGGGACAGGCTCATAGATGCACTTAAACTCCCATCAGCCATCACCATGGTGAAGTGTACAGACCACACTAGAGGTGCAGATTTGATTTCTCGTGGTAATGAGGCTGCCAAACTTGAATCAAAAAGAACAGCATATTTTCCCAAAATATCTGACAATGTGACTGCACCAAACAAATACAGATGTACACACAACATGGTGATGAAGGAGGGTTTTAATACACTACCTATAGCACACATAACCAAACTAAATGGAAGGGCACCACCAGAAAAGAAAGAGTTATGGAAAAGAAAGGGTGCTCATTGTCCTCCACAGACGTAATGTGGAGGCAGTACAGCACGGGTAAACCAGCCATGCCCCTAGGACTGGACTGCTTACAGTAGCACTAGACCAATTGCATTACCCAACACACACATCAAGATAGTGTCTTGCAGTACTGATTTCGGAGGACTTGTTGTCCCAAATTTGGCTGAACAAGGCACTAATTTTATTGCTAATTGTTTGACATGCCAGAAATTCAGTGCTGGGCATACTCTGCAAATAGTGAAAGGAGCAATACCCCATCCTACTGGACCATTTCAGCATTTGCATATTGACTATGTAGAAATGCTCCAAATTTGTAATCGCTATAGGTACATTCTAGTGGACGTATGTCCCTTTTCCTGATGGATGGAAGCAGGTCCATGGACACATCCAGATGCCACATGTGCTGCAAAGTTCCTCATATGTGAGGTATTTCCAAGGTGGGGAGTGTGAGAACTGCTCAGGTCTGACGATGGACTACATTTTGTAAATGAAGTGTGTGAGAACATCACTATCCTATTGGGTATAAAGCACAATTTCTCACCAGCTTATCACCCACAAGGAAACAGCTTTTGTGAGCACCTCAATGGCCTCCTAAAGTAGCAAAATGCCAAATTAAGAGACATCGAAAAAAGGTTGGCTCCATTGCCTTGCTTTAGCCCTATTTGCATTACGCAATTAGCCTGGCTATGATCATCACTTAACTCCACATGAGTTGGCGACGGGCTCCTGAATTCATACCCCCCTTGCTCCTCTCACTCAAGCTCAAATGTATTTAGAAAATGCTGCCACTGTGTTTGGGAAAGAAAAACATGTTTATTTGACAGCTATGAAGGACTCTCTTAAATATATGTTTTGACAGGTATAAACAAGGCAGGGCGATTCAACAAAGACTGATAAAGCGAATGTACAAGTTGATCCAGATGGTCGACTGAAACCACTAGTAGTGTTTCCAGGGAATAAGGTCTTTTGTAGGAACATCTCACGATGGAGGCACAAGCCATGCTTAAAGGGACCGTTCATAGTAGAGGCAGTTAAACAGTCTACAGTGAACGTTCAAGGAAGGCATTCCTTGTGGCATCTCAGCAACGTCAAACTCTATAAAAGTGAGATCCACCCGTCTGCCAATATGGAGCATAAAGGTCAAGAAGACATGATAAGGATCGAAACAAGGTCAAGAATCAGAGCCAATCAGCAGGAAGAAGAATAAAAGCACATTGTTTTTATAGATACAGCCAAGTCAGTTCAACATCCTTTCAATGAAGCTTGCCTGAAATAAAGTAAGACAGTTCTACTGTAAGAGGAAAATAACAGATGTTCCCTTTACCAATTTTACTTTTCTTAGTCTTGTCCTTTTTCTGAAGCTTATCCCTCTTTAGGAACTTGGAACCTCTGCATAATCATATTACTATTCAATCTAAAGACTTACAAAGTGTTGGGAAGACATTTTCTCTCAACATTGACAAGGTTTTTCTTGTGAGCACAAGTTTTCTAACGATACAAAAGAAACGCTTCTCCTGATGTAAGAATGCAATTGTTGAACTATATAAGATATTCTCTTTTAGCGCCTAGAAGAGAGTTTACTTGCAGAGATTTGCAGAATGTAGATAGTTTAGCAATAATGATAATAGCAATGTTTTTTTACATTTTGTAGTCTTAATATAATTATTTTTATCACCGCAAGAGAAATGATAATTTATAATGTGCCTAGCTGCCCACAGGTTAATTGTGCTCCTACAAATGTATAAATAAATGTTAAAGAAAATAATAATGCTGCTAGACCAGTAAACAAGTGTATAAGCACTGTAATAACGATAAACAAAATGACACCAGAACAATTCCCTGTTGTAAGCACACAGTTTCAAAGACCAAAAAGAAGTGCGCCAGATTACTCTAGGCACCTGAGCAAATATATTGCTGATTGTGCTCATGTCACTAATAATTTGTGGTACCATCACATAAGCAAAGTAGGGAGAGAGATCTAATGAGAGCTGTTATGTGTACTCAATCAGTCCCTACGCCATGAGCGCTTCCAGGACATTTGTGGCCACATAAATACTTGCACATAGAGCTCACTGCCTAATGCACTGGGCACTTCGCACAACTTGGGTGAAATTCCAAGGAAGATGGGCCACCTTGTGATGGATGACAAAAAAGTTCCCGCACAGCTACAGAAAACAAAAAGCTATGATGGATGAGCCTGGAAGTAAAAAAAAAAAAAAGGTGATGCAATACACATAAGACCTGAATAGAGCAGAGGTTAAAATAACAGACCATAAGTTATTACAGTGCATAAATGCCACAGGGAAAGAGATACCTGGGTGCTGGGAAAGACATCCATTACTAATATATGGACAAGTATTTACCTCAGAAGCCTGGGTTGAGAGAATGATGGGGTACAACACACTCCTGATAGTACCAGTAGAGGTGGTGCAGAATGGAAATGATATACACTTCAAAAAATGGACAAAATATTCCAAATTGCTCATATGGGTAGAGGATGAAGCAGGTCCCTTATCCATAATCGCCATAAATAATTCCATTTCCCCAAAATGAAAACACACATGAGACATAAGAGGTCCCTTACACTTGCACGCATGAAGAGGAGTAACTATAATTCAATGAATATGGACACTACATATGACACCATAGCAGATGAAAATGTATTTTATGGTAGAACTGAGATGTTTTTGCATCTCTCTACACTGCCGGGTTGCAGGCCAACACGAATGCAAAATGGCTGCAGATAACCCACCGATAGCTGTTGCAGACAGTAAACACAACGGTAAGAGGCTTTAATGCCATAAGGGAAGAGCTGAGGGCAATAAGACTCATGACCTTCCAGAACAGGTACGTTCCTGATCTCATAACATTAATGGAGGGGACGTGGGCACAGAAATTGGACCTTCTTGCTTCACATGAAGACCCGCCCACGATGAGGAGAATGGAACCCCCACAGATGCCTTAACCGCCTTAATAGTAATACACGTACAAATGGTGGAGGATGTAGATGATATTGTTGATGATGACGGGTTTGATTACCTGTTCTCATGGATCCTTTCCTGGTTGGCTAACGCATATAAAGAAAGTACTGATGGCCATTTCAGTACTGGTACTATTTGCCTTCTGTGTTCTAAGAATTTCAATAAGCCAATGCAAAAGCACTGCCAAAAAAGCAGTAAGAATGAAAATAGTAATAAACTTGGATACTCACATTCACAAGTATACCCAAACAGATGACCTTCCTCCTTACCCAGGCAATGGAAAGCCCTATCGCCCCTGCAAGATCAAAATGTATTTGTCCTCAGGAACCTCTCAATTACACTGAACATTTTATATATTGTGATTCCAATGAGGAATGCTGCTATATGGCCTGGAGTGTGGACAAACATGTTAGACATACATATTGCTGGGGGGGGGAGGTGGTGACAAAGATATGGAACCCCAAAGAGCCCTATGTGGGTGAGAGCAGAAGGAAGAGTGTGGTTGAGGACTCAACCAGAGAGGGGAATGTTAAGAGGCAGATGAATACGTCATTCATAGCTTCTGCCCCTCCCCAGCTCAATACTGCACAGGTGAGAAACGTTACTCACTAAGACAATGGTACCACCCTTATCCCATGTAGGTACAGCAGGAGATGGACACAATCTAAGCTGAAGATGGCACGAGCAACCAAACTAACATAATGACAACACTTGTGCATGTATTAGACATAAATCAAGCACACACTCAACAAGAAGAAGGCAAACAATAGGTAGCACATGCATTTATACATGAAGAATATTAACATAGCATCCATAAAACATGACAAATACTAACATAAGCAATGTATAAGCATAATGCAACATGAATGACATGCAAATATAACTCACTAACATAGAAACACAACAGTAATGGGCAGCCATCATTTCGAAAATGGAAGCCACAACATGCTTCTAAGTAAACAAAAGGCCTAAAGGCTTCATAATAACTCAAAATGCTCAAATAACAAAATACAGATCAATGCAGAACTCAGACCGTCGCTAGCAAACCAATCCAAGGTTACCATGAATAAGGGAGGATAGGAACAGCAGAGAGAAAGACTACCACCCGCGCATGCTGCACTCCCCTAGGTGGATTCCACCCACCCTCCCCCAGTACTGCTGAACTAACTTTATAGCTACTGCATAAACAACATTTTTTTTTAATATGATTCCAGTGCTGCTGCTGAGAAACATGCAGCAACAACTTTTTGCCAAACACCTGCTTTTAAACTAATTAAAAAATAGTGGGCCCTACCCGCAATGCAAATCAGAATCCTTAGGGTTGTGCTGTCTCACCGGCACTTCAAAGCCACTTTTGCAAGTGGCCTAAATTGATTACTACAACGCAATTGTTGTTTAAAGTGAACTTGACAACTGTGGAATGAGCCAATCAAATTCAGGCCTAAAAGAAAGTTTTACCTTTCTTTTTAGGGAACATCTGTTCTTTTCTGTGTGGGCAACTGAACAGAGACAGAATAAAAGCGGATATTGAATGGTTGAAAGTGAGACCAATGAGCAAGCCCATGCATTGCATGATCAGGCACTGGACATGAATTCAATTGTGAAGGTGGCTGTCCATGCCCTCATACCACTGAGAGTGCTTTTTACCTGGGGCAAATTGTGAAGATCTCACTAAGGATTTGTAAAATAATGTAATGGTGTAGTTTTCCATAAATTACATCGAATTGAACCTGAGTTTCTAATTTAGATCCCCATTTCTGCAACACACAGTATGAACATTGCTTCTATTTAATAGGCTCACAAACACACACAGAGGTGTACATATTAATTGAATTTTGAGGCAATTCAAACAAGCCAGCTACAAGCCCAGCTGTGGAACTCCAATTACCATTCAGCAAGTAGACATCCAGCTCCTCTACCTTCCCTGTGTGACCCCACAGTGGAGGGATACCCCCATAGAACGAGACAAGGGGAGCCTTATTAAGTAGGTTCAGCCTCTAGGCTAGGTTTTGGTTCCCCCTAAGGCCACTAATTTGTAACTACTCGGCCCTAGGCTGGCTGCAGGTGAAGGTGACAATGCCATAGACAAGGAAATGAGCCCACCTGCATGCTAAGTTGTCTTGGAAGGTTTAAAAGACCCTATATGGGCATGAACAGAAGACAGGATATTCTGAAGACTTCAGATGCAAGTGGACAAGGGAGAGATGTATCTGAACACCAGCCCTTGTTTAAGTGAGACAAGAAATCCCACATCCCACCTTGTTGGGCTCAGTGAGGAGCTAGGATATTGATGTCGTGCCAGGATTGAGTCTGAAAGCTAAGGACAGGCCCTGCAAGATCACAGTGCTAACTTGTAGGTGTAAGAGATACAGGTGGTGTAACATTTCAACTAGGCTAGTTCTCAACAGAAACAAACGGGGGATGTAGGAAGTGCTCCGCATTTCAACCATGCAGAAATGTTGACACAACTCAGACTTCTATAGTGTACGGCTGTATACATAGAATGTGTTAATAATGTGCAGCATAGGTGTACTTTAGTGCTGTTGTCGGGTACTGGTATGCACCAATATAGGGGTAACTTGGGATTTACCCTCTCATGGCAGTGCACTGCAGGTAGTGTAGGGACTAATACCTAACTTCTAACAAAATTAACCTACTAACTCCTAACCCATGACAATGAACATTTAGAATGGCATAGCTGAATCCACAGCACATGGTGCAAATCATTGGTGAAAATCATTGGTGCAAACTTAGGGCTCAAACCTGGGTGTAGAGGTGGACTGCAAACACAGACTCTGCAGTGCTGTTTAGAAATAAATGCAGGAATTAAAACTGCTTTTGCAATGGAGACATGACGGTTAGAGAACATGGAATGATACTTTTGTTTAAACAGCCCATTGTGTGAGCTACTAGTGCAAGAAGCCAGAATAAAAATGTAACATATCAATTCCGGCACCCATTGAGCCAAACTCTGTTCAAAGGTGACAGTGAAAAAGAATAGGGACTTCTGGAAGTTTACAGAAGGCTTATCCATGGCAGAGGAGGTGTCTGATTGATGCTTGACATCACTACCAGAGACGGGGAGATCATATAATTTATGCAGATATATATGTGAAATGGGCTGGCAGAGAAAGAGATTTAAAAAAAGGTGCATAGAGAAAGAAAGGAAGGTCGGCTGGGTCTGCTTGCTAAATATACAGAGAGAAAAGTCAGAGAGTTCTTGCTGTGTGGGGCAGAGCCAAGATTGCAGGGGCTTTTGCTGCTAAATGAGAGACAGGAGGAATATTGCAGAGAGAGGAAATTAGTTGGGTGCTCTTCCTTGATACAAAATGCTATGTGTTCAGTACTGTATCAAAGCCTGAGACTCTCACCAAGAGGACCTGGATACAGTGAGGATAATTGCAAGCTGATTCCCCATGTTATAAATGCATACATTTACAGGTGACCTCGTAAATCTACTGTGGGTAATTATCTAGCAGTCCAGTAAAATAATGGTGAAGAAATTATGCATATAGTGCTGCACCGAGCCCTGCTTTTGTATGGGCTAATGATCCCGGAATAAGAAGAGCAGCTGTTAGCCCCATGTTTTTGGCAAGCTAGCAATCCTCACAAAATATCCGACATTGGCCTTGAGAGTGGGCTAGTTATAGACCCTGATTAATTTCAAGTTCTGGCTGGTGAAGGTGCAGCACTGTACCATTACCGGGAAGTGAAGGGGCACTTACTAAAGTTGCTGAATCGGCCGGAAATGTGTATATCCTTCAATGATGTTCCGGTCCATTTCTCTGTCATCTGGTGAAGGAGATGAAAATAGTGTCTGACAGAATGTTAGGCCTTTCTGAAAAATGGAGCTTGGAGGGATTTTTTTGTGTACTCAAGCTCTCTTAGTGGCCTTTCATTTAACGACTGCTGATGCACCCAATGAATCAACTGAGGAGGTGTTTGGGAAGTACATTGTTTTCCCAGAGGTCATATGAAAACTCAGTCAAGCCCACAACACTTCAGACTGCTAGTTTTCTTGTATACATTCCTATTTTACTCTGAATCCATTGATGATAGTGGGGCCGCCACTGTATTTTCATTCACCACCCATAGCATCCAGTCCTTCCCTTGCATTCTACCTAAGATTGGGTATGTGTACCACCTTCCCATCATACTGTTGCCAGCTGCTGTAAAACTACATGTGAGGTCTGCAACTCTGTTGAATGAAAGTATACCCTAAACTCTTCAACTTCTAACTCATGTTCGCACAATTCCAGGAGCCAGCAAGATTGAGAAAATGACTATGTTTGTAAAAGCATCAAGTCATGATCAAAACGGCTTAACCCAATGAAGTGCACTAGACGACCTCTACAACAAGGAATGAGTTATGCTTCTGGTGGTGCAATGTTATTTTAATTTATTGGTGTCTTAAATACAGGTGCCAGATCGCACAAGGGCTTGATGGCATCAACGTCATCTGGTCTCAGCCAGGATGTAAAAACATGTGCAGACCATTCACCTTTAATTAGGATTAGTAAGCACGTTCTTTCAAGTCACAAGAGAGTATGTTCCAAAATTTCTAAGGAGACATAGAGGGTATAAGTGAAAAGTGTTGGGAAGTAGAGGAGTGAGGAAGGAAGGGTAGGATTACAATGAAAGTAAGTTTAGTTTATGAACGATATAAAAGTGCTATAGGGTCTGAAAGTGCTTATCAGGTAAGTGCTATTGTGGTAAATGTTACATGGAAGGCGGAGAGAAGGGGTGGCATGCAAAGTGTAAACCAAGGTGAAGGAGGGGCCTAGTGAGGACTGTCTGGGTTGTCCAAGTTCTTATAAAGTTGAAAAAGGGGGGTCCAGATGAAGGAGCCAGTGGAGTCATGCGGGTCAAGTGTTAGGTGTATGAAGGTTGTAGCAGGTGGTGTGTTATTTTTTTGATTGAAGGTGGGCAGAGTACCAGTATCGGGACGCTTTTTAAAGATGTTGAACTTGGGTTCTTGTGAGATGCAGTCTGGTAGTATGTTCCAGAGGGCGGGGGCAATTGAAGAGACTGATCTGGCTCCATATATTTTTGCCAACATTTGAATGGTGTTAGTGCAGTCTTATTTTTTGACAGTAGGTATCTGAGTGGTATGGCAATATTAGGGAATGATTGGAGGCTTAAGGGGCGAGAAGAGTGGTTGGTCTTGAGGGCAATGTTTCAGATTTTGAGTTTTTTAGGACTTTAATGCATAATCAGGTAAACATTTTTAGAACTGGAGCGATCAATATACGATCATAAGGTTTGAGGTGAGTATGCATTGTGCTACAATTAGTCTAGTCTTATTTTTGATAATTTCTATCGATGTTAACTTTTCTGAGGACAGACCCATTTAGAGAGACTTGCAGTATTCTAGTTTTAAGAGTATTAGGGCATTATCATCAATATTTTAGGGGTGTTGCAATTAGGGGAGTATCTTTCTGAGACTGTGCACAGGGTCTTTTTTGTTCGATGATGTCATTAAATGAGTTTTACAGGATATGTCAGTGTCTGTTATGATTCCCAGGATCTGCGCTTCTGAATTAGGTTAAGGGGGTTCCTAGATCAACAGGTATATAAAAGGAAGGTGATGAATGTGTTGGGTACCATAAACCATGAGCTCTCTATTGCTGGTGTTGAGGCATAAATTGTACGGCTGTAAGGCACCGGTCCTTAGAGTTGTTTGGTTAGATGTTTGGTGAAATGGAGAAGGCAAGTTGTGTCTTGTCTGCACATCCTTGAAATGCTGTTATGAATTTTTTCTATAATATGTCTAAGGGGCTTGAAATAGGCATTAAAGAGCCATGGGGATATGGCGAATACCTGTGGCCATCCTTGAGCAACTTCCCTAGGTATTGACAGGAAATCTCTGACATTTACTGTGGTGGTGCAGTTTTGGAGTAAAGACTCAATTCATTGAAGGGCAAAGATTTGTATTTATAGGAGAAAATGTGGGTCTTTAAGATCTGGTAGGAGTGTTATCTAGTTCAATCAGGATTGTTCTCACATGTACAGAAGTGCAATTTCAGTGTTTCTTTGGGTCTGAATCCAGAATAATTCTGGAAAAGGCTGTGCGTTTCTGAGAACTGGGTGAGTTGGTTGCATGCTTGTTCTGCCATGATTATTGCTAAAAGGGGGGCCCCGGGGGGAACGCGCAGCGTTTCCCCCCGGGGAGTATTTTGGCGCTGCACACGGCCAGCGAGTGGCCGTGGGGGGGTAGAGCGCCTGGTCCCGGGGTATTTAAGGGCTCAGGGAAGGTTCGGGAGGCAGGCGACGGTTAGGACTTGTCGATTGTACAGGTCCCGTTGCCTGCTCCCGAGCCTTCCCTGTGTCCTTGGGCCTAGCTGTTGGTTAGTGCAGGTGAGGTGGGGGATTGAGGAAGAGTTAAGGAGGGTAGGTAACTTAATTATAAAAAAAAAAAAAAAAAAAAATTCAGGTCGTTTGGGTAGCAGGGTAGGAGGGGTGCCGTAGATAAGACACCCCTCTCGGCTTACCGGCATATTTAGTTTGCTGGGTACTTCAGGTGGGCGGCCCGCGAGCGGGGGAAAGGCTTGTGGGGCTCCGCGGCGGCCGTATTTCATTTCGGGGCGACGGTTGGCTGAAAGGGGAGCGGAGCCTCAGCTGTTTACACAGAAGCGGGTACGCGGGGATTTCTTTGTGTTCCGCCCGCTCCGCTCTGTAAGTTTAGTTCAGTGTGCGTGGGCGTTTTTTCGTCAACGCTCGCGCTGATAAGGGGCTTGGGCGGCGGTTTTAAAGGAGCCGCGCCCAAGTTAGTTTAGAGTGCGGTGAGATCCTGACACAGCCAGGTGGCAGTGCTCTGCCTGTTAGCAAGTGCTAACGAAGGTTTTCTTTGGTGAGTCTTGTAGGGCTCCCGCTTTTGGAATAGGGGTTAGGAAAGGGGAGGGTAGGGTGTTAAGTGTTAGTGGGGCAGGGGGAATATCAAAAAAGAAAAAAAAAAAAAAATAAATAATTTTTGGTTAATTTATTAATTTACTATTTAGCAGTAGGGAAGCAGTTTCCAAAAAAAAAAAAAAAAAAAAAAAAATATATATATATACAGTAAAGGTAGGGTAGTTTAAAGTGGTGGCCGGTTATTATTGACTCTAGTAGGTGCGTGTGTGGTTTGGGTTTCTTTTTGGGGGGCGCTTTGCTCCTTTTTGAGTTTCTGAGGGTACAAGTTGGAAAGGGCTAGTCCACGGGTAGGTCCCGGCTCGGGGGCATAGATTATTTAGGGCAAGTTTTGAGGGTTGTATTGGCTGGGCACACACATTTTAGTGTGCACAATGACAGGCCGGGGGGCGAGCAAGAAGGGGCTGGTGGATGCTGGGGCCTTGAGGAAGGCTCTGGAAATCATTAGCAGGGCAACCACAGCCCAATTGGAAAGTGCGGTAGGGGAAGTTACGGGAGAAGAAGGGAGCGGTGGGGGCCGGCCACAGCGCAGAGCGGCGGCAGACGGTGCATTGGCAGCGGTGGTAGCCTGCACCCCTACGGCAGGAAAAGGGGAGATGTGGGAATCTAGGGGCAGGAAGATGAGAAGGGAGATAGACAGGAGGGCAGAAGGGGGTTTAATGAGTTCAGGGGATCAGCCAGAAAGGGGAGAAGGGTATGATAGCCCCAGGGTAGAAGGGAGTTCTAGGGAAGGTAGAGTCCGAGGGAACAACAGTGGGGGCAGGGGTGGAGGACAGGTGGGTGTGGCGGGGCAGAGAGGAAGAGGGGGTAAATACCTACAGAAGAGTGCGGGTGGGAGAAGGAGGGAGAGGTCCCCGTCACTTGAGGAGGGTAGGGTGGGGCGCGGAACGGCCCCCCCGGATAGGAGGACTGGGGGCGGAGGGCGCTGCGCAGCCCCCGCGGTGCAGATGGAGGTTGAGGGTTTTGGTACGGCCCCTCCTCAGTCAAAGCAAGGAGAGCCTAGAGGGCACAGCACGGCCCCTAGCAACGAGGATGTCAGGGTGGAGGTCGGAACGCCTCACCCAAGAGAAGAGGACCAGGCAGAGGTTCCCACAGCCCCGCCGGGAAGACGTCAGAGGAGTGGCGGGGCGGACGCCCCGGGCTCGGAGGAAGATCTGCAAGTTATCTCGGGCAGGAGCCCGCATCCTCAATGGTATCTAAGGGGTGATGAAGTTGGTTGGGATGAATATGGGGGGCAATGGGAATTTGAGGATTACAGGGAGGAAAGGGGAAGGGCGGAGGAGAGAAGAAGTTCAAGGTGGGACGGGGAAAGGGAAGTACAAGGGGGTCGGGGCGAAACGGGTCGAGGAAATTATTGGCTGGGCGATTGTGCTGACATGTTTTGTCCCCGCAGCAGGAGCCCTCTGAGATTGGAGAGGAGGAGCAGCGGTGTGGAGGCCAGGCCGCAGATGGCAGGCGTGGAAAGAGGTGAGAGGGAAAGGGAATGGTCATCTGCATGGCAGAGAGGGGGCACAAATAGGGGGTTGGGGGATGACCGGGGTGGTCTACAAGGTGTGATGAAGGAAGTAGGGGTGCAGGCTTTTGGAGCGGAAGGGGTTGGAAAGAACATTTGCTCGGTGGAGGTCCAAACGGACAAGGTGGCGGAGCCATTGGGGCTCGAGGTGCAAGCGGGAAAAGATAAAGAGGGGGAGGTAAAGGGAAAGGAGAAGAAATTGCCATACATGGGGATAACAAAGCCATTAGGGGCGCATTTGATGGCAGCAACCAGGGAGAAGATACAGGGAGGTGAATTTGTGGATGTCTTCAAGTTGCTGCATAGGGAAGTGAGAGCGAAAGAGGGGTCCAAGGAGGAAGAGAGAGAGTTGGCTTCACGCCCGAGGGTCCCGGTGACCATTGAGAATTGGACGTCGGCGTTTATCATTTATGCCAGCGTGTATTGCGAAAAATTCCCGGAGCGTTGCGTGGCTCTGTTGAAATACATGGATGTAATAAGGAAGGCCTTCACGAGTTTTGGGGGCTTTGCTTGGGTAAGGTATGACGAAGAATTTAGAGCAAGAATGGCGGAGGACAGTCAGGCGGTCTGGGGGGAGATAGATATGGATCTGTGGCTACAATGGATGGCCCCAACGAGGCCAGCCCCGACATTACACACGGCGAGCGGGCTGCCAGTGCCTTTCCGGCCCTTTCTTGGTCGCCCCGCCCATGAAGGGGCGGGGGGAGGAGGCGGGGGCCAATCCTCAGCAGCATGCTGGGGGTACAATAAGGAGAACTGCGCAAGAACGATGTGTAGGTTTAAGCATGAGTGCAGCAAGTGCGGGGGGAAACACCCTCTCACGCAGTGTTTCCAACAAGGAGACAGGGGAAGGGGGAGAGGGGCAGGTAGAGGGGTTGGGGGGAAAAGCTTTTACTCCAATTAAAGTGGAGGCGCTGGAGGAGTGGTTGCAATTCTACCCGGATAGGGAAGGTGCTAAGATTTTGAGTGAGGGTTTTGGGCAGGGGTTTAGATTAGGTTACCAGGGTCCAAGGGTGCGGAGATGGGCGGAAAATCTGAAGTCAGCAAGAGAGAACATGGAAGTGGTAAGGAAAAAATTGAGCAAGGAATTGGAAGCGGGCAGGATGGTGGGTCCGTTTGATGAAGTACCGGGTGACCTAGTAATATCTCCACTGGGGGTGGTACCCAAGAAAGCCCCGGGGGAGTTCAGACTGATTCATCACTTGTCTTGGCCGGAGGGTATGTCAGTTAATGACTTTATTGCCCCGGAAGAGTGTGGGGTAGTGTACGCGAGTGTAGACCAGGCGGTGGAGCTAATAAGGAAAGAAGGGCGAGGGGCCTTCATGGCTAAGTGTGACATAAAAGCGGCATTCAGATTATTGCCAGTGCACCCAGAGGATTTTTGGTTGTTGGGGTTGCAGTTTGAGAACCATATTTACATAGACAAAGCATTGCCTATGGGTTGTGCAATCTCCTGCGCGCTGTTTGAACGATTTAGCTCTTTTTTACAGTGGGTTTTCTCATTCAGCTCAGGGTGGGAGAGTGTGTTGCACTATCTGGATGACTTTCTGTTTATTAGCGGGGCAAAGAGGGAGGAGGATTGCAGAAGAATGCTAAAGTTGTTTCAAGACTTGATGGAGGAGTTGGGGGTACCATTAGCCGAAGACAAGACGGAAGGGCCGGCAGTGGTGTTAACATTCCTGGGAATTGAGTTGGATTCAGTGGCCATGACCTCACGCTTGCCGCACGACAAGGTGAGCAAATTGGTGGCACTGTTGGAGAAAACAGTAGGGGCCAAGAAAATGATGCTGGTAGAGATGCAGAGACTGGTGGGGCATCTGAACTTTGCATGTAAGGTGGTGGCCCCGGGGAGGACGTTTTGCAGAAATATGGCAAGGTCCATGGCGGGAGCGAAGTGCCCACATCACAGGATAAGAATATCGGGGGCAGTGCGGGAGGATTGCAGGATTTGGTTGCGTTTTCTGGAGAGTTTCAATGGAACGTCTATGTGGTTGCAGGGAGATCCAGTGACTTGGGAAGTTCAGATTCTCTCGGATGCAGCGGGGGCTGGTGGATTTGGAGTGTTTTGGGGAGGAAAATGGTGTGCCGAAAAATGGCCGGAGAGATGGTTGAAGGAAGGGAGGAGCATAGCGTTCCTGGAGTTTTTTCCATTACTAGTTGCATTGGAGTTGTGGGGGAAGGAGCTGCGAAATAAGAAGGTGAATTTCAATGTAGACAATGAGTGCGTGGTCCATGTGGTGAACAGGCAGTCAGCGAGGGATCAGAGGGTGGCAAGATTGATGAGAGAATTTGTCTTGCGTTGCATGGAATGGAATGTGGTGTTTAAAGCAACACATGTGCCAGGGAAGGATAATGGCATCGATGATGCATTATCTCGTTTTCAATGGCAGAGATTCCGTGGATTGGCTCCGGAGGCAGATCGGGAGGGGCGGCAGATTCCGAAGGAGCTGTGGAAGATAGGAGGATGAGAGCGCTGGCACTGGTGGAGGGTTCATTGGCCGCGGCATCCAGGAAGTCATACAGGAGGGCCTGGGAGGAGTTTATTAGAGGAGGAGCTAGTAGTTGGAGGGGTAGATGGGATGCGGAAGAGCGGAGGAGGGATGATGTGATTAATTTCATACTTAGGTGCATTGACAGGGGCTGGTCAAGGGCAACAATAACAGGAAAACTAGCAGGGATTTCCTTTTTTACGGAAAATGGTTTTGGGGTTTTCAACCAAGTGGGGGGGAGATGGCAAGTAGGATGTTGGAAGGATGGGCAAGGGAGAGTAAGAGGGACAAAGATAGGAGGAGGCCGATATCGGCTGAATTACTGCAGAGTTTGATTGAGGTTTTGGGGGGAGTTTGCTGGTCGGTATGGGAAGTGGAATTGTTTGCAGCTTGCTTTACATGGTTATTTTTTGGGGCATTTAGGGTTTCTGAGCTGGTAGGGGGAAAAGGGGGGCTAGGGGGGCTGCAGTGGGATGATGTGCAGATCACAGAAGAAGGGCTAGACATCAAGATTAAAAAGTCAAAGACGGATCAGAAGGGAAGGGGCTCCTGGGTCCGGCTGGGTCGAGGGAGCGAGGGTCTATGCCCAATTAAAGTGGGCAAAGTATGGAGGGAGCGCTGCGGGTTTAGCTCTGGTCTGGTTTTCCAGCATGCGGATGGATCCCCGGTTTCAGCAGCGCAGGTTTTGGGAGTATTGCGTAAGGCGCTGGGCAGGGTAGGGGAACAGGGGGAGGAGTTTGGGACTCATTCTTTTAGGATGGGCGCAGCATCTGAGGGCAGCAGGTTGGGTTTTTCTGAAGAACGGTTGAAAAGCTTGGGGCGTTGGAGATCGGGAAAATACAAGGGTTACGTCAGGGATTTTGGGAAGAGGGATTACTGAAGACAGTTGGTGGAGGACTTGGGGGGCGAGTTGTTTTGTTTTGTGTAATAAGTTGACTTGTCAGTAATTTGTGTAATTTTTGTTTCAGATGCTGTGCAAAGAAAGGGGGAGTTGGCGCAAGTTTGGATTGTGGGACATTCAATTGTGAAGTGGGCTGGCAAAGAGGCGGAGAAAAGGGTGTTTGGTAGACAGCTGGGGTGCAGTTATAAAGAAGTGGTGGTGAGGTGGCATGGTTTGGGGGGCCTGAGATGGGATCAGCTGCTGCCCATACTGGCAGGAATGAGAGAGCGATATGGGGTTCCTCAGGTGGTGATGCTGCATGCTGGGGAGAATGACCTGGTTAGGGATACGGGGGTGGCTCTGCTGAGAAAGATGAAGAGGGACTTAGGTTGGGTTAGGGATATCTGGCCGCAAGCAGTGGTGGTGTGGACGAAGTTGTTGCCGAGAAGAGTTTGGAGGGGTGCAAGGAATGAGGGAGCGATAGAGCGGGCTAGGAAGGGGATAAATAGAGAAATGGAAAAATTTTGTGCGTCATTGAAAGTGAGGGTCATGGACCATAAGGAGATAACATATGAGGGGTTTCTGGTTTTTAGAGGGGATGGGGTACACTTGTCCATATACGGAAATAGCTACTACCTGGCGGATTTGAGTTCATGGCTGGGAGATTGGGTAAAAAGTTTGAGGTAGAAAGAGGGGGGGGGGGGTTTGGGGCAGAAAGAACTCCTCAGGGGAGGGTTTTTCTGGTGCCGGGGGCATGGCCCCTTTTGATGTGGGGGGGGGAAGCACAATGGGGGAATGACACGGGAAAGGAGGGGGTGGCGCTGCTTGCACAAGCAGGTCACCCCGGTGGATCAGGTATTGAGCCTGGAGGGGCATGGCCCCTGGGGAAAAAGCGGGACACCTGGAAAAGGGGCAAGGATTCGGTAGGATCCAAGGGATCATTTGGGAGGAAATGGGTTATTTAATTATTTAATTGTTGGGGGAAAATGGGAAATGTTTAAGTTATTTTAATTGATTGTTTAAATAGCCATTTAGTTTGTTAGGCCATGGAGCCAGTTATGCGTTATGATTGTAAGCTTTGGCCTGTCACATTAAAGCGACCTTTTCCACTTTTAAATGAGTCTGGGTTTTTGTGCAGTAAGCCAAAAGGGGGGCCCCGGGGGGAACGCGCAGCGTTTCCCCCCGGGGAGTATTTTGGCGCTGCACACGGCCAGCGAGTGGCCGTGGGGGGGTAGAGCGCCTGGTCCCGGGGTATTTAAGGGCTCAGGGAAGGTTCGGGAGGCAGGCGACGGTTAGGACTTGTCGATTGTCCCTCCCTCCCACCCCTTCATTTTGTTTAAGGAAGTTATTTGTAATGGGGGGGTCGTTTTTTGGCAGGGGAGGATGAGGAAGAGGGGGGGGTTTTTATGGTTTGGGGGTCGGTTAAGAGGGCGGGGTTGGTAGCTTGGCGTGACAGGTCAGGGCATCGGGGAAGTTATGTGTAATATTGTTGCTGATGTGGCAGGTCAGGCTGGCTGCAGGTCCCAGGTAAGAGGAGTTTGGTGTAGAGGGGAGTTAAAGGGGTCAAGAGTGTTCGGGTGGCCGGGGGCATGGCCCCTTTTGATGTGGGGGGGGGAAGCACAATGGGGGAATGACACGGGAAAGGAGGGGGTGGCGCTGCTTGCACAAGCAGGTCACCCCGGTGGATCAGGTATTGAGCCTGGAGGGGCATGGCCCCTGGGGAAAAAGCGGGACACCTGGAAAAGGGGCAAGGATTCGGTAGGATCCAAGGGATCATTTGGGAGGAAATGGGTTATTTAATTATTTAATTGTTGGGGGAAAATGGGAAATGTTTAAGTTATTTTAATTGATTGTTTAAATAGCCATTTAGTTTGTTAGGCCATGGAGCCAGTTATGCGTTATGATTGTAAGCTTTGGCCTGTCACATTAAAGCGACCTTTTCCACTTTTAAATGAGTCTGGGTTTTTGTGCAGTAAGCCAAAATGGTAGATTATAGATGTTACACGAACTGTCGACTGGAACGGATTCCCCTGTCTGGGTTACCCTATTTGGCTAGTGATGCATCTGTATTTCTGGTGGGTTTTTTTCTTTCAATAATGCAGAAACTGTTGTTTTGCAGCATTGAATCGGTGTTACTTATTGAAGCCTTGATATGATATGACAAAGTCATTTATAATGTGCCTGTACACAAGTGTTTCTAGGAGCAACAAGACAAGGGAGAGAAGACAGAGGGAGGACAAGACAAACAATCTTATTAGGCCTTGTGTCATTCAGATCATGCAAGAGCGAGAACGAGAAGTCCAAGGGGGAAGTTGGGGGTGCCAGGTAGAGGGATGGACAAAATAGGGCAGCAATGCTCTGAGTAAGTGAAGCACAGGGCAGTGTGGCTCTGGGTAAGTGCAAGGAGGCAAGGGACTGTAGAGGTTACAGAGACAGCCCTTAAGCGTGTGGAAGGCCAGGATGCAGTGCAGGAGTAACTGATCAAAAGAGAGCCTGGTACCCAGTGAGACTCTCAGGGTAGCCAAGCAACCAGTCGGCAGGCAGGTAGGTCAGCAAGCGAGGGAGAGAGAGAAAGCAGAGAAGAGGAACATTTTGAGCTGCTTCTAGAACTTCAGGTGGTCGGCTCAAGTTTGAGAGGGGCAGAGAGGCCATTCCAGAGGGAGGCACCTGTAGAGGAGAGAGAGAGATCTACCCACACTCTCTGCCTGGAGAAGCATCTGACCCTTAGAGAGTTGGAGGTCGCTGTTATCGCAAACAGATCCTGAAATGTCACAATGGGTGGTGGCTACACTATGTCAATTTGCCACACGTGTTTTGACCAACATGGTCTTATTCAAGGCAGAACGCATGCGTACACCAGACAAAGGCCAGGTCCTTCACTAGAAGGAACCTTGCAGGACTGTGGGGATATTATCACATATTGCAAATCAAATTTGAAGGTTAGACAGAGTGAGCAGAACCAATTGCAGGGGCACTAAGTCAATGGACTGATAAATAGCCTTCTAATCTGTTATTCAATCCTAACCGGTACTCTATCACCAACAAAGAATTTGATTTATTTCAAGATTAAAGGTGCTAATTTAGGAATTCTGCCTTGAAAAAGACCATGTTGAGGAGGTGGAGCTGGTAGTGGGATTTCTTGGTGACATCCGAGATGTGAGGAGAGAAAGAGAGAGTGAAGTTGAAAATGAAACCAAGGTTTTTTGCCTCAAAGGAAGGTGAAGGATGAGGGCCCAACGAGGGTGGCCAGAGTGGGAGATGGAAATCAGGGGTCGCAATGAGGAGGATCTCAGTCTTACTGGCATTAAGGCAGAGATGTTGGAGGCGCACCAGTCCTGAATCACGGATAGAGTCAGGAATGAGCAGGAGAGGGGAGGAGAGGAGGCTGAGGGGAGCCTCAAGGAGAGCTGAATGTCATTCGCATAACACTGAAAGTTAGAGGAAATGGTAGAAATCACATGGGCCAAAGGGGGCAAGTAAAGGTTGAAAAACCAGGGTGAGAGGATAGAGCCCCTATGGAATGCTAGGTTTGGAGAGAGAAGTGGCGGAGAGAAAGGAACCAAGTTGGACCTGTGAGGGGCGGTCCAAGAGGAAAGAGGTCAACCACTCCAGGGTCTGATCCGTGATGCCCAGGTTCTCACTGAGTTGATTGATCAGGATAGTGTGTTTGACCGTGTCAAAGGCAGAGGAAAAATCAAGGAGGATGAGGACAGAACCAATGGTGGAATCAAGATTAGAGAGCAGATCTTCAGTGGTGTTCAGGACCGCAGTTGCAGTGCCTCTGGCAGCACTGAAGCCAGACTGATGGCTATGGATACAACCAACAGATTCAGTGTGGATAGTAAGCTGGGAGATGGCCAACTTTTCCAGGAGTTTGCCCAGGAAAGGGGTGATAGAGATTGGCCGATAGTTTGCCGGACAGGTAGGATCGGTAAGTGGCTTCTTGAGGAGGGGGTGCACAAGGGAGTGCTTGAGGAGAGAGGGGATAATTCCAGTGGCGAAAGAGTGATTACAGAGATCAGCCAAGACTGGAGCAAGTGTGTCAATATGGTCCTTGATGGTTCTGGAGGAGAAGGGGAGCACCTGTTTGGCCAACACTTTCATAGATCGGACTTGTCTAGAAACTGTGTCAGGTGATGTCAGAGAGCAAGAGGAGAAAGGAGGAGGAGAGGGTGAGTTGGCCACAGGGTGGGCAAGAGAGGAAGAGGAAGATGAGACAGAGGACAGCATGTCCTGAGTTTCAGTGGTGAAGTGTGAGACCACAGCCGTACAGAGGGCCTGGGAGGGAACAAGAGAGGTAGAGACTGCAGCAGGATTGGCCAATTACTTGCAGATTTTAAAGAGAGTGGCTGTGTTTTTAGAAGCTGCAGAGAGGCAGGCTTGAATGTGGGCTCTCTTCTTGGACAGGACGGAGAGTCTGTCTTGCATTTGGATCAGGCAGCAGGCCAGTCTGTCAGAAGATGCGCCTGAAGCCATCCACTTCCTCTCAGCCACCCTGCACTTGCACTTCAGGATGGCGAGGTTGGAGTCCTACTAAGAGTTGCACTTGGAGATAATCTTCAGCCGGATTCTCATGACGGGATCAAGGATGTGCAGAGTGTTGGAGATACAAAAATGCATATTAGAGAGGGCTTTGTCAATGTAAGGCAGGGGTAGGAGGAGCAGAGAAAGTAGAGGCAAAGGCATCCACTGACACACGCTTCATGGGCCGAATGACTGCAAAGGTAGGTGACAGAGCTTGGGACTGCTTTGCTTGAGGGATAGAGAGTTTCAGGTGAGAGGAAAGTATTACATGGTCAGTCCAAGAGAGAGGAGTGTTCAGAGGGTTAGAGAGGGGGATGTCCGAGGAGATGAGAACATCCAAAGTATGTCCTGCAGAGTGTTTCGGACGATAGGGCAAGAATTGAAAAGAGAATGTTTGTGAGAGTCTGTCTAGAGGAGGCACTGATGTAGGTATCAGTGATAGGGAGGCCTGGGTTGGAGACCAGAATGTCTCTCTAGAACTACTTCCTTCTAGACTTAATGAGGTGGTTAGGATAAGAGATAGAGTAGCAGTTAGAGAAGATGAGAGAAAAAGAAAGCACCATCAAGGGTGTGAAGGAGGAAGGTGGGAGAAGGGTGCAAGAGAAGAGAGACGCGCAGCCCAGTGCTACACAACGCAGGATGCGCAAGATAGGGTTGGGGTCAAAAGCATGGGAAGACGCAGGAGGAGAAAACAAGTGACTAACAATAGTATAACGGCACCCCTTGCACGATGTGGGACCTAGAGAGTGGGAGAGATCCTGATGGGACATTGTTAACAGAACCACAGTTACCACAATGTAAAACACCCAGATTCATCTTTCCTGAAAGGGGGAATTGCAAGATGTGTCATCTATTAGACTAATAGCTGTTCTGCTAGCCTCCTGTCCAAACTAACGTGGAAGTCGCAGTTCATGCATACACTGGCATATCTTCACACCAGGGTCTGGAATGTTGATTAATGCCACTTGGTGAACATGTGAAAACCATGGCTTTTTTATTTTTATTAAAATAAGACGATGCAGATCATTTTGATTCTGAAAGGACAGTCTGCTAAACTAAACCCCCTTTCAGAAATAGTGGCATGACAAGAGCCTAGTGCATACATATGACCTTACAGCACATGCCTCCTGACAATCTCATCATTTGCTCATCAGTTGTGCTGGGCAGGTTCATAGATCACATGTGCACCCCTGATAGCTGCTGTGATCCAATGTCACTGCAGTCAGAGGGGGCAGTTCAACGTAAATGTGGTAGTGTGTCCCTTATCAGTCTGATGACAGAGTACATCTAATAAAAGCCAAAACTGCTTATAGTATGGTGGCTGATAGGAACACACAATTATTAAAGTCACAACAATTTGATATTATAGTGTCCGCTCTGTAAGCTCAGACCAGCTATGAAAGGCAATGTGTAGTCATGCAAACATGACTAGCTCCACTTTAGCAAGTGAAACAACAAGCAGGCTGTTGCCTTCCCTTGAATCCACGGGAGGCAGGTTATAACTCCCGACATGCACAGGAGCACTGATCGATCTCCTGGGATTCCTGCTACAAAGGGGTATTCAAATAACGTGCCTGTTCTACTACAATAGGGCTGCTGTACAGAGGCACTGAATCGGCGGGCACAGGAAAGTTGCAGAGTTAGAGTAGACAGAGAGGAAAAAGTGGACTGGAGAAAGGGTTTTACCATCTTGCTTTGCCGCTGGGGCTCATTCCCTTCCTGTCTACGCCATTTCCTGCAGGACACAGGGCTCTGGGGATGATGCAAGAAGGAAAGGGTAACTTTATAGAGTGACAGGGATTGAATACCTTTCAGCAGGCTTTCTTCTTTCCAATCCCCAGTGACAAATTGCCTTTATAAGGAAAAAGACTCCTGCTCCATTTGTGATTCATCTGGGGACTTTCAAGACGATAAGAAGAATTCACTGGACCTCTGTAAGGAGTCGAGTCCATTACAAAGTCCAACAGGAGGTATACCCTTCAGGCAGTGCCACTTTTAGATTTATAATTGTGATTACTGATAGATTAGTTGCAGTGTTGGACTGAGTAGGTGAGTTAGCCACTACTTATCCCTGTACTCCCGCAGTGCAGTAGTAATTTTGTCGTGGGGACTGTCTGCAAAATTCTCTAAAGTCACCATCTTTCAATTCATGTCTTTTATCAGCAGAACGCTAGGAGCATGGTCATCTCGGGTCAGTTAGCTGCTGCGCGTGCAGGCTCCTGCGTACATCCAGATATTCAGATAGCAGAATGGAGCTAATCATCTACTGCATATACAACACTGATAAGGCAAAGATTGTCAAAAGAGGCTTTAGATGTGCAAAAGTTCAGATATAGACAATAGGGTCGCAACACATGCCCCGTGACTATCCAACTATAAATGTCGGAATAACAGGCGCTGGACACAACGATGTTCAACACGTGATAGGGTCCAACATAAGATGTTGGGGAAGTAGTGAAGAGAGCTACGATAGGGTACGTGTGTTATGGGTTTCAATGAAGTGTCTCAATCATGGCCGCTGAGGTACCACTTTACCATGGAGACAGAAATCTTCAACTCACTTCCTATGCTTTTCCCAGGAAGTGAATAAGCGCCAGCAGGGAGGTGCCAGTACCACAATGGTGATACATCTGTACGGCTTCTTTGAACTTACAATTCGTCCAACCCCTAACAGCACTGGTTCAAGAAACAATGTGGACATTCTGGTAAAGCCGCCAGAAAAAAGAAACAATGAGACATAGTTTTATGCAAATAGGCATCACACACATACTCCGAGCCTGTCTGGGTAGCATTGTACCATTTATTGAGACAGAAGGCCCCGTCTCAAACAACTCAAACGAAATTGAAGGAAAAAACACCGGAAATTCAGGGGCAAGTCTTGTCTAAACATGCTTCTCATTTGAAAACCTTTTTGTTGACACAGTTGAAAGATTTCGGATACATTTCCGTAAAGGACATTAAGGAAAATCCCCTGAATGATAATCAGTTTCACTCAATCTTCCAACAATTGCATACATTTTCCAAATATGTAGGGCTCTACTCAGGCTAAACATGTGGTAGCAGCTCTCGACTTACCTCTCTGTACCAGGAATAGAGTGGCGTGTCCTGGAGAAGTGCATCCATGTTCAGCGGTAGCAGGAAAACATTCCCTAGGGAGTAAAGGGGCGAAAAGGGTTTGTGGGAGGTATTTATATCATCCAAAGTAAGGTTTGCTAGCCCTTCCATGAGAAGCACCACCGGCCTATCAGTGTAAATTCTGCTGGCTGATTCCACAGCACAGGAGACCATGGGTGAGAGCTGCTGGCGGTCACTGGTCTCCAGAAAGAAGACAGTATTGCCAGATCCCAGGACATCGTCTACCCGGAAAGGCTTCTTGAATGGAAGAGGCCTGCAAAACCAACAGTCCGGCTTGCGGGTTAATATGTAGAGGATGCAGATTGCCACGAATGGTACGATAAGGAGGAATATCCGGACAGGCTTCCTCATCATTGCTGATCGCATGATTCTAGTCTGCAAACTAGAAAAAGGGAGACAAAGACAAACAAACATTATCACATTCAGTTGTCAATCAAAGGGTGACTCATAGCTTCAATTCCTGGATGAGTTGGCTTTTTGCTGCAGCAAACTGAAAATGGGAGGAATGGTGAATACTGAGGAGTTGACCGATGCTGACACTTGCAGGTCTCCTCCAAACCACAACCCTTGCAAACCCAGTACTTGTACGTCACACCTCTATTCACTGCTTGTTTATCTGTGCAACCGGCTGTTGCCATGAGGTGTGGCTTTGCCAGTCTGTATACACACACACCGATTAGGTCTCATATGTTTACGTGCATGCCTGATGAAGCCCCTCGTACCATGAGGCAAGGCTTTGTCAGTCTGTATACATACCCCTACTATTTCTCATATGTGTAGCTGGATGCCTGATTTAGCCCCCATACCATGAGATGAGGCTGTGCCAGTTCTGAATATACACCGATTCGCTCTGTAACCCCTATGCGTAAATAAATAAACGGGTGCATCCATTCCTGAATTCCAAGCACATTCTGCATTTAAAGAGGACAACTCAGCCCTTTCCCAAAGTCAATGATCCCAGAAGGTAGATCCCACCTGCAGCCATGCTCTTGCCGTTGCATATTCTTGAGAGTGTTCACTATCCTGTGGAAAATATGGGAAGGAATAGGAATGCCTTATTCAGGGGTCCGTCTATGGTGTCATCAGATGGGGACCATGT
The DNA here is from genome assembly GCF_040938575.1 of Ambystoma mexicanum. Lineage (NCBI taxonomy): Eukaryota > Metazoa > Chordata > Amphibia > Caudata > Ambystomatidae > Ambystoma > Ambystoma mexicanum. The sequence continues at coordinate 472,887,629 of NC_090932.1, read as the reverse complement.
AGACTTTTCCCTCCCCAGATCCACACAGCCCTTCTCCTAGCACTCTGCAGCTCTCAAAAGAGATGTACATTACAGGAACACCACATAATTGCACCCAGTGTGTCACCCTTTGCTACTCACTTGCTAGGAACTAGCATCCCTTCCCTATGGGCCCACTTAGCCTGAGCAAGCACGACATATGGCAACAGAATATCGGCAACTCTGAGTTCAGTCGCAGACAGGGAGAGTAAAAGCCCACTATACAGGATATCGTGGGGAGAGAAGGAAGGAAGGAAGGAAGGAAGGAAGGAAGGAAGGAAGGAAGGAAGGAAGGAAGGAAGGAAGGAAGGAAGGAAGGAAGGAAGGAAGGAAGGAAGGAAGGAAGGAAGGAAGGAAGGAAGGAAGGAAGGAAGGAAGGAAGGAAGGAAGGAAGGAAGGAAGGAAGGAAGGAAGGAAGGGAGGAAGGAAGGGAGGAAGGAAGGGAGGAAGGGAGGGAGGGAGGGAGGGAGGGAGGGAGGGAGGTCGGTTTGTTAGATATCTCCAGCGAGTGTGGGCAATATATGACATCATATAAATACTGTGCATGCTGATTCAGGCCATTCAAGGACAACGAAGTGGATATGTTTTCAATCTGGGGAAAACATAACACAAAGGCACAGCCGTAAAACACTCGAGAAATAGGAACTTGAGCTGGTTAAACGATCCCTGGCCTTTAGTTGAAATATTACCGCAATATTAATTAGACTATTGCAGAGTTGACAAGACCATGAATTATCGGGACAATAACGAAATAAAGACAGGGCACTAGCAGGATTCCTGCTCAGGTACTGAGGAAGAGATCGCTCAGGCAATGATGGGTGTTAGCTGGGTGCAAGATATAGAAGGGTGTGATTCTATGAGCCTTGCGCGTCAGGGGGGTGATGCAGAGGCATTAACAAGCGTTTCCATTACCCACCCCACTATATCGTCCAGAGAATGAAGAATTGATGATTCGTTCACGGTTCATGGTAAGCAGAACCCTGTGTCCAGTGCATACCCCACTGCTGACATGCGGAGCAGGCATGTACATGGCTTAAGTCTTAGGAGGTCAGAATGGAACATCTATGAACGCAAAACTTTGTGACAAGGAAGGGACACTGAATATGATTGAGAAATCAATCCCCCTAGTTCATACTGTGAAGGGTTGAGAGGGGAGGCTGGAATGAGGTTAGAGTACCCCTCACTGAATGAGAAATGGCTGCATTGAACAGCACCCCAGAATAAATGGCAGGTGGCAAATATGCAGGCCTACTACAAACAGGGGATCCAGTAGAGCCAGGGAGTGGAGTAAAGCTAGAGACCATGCAGTACACGTGTCAAAAGTAGGCGGCTAGACGGTCAGAATACAAGAGCCAGCAGTGCTCGTAGACAGATTACGACAATCTGGCACCTTTGGCCGCTGAAAAGCAGGTAAGGAAGGATCAGCTCCTCTAAGTGACCTCTGCATTTTGGGACTAGTCAAGATTAGGCCGGTCCACCAGCTACATTACTATCCACAGAGATCCGTGGCAGGAAGGGTCTTCTGTCCTATTACCCCATCTCCCATGTGGCGGAAATGGCACATGACCCCAGCCCCCTGTAGGCACAGCAATCTTAGGCGACAGTGGATGCAATTACCCGGAACCCTTGTGTGCCCAAGACCCTCTCCCTGCAATTTTGGTTCTTGATGGTAATGGGTAAGCCGTTGGAATCCGGGCAGTCCAGGCTTTCCATACCTTTTTGCAGCCATTACCAGAAACAGTAAAACAAAAATCCCACGCACCAGGTGTGCATGGCAGGCAGCATTAACATGACACTCCACAAGATGTTTGCAAGTCTAAAAAAAAGCAGGCGGAATCCGTAGGGATTCAAGTATCTCCGCACAGATGAACATCAGCGCATTTGCTGCAATTAACTGCTGTGGGGGGTGGGATCAGACTTGACACTGACTGTGTAACCCAGCGCCGTGCTACCGATGCAGGAAAAGGGCACACAACTCCGATCCGAGCGCTCCTCCTCTGCGTAGCAAAATGCCATCAAAGAAAGAAGTGAACAAGCCGTGGGGAGAAGGAGGGAAATAAGCGGACAACGGGAGAGAGAAAGGGAAGGCAAAGATGCAAAGAAATTCCTAGGCGAGAGATGGAGTAAGAGGCGAGATGGGGTGCAAGGGATGTCTCAGAAGCACATAGCTGAGGGAGGGACTATATAGAGGGTCACAAAAAAGCAAATAAGACACTGGAATAGTGAGGGCTAAATCCTCAGGAGAAATGGAAGAGGTCAAGGAGCATTGGGAGACAGGGGGCGATGCAAAACTAAAAGAGAAACTTACATAGAAGAATGACAGGAAAAGTGAATGTAAGGAATACATTGGAGAACGGTAGACTATTTAAAAATGAAACAGGAAATGGAAGCAGAATCTGAGTATATATCAACGGGCTTACGTCTGAATATCACGGCACGTCAGGCGGACACTGGATGCACAGAGAAGTCTTGATGGAGACAGTCGACCTCCGATGCTTCTGCGAGACAGCCTTGGGGTGGAGAGTAGGCAGGAGCTTTTCGTGTGGCTGTGAAAGACATCCATTCTCCATGTTTCCCAGTATCATCCACGAATAAACAGGGACAGTTTGCCTAGCATTGTCTCAACGGCGAGATTAGATCAGGTTAGACCCGGCTTTCTTTCAATCTTGAAAGCCCTTGTCTCCTGCGATGTGGCTACTTTGTTAATAAGTCACCTCCCTCCTGCTGCCAGGTTGAACGGCTTTGCTTTGTGCTCCCCGGGACCACATTTCACGTAGGACAATCTGGCTTATTAACATGGGCCCTGTCCCTGTCAACGGAAAGTTTCAGTGCTTAATTCATAAAAAAATTAAGTGCCAGGGCTCAAATATTTTCTAGCACTCCAGTGACCCTGCTGGTGGCCAGTTCTCCACTACCGCTGCCAACACCCATAGCTGCTCCTCACAGTGTTGGCATATTTTGGGTTACACTACAGCTTGCACCCGCTCATTGTGATTGATGGATGCACTGCCTATCACTCCTTCACAATAAATGTGAGTCTGAGACAATAAGTGCCACGGCTGATCCTTGGCTGACACCCCCGCAAATTAAGCACTGAAAATGTTGCCATGCAAACCCCCCAAAGCCCCACATTTGGGTTTAATTTTGACACTTTTAAAAGTCTTATGAATATTAAAAATTGGAGAATGCAGGCACCCTGCATTCCCCTGTGTGACGTGTGGTTGGTTCAGCCAGCCCTATACGATTCTGGAAAGGTAGCATGTTTTTTCCTATTATAAATCCATGGCTACAGCTATCAGTAGGAAAGGGAACAGAAGGGTCTGGACGAGATGCTTACACTTTGGACTACTTGATATTTGTGTGAATGCCAAGCTAGGATGTCATATGTATGTTTTCATTTATTGGTGAGCTGCATGTTATGTTATGTTATGTTGTTTTATACCACGCACCGCTACCGCCCAAGGGCAGTCTCCAGGCACTCATGCCACTATTTGCTTTCTGAGCAGAGACGTATTGCAAATGGACGAGCCAAAACTACCCACAGGGCTGATCCATGCAACGAGAGAGCTGGAGAGCTTGTGCTTAAGCAAGTTCAGCACATTCTGTGGGCCTTTTAGAGGTTTTACTCACTATTTGTGAGTTCTTTTAATGTTTAGCTTTTGGGAACATCCTTACATTCTTACTACTCAATAGATGAAGACTTTGCAAAACCCTTTAGCACCCTTTCTGATTTCTTTCGGGATCCCTCTTCCTTACTTTTCCACCTTCCACCCAAAAAAGAGGATAAAGAAACCCTGGAATCCTAGATGGCAGTCGAGGACTAGTAGTGCTAAATCTACCTCACTTGAGAACCCTACAACTTTTAGCTGGACTGCTGAATTATTTTTCCCTATATCTCAGTGAGTGGGACATTTTTTCCACCTCACAGATTATTTCACTTTTTTATGGGTGTAATTTTTAAGAATCTGCAGAGTGTTCTTTTCATTTTTATTTCTTTTGACACCTTTTTTGGTATATACCTTTTATTGTTGCAGGGTTGCCCTTTGGACTCCCCTTTTACTTTCTCTGGCCAACATTGTGAGAACTACAGTTCCCAAGGGTAGAAATAATATGTTTATCCCTTCTACATTTTTTGGGGTGAAAATCAGCCCTCTTTAATGGCTGGTGGCAGTGATCCTTTTTACTAATTCTGTGCACCTTTACCACAGGCTGTTTCCACAGATACAGTGAAGGCACCCAGCGGTGTCAATTTTACCAAAATGGCCCCTGTCTTCTTTTTGTGCCATTTTTGTGCATTTTGTCCCTTTTCGGTTCTTCCCCTGCCATCCAGGGTAGTAAATTCCTTTGTGTTAGTTCAATCTACGGCGGAAGACCTAGGTCAACCCTGTCCCGGCTCCAGAGTGTCTGTGAAGGCAGGAAGCGAGGCAAGAGTCCAAAATTCGACACCCCATTTGTCTTCCAGCCTGCCTTTGAGAATCCAGTTCTAACTGGGAGGCAGGCTGTCCTAAAAGGACTGCCAACCCCCCAGGTTTGTATGTTGCACGCCTGTTTGATTGGCTGGGTTTCTGTCAACCCGAGAAGCTGAAGAGGTAGTCGACTACTGGACCTGAATCAAAAGAGGAAGATGTAGGAAACGCGGCTGAGATGATTTCCAGTGACGGGAGAGCCTGCTGTGTAACTGGAGCCTGCTGTAGCTCTTCCTTCCAAGTGACCTAAGGACTCCAAAAACAATGACCCTGAATCAGAGCCTAGTGAGATCAACTAGATGCAAGACGACCTGCATTTTGAGCCATCCCACGTTGTGTTTTGACCTTGCGGGGCTGCAATACCCCAATACCCTGGGAACTTGAGCCTTCGGGTGGTGCATGGTCTTCCAAATTCTAATTCGAGCTGAAACATTGGTGGCATCCTGCTGAATATCCAGAAACACAATTTGAGAACATGAATTCCCCTCATCAGAGTTCTGGACCAGATTATAGACAAGAATGCGACTGCCAATATTCAGCCTTCTCCTGACTCCTGAAAAGGGTGCCAAAACCACAGAGCCACGTCCAGCCATGACAAAACCCTTGCCTGGAGCCTTCCTCGTTGATCCCTGCAGCAAAATCCCTTCTATTTTCCTGTCTTCAGTCTTCATGACAAGGAATTCATTGGCCAGGTTTTTGGCTGCAGATCCTGAAGTCTCCCCTGATGCAAACTCTTCTTCTGTGCTGAGGTCCTGTGTTGGCGGGGGTATTTACTTACCTTAAGGCTATGTGATTTCTGTAAAGCTTTTGAGGTGTTTCTTGTGATTGGTAGTCCTCTCAACCAGTTCACCCAGGCCCACTGCTGTAATCCCCCCAGGGTGTCTTCTCAGAAATCCCTGGACCCATTCAACCTCTCCAAAGTGAAATACTTACTTGTTTGAACAGTCCTTCTGAGGAACTCTGACTTCTGCTACTTCTTTGCCTATCCTGACCTGTCGGTTGGACACTAGAGACTTAGTGAACCCCCTTCTGCCACTGAGAACACTCATGCTCTAACAGGGAAAGACTTCCAAGGATGGGGCCTGTTGCCTAGGAAAGAGAACAAGTGTTTAAAAGTGTACTTACTTGTGCAGGAGTTGGTTGGTAACTGTCACTCTGAGAGTGAGCAGTTATAAAAGTTCTTACTTACCTTGAATGTGTTCTACCATTCTGAAAAATATATGTGAGGTTATTTTACTCACCTGTGAATTGATGGTGCCTCATCCCAAATGTAATGCTTTTGGCTTCACTTTACTATTTCTTTTAGAGTAACTGTAAATGTACACCAACTGGGTCTTGCTTCCCCTACCCTGCTGTATAGCCTGTCTAGAATAAGTGTGCATTGGCTTTTTCTTACCTTGAATAGCTGTCTGCAATTCTTAATAAGTGTATTGTAGGTTTTACTAACTTTGGTCTGCCTTGTGCCATCCTAAACTAAGTTAGAGAGTTATTGCTTACCTTAGTCTGTGTTCCACTGAGCTGAAAAGGAACTGTAATAGTTTATTACATACTTAGGTATTTCCTGCCTAGAACAGCTGTGCGCCATTCTTAAAAAGTGTTCTGAAGGTGTAGCTGACCTTGGTCTGACTGGTGCAATCCTAAATTAGTGAAAATAGTTATTTCTTACCTTAGGCCCTCATTCCAACCCAGGCGTTAAGGGTTTAACGGCGTCGTCGGCGCCGTTAACCCTTAACGCCTGATTTCCACCTTAACGCCTGCTTTTAGCAGGCGTTAAGTACCAAGTCGCTAAGCGTCCTTGGCGCTAATTACAGCACTGTAATTTAAGGTGCCGTAATTAGCGCCTTCCCCACTCCCATTATGCCATATGGGGCAAAAATGGGAATGGGGAAGGGTAAATGGGGATTGGGGATTTACCGCCCCACTCACCTTGGAATGGGGCGGTAAATCCACCATCCACCGTGGTGTAAACGGAGCCCGTTTACACCATGGTGGTAAAGTATGGAACTTACCACCTGGGTTGGAATGAGGGCCTTAGTCTGTGTTCCACTGATCTGAAAAGAAACTGTAATTGTATATTACACCACAAGGTGTTACAGAGTATACCTGTGTGTTTTCCTGAATGAAGTTATATGCTTACACTGTTCCATGAATTTGTGTTCCACTATCCGGAAAAGTATTGTGGCAACAGGGTTGGTTTACTAAGTGATTTCTTAACTGAGTGTCACTGCATGACTGCCAGGGTCTAATATCCTTGATTTACTGTAAGGTATTATGAAAGTAACTTATGGTTTTACTCCCCATGTGTAGGTGTGGCCTATACTAAATGTGTATGATAAGGTCTGACTACCCTATGGTGTTAGTTATTCTGAAGAAGGTGTATGCTTTAGTCTGTGTATCTTCAAGCATTTTGTTGTGTTTTTATAATGTGTTTATGATTCTATGACAAAGTATTTACCTCAAGACTTAATGTGGCCTAACTGTATTTATAATAAACCTTTTTTTTATATACTTCTGGTTGTGAGTGTTTCTGCTGAACCCTCGGTATACTACAAGTTCTTTGAACCTTCATTCAGTCCTCTCACCCTCCTAAAATAAGCCTGGCTGCTCTGTCTATGCTACCATATACTAAGGTGGTGCAGACTTATACCAAGAGTGGAGTTTAGTACGGTCTCAGTTGTATGGTTTTACTAAGCCTTTAGTTGAACATCTGAAAAAACAGTCCTAACAAGGACTGGCAAGGGACTCAGGCTCTGGCTCCCTACATCTCCTTTATCCTGAAGCTGGCAATGTCAGGATGCCTGACAGCTGGACTCTGCAGTGACTTTCCTGGCATACTTCATAGGAAACGTATGAGGAAACAGTCATCAGATTGTGATATTGCACCTTGGCATCATACCTGCTTCTGTTCCTTTCAGCATTCCTGTCCCCACCTACTCTGGCAAATTCATAGGTCTGCTCCAATTATTTTCATAGTGTTTGACATGGCTCAGGTAGTTGAATCCACAGGTACCATGTGGTGTACCTGGAAGCACAGGTCCACCAGTAACGGGGCCTCACTGTCAAACATGAGCAAATGGGGGGAGTAGCCAGTTGCATCATTGCAAGTGCAATTTTATGCCTGATTCTGTAATGTCTGTGTGAGAAACCTGAAGGTGTCTCCCTAGCTAGTCCCCAAGGATCTATCATCCAGGTGCCCAGGACACGGCCATCGCTATTGGATCCAGTTCCTTGGGGTGGACCAGCGAAGGAGGATTACCTGGATGGGGGTCTTTGGGGCGTGGAAGTGGGACACCGACGGGTGAGACTCGGTATCCCCCTTCTTTCAACACCTTTTCCCCATCCTAACACATATGATATTTCAAAACACTGCCCTCCCTTTTCCGACACAAACACTTTTGCACAACACGAAAGACAACGGACTAACACCAGAACCGTTTACCTGACATGTCCCAATACAAGGGTCAGGCAGTCAGGCCATTGACCGGAATCACACACACCTGATAGCCCTTTCCCTTCCACATAGGGATAAAGCACAGGACGTGCAAGGCAGACTGCACGAGGTGAGAGCTAACTCAGCACAGCAGTTCAAAAGGCAGAGAAAGACAGCGTATGGCTTGGCGCCCTTGGTATGTGGATTCGAGACCGACCGAGGGAGATCCAGAGGTGAAAAGTTATCACCTAAAGTCTATTTTGAAAAGGAACTTGTTAGTTGTTTGTTTTTGTTGAATATATCAGGCCCTCGAAGACAAAAGACTTCTTAGTGAAAAAAGACGTAACCATTGATGAACCTGATAGCCAGAACAGAACTGTCGACTTGTGTTGGGAAAGCCTGAGTGTGTGCTGTACTCAGGCGATCCACCTTGTCCCATGCTTCAAATGTGGAGAAGGAAGCCCCCTGGCAATCACATCCTGACTTATTATTTGTGAACACTTATTTCCTTATTGAAAACCCTTTCCCACACTCTTTCTATAATTATTTGTAATGATTTGGCAAAAGTTTTTTTTTGGTATAGGCCTTTTTCTATGACAAGACACCATAAGGACTGCCTTATTTTTCATTTGATGGTCAAAGCTTGCTCCCATCTTAGATTTAGGTTTAGGTTAGGTGTTTTTCCACCCTGCATTTACAGTTTAATAAACACCCTTTAACTGTGATCACGTGTGTTTTTCTTTACTGTTGCCACCATGAGTTGCTTACAGTCTGTCTCCAGTGGGACTTCTATTTGAGCATTAGTGTGCCACACATGTCAAATAGAGTCCTATTAAGACGCTTGGGCTGAGGATCTCACTGACGGTGGTGGCGGGGTGATCATATTCTTTTTGACCCCCACCAGCTCTAACATATGCCTGATCAGGTGTGATTTATTGCCCTGATCAGAGTTGATTTGCGCCAGCTAGCCATATTGTGCAAAGAACCATAGAATCTTCACCACAGTACCTGCCTTTTGATCTTTTGTTGAAGAGGCCTGGCCAGAGTGGGTCAAGTGGTGAGTTACCACCAGGATGTTCAGAGTTCTGCTCAAGAATTAGAAAGTCAATACAAACCAAGTCCATGTGCCCAGAGCTCTGGAGGTGGTGCTTATAAGCTGTGGGCAGAGCTGTTGTTTCTCTGATTAGGCAGTGAGAGCAGTGTTGTTGACAGGTTCTGACCTCTGCTGCCAAGCAAGGCCAGCAGGACCTGTTTTGGACCAGTTCAAAAGTGTTGTCACTGCACAGGTTCCCACATTGGTCCTGCAGGGCACACAAGACAATGGGCCTCATTACACGCACGGCGGTGGACCAAGGTGCTATTAGCACCTTGGTCCATGCCGGTAAAATACAGGCACCGCCTTGGTGGAAAGGGGAATTACCGCCCTATTCCAAGGTTGGTGGGGCGGTAATTCCCCCTTCCCCCATTGCCCTTCCCCATTTTTGCCCCATAGGGCATAATGGGAATGGGGAAGGTGCTAATTACGGCACCGCAAATTGTGGTACCGTAATTAGCTCCCTGGTCCCTTTGCGGGTTGGTTTTTAACGCCTGCAAAAAGCAGGCGTTAAATTCTCCAACCCGCAAAGGGACCTCGTAGTAAGGCGGTAAGTTACCGCCTACCGTGTAATGAGGCCCAATGTGTCTAAACTTTGGAGTAAGTTAAAGCAATGGAGAACAGTCTCAGATGTGTGTTTCTTTGTACATATAAGACCATTTATTACAAAGGTCTATCACTTCCGGAGCAGGATGGCGTGTTCCAGGTCTCTTCTGAGACCCGGAATCCCTGCGTCACTGTGTCTTGGCCTGAAGGAACAAAATTGAGCAAGGACATAAGTGTCCCACTGCTGAGTGCTTAGATGAACACAATCCTCAGAGATAGCCACCTGTAGGTGGTGGAGTTTATACTAAGATGAATAGTTGTAACAAATATTTTGATGAGACGATTCAGTAAGCTGCAACAGGGTTTTAATTAAATTGCAGCGGGTGTTTTCAATACACGTAATCTTAAGCAAAAGATACATCAGCCGGTGTACATTTTTGAGGTTAATTAAACAGTTAGTCGGGTACAAATGCTGGATATTTGTGGTCTCAATCAGTTGCTTCTACGTCTACTAGGGTGTCCTTGGGAAGGAAACCAGCAAACTTAGTGATGTGATAGCATATGAGTAACATAAGTAATCAGAACAATGTAAGGTTGAACAACAACAACACATAACAATGCAGAAGGTCAACACAACAGTGTTTCGGCCAGGAAGTGAGTTTAAGTGAGCTCTGGTGGGACGGCCTTCCCGCCAAGGGATGACTCGAGGTCGGAGACTGGATGTCTGCAGCGGAGTGTCTGTAGACCTCGAGTCATCCCTTGGCGGATTGACACAGCGTCACCCGACGCTGACCTGATGAAACACCCTACATTTGGGTACCTATAGGATCAAAAGACCTTGTAAATTCTAAACAGTGTATTTGGAAACTGTTTTCTTCCAAGCCACTGCGCTCCCCAGACCCGACCTCTTAAGATACCTCCGCCTTTGGAATCATCTTGTCCTGATGAAGGCCGTCCCACCAGAGCTCACTTAAGCTCACTTCCTGGCCGAAACACTGATGTGTTGACCTTCTGTATTGTTATCTGTTGTTGTTGTTCTCACAACCGGTCTTTGAGCGGTGAGTCTACAAAGTCTATCTTCTGTTGTCAACCTCTGGGATAGCTTGCTGGTTGGTGCTATGCTCAGCTGCAGTGGTTACCAGATTGAACTGAGCTATGACCATGAACACAGGCATTCTCATGATCTTGTCTATGATGTTGGTAACAGGTACCCTTGGGTTATTAATGTCCCTCTCCAATTCACTGAGGACAATGCACTGGATCAGCAATCCCATGTGGAAGCAACTCTTTCTCAGGGGCCTCCATCACCAACCAGTGGGACTTGAGTCTGAAGTGAGCTGAACACTTCTTGCTACCATGATTGTGCTGCCGGGGCACTGTCCTCTGTCTATAGCATGATGTGCATAGCCCACCCCTGCACTGGGCCATCAGACAGAGACCTGTTTGCAATTCGTTGGGTATGTTGGCCTCCTTGCACAGTGGGTGTACAAGCAGGTGGCTGTTGTAGCAGAGAACAGCAAGATGTCGACATAAGAACATCGAGGAATTAGTGCCAAGGATCATCAATGTGTCCGGATTTTAGGGCATCATCAGGACTGGGATGGGGTGCCACATCATCACTCATGCTGGCAGTCGGATCTGAGGGGTCCAGGCCAGTGCCTTGCATCCTAGATCCAGTCTCTGTGGCATATGGGGCAACTGGTGGCCTAGATTATTTTGTCTGTACCACTCTCAGTCACAGTGGTGTTGTGGGAAGCCAAAGTGACAGAGTCTTTGTAGCATGGCAACGTCTTTGGATCCCATGTGGTGATAGAGGGGGTGCTAGCAACAAATTCTATGTGAGAGACCAAAGGAGGGGCAACTGTCCCTGTTGGTTTTTCTGGAGATGGCACAGACAACACTGTGGAGGCGGCAGAGCTAGCCCTAGCCACAGTCTTGGACATTGCTCAACCACCTGTCTAGCAGGAGAAGATGGTGCTACAGTGTGAGTGGTAGGCATGAGCTTGTCAGTAAAGCTGACTGTTGTTGATGTGCTAGTTGCTCGGCTGGTAGCACCTCAGTGGCATTTCCTGACTAGCTGTTGATAGTCTTTCTCTCAGCTTCAGTTGGAGGAGCATCATGGACAGTTTCTTGGATCCTTTCAGTATCTGTTGACTGTACATCATGTTTTTTGAGTGGCCTCACTACCTCCTTTTCCCTGGATCAAATGAACAGATTCTCCAGCCTGGTCTGGTATTCAGAATGTTTTTCGTTGGGTCCCATCTAGGTAAAATCGCACGATTATTTCTGCCTCAGATTCTGCTGTGTCAAAGGCACCTTGAATTGTACAGAGTATCGCAGATGATCATGGATATGGCGGAGTGCCCCTCAAGGACTGCACTACCTTGAGTGCAGGACCACAAAGGGCCTCATTTGAGCGTTGCTTTTTCTTCTTGTCAGAGGTGTGCCATTCCTGCCATGTTAATTGAGCATAATGATTCCATGCTTGAAAGTCAATTTCTCCTCTGGGGTGTGCACCTACCCAGTGAAGATCTGTAGGTAGGTAAAGCTACTGTTCTTCAGGGCAGTGTCCCGGGTCTCCTGCATTAACACCTTAAACAGATCTGCAAGGTGGTTACCAGGACCTGGGCATTGGCTGGAGCAGAGCTAGTGCTTGTACAGCCTAACGAGGAGGAGAATCGGCTTCAGGTACTGTTGAAGGTATTAATGGTGTGGCCAAGTAACAGGGGGCCTGACCCTTTGGGCATATGAGGATGTCCGTGGTAGTGAAAAGCAGTTCAGTAAACCGTTAGATGGTAGGTAAAGGGGGGAGAGGCCAGTGCTCAATGATGGTGCAAAGTCACTGCTGGAGGAATAGATCATGTTTCTGCCACAGCTCAGTCCACAAGGGATATTATTTGGTGACTGCAATGTCCCCATACAGCAGGGATAGTAAATCTTGGCTGACAACATCACTGTGGGCATAGCACGAAAAGTGTGCACCTATCACCAGTACATGGGATCCTTCCCACACAACCTACCTTCCCTATGATGTTCAGAGCTAGGTCTTTTAGCAAAACAGGGGAGAAGCCGCTACATCGCAGCTGGGATGGACGCATAACACGCTTGGCCCACCAACCCGCACCTGCAAACCGGAACAAACCACCAGGCCTAAACTAGGGCCTGCCGACCTTGCTTCCCACAGACATTCACTGCAGCGATATCTCAAGGAATACGTAAGAACCCAGAGGCGAGATTGCCCACTTAAACTTGCTCACTGGAACATATTGGCACACCCTCCTGCAGCAGCGGACTCTACCTGCCTCCCTAACCGAATGAGATAATGCCCAAGAGGGCGAACAACAAGAAGACAAGTGGAATGATAGAACGGTTTATGACATCAGCGCCCAAACAACCAAATATATTGTCAGTGGTCACCACCGGCCTGGACATGGCGGCTTCAACACCACCCCAGAATCTGCAAGAGGTTATCACCGCAATGCAACAAGGTTTTGCGGCAATGAATGACAAACTGGATGGCATCAATATAAACATACTGTAATGAGGATGCAGATGGAGAAAATAACACACAGAGTCACTTAAAACGAGACACGGATAAGCACAGTAGAAGCTACAGTAGGGAATCTACAGACCATAGTGATTGCCATGGCAAAGGACTTGGGCACCGTCAAGCTGAAGTATGAGGACTTGGAGGCAAGGTTGCAGAGAAATAACATCCGTATAGTCGGGCTACCCGAGGATGCCATGACAGGACCAATGGAGCAGGTGGTGGAAGACTTCCTGAAAACCACACTGGGTGACCAAGAGTGTTCTGTAATGTTTGCAGTTGAAAGGGCGCATAGGTCCCAGGCGGAGAGACCCAAACCAGGCGCATTTCCCCGACCTATTATCGCTCGCCTGATGAACTATAGGGACAGGGACCTAATACTTAATGCAGCCAGGGAAAAAGGAGAAATCCGGCTGGGGTCGGATGTGATCAGAATATTTCCGGACTACACCCTATTGGTCCAGCAGGAAAGACAGTCCTTTATAGGAGTGAAGAAATTGCTCAGGGAAAACCCGATCCAGTATGCTATGTTATATCCCGCGAGGCTACGCTTCCAGTTCAAGAATAAGAGCTATTTCTTCACATTCCCAGAAAAGGCTGCTACTTTTGTGGAGTCAATGTTTAAAGATGTAAAGGCAGGCGCTCTGTTACCAGTCTTTAGCTTCTCCTCCTAACGCACATTTTCATGACTTCATCAATCTTCAGGGAGGCTGAGTTACTTTGTTTTTTCAGGCAGGTCTGCATTTCTGTTTCAGGTGTGACAAGTTAATTAGCTCTGAGGATTCTGGTACTTGTATTTTTCGCACTTGATTTTGTCTGGCAGGTGACTGGAAACAACTCCCTCCATAGCACAAATCTTCCCCTTGATGGGGGGAGGGGGAAAGCCATGGTTGTGGCTCTCCAATGTAAGGCATGATGGCCCTGCTGCACTGCCTTTCCCGGGATTTCTGTAACAATGTTTAAAGATGTAAAGGCAGGCGCTCTGTTACCAGTCTTTAGCTTCTCCTCCTAACGCACGTTTTCATGACTTCATCAATCTTCAGGGAGTCCTTTGTGGAGTCCAACATTCCCCTACCTGGAGCACAGACAACCACGGATACTGTTTGAAAAAAGCACAACTGTCCCAATTAAGATACCGCCATTGAGACAACACTACTGCCAACACCGCGCATAGTTCAGCATTGAAGCCGACGGTCCTATGTGCGTCAGACGTGTACAAGTATCTGGTGCCCAGACTAATGAACACACAGGAATTATTGTGAACTAAGAGGCCAATTAATGACGATGGCTTTCTTTCATGAGAGCTGTGATAAACAACAATGGCAGGTATACATAAGGTGTGCTAGAAATGTGTGTTAAAATTGTTAAGTTGACAAACCGGGAAGACACTTAAGGGACATATCATGCGGGCACTACAGGTCGCCACAGAAACAGACGCCCCTAATGCAAGTGCATGGTTTGTTATGAGAAGTTTTTGGGATGGGGGTGGAAGAGTGGGGGGCGGACTACATAGTTGAAGGTTGGGGCACTATGAGGGAGCGGGAGGGGGATTGGGATAACAGTTGGGGTGAAAATGTTAAACCACTGCACGGACAGGTAAAGGTCATGGTACACGAGGTTACATACCACACATGCACAACCATTGACACGAGAAAGGTGATGGCTGATCCCAAACAAACAGGAATTAAACTAATGACCCTGAATGTTCGGGGCCTGGGTCATCCAGTGATGGCGCGTAAGGTAGCTGCATACGCAAACCGACAGGGAGCACAGATCCTACACTTGCAAGAAACACACTTGCAGGACCACCAAGCCTGTAAATACTCCCCCAGCTGAGGAATACATTGCTACTACACTTCCTATTCTAGCAAAGCCAGGGGGGTCATGATCCTAATACACAAAAACCTACCCTAAATGCATTACTCATCAGAGGCAGACGATCATAGCAGATATGTATTGGTACATGGACAATTGGTCACGACGGAAGTTCTGTTGATAAACGTCTATGGCCCTAATATAGAGGATCCCCAATTCTATGGCCTACTCTTTCAGAAATGCGCGTCAGACCCCGTGGCACATATACTCTGCAGAGGCGACTTTAACACCATCCTCAACACCGAGTTGGACCGCACCTCCTCCACCCCCCGATCCCTGTCCAACAAGGCCTGAACGATTCAGTTGCATATCACAGATCTATCCCTGCTAGATGCCTGGCCATCTCTGCACAAGACACAACGGTCCTTCACATACTTTTCTTCGGTATACAATATGCACTCTCGCATAGACTTGTGGCTACTGTCATGCATGGCTACGCTTGGGTGACCGATGTCTGCATTCTACCCAGGACTCTGTCAGACCACTCCCAGTGGTGCTGACCATAGAAATACCGGAAAGGGACACCCCAAAGAGCACATCAGTGATTTAAACCCGCCTCACTTCTAGACCTGGTGTTTAAACTAAACATAGCGCAACATATGTCAGAATATTATGGGAACAATGAGGGCTCAGTAACAGCTAAGAGCACACTATGGCGGGCCTTCAAAGTTTACATGAGAGGGATAGCGATGTCCACTGAGTTTGGGGTATTGCAAGACATCAGACAGGAGCTCAAAAGAGTAGAGGAATCCATAGCCCTTCTACAGGCATAGTATTTAATAACACCAACACCGCAGGTCACCTCTGAGATTAAGGCACAACTGGACCGATTCCGAGAGGCAGCGTAAAGAGGGATCCAGTACTTTGATAGACCAGCGGTGGCCCGCAGATATGGGGAACAGGACAGGCGGGGCAGACTACTGGCCCAATTTGTGTGCACAGAGAAGGGCAGTGTAAATATCCCCTGCATAGCCAGACAAGATGGGGTGGTGGTCACAGAAGTGGATGAGATTAGTGGGGAGTTCTATGACTTCTACAGCAGTCTATACTCACCTCAGAGTAATCCACAGACACATAAATAGAAGACTACCTTTCCACAATACCAATGGCATTACTGTTGGAAGAATCCTGCAACATGCTTGACGCCCCATTAAACTGGTAGAAATTAAGACTGCAATAAACAACCTTCCTGGGGGAAAGGCACCAGGGTCCGATGGTTTCGGAGCAGAATTCTATAAGGAATTCACAGAGACACTTGACCCTCGGCTCTTGGCGGTATGGACTGAAGCTCAAGACATTGGCATCCTCCCCGACTCTATGCGCAAGGCTGAAGACAGGAAAGCCACCAGAGGACTGTGGATTTTTCCGATCACTGTCTCTTATTAACACAGATGCAAACATGTTTGCTAAGGTCCTGGCTTAATCACTTAATCCGGTGATGCCATACATGGTCCAAATCCAAACCGGATTTGTGATGGGAAGGTCTACTGTGACCAACATACGTAGATTTTACGATCTAATGGCTGCGATCCCTGCAGACGATAAAGGTGTAACCATATCCCTGGATATGAGATAGGCCTTTGACACAGTGTACTGGCTGTTCTTGTTCAGGGTCCTCCACAATTATGGTTTTGGTCCAAACTTCACCAAATGGGTCAAACTCTTGTACACGGAACCGTATGCCAGGCTGCTGATAAACGGTGCATTGTCGAAGGTGCTTACCTTTGCGGGTGGAACCATACAAGGATATCTGCTATCCCAGTTATTATTTGCACGGGTAATTGAGCCACTTCCTGACTTTATGCAGACACAACACATCGCAGCGGGCATCCCTGTGTGGAATTGATCACATTATACGCCAACGACATCCTCCTATTCATCAGAAACCCAGAGAGATACCTCCACAGGGTGCTGGGGTGGTTCAGGAGTTTGGAAGGCACTCAGGCCTGTGGTTAAGTATTTCCAAATCAGAGTTGATCCCACTGATGCTGCCCACGAGACCTGTGCAGACTGTGCTGGGCACCTAAGCAGATAAAATATTTGGGGGTAGAAACAGCGCGCACAGCAGACCTGGTCCGAGCCCTTAATTATGAAGCCCTGGCCATGGCGGTGTGTGCCAGGCTGAACCGGTGGAGCCCGCTCCCCAGTTCACTTATGGGCTGGGTGGCCTTGGTCAAAATGATACCACCCAAATTGTTCTACCTCTTCTGCACAATACCGCTGTGCCAGGCAGGGCTTTCTTCAAGACAATCACTACTGCCTGCTCTGCCTTTGTGTGGCAGGGGAATGTGAGGGCGAGCTGGGGTCGCCGCACGCAAACATACGAAAAAGGAGGACTCCATGCACCTGATTTCAAGGTGTGCTACATACCTGCCCAGGCATACCACGCTGTGCGCTGGATGCCATGAGTACCATGCACTTCCTACGCCGCATTAGAAGCAAGGGGGAGGACAAGCGCCATGCTATTACATGAAATCGGGACCGGGATAAGGGGAGCCACTAACCACCTGAACCCAAGGCTGGCTACACACCAGGCATGGCAAAACTGACACAACGACCCAAAGGCACAGTGCTGTACAGCCCCCACATGCCAGAATGGGATGTCCCTCCCCTGCCCACCACTACAGACACCAAAATCTCCACACACTGGAGGGAGACGGGAATAATGCGACTAGGATACCTGTACAATGGGGGCATGTTCAAATCCAGGGATGAGATTAAGCTTCAGATTGATGACACTCCACTCCGGAAACTGCAGTACCTCAGAATGAGGTCAGCAGTAGCCGCAACATGGGAAGAGTTCCCCAGTGAACCAAAGTCTCATCCATGCCTTAATTACATAGATTCCGCCGGAACAACCAAAAAAAAGTCCTCAGGACTATATAAAATGGCACTTGAAACAAGGAAAGCACAACTCCCGAATATCAGAGGGGAGTGGGAGGGGGTTCTAGGGGTTGATGCACATTGGGCCAAACTATGCAATCAATAGGGTACACCTCACACCTATGCGATTGAAGAGAATGTACCTGGGATGCTGAAGGAAATGCCCTAGATGCGGGGAAGCTGACGCAGATCTGAAACATATGCTATGGGCGTGTGGGAAACTCTCTGGATATTGGGCAGGAGTGTGCAAAGCACTGGATGATATGGTAGAGCAACCTGTGAAGTGGGATCAAGCTATATGTATGCTTGGATGTGTGCTCAAAATGAACATGACAAACCGCAAACTCATAAACATTGGTCTACTTCTGGCTAAGCGAGACATTCTAATGAGATGGAAGAGAGAGCAACCGGCCACGGTCGTAGACTGGGAGCATGACTTGGTATGGGCAAGTGACCAAGAAGAGACATTCTCTGGCCTGCTCCCTGTCACAAATAGACCTAAAGACATCTGGGGGGGGGGGGGTTCCGCAGATACTTGAGTGGGAGGACTGAAACCATTTGAAATGATAGTGAAGAGATGTGAAGAACTAGAAGTACATTGGTTGTAACCAGCAAACTTTGTATTATCAATGTTACTGTGTGCTCATAAAAAAGCATTGCCTGTTACTGTTATTTATGTTATCATTTATTTGTTTTGGTTCCGTTAAGTGCTATTTGCAAGCTCTAAGAAATGTGTTACATATGACCTCCCTGAAAGCTTGTACACTTAAAAAACAATAAAAATAAATCTGGAAGAAAAAAAGCATTGCCTGAAGATGTTAATTGTGCAATTTAAATAAAATTTAAAAAAAACACTGCTTGCCAAGGAGAAAGTTGTCACATGAACATCTTTAAGGACTGCATGACGGTCTTGGCACCATAGGTCACCAAACTGGTAAACTTATCATTCACAGAAGGCAGTGTTCCCGCATCGCTCAAACAAGCCTGGATAACTCTGATCTTGAAAAAAAGTGATCTTGACCCCTGTATACCTAAACACTACTGGCCCATATCAAATGTTCATAACTTTCTGCTCAAAATCTTAGACCGGGTGGCCTACTTGCAATTTCAAGAGTTTCTGGAATGTAGCAACATCCTCAACCCATGGCAGTCTGTCTTCAGAGGCAAGGATGGCACAGAAGCTGCCATGCTGGATCTCAAAGCTAATCTGGCCGGTATTATCGATCAAGGTCATCCCACCCTTCTCGTGCTCTTGGATCTGTCAGCGGCATTTGACCTGGTCAATCACGCCTTACTTGTGACCAGGCTACAGGATTATGCGCATTGCATGGATTCTGCAACCCAATGGACCTCCTCCATTCTTAGACCTAGGTCCGCCAGAGTGGCTGTTTATGGCATTGGTTCCACAACCTCTGCAATCACCTCTGGTGTACCACAGGGGTCCTGTATCTCCCCGTCCCTGTTTAACGTCTATGTTATGCCCCTGCTTGCCCTCTTGAATTACCTGGTTGTCCGGCATACCAACTACGCCGATGACACCCAGGGCATCCTCGAACTGTCAGGCTTCTATGCCAAGGACGCCTTTGCAATCCAGATGATGGCTAATTTGCTTGCCCTCAACACAGGCAAAACAGAGCTCCTGATCATGGCCTCTTCCCAGAGACTCAAAAAACTACACACCGATTACAAATTCTTTACCATCACGGGCAGTAGAATGTGTGTCGCTAGCAGTGTAAAGACCTGGGAGGTCACTCTTGAAGTCAAGCTTTCCATGAAAACCCATGTCCCTGCATCATGTGGGGACCTCAACAAACGCCTCAACTATATTTTCCTATACATCTCCTTCAGCAAAATCTCCCTTCTGTCCATCGCCCTTGTGAGCTCCCACTTAGACTACAATAGTCTATTACTCGCACATCACAGGCCAATGTCAAAGCACTACAGACGGTCCACAATGGAGCTGTAAGGGCCATTCATGGTCTGTCCCAGAGAGATCATGTCTCTGAGGCAAAGAGAGGGCACCACTTGCCTCCTGTTGATCATCGTGTGACACACAATCTTCTTACCTTGACCCACAAATTTCAGAACCGTGAAGCACCTCAATACCTCTTGCCTGAGTCTAGTTCTTTGGTCTAAAGATCAGGCACTGCTGTCGCAACCTAGGTTCAAGTGGACCAAATTCCACAGAACCACCTTTGATTTGCAGGCCCTTGCTGCCTGGAATAAGCTTCCCCCGTCATAAAGTCAACAAACTCTCTCAAAGATTTAAACAAAAATGATCAAGAAATATCTGTTCAATCTTAAACCAGGCTAAGTCTACCTGTTCTCTCAGCATAACTCCACCCAAGTCCACCTCTGACGTGTTGTCTGTCTTGTCTCAGTTCTGTGTGCGCCCTGAGGCCCACAGGCGAGCGGTGTGCTATACAAATTACAATAAATAAAGAAATAATCCAGACTTCTTTACCTATTTGATTAGTGATCAGAGTGGCTTTCTTGCTCTTTTCCATATTTAACATCTGCCAGTGTTATCTTGTATACCCCTTTCCCAAGATATCATACATTGCCTGACACTGAGCATTCTTGACACAAAATACATACCTCTTCACCCAATTGTTGTATTTATTGTTTTGTTTTTTGATCAACCATACTCTCTCACCATCACCAAGATTACATATTTTAATGTGTCTTATATGTTGTCTTAGAGTCCGCTTTGCATTCATATTTTTCTATTGTAAGTTATCCTTCTTAACTGCGTAAGTGCCTCCTGCCAGTGTAACTGTTGATGTAAAAGCCATGATCCACATGACCAGTTCATTTGCACTAATTTCCTTCAATTCTATTAAGTCATGATGGTTCAGATTGACCATCTGTGCACTAGCAGCGTTCAGATTATGATTCCTCCATCTTATCCTACTTAGTTCGCCCCACTGTTCACATCAACATCTCCCACTTTTTGCATTCTTACAATTGACCAATCAACATATTTTTTTTTATTGTAATGTTTTGTTAGTTTGACTTTAAAAAAAATACTAACTTTTTATTACATTTCACAACTTTAATCCTATAACATTCATCTAACTGAAGTTTTACCCAGCGAATCGTCGTTAAAATTCACTCGAAAGTTTATGCCTCGCCTCCTTTTTCATGTAGAACAGAGTCCAAAAAGTTAATTACTGCACAGGTCAACCTTGTGTTTGTTCCTGTAATTAGATAGCTCCACCAATCATCCATGTTGTTATTTTTTGGAGCAAAGGTTTCAAGATGCAGCGACCTTTGTGCTATGATTGCTGTGCACTCTGTTATTAGATGTTTTACTGATTCAACTGCAATATTACAATATCTGCATTGATTGTCTACTGTGTCAGCATCACGTTTCATTAACAATATATTTTTAGTCTTATATAGATTGAAACGTAATCGCATGAATTAATTTCTATGATAACGTGAGGGAAATTTACAGAGATACTTTGGAGTCTCATCCAACCCATGAGTCGAGGTACCGAGATCTTGTATGGTTTTTAGAGTCAAGCGCTTGTCGTTGTTTCGTATACAATTCCAGCGTTGCAGCTTTGTTTTAGCCTTTTGCGGCATTTTAAATACAAGATCATCTGTCAGATCTGCGTCTTTCATAACTTTAAACAGTTTCTGTTCCCACTTGTTTATTAGGTCTGATGAGTCAGCAGTCGTTCGTTTCTGTAAAATTTCGTAAGGACCTGCTGGTTGAATACTTCTCATTTTACCCCACATTGCAATTGACTTCCACAGCACAGTACCGTATAATGAATCTATGCCTAGTTCATAGCGAATCATTGAAATAGGTAAATTCTTGGGTAAGTTCAGGATTTTACACCAGAATTTTCCCTCTAACCTACACCATGTTTCAGCTAGCAGGTTCCATCCTGCTTCACTGCCAAATGTAATAGCTGGTACAACTTTTTGCAAGCAAAATGAGAGAATCGGTTTTAATGTAAATTTGCCATATGCGATATGAAACTTAAGTCCTTGTAAAGCAAACAAAGACATTCTGGTGTGTAGATCTTCAATCCAGTGCCATTCCCGTATAGATACGTTAAATTGGACACCTAAATAACGAATGTGATTTGTTACTTCGAGTTTATCCTGCTTTAAGTACCAGGCAAATGTTCTTTTTCGACTCTTCATCCCATTATTGATTGCCATGATTTTTGACTTCTTGGTGTTAATGATTAAGTCATTATTGTCACAATATTCCTGAAAGAAGTCAAGTGCTTGTTGTAACCCAATTTGTGTTGTGTCTAACATGACAATATCATCTGCATATATGACCCAGGAAACGTGATTATTATTGATCTTTGGCGGGAAGGTCCTCGGTTGTAAAAGAGCTTTGGAAAGATCTGATATAAAGTGTTTGAACAAGAGTGCAGCTTATGGGCACCTCTGTTTAACTCCCCTCTTTATAAGGATTATATTTGAGAGGTCACCTTTTGCATTCAGTCTTACCCGACAAGATGTATTAGTATGAAGCGCTATGATCGGATGTATTAGATCTATTGGACAGCCCCATGAAAGACGTTTTTCCCATAGTTTCTGGTGATTGATTGTATCAAATGCCTGCTTTAGGTCTACGAATGCGAGAAACAGGTTTTTGTTGTTCTTCAGGGATTCAAGTTTAATGGTATTTAGGATAGTTAGATTTAACTCTACACCAACTCCTTTCGTAAAGCCTGTTTGCCGCTTATCAATCACTTTTGCATGTTCCGCCCCTTTTGCCAATTTCTTTTGTAGAAATCCTGAAAATACTTTTCCAATGGTATCAAGGAGCGTAATTGGGCGGTAGTTTGATGGATCATTTCGATCGCCTCTTTTAAATATGGGAACAATTATAGCTGTTCTCCAAGACTCCGGTAGACTTTTACTTGCTGCAATCCTCTCAAATAATATGGCGATGAACTTTGCCCATGACGGCGTATTTGTTTTTCAAAACAAGGAACCTAAGAAAGGAACCCACGCCAGAGACAGTCCTGAATTCTGTCAATGATTTAAGGTTAAATCTCCATATTATTATGAGGTATGTGCTTTCAAAGAAAGTCACAGAGACAACAAAACCAATGGAAAAACCTAGGAGTACATGAAAATAAATTTATTATACAGAAAAACATATTCTTTAAGAATTTTAAGGTTTTCTTACACAAGTTTAAAAAACATAACAAAAAATGAAAGAGAAACAGAGAGCATAACGTGTACATTGTAATTTCATTTAGGATATTGTGCAAAAACAATTGATAAAAGGACGAAGGCCCAACAGGAAAACAGTTGTACCTGTGGGTTGGATTTTAACCCGGGTGTATAAAAAATGACCCGGGTTAGTACAGAGTGAAATCATTCACAATCAACTTATGACATATGGTTATTTTGCCATATCATTAACTGCACGGCGTATTTGTTTTTAGCATTACATTTTGAAATGCCGTCTGGCCCAGCCGCTCTGCTGTTATTTAATTTCTGTATTGCCTGTTCAATATCGTCTTGTGTTTCCACTATATTCCGATTGGACGTAGCATTATGAATGTGCTTGGAATTTGTGCTGGTATTTATATCAAATGCTTTTGAGTAGTAGGAAACCCATCTCTCGTCGTTTACGCTATTGGCCATGTCATATGCGGCTTTTATTTTGCCTGTATTAATGATTTCCCATAATACTTTAGTGTCTTTGCTTATTATAAGTTTTAACATCTTTTCCGCTTGTTCTTGATTTCTAGTGGAATTAAACACTTTAAGCCAGTTTCTATACTGTTGTCGCCTTTTCTTCATTAGCACCATACAATTCTTTTTTTTTTCTCTTTTTAGTATTAATAGGTCCTTACGCAATAACTTTTTTTCTTGAGCTAAAGTTATGCTAAAAGGGTGTCTATTGGCTTTTTGTCGATTTTTGTAATTTATGTTTGCAGCTCTAAACTGTATCATCAGTGGGCTGTAGTTTATAGTTCCTTTTAGAGCAGCAGATGATATATATTTTCCTGCGAAGGCACTCAATTGCTTTGCATTGATTCTCAACCTCGTACCAGCATTATTGGTTGTTAAAACTTCTGTGTATTTGGCATCGAGGCTCGGCTTTTCATTCTCATGCCAGACCTTTAATATAGCGTCATGATCACTTCTTATAGTTTGTACAGTTGTTCAGCTTACGATTTTTTCTTTGATGTTTTTTGACACCCAGATGTAATCGAGGGTCTTTGAGCTTTTGCCACGATGCCACGTGGCTGAGGCCGGTATATCACTATAGGTGCATCCGTTTAGCATTGTAGTCTCTTACCCTCAATTTGTGTGACCATCGCTCCCCTCTATTTGATGCCTCGTTGCCTATGGAACTGCCCAAAGAGCATGAAGAGTTAGGCTCATTAAACCACAAATAGTTCAGATCACCACAAACAATAATAGCTGGATCCATAAATGTAATTAAGCATTTGTCAATTGCTGCCGTGACCGATGTTATCAGGTCTCTTTGATGAATCATCACCAGGTTCCAGTAGACATTTATTATCAATAAATGTTGCACGGCAACATAATTGGTTTTTGGAAGTTGTACTGTGGTAGCCTGAGTGAACATATTCATGTTAACAGACTTTAGAATGGTCCATTTCAGATTATTTTTAATCATAGTAATTAAGCCTGCAAATGGGCGACCAAACAAGTTCTTTCCTGCCAGATTAAGCAAGACAGTATATACATCACTGACTGGTTTCTCCTGCATCCATGTTTCCTGTAGGCATACTATTGAACATTGATCTAGTTCAGTCAATTTTTCTTCAAATAAATGTGCAAAGCCTCTTGTGTTCCAAGATGCAAGATGGATGCATCTCCTGTCAACAGTCGTATCCTAGTGAGCGTTGGTGGTGAGCACTCGTGATGTGTAACGCTCACCTGATTCCCACGGAGGCGCTGATCCTGGCTGGGCTGCTATCGTTTCTTCAATTGAGAAGCGTAGAGCTTGGACGACTCTCAGGACTGGGCTTCCTCTTATCGAATGTCTGACTTGCAGGGTAAGTTTTCTGCAGGTGGAAGAAAAAGGGTTAATCACCGTTT
Source organism: Ambystoma mexicanum (assembly GCF_040938575.1). Classification (NCBI taxonomy): domain Eukaryota; kingdom Metazoa; phylum Chordata; class Amphibia; order Caudata; family Ambystomatidae; genus Ambystoma; species Ambystoma mexicanum. The sequence continues at coordinate 472,862,709 of NC_090932.1, read as the reverse complement.
GATGGGATTTCTTCTCCCACCAATCACCAATTTCTCCCACAGCCTAGCTTTCTACTTGTCTCGGCGAGCTCTCACCTTAGGCGTATAAATGCTGAGCTCTCCATCCTGCGTCTGGTGCAGGGGTGCGTGGATTCCAGTTACGTCACTGGATGAGTTCAGTGTTGAGGCTCAAGTCTTTTGCGGCCTTAGTTGTGGCACTGGTGCTGGGATGCCGAAGAGCGATGCCGCCGTTACTGCACGAGCGGATGCCTGTAAGTATACTGTAGTCTTTAGGCTTTAAAAGATGGGCACCTCAATAATGTCCCTTTTCCTTTGTTTCAGGCCTCGGGATGCTGTGGGCGTAGTTTTCCGTTGCCGCTGCACGTGCCGATGCACGTAAGTATAATGTTCATTGGCCGCTTTTAATGGCACCTCTAATAATGTCCTTTTTCTAGTTTTCAGGTGCCGGGAAGCTGCGGGCTTTATATCCGTTGCCACTGCACGTGCCGATGCACGTAAGTATAATGATCGTTGGCCGCTTTTAATGGCACCTCAAATAATGTCTTTTTCCTGTTTTTCAGGTGCCGGGATGCTGAGGTTGATGCGGCCGCTACTGCGCGTGCAAAAACTGGTAAGTTAAGATGAATGCGACTGCCTTCACCCGAACCCCTTTTTAATTATGTCCTTTGCCTTTCAGGTGCAGAGAAGCTGCCGAAGAGAAGGCCGCGGTTAGCTCCGTTGCAATCACGGATGGATCAGGTAAACGGGCGTGGCTGCGAGCGAGTTGCACTTTTCTAACCTTATGTTTATTCTTTGCAGGTTTTGCCGGTGACTGGTTCCGGGATCTGGTAAGTATTGTTCTGTGTCTTTCTTCATCCACAGGTTGCTGCGCGGAAGCTGAAGATGACTCTGGACCTGGAATGCAGGAGCCGACTCGGTGAGCGTCCTGCTGCTGCAGAATAACGCGAAGCACATGTTTTCCATCGGGCGTGGTTTAAATAGCAGAGAAGTGCTTCCAGTGTGTGTTCTTCCACCGGTTCCACCCAGGTAAGAAAAGAGTTCCTGAATGGAGGGAATAGTTCCTCCCAGCCCTGATGGCTGGGGACTTCAACCAGACTGGATTGTTCTGGGTAAATATGCAGCATGGTCTGCCTCAGGTAAATCCACCCAAGCATTATTACACTGTTTATCAATATGAGCCCGGCGCCTATGGCGCCGGGACTGAAACCCTTCATGAGCCTGGCGCCAAAGGCGCCAGGACACGGTCCAAAGGGCCCCTGTAGGGGTCTGCTGGGTCCGGAGTAGTGGAAGACGGGTCTGCTTCCGAGGGCGCTGGGCCAGTCCTGGCCCCTCGGGAGTAGCGCCCATGACAGCACCCCCCCTCAAGGCCCCTCCCAAACTTGTCCTCTCCGGGGGTTTTGGTTTATCGGGAAAGGTTCGGTGAAATTTCTGGACTAGACGAGGAGCATGGACGTGGTCATAGGGTTCCCATGACCTTTCCTAAGGTCCGTAGCCTTTCCAGTCGATTAGGTAGAATAGCTTCGATCTGATGATTTTAGAGTCCAAAATGTCTTTCACTTCAAATTCGGGCTCCCCATTCACTTGTATGGGTTCTGGAGGATTGGTCAATCTGGTTCCAGGTTGCATGGGTTTCAAAAGAGATACGTGAAATACAGGACGTATTCTCATATGGGTTGGCAATTCTAATTTAACGGCCACTGGATTAATTATGGCCGTAATTGGATATGGTCCCAGGTATTTGGGGTTGAAGGTGCGAGGCCCTTTAAGCGATAAATGTTTGGTGGACAGCCAGACTTGATCCCCAACCTGGTATTGAGGGGCATTGCTTCGGTGTTGATCTGCTCCTTTTTTGTACCTCTCTTTAGCTTGTTGTAGATGTGCAGTCGCTTCCTTAAAAGCTTGGGTAATAACGGTGTGCAATTGATCCACGGTGGGTGTTCCAAGATCTTGAGGTGGATCAAGGTTGGAGGTTCGAGGATGAATCCCATACAAGATGTAGAAGGGATTCTTCCCGGTACCCGAATGAACTGAATTGTTGTAAGCATATTCAGCTATCCAAAGGATGTCCTTCCAGTTACTCTCCGACTGTTGTAGCATGCATCGTAAATATTGCTCGAGAGTCTGGTTTGTTCTCTCGGTTTGCCCGTCGGGCTGGGGATGATGGCTGGTCGAAAGTCTTACATCGATTTGAGCTAATCGACAACAGCTACGCCAAAAGTGGGAAATAAACTGGCTCCCCCTATCTGAGATTAGTACTGATGGGAAGCCGTGTAGCCGGACGATGTTTTCAAGAAATACTTTGGCTAGGACTGATGCTGAAGGTAAGCCTTTTAGCGGAATGAAGTGGGCCATTTTAGAAAACAGGTCCACAATAACAAGAATGGTGTTGTACCCGGAACAGGAGGGTAAGTCTGTGATGAAGTCCATGGAAAGGGTATGCCAGGGACACAGTGGGATGTCTAATGGTTGCAGAAGACCAGCCGGCCTCTTCTTCTGACCCTTGTTTTGAGCGCACACACCGCAGGACATCACAAATTCCTTTATGTCTTTTCTCCACGAAGGCCACCAGAAGTGTCTCTTCACCTTTTCTGTGGTTTTGGCAATGCCAGGGTGACCCTCAATTAATGAATCATGATAGCAGGAGATTACCTGTCTTTGTAAATCGGCGTGTGGTAGGAACAATCGTCCTTGGAAATAAGGCAAGTCATTGCTTACGGTGAAATCTTTTCCTTTTTGTAACCAGTTCAGTAAGTCTGGTGAGGTTACAAGTTGTTTCGTTTTTTGCTTCAATATCCTCAATGGATTGTGAAGAAATCAGACCCATGATCCTTTGTTCAGGAATTATTGGTACAGGTTCTGGATTGGCAACGTTATCTCCCATTCCAATTCGGGAAAGAGCATCCGCTTTGCCGTTCTTGTTGCCGGGGCGATAAGTGATCACGAAGTCAAATTCAGCAAAGAATAGAGCCCTGCGAAGCTGTCTGGAGGATTGAGCCTTGGAGGTTTTCAGATACTGCAGATTTCGATGATCGGTGATCACTGTGATGGTGTGTCTGGCCCCGAGGAGATAATGCCGCCATGCCTTAAAGGCTGATTTAATCGCTAGAAGCTCTTTGTCTGTGATGGTGTAGTTGATCTCAGGCACCTAGAACTTCCGAGACCAGAATGCCACAGGATGCAGTTGGTTAGTCTCTGGATCTCTTTGTGATAGGACTGCTCCCATTGCTAAGCTGGGGGCATCAGTTTCAATGATGTAAGGGAGGTCCGGACGTGGGTGTTTCAGTATTGGCGCCGAGGTGAATTTAGCCTTTAGCTCTTGGAAGGCTTGTTCTGCTTCTGCGGACCATTCAAAGCGTTTATTTTTTCTTAAGAGGGCGGTGATGGGTTGTACCACTCGTGAAAACTCTGGAATAAATCTACGGTAAAAATTGGCAAAGCCTAGCATGCTTTGAACGCCTTTCACGGAAGTAGGAGACGGCCATTTGAGGATAGCGTCTACTTTTCTCGAGTCCATGTGGACTCCTTTGGGTGTCAGAATAAATCCCAAAAATTCGACCTCAGTGACATGAAAAACACATTTTTCGAGCTTGGCAAAAAGTTTATGTTGGCAAAGTTTTTCAAGGACCGCCCTAACATGATTTTGATGGTCAGCTTCTGAAGATGAGTACACAAGAATGTCATCTATGTAGACGACAACGCAGACATCAATGAGCTCTCTGAGGACATCATTCATAAAATATTGGAAGGCGGCCGGTGCATTGCATAGTCCAAAGGGCATCACTTGGTATTCAAATAGCCCATACTTAGTGCGAAAGGCCGTCTTCCATTCATCTCCTTCCTTGACCAGTACCAAGTGATAAGCTCCCCGGAGATCAAGCTTAGTATAAATACAGGCGTTTTTACCTGGTCAAGGAGTTCCGGGATCGGAGGTAAGGGGTACCGGTTTTTTACTGTTATCTGGTTCAGAGCACGATAATCTATACAGGTTCTGAGGTCACCTTCTTTTTTTGGTACGAAGAACAGAGCCGAGAATGCAGGGGACTTCGACGGACGGATAAAGCCATTGGCCAGGTACTGGTCTAAATACTGTTGCAGATGAAGGTTCTCAGGCTCGGTAAGGGCGTAAATCCTACTGCAAGGGGGAGTTGCACCGGGTAGCAAATCTATCTGACAATCGTATGATCTGTGCAGTGGCAAGGTGTTAGCCTGTTCCTTTTGAAAAACATCTTGGAACTCTCGATACTCTAGAGGTAATTGTGGACCGTCAGCCGTTACTGACGCTAGGCCAATGTTGGGTCGTGGATAACAAGTTGGTGTGCACTCTGGGAACTTTATCGTCTTTGCTCGCCAATCAATCTGAGGATTGTGTTTCTCCAACCAAGGAATCCCTAGAATTACTTGGAATTGAGGAGCCTTGATCACGTCGAACACAATTACCTCCTGATGCCCGTCTTGGCCTAGTATCGTCACTTCAATAGTGGTATGGGTCACTGGTCCGGAGGCGATTTCCGTCCCATCCACCGTGGTAATGACGTCTTTAACCACCTTTGGACAAAGAGGTAAGTTCATCCTGGAAGCCAATTCGCGGTCCATAAAATTTCCAACTGCTCCGCTATCAATGTATGCCTTAATTGCATGCAAACGATCCGGTTGCTCTGGGTTTACGAGGACCATTGGCATTATGAAGTGCGAGGTCAAAGAACTGTTTTTTACGCTCGGCAAGCGGACCTCTACACTTGTCGGGCGAGGTCGTTTCCCGGCTCAGGCTTTTCAGAACTCTTATCAGAAGCTCCCACTGTCTTCTTAGGTGGTTTCACCGGGCAATCTCGAAGAAAATGTCCTGAATTTCCACAATAGAGACATAGTTGCATTTGTCGTCTCCTGTCGCTTTCTTTCTGGGTTAGGGGACCCTTTACAACCCCAATTTGCATAGGTTCGACGGCTTCAACTCCTTTGGTGTGACTTTGAAGCTTAGGGAACACTCGTGTTTCAAACCTGTATTGATCCGCCTTTCTGTTTTGTAGTCTGTGATCCAATTGGACCACCAAATCAATGTACTCTGAACAATCCTGAGGAGGATTCACTACCTGGGCAAGGACGTCTTTGCGTTCGCCACGCAAACCCCTGTGAAAAAGCATGATTCATTTGTCCTCAGGCCATCTGGTTTCCACGATTAGCCTATTGAATGATGCAATGTAGGCCAAAAGATCTTGATTGCCCTGTCGTAGGGAAAGGAGTTCGTTGTCCAGGGCCTGCCCCTGGGAATGCCTTGCAAAAAGTCTTTCCATATTTGCCTGGAAGGTCGGGAAATCACAAAGGATCGGGTCATCCTGTGTAACCAGAGGGATCGACCAATCAGCGGCACTGCCGCTAAGATACGAAAGCACAAAGGCTACCTTAGTCTGGTCAGTGGGAAAGGCTGCAGGTCTACAAAGAAAGTGCAATCGGCATTGATTTATAAACAACGCAAACCTTTTAGGGTCACCAGAGAAGCGTTCAGGCGGTGCCAATGGCACATTTCCGGGTAGGTTGATTTGAACAGGATTGGCTGAAGCCGCTGGGATATAGCTCCCTCCTGAATTAGGTAGCGGGGTTTGCCCCGCTTGTGTCTGTAATAACTGTCTGGCGAGATCATCAGTTTGTTTTTTTGATGTTATCAATTCCCTCCTAAGGGCATTCGTTTCCTGGCGGGCAGCATGAACTTCAGCTCTTAATTCCCCTAATAACTGGGCCAGTTGGTCTGTGTTGGAAGTTTCCATAGCACCTGGGTAGGAGGTTATTGGTGGTCTTCGCGTTCTGTAACGCTCACCTGATTCCCACGGAGGCGCTGATCCCGGCTGGGCTGCTATCGTTTCTTCAATTGAGAAGCGTAGAGCTCGGACGACTCTCAGGACTGGGCTTCCTCTTATCGAATGTCTGACTTGCAGGGTAAGTTTTCTGCAGGTGGAAGAAAAAGGGTTAATCACCGTTTGATGGGATTTCTTCTCCCACCAATCGCCAGTTTCTCCCACAGCCTAGCTTTCTACTTGTCTCAGCGAGCTCTCACCTTAGGCGTATAAATGCTGAGCTCTCCATCCTGCGTCTGGTGGAGGGGTGCGTGGATTCCAGTTACGTCACTGGATGAGTTCAGTGTTGAGGCTCAAGTCTTTTGCGGCCTTAGTTGTGGCACTGGTGCTGGGATGCCGAAGAGCGATGCCGCCGTTACTGCACGAGCGGATGCCTGTAAGTATACTGTAGTCTTTAGGCTTTAAAAGATGGGCACCTCAATAATGTCCCTTTTCCTTTGTTTCAGGCCTCGGGATGCTGTGGGCGTAGTTTTCCGTTGCCGCTGCACGTGCCGATGCACGTAAGTATAATGTTCGTTGGCCGCTTTTAATGGCACCTCTAATAATGCCCTTTTTCTAGTTTTCAGGTGCCGGGAAGCTGCGGGCTTTATATCCGTTGCCACTGCACGTGCCGATGCACGTAAGTATAATGATCGTTGGCCGCTTTTAATGGCACCTCAAATAATGTCTTTTTCCTGTTTTTCAGGTGCCGGGATGCTGAGGTTGATGCGGCCGCTGCTGCGCGTGCAAAAACTGGTAAGTTAAGATGAATGCGACTGCCTTCACCCGAACCCCTTTTTAATTATGTCCTTTGCCTTTCAGGTGCAGAGAAGCTGCCGAAGAGAAGGCCGCGGTTAGCTCCGTTGCAATCACGGATGGATCAGGTAAGCGGGCGCGGCTGCGAGCGAGTTGCACTTTTCTAACCTTATGTTTATTCTTTGCAGGTTTTGCCGGTGACTGGATTCCGGGATCTGGTAAGTATTGTTCTGTGTCTTTCTTCATCCACAGGTTGCTGCGCGGAAGCTGAAGATGACTCTGGACCTGGAATGCAGGAGCCGACTCGGTGAGCGTCCTGCTGCTGCTGCAGAATAACGCGAAGCACGTGTTTTCCATCGGGCGTGGTTTAAATAGCAGAGAAGTGCTTCCAGTGTGTGTTCTTCCACCGGTTCCACCCAGGTAAGAAAAGAGTTCCTGAATGGAGGGAATAGTTCCTCCCAGCCCTGATGGCTGGGGACTTCAACCAGACTGGATTGTTCTGGGTAAATATGCAGCATGGTCTGCCTCAGGTAAGTCCACCCAAGCATTATTACACTGTTTATCAATATGAGCCCGGCGCCTATGGCGCCGGGACTGAAACCCTTCATGAGCCTGGCGCCAAAGGCGCCAGGACACGGTCCAAAGGGCCCCTGTAGGGGTCTGCTGGGTCCGGAGTAGTGGAAGACGGTCTGCTTCCGAGGGCGCTGGGCCAGTCCTGGCCCCTCAAGAGTAGCGCCCATGACATGATGTCCATCACGACTTTGTCGAGCCTGTTGGTGCGAACACATTTGTGAGTCTCGACTGGGCCCGTTGGACAATTTGTTTTACTTCATTGTTCTGTTGGTCATTCTGACTCATTTTGGAGAAATTTAGCTGGGTTATACTGTCTTCTAATAGCAAAGCATCAAACCCAAAGACCATCAGATCCTCTTTTGCTTCAAGTATTTGTTTTGTGATGAGTTTCGACTTGAGATGGAGAATAACCCAGTCTGAGCGCTCCTCTGATATATATTCGATCACCGCAATATCATCAGATTCAATTGTACGCAGTGACGGAATACTGTGTAAAAGTTTAATGATGTTACTGCGGTTTAAGTTCACTTCGATTTTTTCATTTAGAATATTCTCAATTTGAATTTTCCAAATAGTCTTGTGTGACGACTTGTCAAGGTCTCGCGAGGTGGCTTTGTTTTTTCGTGTAGCTTTAGACTTTTGCGCTAATGTCTGTTTTGGGTTAAGATTTAAAGACCACGTTTGACTTTTGGTCATTATTGTTCTTTCCAGACCAATATCATTTGTATTAGTTCTGTTTGTCTCCGATACAACTCGTGCTCGTCCCAGTCCGTTATTTTCTACATCTCAATTTTCAGTTTTTGTTCTCGATGGCTTTGTATATTTGACATGTACAGGCTTTCCTTGGATGGTTACACGGGAATGAGTTCCCTCATCTACCACGGTAGAGTCTTCGGCGCTCTCTTCAAAAGAGTACATTGAGAGGTCACATAGATCTATTGAGGACTCATCCTCATCCTCGTCTACTTCTTGTGGCCCATCTCTTGTTCTTTTAGAGCGCTGGACAATAACCGGGACTCTTTGAGTGTCATTAGGGCCAGCAATAGAAGTAGGCACCTTTGTCGTTGCTCGTTTGAAAATGCTTCTGGGAGGAGGAGTTGAGATGTTCCTGATGAACTTTTTCACTTCATTAGGGCGTGATCTCTTTGCCATCGGCCCACTCCTTCCAACATACTTTGCTTTTGTTTTTGCACCTACAGTAGCGATGGACTTATCTGGAGCTTTTATCGTCTTAGCTGGACCCTGAAATGTTCCAAATGATAATTTTTTGGTCAAATTTTGCAAGCTCAAGTCTTGTGGTGGTTGATCATTTATTATATTTAAGGTTGGTGCAATGTCTGGAATGATATTCACAACTTCCTTCCCCACTTGGGCGTCACCCACCACTTGCGATGAAGCATTCGCACCAATCTCTAAATTGACGCCATGCTGCACTGTTATTTCAACCACTTTTGTGATACGTTTTAGCTCAGCTTCTTTTGTTGTCGCTGCAAGAGCTGGCATTACGCTTTTAGTTGGTAATATTACATTTTGGTCAGGAGTCTTGACTTCGTCGTATTAGCTATTTTGCCTCTGTGAGGACTCCATCTGCCTAATCAATGTTTTTATTTTTGATGGTTTGTGAGTCGAGCCAATCAAGGAATCCGGCATAGTTCCCATATTGTGCCGAATCCATTTCATGCAGTCGATTACAGCCTCCATTAGATTAATTTTATCCTGAGTTTCCTGTCTGGCGATGTCACTTAAGCGCCTTTGCCAGCTTTTAGAAGTGTCCGCCTCATAGTCAAGCCTTTGAATTATAGTCTGCGATAGCGTTTCCATTGCGCTAAGCTTGTTGTTTAGCATTGAGAGCATCGATGTGTGATCACTTAGTGAGTCATGAATCGACTCATATAATTTCATAAAAGGAAGCATGGCAATTGAGGTTGCGGCAAGGACATTATTATGAATTTGAAGCCCAGCACCGGTAGATAAATATGCCTTGTTTTTTGCTTCACTATCAGCCTCGGTGTCTTGCGCTAAGGAGACATAAATAGTTTGCATACTCGCATTTGAGCTATCATTTGCTTGAAGGCTTGAGCGTCCTTTCCTTTTGTCTCTAATCGGATTTGTTGGGCAATCACATGGATTTCTGTGAGGCGTGCTTGCTTTTGGCGGCATGATCTCTTGTGTCCGTTTTTTATCATTTTTAGACATATCACTTGCTTTGGCATATTTTTGAATAAAGCTCTCTTCTAAGCGTTCACGCATTAGTAAGAAATCGGCTTTTAGCCGCTCCGTAATTTGTGCTTCCCATGCTGCTAGATCTCCTGCCGCTGATGTTTTGGGCTGGGCTGTTGCAGAGATGTTAGAAGTCTTGTTGCATTGTACGACGAGACGAGTGCCTTCTTGCGTATGAGGATCAATACTTATATCATATTTAGCAAGCTTTTTCGGTGGATTTTCTTTAGACTTTGGAGAGTACACATGCCGCCGTTGTTCGATGATGAGTTTGCCTCTAGTTCAGTAGTAGATTTTAAGGAGATTGAAAGTTCACTGGGTATGCTAATTTTTTCCAGGCCCCTCAAAAGCGGAATAACTGACTTGTCCGAGTTAGGTCTGTCAGCATCCCCACTCATGAGGCCTGAGTCTAGTGAAGCAGTCTCCAAGGCCGTTTCACTTAGACCTGGAGACTGAGTAGACGTGCGAACTTTGCCGGTTTTAGTCATTCCAACGAATATGTCATCGCAACTGGTGGCAGTAACCTTTCCATTGTGCAGCCTGTCTGCATTTGCCGCATCGACTTCGCCTACCAATCAACAGTAAGCAACTCGAGATCTGTGATCTCACATGGAGAGTCGTAGGGACGGTCACTGGCGTCAACGTATACTGAAGGTGATGGTAAAAATGGCGCACTCAGTGAGCTCTTTGTTTCTTGTATGCCACATAAGAGAACGGTCTGCAACTTACTCAAGCTTGGGCGTACCGCACCACTAGTTTGTGTTGCCTCAGCATCAATAACAATGTGTGCAGGATTTGAGTCATTAATCACGTTAATGTCAATAATATCCGCCTTTTTTAAGACGGCTGACGTTAAGGCAGATAACAGCAGGCATGCCGATGAAGTGTTTACAGGGGGGACGTTGAATATTTCAACCGTTAAATTGCTTCTTACCTCTGCTTCTGCTTCTACTTCAGGCTCGCTCCCTTGTTTCCTGCGCTGTTGCTGGGATTTATGCCGACTTGGAGACCCAGCGGCGTCGGAGGGGGCTGTATCACTGTCTGGGAGGCACCCGGCGTCCCGCACATCATTCTGCCGGTGCTAGCCGGGGCAGACTGGAACTCACTGCCGAACTCCACGCTGCGCTCCGCGCCCGGCTGAGATATTTAAAGGCAGTCCTTGAAATTAAAGGGGTATTAACCAATTCTGAATTCACAGCGTTCAAGCAGTAGCAGCAGCTCCTCTGGCAGACACAGACTGGGGCAGACTGGAACTCACTGCCGAACTCCGTGCCACGCTCTGCGCCTGGCTGAGATACTTAAAGGCAGTCCTTGAAATTAAAGGGGTATTAACCAATTCTGTTTTCACAGCGTTCAAGCAGTAGCAGCAGCTCCTCTGGCAGACACAGACTGGGGCAGACTGGAACTCAATGCCGAACTCCGCCAATCAATATTTACATTTAGTGATAACAATGCGAAGTTGCTGCTGTCATTAAAAACAGTCACTAAAGAAAGTGCACATGCTACTACTTGTGCATTGACAAATTAGTGATCAAGTGTGGCTTTCTTAGTTCCACTACGTCATGTATAACTGCCATGGTAGTCTCCTTTCAATCGGCCATAATTAGGACCTATTCCTCTATAAACCTAGTCCATGACTTCCCATGTTTGTTATCAGAACCCTGTAGCATTGTACTCCAGGCTAAAATATTTTCAGTAGCACTAATTACCTATCTGTCAATACAATGCGTTTTTAAATAACCAGCAATTATTACCAAATTATCTCCGTTGGCCTCCTGATAATTCATTAATGAAACACAAACACTTAATTGAATGTTTTCCATTTGAAGCTCACCTGGTGGATCACAGAAATGTTTCGGGTTCACAACCTTATTACACCCAATCTCCACTGCTAAAATATTCCATTCAGTCTAGGCAACATTATTTCAACAGCAGGATGGTTGTTACATATGTCAATAATTAAACCTCCTGCAGGTTGTCCTAATGGGCCCTTTTTAACACATTTTTGAAGACACTGAACCCATCAATATGGAAATTAGACGTCCACCAACTTTCTTGTATTAGGACATTATAATCCGCTAATAAATGTTGCCCTTCAGTTGAGCTAGTGAGAGGTCCATGTCCACGAGTATTCAACGTATTTTTTTTGCTTCTCGTAGGTAAAGTTGGAAACCCTGTTAACCTTGTCCAATGTGGCCATACATTATCCTCCTTAATCTTGGCAGTCTTTTGTGATACCTTCCTTCCCCCCTATGTAGCTGTTATTTTTAAGTCCATCTCTGTAGCTTTTTTTAATCAGGATTCAGATTACTAGGCGAGGGGTAGGAGTCTAGGTCGAAACCCAACTTAAAAAGTTGTGTAAATGTGCTCTTCCCATGGACACTGTTGCTCTAATAACACAGTGCACACGCATAGTTGGCAGCAGCGAAGCAGCCACTAACTCATTGAAATCAACGTCACTCGAAGCTAGAACCTTAAGAAGACGTATCAAAATAAATAAATGTAAAATCATGGGAGAAGATGCCTCTGCCATCAAATCGCTAGGTCTGACAACATTAAGAGTTCCTGATGGTAGGCATCCCTTTTTCAGCATGGCTTTTCCAGGTATGTCTCTAGGCAGTGCAACCACCTCAGGTATAGAACACCTAGCTCACTCTCATGATACTTTCAATGGTCACCCATTCAGACCTATAACCATTCTCTTCAGTTGCAGCATTCAGATTAGTTGCCCAGCTTGTTTTGTGAACTATGTTTTTGGATTCTCTTTTTAGCTGTTTATAAACTATTTTCCTTGCTTTTTTTGAACGTGGCAATTGGACAGTCCCATCGTCCTAATTTACTTTTGGAACATTGCAGACTGTAGTATTCTTAGTACCCATTTTGGACTTCTGGTGTTTTGCTTTTTTGTCTCATCTCTCTTTACAAGTTATATAAATACCCTCCTGATCTTCTTCTGATGCATGTATAGGAGATTCAGTGTGTGTTTGAGAGGTATTTGCTGGCAGGCAATGAGCACCATAAGAATCTCCATTATTTTCATAGTGGGATGCAACAGTACTTGGCTGCACCAGGGATCTTATTCTGTGCATCTTCAATTTGTTGCAAGATGCTAGTTTGGAGAGAGATATTATCCAGTATCTTGTTACACATTTTTCACAAAATGTTCATGGTAAACTGGAGGGCATCCACAGTGGCGTTTGTTGTTAGTGTACTCGTCATGGTTGAACTGTGACCCTCCCCCATTAACAGCAAACAGCTCCGGAGTTGCCGTCAGGCATTTGCTTACTGGGCGCCTCTCCATAGCTTGCATGCCCATGGTGTTCAATTGATGTTGTTTGGTGCCTCCTGTGCTTTCAGTTATTTGAATATTAGCTATTTCTGTTTGCAATGAGTACACACTGATTCAACAACTAATTGTTGTCAATTAAGGATAATTTAGAGGTGTTGGAGTCAGGTACAGTTACTGTTTCCATTTTTTATATATTACTTCTCTTGTTCTGGTCTCCTGGGGAAAAATATGATGTTATTTTCTCTTTTGAGTCGGGTTGGGCCACTAAATCCTACTCAGTTTCCAACCCTTCCTTAAGTGTTGTAGGGCTGGAATTCCCAGTTTCAATTGTCTTAACAGTGGGTGTCCCCAAATGTGAGATTCTCTCTTCGAGCATAGATTGTATGCACCCTTCTGAGCCTTCTTTGATGTCAGGCTACGACAACAACCACATTACTCTAAAGAGGGTATTGAAGATTTTATAGTCATTCTTCCTCCCATGTATATTAAGCAGAGTGTAGCAAACCTGATGTCAGGGGGTGGCAGGCTCAGTTGCCTATTGGCACTCGCAGTCCCCTCAGACGGCGGGACTGAACAGCACTTCGTCACACTTATCCACTAATCCACTAACACACATTTCACCCCTAGTATAAACTGTATAGCCTCTGTCCTCTGTTTTAGATTGAAATGTTCTTTATTTTTATCAGATCAGATCCAATTCAAAGGAAGAGCAGGGGGACCACACCTGACCCACACTGCCCAGACGGTGCTCTTCACTGGCACTCAGCTTGTTACTTTTACTGTTACTTTTACTGCCAACTTGATCGCAACCACATGGGCTTGGCAGCTACTCATCTCAAATCTCACATTCAGCACCCCACACCCTCCTACCCTCCACTACTATCGCTACTACTCACTGCCAATGGCTTTCACAGCTGCTGCAGTTGGCTGTTGAGGGTATCCCAGTGCTCCAGTGGGACCACAAGCAAAATAGATCCTCCGGTTGTTAGTGGTTCAATACTGGTCCATGCTGTTCCCCGTTTCAGAGCTCACCCTGGAAAAAAAATAATTCACTGGGCTTTGCAGGGCAGGCTTCTGAACCTCTGAGCCTCCGAAATGCCCCACGCGGTCGGTTACAGGAAGACACCTAGTGACGTCCAGCTGCTCTCCTATTCCCCAGCCACCTCCATCAAGCAGCACCATTCCTGGCTGCTTCCGAGGTTGTTTAACTATTCTCTGGTTCCTGCTCTGGACAGAACTTTGTTAATGCGCTGCTTCAGGAAACCAAAAACTATAGGAACCCATGGTTAATTTTGTGAAGTGTAGTGCTGTATCATTATACAGGGACATATATATGGATGCATAGATAGTTTTAATTTCAGAAGTCTACTGGAAATGGTCACACATAAATCTGGGTTTTTTATACCCCAAGATCCTGACAAATACATAAGCTAAGTATGATGCAAGATTGCTATCTGATAATTATCACAAATCGATGCCTCAATGCCAAAATGTTTCAATGGATGGAACATTCTTGAAATACAAGAGTTGTTAGTAAAGATAGGGTTAAAATGATTTGATTTCTACAACATAAAATAGGTTCAGTGGCCCTGTCTGCAGTTTAGAGAACACTCAATGCATTTTCAAGTGGGCCCATAACCTCATAAGTCATTCAGAAAAGCACGCACTCTCTGACACAGGTACAAGATCTCCTATGCATGTTAGGAGAGCTGGAAAGTAGACAGGTCGAACAAGCTGGCTATTGTCAGTCAATATGTTTATTCAGATCAATTGGTCCATCAAACACATAAAATACAAAAACACATTACATGACAAAATTAACCACTATATATGGTGTCCATTTCTAAAAAAGCACATTTTAAAAACATTACTTAAAAATAGGGCGAACAACAAAAAGAACAGCCAGTTCCTAATATCCAGTACATAATCACTAGATTAAAATGTGTGATGTATAGACCATGGATTAAAACCATTTGTTTAAGTACCAAAAAGAGGGAGAGAACAACAGAATACGGCCGCTTCACATTATATAGTACATAATCAAAAGTGTAAAGTGAACAGTGCTTTATCCTGAATTATAATCAGACCTTTTGCACCATGTGGGCCAAGATCCCCTTTCTTTGGTACATTGCTCTTTCAAAAAGGATAAAAGCCCATGCTGTCAACACAGAGTCCGCAGCCAGAAAGAACAGCACTGTTGGCCTGTGGAAGCGGATATTGGCTGACCTAAGGACTGGCCACAGCGTGGACCATCTAACAGTATAGTACACTGGGCAGAACAATAGGAGGTGATTCAAGTCCTCTCTATCTGCCCCTCACGCCGGGCATCCTGGTGTATCAGAATACACAATCCATTTAGATGTTGTTCCCCTCGGCTGTAGGCAATCAAATCTGGCATGCGTGCTCAGCCAACGGTCTCCCATTTTAGTGCCCCAGAGGAGATAGGTGTGGATCTCCATCACCCTACTGATCACTGCATGTGCTCTATTCGAGTTGTTTGCAAACTCCATAAAATCCCCTTTTTTCTTTTATAGCCTGGCCCAAATTGATTTTGTAGGATCTCAGCTGGACACTGCTCAGCAAGTTACCTACTGGAGAAAGAACCTGGATGTTACTGCTGGACAGAGCTTTGTCAATAAAGACCAGCCACAGGATTTATTTTCCAATTATCCCTTGCCATTAGCATCCTGATAATAAAATGACATTGGGTGGCGTGTTTGTTCATCCAAAGATTAAGCCAAAAGGTTATCGAGCCAAGGCCCATTGGTCCTCCCAGAAATCCATTCCTATATCTCTATGGATAGAGATGCAGGGAGCGGATCTCGGGAGTCCCGAATAACCTTCTAAAAAACATATTCTCCTTCACCTGAATCTCGGGAGCTTTAAAGAAGCCCTATAATGGTGCTCCATACAAGGCCACGGCCCTAGTCAGTGTTTTGTAGACTTTTAATACTATATCCAGTGGTTGCCCTGACACTCTGACACCGGGACAGAAAGCGTGAGATCCCTCCTACTTGTTGGCTTAACTTTACTGATTGCTTTTTAATATGGGCAACGCCCGTGACTGGCACCAAGAATCTTACCCCCAGCCTCTCGGGATTATATCCACGTTGCAGATCATAAAGGCGCATCTTCGCCAACCTCTTTCTTCCCACACATCCCATTACTGCTTATTTTGTGGTATTTATGTTAAGCAAATTTTGCATAAAGGCCGGATAGGCAGAAATCAGGATCTGGATGGCCCTGGGAGTCCTGGCTATTAACACAGTGTCATCTGCGTAGGCCAGGACTGGAACAGGCCTGCCCCCGAGATAATCTGCCCCTGTATCCACCAGTGCTTTTAATAGCCCGTTGATGTACAGGTTGAAAAGAATTGGGGCCAAAAACACAGCCTTGATGCACCCCACATCCCACCTTGAAGCACATAGTGCATTGTCCGCCAGTACCACAGACTTAGGGCCTCATCACGATTTTGGTGGTAACCCTTAAATCCGACGGTCACGCTATTACCGCCGGATTTAAGGGTCCGCCAAATCAGGGCTTTGGCGGATTTCGCCCCAGCTCTGAGCTGGGGGGAAATCCGCCGAAAATCTTTGACTGGTTTGAAGAACTGGAGTTAGCCTTCCACCTCCATGTGTTGGAAGAAGGATGTTGGATGCATCCTTGATGAGTAGTCTACAGATGGCAGTAACGGATGTCATCATTCAACTCCCGAGGAAAGGTCCATTTATTCCAAAGTGTAGGCTGCCAGAAGTTCTGCAAAAACAATCCCTTAGGAGCTTTAGAGAGCTCACAAAGGCCCAAAGTCAAACGTTTGAGGTGTTTACACATCAGTCCAGCTCACCGCTTCTTGAAGAGTAGCCTGCCCTCAGCACAAGTAACCAAAAGAGACAAAGGAGCTATGCATGTCAGGCTGTGCCTGTTTTACTTTTGTAATTGGGATCACTACTTGTTTAGTAGTAGTGTGAGACTGAGTATGCACGGTGTGCAGTCAAAGGATCGAAAAAAAAGGATTGAATGCCCTTTTTTTCGAAACCAAAAGGACCGAAAAAAGTTTTGAATGCTTTTATATTTATTTATTTATATATTTTTTAGTCTAGTGTGCATAAAAAAGTTTTTTTAAAAAGGAAAACAAGGGTCTGGGGGGAACCCCCCCATAAAAAAAATGATTAAAAAAAACATTCAAAACTTTTTTTTTCCGGCACTTTTGGTGTCAAAAAAAAGGCATTCAATCCTTTTGTTTTATATCTTTTGACCTACAACCAGTATGCACATTAGCCACAACTCATCCTTGTACTCCTGCAGAGCAGTAGTCATTTTGTCACAATGACACTGCTTTGGCTAAAAATTACATGTTTCCATACATCACAATGTTCAATAGTAAATCGATACTTTTACACCCAAAATTACAGCTGTGACACTATGATATATCAAAGTTGTGCTGGTGCATATAGCAAAGCAGTTTATTTTGATTATAAAGCGTCATCATTGAAGTGTTAGTGCTAAGGAAATATACACTAATTTAATGTATACACTGAATATGTAATTGCTTTATGTTAGTTAAGAGTGAAACCTTGTTGTAATGTTGCCTTTACTGAAGATAGATGCCTGAAGGCGGACAATTTATGCTATATACTTAATATGCACTACACTTTCTTAGGGCAAAATGGCTAGCCATAATAAACTACAGATATATTAATAGAATACAATTCATGAATAAACAACACTCATTATTTGACAGCCACTGTGTGAAAGTTGTTTTTTAATTGTTAGCATAAAATACATGTATGCATGGAAGTTATATAGTGTGCATGTGAAACTACACTCATTCTTCATAGAGCTGAGCTTTAGAGCCCTTTGGGTAACACGCATGCAGTGGATGGGATGCAGAATAACTCTGACATCAAATAATTGAACTAACTCAGGGAGATGGCAAAGTATGTCTGTTTTAATATCAATTGTCTAAAACAGGGAGTTACAACGGACATCAATGGATGTCGTATGAGCTCTCAAACATTTTACATAAAAAACACACTTATATACAATAAATGTGTCATACGTGACGTCATAATACATGGCAAATAAGAAAATCCTAAGAGGAATTGTAATACATTCAAGGGGAACATCTAAGCATACTTTCTATAAGGAGTTGGGTTGCGAATGGATATCTACTGTCAGGTGGACAACTTATGCCCTCCTCTAGTGCAAGTCATCTTCAACACTATTAAGTCACAGCATCTCATTGGCTCTCAAACTATAAGGTCCTTTGTTATATGGCCCTCTATAATTGGTTGGCACGCTCGTGCCAGTCTGGAACACTCGGTTCATTTAGCAGCATGTAAGCTCATACCCAGGTGCAAGGAGGTGGACATGACTTTGCCTCCCCACCCAATTTGCCCCATGTCTCTCATCACCCATGTTTTCTGCCAGGAAAATTGTCTTTGATCTTGGCCTTGCAGTGTATTCTAGTCTCTGGGAATATAAGGCAGTATCAGCATGCGCTATTGTAGTTCAAAACTCAATGGCCAACTCTATTCTCATCCTGGGCTCACGTGACAGGAGACCATGATCTGGCCCATTTTGCAGTAATTAAATGTCTTCACTGAATACAACTTGGCCTGCATGGTGCTCTTTCCTTGCACCTTAACAAGAAGTGATTCAGCTTCTCACATTTGCTGCTTTGAGAATAGATAACCAGCCTTGGCTTTCTTCAACTTTGATACCAGGCCAGACAGCTTCAACATTCAAGTCCGCAATCTCAGCTAATTCTTTGCTGCGACACAGCTCTCAATCCTTCTTTCTCTGTGGGTTTGAGCATACTAATTCATGACACCGATGTCCAGCTTCTATATAATGGCGGCTCTACCTGCAATCTATTCACTAGGTATAGTCAGCTTCTAAGGTCACTTAGTCTACTTGTGTTGCTGCATCTGTACAATTATTGAACGGCTTGTATTTCCTGCATTGCTTTTCACACGTTCAGTCTTCTTTTCACATCTGAAAGTTTGCTTGTTTCTTTACTTCATCATCAGTTTCTATAAGGTCCATATGTTTTATTCTTCAGCCAGTCTTCTCAGAGCGTCACGTTCAAATCCTGTGAATTCATGAGCTCCTCTTTCACTCTTTCTCATATTCCTTCGGGGAGTTCCTCCCTTAGATTGTCATCTCTCCGAGCATAGATGTGGTATGGTTTTCTCAGTGGATACCTTTTCTCGAATATTAGCAGTGGTATGGTCAAAACTGCTGGTGGCAAGCATAGCACAATCTCAGACTCCCAACATACTGGAAGGAGCGGGCGGGACTGCCTGCAGAGGCATTTAGAGCTGCTCCTCTAAACGCCCCCCTCTGGTTGATCCATCGACCACTGCTTCACCGGTCTCCACATCTTGGTATTTTCTCTTGAAGAAGTGTTTCTTCGGAGTTCAGATCTTCATCACTCCCTTCAAGGAACCAGCTGATTTGATATGTTCATCCACACTCCAGGTCATATAGCTGAACTGTCCATTCGGATTACAATAGACCCATCGTCTCACGCATTGCTTGTGATTCTTTCGATACAGGAACTTCGTTCCTTCAGGTGCGATGATA
Source organism: Ambystoma mexicanum (assembly GCF_040938575.1). Taxonomy (NCBI): domain Eukaryota; kingdom Metazoa; phylum Chordata; class Amphibia; order Caudata; family Ambystomatidae; genus Ambystoma; species Ambystoma mexicanum. Next base: position 472,843,458 of record NC_090932.1, on the reverse strand, counting down.
CTGGCCCCTATATATTTTCTGACTTCTTCATCAGTCAACTCTTTGGGTTTAAACCCTGATTCGACATCGATCATGATCTTCATTCCTACTGCTTTCTTTGCTGTCTTCTTACAGTGGGCGATTATTATCTTGATTATACAGAATCCAAACATCACCATGAGTAGTAGTGCTCCAAGAAACTTGAAGATGATTGCCATCCACTGTGGTATCCATGAGAATACAGACGCAAACCAACTATCATCTGTAATGTCTTGTGTCTCATCTTCCATCTTGGTATTCAGGTTTGTCAGCAACGTTATGGCCTCTGTCAAGGTCCCATTCTCGTCTTCATGACATTATATGAATGTGCAACTTAATGGCCCGATTTTGGCGCAAACTCCTCCTCCCATCACACTGATCATGTCAAGGACATATCTGTTCTGTAGGGTCATCAGTTGTATGGCCCTCAGCTCTTCTTTGATAGCAATAAATCCCTTTATGGTGCTATTGATTGTCAGCAGGAGCTCTCATATGGTAATCTGTAATCATTAGCATTGGCCATCGTCTGGAACCCAGGCATGAAGATAGTTATGAATACTGAAGCAGTCAGGCTGAACAACCTATGTTCATATGGGTTGGCATCAAATGCTTCTATCATTTTAGCTGAGAAGTAGTTCTCTCTTCTGGTTCGATTGAGATATTCAAGCACTCTTCTCTTTTTCAAATGGGCATATACCTTTGAAAATTCTCCAATGTTCAAGTCACTGGTCACTAATCACTAATCACTAATGCTGGAACATGAACGAGTACCAAGGAACACATTCCTCCCCAATCCTTGGGCAGCTTCATGTAGGCTCGGGGCCAACAAGCCCAATATCGATCCATCAGGACTGCTGTCCCTGCTCCCATTCTGATCACATCAACTGTAGTTTTGCAGCCTTTATTATCTCCCACACAAACTCTTCCTTCTCTTTGGAAGCACAATGTTGCATTTGTCAATGGAATCACCATCATTGGACCTGATTCATTTTCTACCCATGTCAGCAGTTTGGCATTCTTTGCCCATGACTTCAAACACCCATTGTTTACTCTTTGTACTTCTTGCACATATTATGATTTCAGTATATGAGAAGCACAGGACATCATTCCTCCTTCCCATCCTTTCTTATATTTCATTTGTCCACAATCTAAGAATTGACTTGATTCCCAACATCCAGGTGATCATGCTATCTCTGTTATATCAGGGCATTCCATTCTCTTCAGGTCTTTTATAACTATTTCTTCCTGTCCGTCTGCAGGATACACAAACACTTTGCTCTTCCATCCAGGTTGTTTTTCTATCTGTGAGGTCTTGATATAATTATCCTGAAATGGAAATGACCATTTTGATCTCCATCGTAAAGTGGCCCAACTTCCCTGGAATTGTCCTCTGGTCATGCATGCTGCAAGATGAACAAGACATCTGGGATCGTGTTCTGGTATCTCTCTGGAAATGAAAGTTTGTGCAGCATTCCTGGCATAGGTTATGAGAGCACAGATGTAGCAACTCTCCTTAGATGTTCTCTCTCCCACACTTTTCTTTGTGCTGATACCACATGTTATTACCCACGTGTGTAGCATTGTCTAGATAAGTATTTAGCCCCTCATTATCTTCTTCTGCACTTCTTTTACGTCTCCGAATCATAAGGGTTGCGTAATATGGAAACAACTCTAAAGCAGCTCTCCTATTGGGGAAATCACAAAAGTTTGTATCACAGTGGTAGTGGGCAAATCAACAGCAGTTCCCATAGCAGAAGGAACTATAATGACCTCTGCCTCAGCAGAAGTACTAATGTAATAGAGACTGTGAAAAAGGAGAAATAGAAAGACAAAGAGTGTGATTGTGCAAGAATACATTATACACCAAAACATAAGTAACCACCTTTTGTGACATTTTGTCACTTGCTGTTCAACCTCTAGAACCGCTTTGGCTTCCAAATATCTTATTTTCATACATTTGATCAAAATCCTTTATACCTACAATTGCAGTATCTCTTCAATAATATCAATGAACAGCCTTCTAATCACAGGGTCAATTTTTAGGATCCTGTAAAAAAGTGTGAATATCAACGTCTCCTCCAACAAGAGCAGGATAAGCTTGAAGTATAAAAACCAAAACAACAAGTGCAAGCCTATACACATCGCAGTCTGTGAGGACCATAAAGATTAACTACTTAGAACAGGTATGCACCAAGAAATTAATCTGGATTTTGAGCTTGTTTCTAATTCTTAATCAAAAACTGTCATTTAGGCAAAATGCAATTCTAAAGTTAATTTTTTTCAAATTCCTATGTCTCAGCGGGGGTTTGCACTCCTGCTAGAATATCTAAAAGGAGTGCTCATGCGAGTCTTAGCCCAAATGCAAAATCTTCATTTATCAACCGGTCGCCTTATCGTCCTTCTTCTTTGTCATCAATTGAGTCTGCACACACTGAAATTCTTCTTCTTGTTTTGCTTGCGGATCTGCAACATTGGGAGAGTAAGTCTTGCCTTTATATAAATTCACATGACTTAAGTGTAGCCAAGCTCGCCTTCCTTGGACTTTGACAGCAGAGGGGGTTATGTTTTGGATGCACAAGGGGCCTTGCAAGCATGGCTCATGCCACTTCCTGGTAAAGTTCTTTATTAGTATGAGATCTCCAACAAATAACTTGGGTGACGATAAATGTTTGGGTAATCTGGTTGCTGAATTGTCTTCATCTGTGTTCTGAGACCGACCCCTCTGATGCTTTACTTGATCTGAAATGAGAGAGATGCTAGAGGTCATACATGTCAAAAAGTTATTTAATTCATCACCAAACATTTTAGCTGTACTCTGGGCATCACTTCTAGTCCTAGACGGAGGTTTAAGAGGGGTTCTCATTCGCCTCCCTGTCAGTAGTTTGTGGGGGGTGAGGTGATGGTCCAAACCAGACTGATTCCCTAAGGCATATAAAGCTACGGGTAGACAATATAGCCATCACTTCTTCAGAATCAGTTTATTTTGCCAATCCTTTCCTTAAGAAGGCTGTTGAGTCTCTCACATCTCCCATTTGCTTTCAGTTGATAAGCAGAAGAAAACTTGTGCTTGATACTTAATAGGAGCCCTATCTGTTCAAACACCTCATTAACAAAATGTGGCCCATTATCGGATCTCAGCACTTCACACACACCCCATTGTCGAAAGACTTCACACACAAAAATGTTTGCTGTGCAAGTGGCCTCAGGGTGTGTACACGGACCTACACCGATCCACCTAGAGAACAGAGTCACCAGCACTTTCAGATACCTGTATACATTACATACTTGCAGCATGTCAACATAATCAATATGTAAATGCTGAAATGGACCATTTGGTCAGGGTATTACCCCTCTAATCGTTCTCAGTGTATGCCCAGCAGTAAACATTTGACACACAATGCAATTCACTATAAAGAATGCAACATGTTCTAGCAAATTTATAATGAAAGCGTCTTCTGCAATCATTGCAGCAAGACTCTCCCTAGTTACATGCTTGGGTAATGCAGCTGTTCAAGCACTACCTTTAGTAATGCTACTGCCGTCATCGGCTTTCCAGTGCTATCCTGGCGCCATAATGCTTCTGTGCGGGATAAAGAGCACCCCCTTTGCTTCCATAATTCCTGGTCTTCCTGTGGTGCACTTCCTTGAGTTTCCATCAATTGGGTCATCAGTAATTAAGTAAACCCTTCCTGCATTATCATAACTGTGACTACTTTCTCCTTGACATTTGGAGTATCAAAGCTTGAAATATCTGGAGAACATGATACCCTTTTGGCTTCTACATCTGCGGTTTCGTTCCCGCAAGAGATAAAATCTGTTCGCTTAGTGTTAGCTGCGCACTTAACGACCGCTATGGACACTGGGAGTTGTAGTGCCTTGATAAGTCTGTCCAATAAGGATACGTGCTGCACTGGAGTGCCAGCCGCACTGAGGTAGACCCTCCTTTTCCAATGTGCTAGCTCTGTGTGTATGGTTGATGTCATGTAGGTGGGGTCACTGTACACGTCACTTACTGCCCTTCGTGTTTCTTGAGTGCAACAATCAGCGTTACCAATTCTGCTACTTGCGCTCAAAAGTGAGATGGTAGCCTTGCACTTACTATAACTTCAAATTCGCCATTTAACCTGTGTCTTATTGCTGTTGTGCCTGAATGTCTTTCCCCACTTGTTTGATACATTTTTGAAGAACCATCAATAAAGAAAATTTCCCCTCCTGACAAAGCATTTTCTTTCACACTGCGTATTTCTTCATAAAACTCAACATAATTAGCACAGTCATGCACTTGGTCGCCCTCTGCTATTGACTCAGGTACAAACGTGGCAGGATTCAATATCTTACATCTGACAATTTTAATTCTTGGGTTAGAAATCATCACCTCATATGCTGAAGCTCTTTGGGATGTCAAGGTACCCATGGGTTTCTCTAAAATAGCAAACAGAACATGCTCCAGGAAGAGAGTCATAGAGCAGCCCATCACAATACAGTAGACTTCTCAATTGTGAACGTGGCAGCTGCCAATGACTGTTCGCAAGGAAAGTGTCCTTTCATAACTGGGTCTAAAATCCCAATGTAATAAGCTAGAGGCTTGTCCCCCAGTGGAGTCATCTGTGTGAGTACTGATGTCATGACTCTCCCATTTGTGTGTGAAAATAAATAAAACTCCTCAGCATAATTAGAAATTCCCAAAACAGGCGCCGTACAAATTGCTTTTTTCAACTCCTCAAACCTTTCCTCCATTACCTCGGTCCATTCTATTTTTACCTTATCCACTTGTGTTTTCTTTAAGGCTTGCAGAAGGGGTTTCGTGTACACACTGTAATCAAACACCCGGACTCTAACATAGTTGCATATTCCCAAATATTGTTGCATCTGCTTCATTGTGTTTGGTTTTGCGGTTTTCATAATCGCCTCATCCCTTTTAGGTGTCACCTTTTTTCCCTCATGTGAGATTAACTGCCCTATGTATAACATCTCTTCTTTACAGTATTGTAACTTCTCTTTGTCTACTTTGTATCACGTATCTGCTAGAACAGTCATCAACTGAACCGAACATTGTCTGCACTCATCTTCTGTAGTGCTACAGATTAAAATATCATCTATGTTCTGTATCACCGCACTTTTAAAATCAATATTGCCTAAGTCCATCTGTAGGACTCTGTTGAAGATCGATGGAGATTCACAGTACCCCAGAAGCAAAAAAATATGTTTCAGTCGAGTTTGGTGAAACGTAAAGGAGGTCAAGTCTTGAGTCTTTGTGCAACGGGATCGAGAAAATCTCATTTTTCAAATCGATCACCAGGAAATATCGAGCTTCTACTGGGATACTGCATAGTATCGTCACCGGGTTAGGAACTAAAGAAAATTCTGCATCTACAATCTCGTTAATCAGTCTCATATCTTGTATAAATCTCCAAGACCCTCCCTTTGATTTTTTGATTGGATACACTGTGGTGTTACACAATGATTCCAATGACACCAGAATACCTTGTTTCATCAGTGCTGAGAGAGTCTTAAATATACTCTCATCAGCTCCAGAGGCATGGGGTACTATCTTGCTCGAGGTAGAATTGTTCCTGGCTTCAGCTTTATTTTGACTTTCCCTATCCCCTTTAACAAACCTATGTCATAAGGGCCTGTAGTGCAAAGGACACTTGGCACCTTTTCCAAGTGTTCCTGAAAATATGCTGGGCGCTGCCACATTATTGCCATTCGCTGTGGGATTTCTCTTTTCTCTATTCTTATCCAGTATCTGATGTTCGTAAAGAAGACCACCTCATCATCCGTTCGGTCTTCCCTAAACATGTCCTCATCAGTGATGTCAGTCAATCTATAACCTTCGTCGAGAGCTTTCACTCCTGTCCATGGTCTACCCTCATCATTCACTCCCTCAAGCATCACCATTTCCCTTCGCACTATGGCTACTTCCAATTCTATAGGGATAGTCTGTCCCCCCTCTTTGTCCATATTATCTGCAGTCTAAACAAGAACTCATCAGGTATTCTCAGTTTTTCCCACTAAACCGGGTAGCCATGTCAGTAGAATGTTCACTCCATACAAAAAAACCTCTGGTTCTACTGGAATGCCTCGCAGACCCACTTGCTTTGTAAATGCCAATATAAATTTGCCCATGTTTAAATAGTGTATTCCTGGAGTGGAACACACTAACCCTTGGTCAGAAATGAAATTGTCATGTTAAGTTTTGTTATCAAATCTCTTCCCAAAATGTTAACTGGGTCTGTCGCGGATATAACAAAGGAACAGACATGTCACACTCTCCTATAGAGACTGGTAATTCATCAGTAAAAGGAACTCAACTTGTAGCTCCAGAGAACCCTTGAGCATTCATGGCAATTCCCAACATTGGATATTGTCCCTCTCGTATACATGAAGGAGTATCCCCAGTGTCTACTAAAAAAGAAAAAGTTTTGCCTCCTTTTGTCACATTGACCCTTGGTTCCTCTTGTCATGGCCACTGGCCCAGAAACACAGCGCCCGCACCATCAGGGGACAAGGCCAAGGGGTAACAGAACTATTGATTGTCCCTTTGGGACAATACAGCATAAGGGGCCCAGCTGAGGCGCCAGGCTCATGAACAAATATAAACTGACACACTTGGTTTGGTGCAATTGGCGTTATTTTACATGCAGGAATCTCCACGTGCATTGGTTCGGGCGTGGCTGCTGGGGAAAGCTGGATTGCACGTGGAGCATCCTTAGGAGTGGCAGAGTGGGGCCGGTGAGCCAAGACTAATGGGAGTGGCCAGAGCTAGAGTATATAAGCCCGCCCACCCTTCATGCAAGTGCTTTGCATTATTCTGCTGATGGTAGCGTAACGATCTCCGCTGCCTGAGCGTATCTTACCTTAGTGTTCCAGTTACCAGCGTCAGAATCTTACCTTTGTTTCCTGCAACCAGCATCAGCATCTTACCTTCCTTTTCAGCCTCAACACTTACCTTGGAACCTGCTTTGTCGGCACGCCTCATCGGGGCCTCTGGCATTCATCAGTCATCTCCAGACCTCCGGAAGGCAGCACTCAAACCCCGACATCGCAGCACGGCGAGCCATCCTGCGAGAGAAAAGATAAAGACAAGGTTAGATCTCACAAAGACATGGCGTTTAAGGTTTCGCTTCTAACAAATCTTTGTGCTCAACCTTAAACCAACATTCACCTACAGCCCGAGCATCGTGGACTCCATTCTCTTCAATTTTGGCCTCGCTTCATGCATCGCAACTACCGCAGGGCCGCAACTTCACCTGTGGGGAGAAAGCTGAAGAAAGAACTCATTAAAAGACACAGACAATAATCAGGAATCAGCATCACAATATTTTCAAGCCTTAAAACACTTACCATCAGGAGTGGCTTAGCCACAGCTGGACTGGGCTGCCACCTACAATGGGCCAGTGAAGGAACTCGGTCCATCAAGAGCACCCGTGCAGTGAGAAGCACGACAGAGAGCTCATCATCATTAATCAACAGGTGAGTTTATATGGGTCGGCACATTCTCACCACACTTTGGGAAGAAGGGTTTGAGAGGGAGAACAGTCGCATAGCAGCATTCTCACAATCTCTCATCTCCACGCAGGAGCACTATCCCCAATTGCTGCAGCCCACAGCATATGTGTAGGGGGAGAAGCCTGACCAGGGTTATCCATTTCAAGGGAGGTCTGCGACCGTGCCCCCACATCCCCACAGAGACCAGGTGAGCATAGCAGAACACGAAGCCTCTACAAATCTCTGCATGGGCGTTATGGAAACTTCAGAAACAGACCAGCTGGCCCGACTATTGGGGGAATTACGGGCTGAAGTCCATGACTCCAGACAGGAAACCAATGCTTTAAGGAGGGATCTTATTGAAGCCCAAGAACGCACTGACGACTTGGCAGGACAAATGCTTCAGGCCCACACGGGTCATGTTCCACTACCTGGATTTGTCCAGTCTCCCACGCCGCAGCCTTCAACACCAGTTCAAATGGTTCTTCCAGGTGCAGTGCCAATGGCTCCACCCAAACGCTTTACGGGCGACCCTAATAAGTATGCTGTATTCATGAACCAATGTTGCCTTCATTTTTTGTGCTGACCTGGGGCTTTTCCTAACGATCAAGCCAGAGTCGCATTTGTACTCTCATATTTAGGAGGCAGCGCAGCGGACTGGTCAATACTGTTAGTAAACCATGATGATCCTCTGCTTTGAGACTTTGGGGAATTTCAGCGGGAGATGGAGAAATTGTTTGTAAGGCATACTCAAGGGCAAGCTTTGGACAATGAATTATTGTCATTCAGACAGGGAAACCAAGACATATTGACCTACATTGCAACCTTCAATTGTCTCATAGCACAGACAAACTGGCCAGAAGAAAAGAAGACTACGCTCTTTTATCGAGGGTTGCGTGGGGAACTTAAGGATGTTCTAGCTCAAGTGGTAAATCCCCCTGATGGATGTGCTGAGTACATCAACTTGACTGTGCAGCTCAATCACAAATTGCAGAATCGAAAAATGGACCGAAGAAGAGCTGAAGGGAGGTCGGTCTATGTGCTACCGCGTGACCATCAAGCCAAATCCCACAATCAGACTGAACCAATGCAGATTGGTGGATTATGGAGCCCAATCACCAAAGCTGAAAGGGAGAAAAGGAGGCAACAACAGCTCTGCTTATACGGCGGGAAAGCAGGGCACTTCCTCCGAGAATGCCCTGTGAAACTACCCAAGAAATTAGTCGGAGCAACGGATAAAGACAATGAGGAAAAGGAACAAGATTCAGGAAACTCCAACACCCAGCAAGCGCAGGCCTCCACTTGTCGAGCGAAAAGAAGGAATCCGTACAGACCTCACATCTAGTCATCCTGGTACTTTTGGTTAACCACAAACATCCGTCAAAGATACATGCCTTGGAGGCATACATTGATAGCCGTGGGAAATTATATTGACCAAGGTCTGGCTGCACGATTAGGCCTTCCTCTCCGACAAAAGCTGAAATCAGAAAACATCATGGCAGTGGATGGTTCTCAGCTATCATCAAGGCCAGTGACGCAGTATACCGAAAGAAAAAGTCATGATTATGTGTCAGGACGGTCATCAAGAAGACATTACCTTCAATCTCATTGGTGCTCCTCAGTTCCAGATGATATTAGGAATGCCTTAGCTGGAAACTCACAACCCTAGGATCGACTGGCAAAAACAAGTTCTGACCTTTCCTCAAGAGTGTGCTAACACCTGTTACAATAAAAATGTTGGCAACCTGAAACCAAAGACATGAGCCATTCCAGGAATCACTGGTTCCTTACCACCTGAATATCTGGATTACCAGGACGTTTTTCAGAAAGAGCAAGCGAACATCCTGCCTCCACACAGGCCTTATGATTGCCAAATTGATCTGGTGCCCAGAGCCCAAATCCCCTGCAGTCAGATTTACGCCCTAATGGAGCAGGAAAACCAGCACCTAAAAACGTACCTGGATCAGTATATAGCTAACGGCTTTATCCACCGTCCAAATATCCTGCCTCCTCGGCTCTCTTTTTTGTACCTAAAAAAGAGGGCCACTTAAGAACTTGCATTGACTATAGAGCGCTTAACCATATCACTGTAAAAAACAGATATCCACTGCCACTTATCACGGAACTCTAGGATTAGGTGAATAATGCTCAAATTTACACAAAACTATATCTACTAGGATCCTATCATCTTGTAAGAGTTAAAAAGAGGGGTGAGTGGAAGACGCTTTTCCGCACAAAGTATGGTCTCTTCGAACACCAGGTTATGCCCTTTGGGTTATGTAACGTCCCGGCCGTGTTCCAATTTTTTTTGAACGATGTGCTTCATGAATTATTGGACGTTTGCACTTGTCTACATTGATGACATTCTCATTTACTCGGCTTCCAAAGAGGACCATGTCGGCCATGTACGAGCAGTATTGGAAAAGCTTTGACAACATCGGCTGTTTGCCAAGTTAGAAAAATTATTCTCATTTACTCGGCTTCCTAAGAGGACCATGTCGGCCATGTACGAGCAGTATTGGAAAAGCTTCGACAACATCGGCTGTTTGCCAAGTTAGAAAAATGTTTCTTCCATGTAACAGAGGTTGGATTTTTGGGCTTTATGCTCACACTTCAAGGAGTACACATGGGCACACGCAAGGTGCATGCTATCCTCCAATGGCCATCACCAACATCCACAAAAGGAGTATAAAGTGTGCTCAAATTCGCCAATTTTTATCGATGGTTTATTCCAAGGTTTTCGCAGATAGTACATCCAATTACCTTCCAGCTGAGAAAAAACAAGAAATTCCTTTGGTCTCCAGAAGCCGAAAAAGCCTTCCAGGAGCTGAAACTTGCCTTCACCACAGCACCAGTCCTTCAACACCCTCAACCGGACCTGCCATACGTGGTTGAAACAGATGCCTCCAATATAGCCATGGGGGCATTATTGTCGCAGAGGGATCCTGAAACAGGAAAATTACAATTCTGGTCTCGTAAGTTTTCCGCACCACACTAGAACTATGCGATCACAAACAAAAAACTGCTAGCAATTAAAGAAGCCTTCAAAGCATGGAGACACTACCTACTTGCAGCAAGACATAAAGTCACTGTCATCACGGATCAATGCAATCTGCAATACTTGAAGACCGCCAAGGCACAATCCTCATGTCACCTTCGTTGGGCTCTCTTCTTTGTGGAATACGATTTTACCATCACCTACTGACCAGGAGTATGCAATGGGAAAGCAGACGCTCTTTCATGCATGAGTGAGGACAAAGAAGCTTTTACCACATCTGAACCCGTGGCCATCATTCCTGCAGAGCGAATCCAGAACAAGATCGCTACAACCACCTGTTTGGACAACTTGAAAACCGATCTCCGATCCCAGATGAATGAAGCAACACAACAGGAATGGCTATCTAGAGGAGACAAATAGACCATTGAAAATGATCTACCATACTTCCAAGGGAGATTGTAGATTCAGGACAAAAAACTACAAGAGAAAATAATAGCAAACTATCCTGATTCACTAGTGGGAGGATATCCAAGGATTGCCAAGACTCAAGCTAAAATACAAAAAACCTATTGGTGGCCAACTTGGAGAAAAGACATTGCTCACTTTATCGCGACCTGTGGTGTCTCCGCACAACACAAATTTCAAAAAGTAAACCCGGCCGGCTTACCGCGTCCATTGACTGTACCGCCAGCACCATGGCATATGTTGTCAATGGATTTTATCACAGATCTTCCTCCCTGCAATGGGTATAACACCTTCTTAGTTATCGTGGATTTGTTCAAAAAAATTGCCCATTTTATCCCATTGAAAATCGACCTTCGGTTATCCACTAGTCATCATCCTCAAACCGATGGCCAAACGGAACGGACCAACCAGACCTTAGGGCAATATCTAAGGTGTATGTTGCAACAAACTGAGGAATCCTGGAAGGACATACTTTGGTTGACCACATATGCCTACAACAATTCCATCCACACTAGCACCAGACAGACTCCATTCTACACGTTGCATGGCCAACATCCTTGAACGTCCGTTTTTGACTCACTTGACGAATTGGAAATGCCAGCAGTAACAACCTTACATAAAACCATCACCCGGATTCTTAAAGAAGCAGCAGAACATTTGACCAGAGCTAAAGAGAAGCAGAAAAAGTTTGCAGACCGACACCGAAGAGAGGCCCCATATTATCAGGTCGCAGACAAGGTTTGGTTAGCATCCAAAAACATTCCCCTGAAAGGACCACGTGCCTTCCATCCTAGATACCTGGGACCTTATCCGATCAAAGCTGTGATAAACCCTGATGCCATGAAATTAGAGTTACCACCTAATGTGCGAATCCATCCGGTATTCCATGTTTCACTCCTGAAACCAATGAAACCCGGTACTCGGATTGAAGCGCCATCCGAACCCAACCTCATAGAAGGAGAACCGGAATACGAGGTCAAGTCTAGTCTGGATTCCAAGATAGTGCGATCAAAATTGTACTACCTTATAGAGTGGAAGGGCTATGGACCTCAAGACTGTATCTTGGAACCCAGTGAATTCATCCTCACTCCACGACTGATCAGACAATTCCATTGCGACAATCCCACCAAACCAGGACCAGGAGAAAGAACACCTGTGAGAGGGGCCTTGAGGAGGAGTCCTGTCATGGCCACTGTCCCAGAAACACAGCACCTGCACCATCAGGGGACAAGGGCAAGGGGTAACAGAACTTTTGATTGTCCCTTTGGGACAATACAGCATAAGGGACCCAGCTGGACTCAGTCCTGGTGCCTTTTGTGCCAGGCTCATGAACAAATATAAACTGACACTTGGTTTGGTGCAAAGTGTTTTATTTTACATGCAGGAATCTCCACGTGCATTGGTTCGGGCGCAGCTGCTGGGAAAAGCTGGATTGCACATGCAGCATCCTTAGGAGTGGCAGGGTGGGGCCGGTGAGCCAAGACTAATGGGCGTGGCCAGAGCTAGACTATATAAGCCCACCCAGCCTTCATGCAAGCGCTTTGCGTTATTCTGCTGATGGAAGTGTAATGCTCACCGCCGCCTGAGCGCATCTTACCTCAGTGTTCCAGTTACCAGCATCAGCATCTTACCTTTATTTCCTGCAACCAGCATAAGCATCTTAGCTTCGTTTTCAGCCTCAGCAATTACCTTGGAACCTCCTTTTGTCAGCACGCATCATCAGGGACTCTGGCATTCATCAGTCATCTCCAGAGCTCCGTAAGGCAGCACTCAAACCCCAACATCGCAGCATGGCGAGCAATCCTGCGAGAGAAAAGATAAAGACAAGGTTAGATCTCACAAAGACATGCTGTTTAAGGTCGCGCTTCTAACAAATCTTCACGCTCAACCTTAAACCAACACTCACCTGCTGTCGGAGCATTGTGGACTCCATTCTCTTCCTTTTTGGCCTCGCTTCATGCACCGCAACTACCGCAGGGCCGCAACTTCACCTGTGGGGAGAAAGCAGAAGAAAGACATCATTAAAAGACACAGACAATAATCAGGAATCAACATCCCAATATTTTCAAGCCTTAAGATACTTACCATCAGGAGTGGCTTAGCCACAGCTGGACTGGGCTGCCATCTACAATGGGCCAGTGAAGGAATTCAGTCCATCAAGAGCGCCCCTGCAGTGAGAAGCAAGACGGAGAGCTCATCATCATTAATCAACAGGTGAGCTTATATGGGTCGGCGCATGCTCACCACACTTTGGGAAGAAGGATTGGAGAGGGAGAACAGTTGCATAGCAGCATTCTCACAGTCTCTTATCGCCACGCAGGAGCACTGTCACCAATCGCTGCAGCCTTGTTGCTTAGGGAGTTTACCGATAGGACTTGGTTACACTTTTACCTTAATTAGTCCATCACCCTTTATAATCTCCATACTCTCTCCCAAGAAGAGTTTTTGCTCAGTTTTCGTCTCCACGGAGGTACCGGACGACAGACCTCGCATAGACTTGTTACCCAGACTACCTGAAGCTCTTCCTTCCTCTCCTCGGTATGGCTGAAAATGCTACATTAAGCTTCACTGACCAACAGTTTCAAGACAATATAAGTGGCCCTTAATTTTTTGACCCTATAGGTAATAATCCCCCATTGGGCATAACAAACACAGGAGACAGCATTTTACGTCTCAAAAAGAAATGCTTCCGCACTGAACTACATGCTCATTTTTTCAGCCGTTATAGAGAACCCTCTGTGAAGGGCGGAGATTGGTCAGCACTGACACCCTCTCCCTCTGTAACTCCGAGTGGCCCACACGTGTGATTGCCATGACAACGATCATAAACACAATCACAGCGCATGCGCCATCACCATTGTTACGGGCACATCATTAGGTAGACGCTGAACGCGCACACCCTTCAATTCAGGCAGTACGAACGAGACGGTGAGCCTCCAACTTCCCCTATGCACAGGTTTCTGCTGACTCACGCGGCAGCGAACACGCCGTGTAAGAGGTAAGCGGGCGGGGCCCCCTTTGGCGAATTCCGCCGCATACGCAGACAAGCGCTTCCTCTCCCCCACATCATACTGGCCTGCTCAGCCTGCTCTCCTCCCTCCTCGATATACGAATTCACGCAGCTGATTCCACATAACAACCAGTGCCAAATGCCTGGTGTCCATTTGCTTGAGCCAAAGATATCTGAGCCACATTTTATCTCTCGTGAACAAACATGGCACCAGACCTGACCCTCACCTCTCTAGTGCACTCTCTACACATACAGGTGAAATCCTTCAATACTCAGCCTAGCCCTAATACATGTTTCTTATGAAACTCCCCACTAGAAGTAATGCGCACAGTTAGTTTTTTGCTGTACCACATTTCAAAACTCACTGAAAATGAGGTCTTGGCATTTTGCATTTGTTTTTTCTCTTCAGAAGCCACTCACCAGTCAGCATCGGTTCATAACTTGCACCTGTCACCGACAGAACTGGAATACACCAAAGCAGTGATACTGTATCCAAATCAGGTACAAACAGAACTTCCTCTAATGTTTCTCTTGAATTTTATACTAATTGATACACAGCATTAATTTACCAACACCACAACATGAGACATTGGCATTTTACTCAAATAGCTTCATTCTCTGCTCAATTCTTTACAGAAACACCTAGATGTGATCTTGACTGAAAACCTTTACTGGTCACTTATGCGACTGGTCTTGTTGCCTGCTATCCACCCCTGTGTGGCCTGAACCTGAGCACTTTGGATTTGAAGCACTGGCAGGTAAGCCTCCCAACCGGTGCCGAACGTTTCTAATGATTACACCAGTGCCCTAATACCATGGGCACCCGCAGTTCTAAACACACTCACTCGATATTTATATATTCTCTACAGGGTCCCTAAATAGGAGCCCTGATGAAGGCGGACCTATTCCAAAAGTTCACTGCCGAAACGTGAAGAAGACAGGGAATTGAATTGAACACACATATCCCTGCTCTCTGGAACCCATTTCTCTGTTCCAACTAACAACCCTCACGTTGGCAAGGATAAAAGATATCTTGTACCTAAAGACCATGCAGCATTAACTGCTTTGTATAAACAACTGAAGGAGGGACAATTAAAAGCTCCCATCTTGGGATTCATGATGCAATGTATTTATTGAACTACTATCATGCATCTGTTTCTTCTGCATCCCATCCCTCAATACATGTTCTTTTAGTGAATTAACTAAATAACATTGTTCTTTTGCTTTTTGTTTCTGTTTTCGCCATTTGATTGTCTTACAATATCCCTTTGTAACATTTGTACTTTTAACTATATGTACCATGTGGATGTACTTACTTTCCTTTATGCCCTTGGTCGAGACTATAACTATGTTGATTTTTTGTTATGAGTTTTGTTAAAAATATATGATTTATACCCTTTTGGAATTAGGGGTTGACTGTCTGTTCTTCCTATCCATACTGTTTAATTGTTAACCCCTGCAATTATTATTTAAACGCTTGTCCTCGAAACACACAGCAAGTTCACTAAATGAGTGGAAATATATGGATAGTGGATGACTTAGGATTTCCGGAATATGGAAACCTAACTTTATTTCTAAACAAATTAAAGTTAGTGGACAGATCTAGAGAATCAAATATCTGTTCCCCTTTACATGTCTGTGTTTTTTTTATAAAAGTATCAGAAAGGGTACATTCCATTGTTTAGATGTACCAATCGCTGCAGCCCGCAGCATATGTGCAGGGGAAGAAGCCTGACCAGGGTGACCCATTTCCAGGGAGGGCTGCAACCGTGCCCCAACGTCCCCAAAGAGACCAGGTGAGCGTAACCTCTTGGGGTTCTTGTGTCCCAGATAGTACTGAACACATCAAGTCACCCTGTGAGCTGTCCTATTGTGGGTATATGCATACTCCTGTTCCTGGGAAAGGATTTCCTCCTACCAGAGTGGCACCTCCTATTCTGGGTGTCAGGACCTGTCCTGTGTTTGTGTATTGCTGTGTCTGCATGGGGGCTTGTTGAGACTGCCCTTGTGGTGGATTCCTTTGCACTCGCTCTGGTTGCTGTACCGGTTGCACCCTCGACGTTTGCATCTGCCCCACCTCTTGAAAATTGGCCATTCCCTTGACTCCCACATACGTGTGCAATGTGCCGTGTCTCCAAAACGTTCAGCATACTGGGGTGTGCTCGTCTAATAAGTCTCCCCTGGCTAAACCCTCCCTGCATATTCTGATTCTCATTCTGTACATTCTGAAACCCAACTTGATTATTTTGGAATCCACCCCTTCCTCCTCTATAGCCCATACCTCTGCCCAGTGGAACGAACCCATGTCCACATTGGTCCATAGGGTACTGATTATTTGCCTGTGATGCACCTACTGTTTCCTGCATTCCCAACCCTTCTCCACTCGTCAATACCGCCCCTTCTACAGCATACTTTGATAGTTTTTTCTGGACTAGCTTGCCTTCCTCAATTTTCCTAGCCACATCCTTCTTCATATTTTTCTCCTGCAATAGCCGACATTGATGAACTATCGTCAACTGTATCTCAGCCCATGGTTTTGCTTCCATTCCCACTGTTTCTTCATTTGCCGCTGTATTTGCTCGGGCCACCCCTGCCACTGTTTTTGCCACGGCTCGCGAGTTTCAAGATGCCACCACTCTTGAATATCCTAAATGTAAGCAATAGGGTCTTCATCTTCCTTCAATTTATGTGTCATAAGTGCACCCATATCTGTTGTGTCGGGATACTGTACCCTGAGA
Source organism: Ambystoma mexicanum (assembly GCF_040938575.1). Taxonomy (NCBI): domain Eukaryota; kingdom Metazoa; phylum Chordata; class Amphibia; order Caudata; family Ambystomatidae; genus Ambystoma; species Ambystoma mexicanum. Next base: position 472,826,738 of record NC_090932.1, on the reverse strand, counting down.
GCTCTCCAAACATCTGCTCTGCAATTATTAAATGGCGCTCTGTCATGAGCTGTGTTTTGTGCTGTCACACTCGAATACCCTCCTCTCCTCCATATGTCATCAGCTCTCATCAGCTCTCTCCCCAAGAATAGCTGCCCGATGGCCAATGTGTTTCCCCCTGTCTTTTTTTCTAACTCGTATATCCATTTCCCAGCGCCCGAAGTCAAGCTCGGGAGCTTACATCTTACATTGTCCTTGTCCATTTGCGGACATGGAATATACTGTGGCCTTGCTCCCCCCCTTTTCTAATAAGGGAAACTGTGTAAACCCCAACCCGAAGTCAGCTCCCATCGTCAACCTACCCATCGCAGAAACAATCATCCCTGACCGTTTCCTTGATGGTAGCGGTCTTAGTCTGATCACATATGGCGGCGAGTCCCCCTTCTCACTATACGATCGTCCTCTGGGACATTCTGGATACACTATGGGATCAGGCGTTCTATCTTTAGGATGTTCCAAATCTGACCATCTCAATTCTTTGTTTAACTGCAGGCTTTCTTCGGGGGTGCATACGCTCCCCCCTCCTGCCTCGAGGATGGACACTCTATCCTCGTCTGACATTTTTTGTCCCCAAGAAGTGTGACTACCCTCCCCTTCACCTTGGTCTGAGTTCAGTCTGCTTAAGGACAAGGCTCTATGCTCAAAACGGGATGGATTTTCTTCTTCATTTTGTGATTGAAATGCTGGGGATGTATCCCCTTTCCCTCGACTTCCATAGCTGCTACCTTCCTTTAGTTCTTGATAGGCTTTATCGATCCTATCTCTGATACTTCCTATATCAAAGTCTTCTTCTTCTAATACTATACCAGATGCCCAGGACGTTTCTTACTTTATCGGAAGGTACTCTTCTGCTGTATCCCATCATATTGCTGGGCTTGTTCTTACTGGCTTCTTTTGAAAAAGGGCTAATGTCAAGATCCTGCTGTCTCCTCTTTCGTTCTAGCTCTTCATCTAATTCCCTTTGTTTTCTGGCCTCTCTTCTAATTCTGTCTTCCTTTTGCTTTCGTTCTTCTCTCCTTACTCCTGTCCCTCTTTCCTCTATTCACATCTGTATTCTTGTATCCTTTAAATTCTGTGCTTCCTCCTCTTCTCTCTTTCTTTTCTATCCCTTTCTTCTATTGCTTTCTGTCTACTCTCATACTTTCTCTGTTCTTCTGCCCATTCTTCCTTTCTTTCTTGCTCCTCTTGATACAAAAGAGAAAAGAAAAAAGAACATTTGGGTGCCCTTTGGATGTTTCCTCAGGAGGCAGAGAAAATAAAAGAAGAAGAAACAGCCACAGAATGGCAAGAAGAAAAACAAATCAGCTCTAATGCCACTCTCAGTTTGTGGGACGCATGACAGAAAATAAAGTAACACCAAAAAATATAGAGTGCAAATTGAGTCTACCCCGATGCCATCCATGGCTTGAGGGGTGAGCGAGAAAAAAATAAAATAAAGGAAAACAAAAGTGCATATGTAATATAAGAGAAAAGGAAAGACAGACCAAATGACACCTGCGGTTTGCAAGGATATGTTAAATGAAGACACACACAGAAAGCAAGGAGCAAAAAGTAGAAAAAGAAGAAACTGAAGGTCAAAATCATCCATGGTCCATGGGTGCTCCTCCAAAAAATAAAGCAACCCAGTATGGGTTTTTCAGTGTCATAGTACCTGAATGTGGTTCTTGGTGGGCTGATGCATCAGATCCGGGTTAAACGTTGATGCTAGCTGATCAAGCTCAAATGGGCATGTAAGATCGTGGAGGCCCTTGCAGCAAGTGGGCGTCGAGCAGGTGGTAGTTCAAGAGCTGCAGGTCAGGGCAGTCCTAAGAATGATTCAACATTAGCCCAGAAGAGTTGGACTTTAGCCACTGGCAGAGGTCAGCGAGTGACGCTCCAGCTGGTCGAGTTGGCGGGCAGAGGTCATGAAGTGGTGATCAAGGGGGCGTACATGTGCCAGCAATGATGCGGTGGTTCTGGGGCTAGCTGGACCAAGCCATTTGGTAACCTCTGGGTAGGATTGGCGAGTGACCCACCAGAGATTCGGTCCAGTTTCCAGCACTGAGCAGGCGCTTCCGGCCTGGGCGTTGACAGGCTCTGCTAATGGGCTAATGGGGATGCAGTGCAATTGTTCGGCTAGTTGGAGAAATACATACCAGCAACAGTGCCTTCCCTCTCATTCAGGATGCAGGGAACAGGGTGCGGACGGTTCTGTGCAGGTGAACAGGGAGCTTCAGATGGTCTGGCCCTCTGTGTTACTGCGAGGCATTTGCAAAGGGCCTGAGTACATGATACTCCACTTCAGGGTCTGCTCTTCTGTCACAGAAGAACCATTGCAGATTGGTTGATCTTGGTCCACAGAACTTGTCACTCCCGATAGTCCCACGGAGTGGTTATGGGTTAGTCTTCCTTCTGTCTTTGACTGCTCCTGCTTCAACTCCGGCCGAGTGCTTTGGACAGTGCAACTGTCCCAAAGGAAGTTCAATTGGGAGTTCCCAGAAAGTCTCTTAAGCCTTAAAGGATCCCTGAGGAACAAGGTATTCTTTTGAAGTGGTGCAAGACTCCTTGAGAATATATCCCCAGGTGATTGGTCTAAAGTTAGTCTGCTTTAGGAGTTATATGTAATTTTATCATTCTGAAAATAACGATAACACAAAATAGTGGTGCAAAAATGAAGTTACCATTAACAAAGCGCACCTATCCAGAAAATGGACTAAGTGATAACATTGTTCCATAAATAAATCAACGTGCCATTGCTACACCGGGAATGCACAGCATTTTTAGAATCAGTATTGTGCGTGCCAGAATTCCTATGCCACCAAACAAATCACTTACTTTACTTTCGAGTTGCAAGCATCCATCCATATATGGCACCATTTCGAACAGTTTTGGCTTTGACAGTTTCTAGGCACAACGATCCAACATCCATGTCCTCATAAATGGCTTTGGCGGTTTCCAGCATGAAACACAGTGATCAAACAACCATGTCCACTAAATGAACCTTGCAGTTTCCAACTAATATCCCAAATACCCCAAGATCCTTCTCCTTAGTAATGGCTAACCTTGTGTAACACAGCAATTAAAAACCTTTGCTAACAGAAGGCACATTATCATAACAACTGCAGAAGGTACCCAGCCATATCTGTTGCATAGTCATAAACCATCTGAACGGTGGGCATTGACAAAGGCGCATTTAGATTCCCATTGGCTTGGGGCATGAACCAAAAATTGGTCAGATAACGCACAATCAACAGCTTGCCCATGCTGTGATTGGCCTGAGGAGGACCTATTGCATTTTGTAATGTTTTGCCCGGCTTACTGGGACCTAAGAAGCAAAACAATATTTCCATTGCTTAGAATGTTGGTCTCTCTCAGGCTAGACCTGCCTTGTTCTTTTTATTGTCGGCAGCTACCACCCCTGTGGCTTGGGGGTGTGTAGTTTACTTAAGAAATGCCTGGTATCGGTGGAACAAATACTCTGCACTCTGATTGTGTGTTCGGAAAGCTGATAAAAACTATGGCCAGACCAAAAACTATTTTTTTTGCAATTTGAGTATATGTGCAATTAATTTTAGCATTTTTTTATTTCTTTTTTTTTCTCTTCTCTCTATCCTTTTACTGGGCCTTTTTATCGACTTTGTACTGATGTTTTTAACTTAAATTTTGACATGTGTTGCTCTTTATTATTACTGTATATTGCATGAATTTTGTACATGTTTTGTAAAGTGCTTTATGAATATTTTTTGTCTGAATAAACAATATTGATTGATTGAAAAACCTTTGCAGTTTTCTTCATGTATCCCAAAAAAGGCATCCATAGGCGATCTGAAATAAATGGCTTTTGCGGTTTCCACCAGCTATCCTACAAACATGAAAAACTCCTTTACTTTTTACGCACAACTTAAACCAAATAACTGTTACATCCATCTCCACAATCCTTCCAAACCGGAAACTCTCCCATTGCAAACAGTGGCTTCTAGCTTCTAGTGTCTGAAAAGGGAACTCACAAAGCTGCCTCCTGTGGTTCACAAGGTACCACTATCTCATATCTATATGTATAATATTAGCAATGAAGTTATTAATTGGTAATAAAGGGACACAATGCAATTACACCATCTAAAAAGGCCTAGCTTTTTTATATTAATAATATCACTAGTTACCGCTTTAGGGGACAATCTCTGCTCCTGGTAGGAGTGGACTTTGCCCTGTTGATCTTGCAACCAAATTACTTTTCTCCAGAGGAAGTGGAGGAGACAGGAATGGGAAAGAGACAGCGAGAAACAAAATGGTGGAAGGCTTCTTCCATTATCCAGAGCACTCCTGCCCCTATTCCCGCCCCTATTACCTACTACAGACACAAAGAACCTTAGACATGCAGCACCCTGCATCTAACAAAACTCTAACATTTGTGACTATAATTTTCAGATTTTTGGTTAGATACTCCGCATGAAATCCTGTGTGGATACCGCTTTCCCTCTTTGAGTGATTGCCTTCACTCATCTAGGGTATCCGATACCTCGCACGCTTGCATGCGGTGTGGACCCTTTAGTGGGCCCACTCTTTTGATGCAATAAATGTATTTCTACCTCAATGCATCTCTTTTGTAAAATGGTAATCCTTTATTTGGCATAGGCTTATACAGTCTGAACATGAATTTTATTGAATTTGTGATATAATAATGATAATAAAATTACTATGTATTGTTTTTACAAAATGACATAACATTTTCTGTCTTTATGGTTTCGCTCTGGACCTTTTTCTTTATCTTTGTCTGGTTAACACTTATATATTAGATTTCTATTTTGTTCGGCTCGACATGACCTTTGTTTGATTATTGCCATTGTTTCCCCCTATCAGCGACAAAGGGTACACCCATCTTTTGTCTTTACTCTTTGATGCCTGTATCCAGGACAGCTGCCTGCTGTGCAGCTCTCTCTTGGGGAGGGGGTTACCAGCCCTCACATAGAGAATCACAGAGAGACTGGGTCCCCTGGGTTGCTGTCCTGTCGTGTGGCACTATTGGCCCGTCTGACCCGAATACACATTCCCCTTCCACAGCAGAGCTGACTCAGAGGATCTGACACACGTGCAATATCAATTGGGTTGTTTACAGCCATGACCATAAGTATTGAGAAGCACTCTGCATAAACTCAGGCATAACTTATTCTTAGAGATTAAACTGTCACCAGCATGGAGAAGTCATGATCATCGTAGCTTGGGTATTGGGGGCAACCGTTAAATGTTGACCAGGTGCTGCAGTGACTTTGCTGTCGCTGCAGTGGTTGAGTGGGCATCGCATGATGTTTGAACCTGCTCTATGCCACGAGCTGAGTGGGTGCTGTTGATCAGGTTACTGATGCAGCAGTGCACAACTGCACTATGTTTTTGGTATAGAGTTGCGACAAAGGGATGTCTGGGGAGCAGAAATCCCATTAGGAGAAGGAAGCACCTGCATCATTTTAGATTTTTTAAAAATCAAAAAAGCCAGGGTTTGGCACACTTGCCAAATGACAATTCCTCATACCACACAGGGAGATCTGCCTCTATGCCCTAACCCTTGAGCGCCTGCAAGGAATCCTCTCGACAAAGCCACTCACGCCCAGCGGGTGTCCTACAAAATAAATGTTCAAAATGTTTGACATCTCCCACTCACGGAGATATGCCTCATTATCCTCCCTCATAAGGGCATGAGAGGTTACCCTCTCATCAGAGCCATCCGCGGTAGAGCGGGCGCAAAGAAAGTGTTTGTCAAAAGACTCATTCAGTGACTGGGGTGGGTGTCGGGTACACTAATAAGCATGAAAACTCCTATTTTTCTTATTGGGGCCCCAAATTGTATTACATTTCTGGCAGACTGCAGCTGCCACAGGTTAGTTTCTTATTATAAGTCTGGCTGTGAGGATTAAGTCCAAAACCCTCTGCATCGTCCACAAGGCTTTCTGGGGCCTGGGGCCTAAGTACCTTCAACTCTCTCTCCCTAAATACCTTCCTTCTCGAGCTCTTCACTCAACTGCCTCAAACTCCCTCAGGGTCAGTCGCTTCTCCAAGCAACGTGTTGGTGGTAGATCTTTTTCTTCGGCTGGGGCCTCCTTCTGGAACAGCCTCCCTGCCTCCCTGAAACTTGAGGAGAATCATCTTCGGTTCCAGAAGCACCTCAAAACCTTTCTCTTTGCTTCTGTTTTTTCTCCTCCTCTCCCTTGCTGACTTCCTGGCTGACATTGAAATTGCACTGGTTCTTGGACACCCTCTGATCTCGGGCCCAGGTCCCCTCCACCGCCAGTCGCACTCCTGCACTGCCTTCCCGGCAACCCCCACACTTGGGGACTGTTTCCTGTATTCCTACAGTCCCATTACCAGCACTTGACACCTGATGTCTGCACTTACCCTTGCACTTGCCACGTGCTGGCCTTACTTTCACTTATTGTGTATTTTGTTTTTCTTCTTATCCCATGTACTGCACTGCCCTCTCCTCCTTCCCTCTGCACTTCTCCTCCCTCCCCTTCTCATGCACTTGCTCGATCTGAATGACACCTGGCCTAGAAGGATTGTTGTCTGTCCTCCCTTTGTTCCCCTTGCCTCATCACACTTTGAAACACATGTGTATAGGTGTGTTATAAATGCCATATCATATTATATCATATCCTATCATATCATACAATTGAGGAAGGATTCAACCATCTATTTTCTCTCTGCCTCTCTCTTCTCTCATTCCTGTCACCTCCACTTCTTCTAACGCAAAGCACTTTAGTTGTGTTGTCAGAAGGGCACAGTTCACTCATTCCAAGAGCAGGGCAGGAAGAGATTTAGTCTAATCACCTGTGGACGTTTATCTTTAAAAGAAGGAGTCCCAAACCATGTATTATATTCACTCTTGAGTCACACCTGAGAAAGAGTTGACTGGAGTCTTCCAGCCCTTTAGGATGAGGTAGCAATACACTTGAGATGGATGTGGATGCAGAAATTACTGAAACATCAATAATCGAAATGACTCAGGTAGTTGGCAAAAGGATAATTGTTTTAATATCAGTTATCTAAAACAGGGAGTACAATGCACATCAACCGATGTCTCAGTGTAAGATCTCGCAATGCATTTTTATTAAAAAAACATTCTTTTATAGCAAAAAATCGTCATAGGTGACGGCAACCTACGTATTACTAATGTCATCCTACATGGCAAACTACAAAACCTAGTGGCAATTGTGATAGGGTCTAAGGGAATATCTAACTATACGATCCATACTAGTCTAAGGCAATGAAAGAAAGTGATTTGTTTCTTAACATCAGGTTGGGCAACTTAGCCCTCTTCTTAAACAGGTCACTATGAACGTCACTAAATACACAACGTCCAATTGGCTACTCAAAATATAGGCCCCTTAATCATGCGGTCCCCTACCATTGGTGGGCACTCTAACCTCTGTCAGTATTTTTCCACCTACGTTAGCAGCACGCAGACTGGGCTTCCAGGTGCTGGTGAGCTAGCCTTCAACCACAGCTTTCCAACAATTACCATAATCATCCATCATCATCTTGGTGGTCCGCTGTCAATTAGGGCTTTGAACTTGTCCTTGGGAGTGTTCTTTGCTCTGGAGAATTCAGGCGATTGAAGGCACGCTCTGCCCTAATGCGTAGGTGTGACCATCATGTTCGTCTAACTTTATCCTTCCACGTGACTAAAGACCACAAAAACGAGCTTCTAGTGTATTACAATACTATTTTCTAATAGACCTCTGACATTTTCCTTGGTTTGTTCATACCTGAACAGGTGTTTCGTTCTTTCACACGATTTGTATCAAATGTCTGCACACCCCAGCCTGATAAGACCTTGGCTTCTTGGCTCACCCAGTCTCACCTTTCCGAGATTCACTTTGGAATTCACTTGTTTTCTAACTGTGACACACTGGAAAAGAGTCCTTCCTTCTTTAGCCCAGTTCTGCTATAGTACATAGTGGAAACATCCAGTCTTTACCCACTTCTATATATATACATGTATATGTTGGTGCATGCCACAATCTATTCACTATACAGTTAGCCTCAAGAATACTTCATCCGCTTGCATTTTCTTTGCATCTGTATACGTGTAAACTGACTTTACAGCTTCATCATTTCTGTAGCATAAGTTTCTTCGTCTTGATCCCAGGATGCCATTTATCTTTGATACTTTCTTGATGCCTTATAGAATATCTGCATTCTCTAGTCTCTGTATCTCGTCTATGTACACCAGCTTGGCTCTGTGTGACATCACCATTCGTCTTTGCCATTCATTTGCTCTGCTTCTCCTGGGACTTCACTCAAATGGCTATCATACTCTCTCGTATGCAGGTAGGCTTTTCTCAATGGGAACCTTGCTTCCAGGATTCTCCTTGGTATCGCTATTTTCACTTGTACCGCACGTGTCTCACACTCTGGTTCCCAACATATAGGCAAGATGGGCAAGGTAATTGGGGTGGGGGTACTTAGCTCCTTCTCTACAGATTCACTGGACCTCTTTTGGGAGCCTTGTACTTCTCAAATCCCTCAACCACTGAGGTAAAGAAGGAGCCGTCCAAGGCAGAGAAAAGCTTTGCTTCCTCACCCACTCCCAGGGCACATTGAGGGTGACTCTTGCTGTGGACCACAGCCAGCAACTGTGCACCAGAATCTCCTCAAGCTAGGAGAGTGTTAGGGAGAATTCTCAGAAATGTGCTATTTCCCTTCTACCTTAGAGACTCACAGCTCTTTTGCTGGACTTTAGGACTTTAAATTATTATCCTGAAGAGAGTGAGACCTTATTCCCACTCTCTCATGTATTTTTATTTGTTTCTTTTGGTTTTGGAGTCTGACAAACTCCATATGCATCATCTTTTTTACATTGTGACACACAGCACCTTCCGTGCAGTGTCACAGGGAAATCCTTTGGATTTCTGCTAAGGTTTAAATACCTTCTCTTGGATAATGACTGTTTCCAAGAGTAGTAAAGTGAAATTGACTTTACTTACATTTTCCTCTTTAAAAATCCACACACACTATCTTACAATAGGGTGCTGGAGGGGGTACTTAGTATCCCTTTTGTCTAACTTCTCATGTAACATTTTTATGTTACCCTTTCTAGAATTAATGGCTGGTGGCTTTGGTTTACTTTTTCCTAACATTGTGTGTTTTTACCCCGGGCTGCATTCGGGGCTGCAGTATAGCACCCATGGGTGCCCAATTTGTCACTATTTGACAAAAAACACATAATTAATCTAGAGACAATTGTTTACGCATGGCTACCGGATTCAATGGACCATATAAACAAAACTGAAGGACTATGTGGTGTGTCGAATCCAGGGAATGTGTCCTCTCTCCCCAAGAGAGAGCGCCCCCTTTGGGACGAGCAAGGTGAGCCTGCTAAGATTAACAAACCCTAAGGGACAGGGCAAGTGGGATCCCTTTGTGGTCAACCTCCTTAGAGGACAGGCAATCCCTAGGTAGGGATATGTGTTACACTCCCTTGTCCCAAAAATACAATAAGGCTGCTGATTATATGGAATTGATATGTGTAATGAAGTTCCACTTCAGGGATTAACCACTGGTGTGGTTTCTGACCGTAATCAGGCACCATATTTCAGCTGATCCAGAAATCCAGTTATAAACATGCCTCCTCACTGCAAAGAAGAGAGATATTCCATGTCCATGTGCAGAGTCAAAGCCACACTGGAGAGTTTGCCTCCAGGCAGGTGTGGCCTGCAGAGACAAATGCAGACCCAGTGCGGTGCCTTGACCTAAGAAGGAGGATGCAGAACATAGGGCAAAGCTACTGTAACTGAGAATCAGAGGACCAGAGACCGCAGAGCCAGCGGGAATAGCTGGACAAGCTGAATGGCTGGCACAACCGCCATTGAGATCCCGTCAGGAGTTGGTGGGAAGGGAGCATCGCTCAAGCAGTACCAAAGGAAGCCGCAAAACCGAGGCTGCACCATCATCCAAAAACGCCCAACCTCAGGAGTGCTGCCAAAGAGAAAGTGTTAAGCCGATACTCAATGAAAGCAGGAAGGGGTCAACAAGGACAAAGACAACACCAAAGTAGGATGAAAACCAAATAACACTAAAGCGGGGAATGAAGCAGAGGACCCTCAGGGAGGGGTAAGACTCAGACAAGCCCAGTGTAGGGTGAAACCAAATTAACCTAAAACAGTGTGACAAGCAGATAACCCCAGGGTGGAACAAGACTCCTACAACCCCAGAGTGGAATGAAAAGCAAATGATACTTAGACGGGGTGAGAAGCAGACAAAGACAAGCCAGACTGAGATCCAAACAATTCCATGGCATGGCGAAAGTCAAATAACCCCTAGCCAGAGTGAGAATCATATGGCCCAAGAACAGGTAAGACTATGTACTGCCGTAATCGGATGAAACGGAGTGAACAGCTAGGATAAGGTTACAACCCAAGAGCCCAGATAGGAGAGATCAATAATATGTCTCAACCTCAAAAATCTCACAGATGACAGACGGATCTGAACCAAACTAATGGACACTAATGGACAAAGTCCAAAGAGGGAAGAAAATACAATATCTTCTAGCCTTGTAGCCAGCTCACCAATAGAGCAAGGAGAACTTGAAATAGACATTCTGGTATCTGGTTGTTTGAACTGAACACTGGGGTAGGGACCTGCTCTTGAAGAAGAGAGTTTTTGGGTCAGAAATCCTCCAGTATTCCCATGGAGCAAGGATAGAGCAGGTTTTCCCGGTGACTGACATAGGTTATGTGATGTAAAGTAATGTAAAGTGGTCGTATATAGTGCCCTTCTGCAAATAAATATTTACTGTGCATGGCACTGTAAGAAAGGAGGTCAGGCTGTGTTAGTCGGATGGCATGAAGGCAGTTCCAGAAACCTACAGTGTTGATGGCGGCAGGTCGTAAGAACCCGTTGCCAGTGTGTCGATATCAAAATCTCTGTGTTGTTTGTGGTTGGTACCGACTCAGCAGTTTAGCCATAAGATTGATAGGGTGTCAATCTTTTAAGTACATTAAACCTAGGACGTAGGCTTTATAAGTGTGGGATGTGCAAGGGTGCACAATTTTGGTAGTTAGAAGGTAGTTGACGGATGAGGTGGCCAAAGAGGGGAAACATAGTGATGGTGTTGTTGCTTAAGGTGGGTACCAGTGTCAATCAGGAAAGGTTGCATGAATCAAATTGGCTTCCCACAGATGTAGTGCCAAGAGTTTTGAAAATTGCTTGTTGTAAATTAGCCCACGTTTCTGGTGCATCACTTTTAGTTGGTTGCTATTATTTTTAATTTCTTTTAAAGTGGTTGGTTAAAGAGCAAGTTGTTTAGCTGTTTCCTGATCTCAGGTGGTTCCCTTCCATGCAGAGATGTTTAGGTAGGATGTTCCGCACTTTTGAGGCAAGAACTGAAACAGAGGATCCGCCTTGCCATTTGTCGTTGGATTTGGCGACTAGTACTAGTTCACCATTGCTGCACCTACATGTTCTGAAAGGAGTGTAGTGTTGAAACTTACTTCTGAAGAAGGAAGGGTCCTCTCTGTGGTATGAATGATGGGCACTGCACAAGGTTTTGAAATAAACCCTTCTTAATTTGGGCTATTAGGTATTGCTTGCAATACCGATAAGCTGAAATGATTGCATCGGAGTACAGATAGGGAGGAATGAAATATGAGGAGGGACACAGAGCCTGTAGGTGTTGTTGGGTTATGTGCCCACCCATTGCCTGCCTATGACCATGCTAATCCGAATGGCCATTCCGACCCATTCCTGCCTCTGCCCACCCAAAACACCTCCCCATGGAAACTCTTCAAGCTCACTGTGCCTGCTGATGTATGTTCAAAGCAGTCTTCTGAGAGTTTATGACTTAATTTGAGTTGTAAACACACTACTGGTGTACTAAACATTTCTTACCAGGCCTGCCTTCAGCCACTCAATTTATAAGCACTCTGTGTGTCCTTCACTGATGTCCTGTTTAAAACAAGCAATGACAAAGCCAACATGTTTAGCGTGTGCATATGTTTTAAGCTTTTGCCAGGCACTGATGCTAGATGCACTGCTACCAACAAAGGGTAGTTAATACCACTATGGCTGTGCTTGGCAAGTACCTTTCCCATGCCTACACAAAAGCCCAAACTGTTGCCATTGCCAGTGCTTGTTTTGATCATGATTATTCCCCTATGTCTGCGATGTAGGGTAACACCCACACATAGTTGACATTGTTTTGATGGATAGCCAGCGGAGACTATCTAATGCCGGCGTGATATTTTCAAATCGCTTCATTCTGAGAAGCAGTGTTGATGCTGCATTTCAAACTCTTTCAAGTTTCCTCATTAGGTTATCTGGGAGTCTGAGATAGATGATGTTTGCATTGTCTAATTTGAATAGTTTTAGCGAAATTATGGCCATTGCCCTGTGGGACAAAGTTAAGGCCCTCATTTCAAGTTTGCTGGTACTCCAGTGGTAAATCCGGTGGAATACTGCCAAATGGAATTACCGTTAACACCACCTGGTCTGGGGGATTTAACGCTGTGTTCCAAGTGATGGTAGGTGGTAGGTGGAGTTAGTCCCCATTTTTAGGAGTCCATAGGACTCCATGGATATTTTGGCAGAATTACCTCTGGCGGTAATTCTGCTGTGGTAATTCCCCTGATGTTGCCAATTTTTCTGCTGAAATTCAGAGGATTTACGTGCAGCATGATGCTGGAGGTAAATCCTCTACTCCAAGGCCAAACTAAGTAACAGGACTTCCATTACAGCCACTTTTTTACCATTCCACCATACTCATAAAGAGGGCCATGGTGCAGGGTATCATGTGCAGCTGGAGTACATAGCTTCAGATGATGGCTTTCACCTGTGGATCAAGAGTGAGGGTGTTTTCCACTGCTGTTCCAAAATTTCTTATGGTTGTTGACAGGTTTAAGCAAGGGCCCATCTTGTAAGGCCAAGGAATTGTGGTGGAGTAAGAAACTGTAGGTTACAAAACATCTGTTCTGTTTTGTTAGGGTTGAGTTTTAGTCTGTTTGCTGTCATCCATGAGTCCACGTGTGCAAGGCAGTTTTTAATGTCTGGGGAATTTGGTGATGGTTCACAAATGTGTAGATTGTTGAGTCATCCGCATAGTTGTAGTAGGAGATTCCATATGTATCCATGATCTCAAGTAGGGGTGTCATGTAGACATTGAAAAGTAGAGGTGAGAGTGAGGATCCTCTAATACTGTGCAGGTAAGTGGGTAGAGCTAGGAATTGTAAGGACCCAAGGTAATGGTTTCTGTTTGACCCGTGAGGAAGGAGGTGATCCAGCATAGAGCTGTTTCTTTAATACCAATATCTTCCTGTCTTGTTGGTGGATCTTGTGACTGATGGTGGCAAAATAGGCTAAGATGTCTAGCAGTATGAGTTCCCTCTCAGAGTTTTCATTTGCATTGTTTTTAAGAGTTCTATGTTAATTCATCCCGTTTTCTTTCGTGGTTTTTTTTGTCGAAATGTTTTGGGCTGATAAAATGCATCACATTTTGTATTTGTTTTATTTGGGGGGGTCAACCCCAAATCCCTCACCCCTATTATTTATTCCCTATATCCCACCTCACCGTACCCCTTATATGCTCTTACTCCGCCTCCATATTTTCTGATGTATTTTTCTGCAAATAATCTTCCGCATAAAAGTGCATCATAAAAAAAAAGAACGAGCGATGGATGAGCATTGTAGTTTTTTAAGTGTATCCGATATGGAGCACAGAGCTGATTTTATTTTTAACTCCTAGAAGGTTTAGATCCATGCAGTGCCTCTTTCAGCAGTTGTTTAGTTTTGATCAAATCCCAGAGTTGACATTCTATGAATTTCTCTTGAAGATTTGCGATGAGAATCGTGTTTGAGATGGAGCAATAGCTGGCTGGATCATATGAGTCTTCTCTCATCTTTTTAAGCAAAGGTCTAATGTTTGCAGATTTCAACTGAGCTGGGACTTTTCCATTACTGATGCAGTCCTTGAGGAGGGATAGGAAGATGGATCCCAAGTCTGGGGAATTCATGAATGATTTTTAAAGATTCAGCGAAGATGGATCCTCAGGAGATCCTGATGAGTTACATATGTCAATGGTAGCGTCTTCTGCAGACAGAAGACGGAAAGGCAATAGAAAGGAAGTAGCAGGGGGTGTTGGTGGGATTGCATTGGTAGTGTGTGGAATGGAGCGTCCTTTATTACCAGAGTGATTCTCGATGTCAAGAATCTTAAGTTGTATGACATCCTGATAAGCACCCTTTTGACTTTTTTACTTTCTTTGAGATAGGGCCGAAAGCCGCACGCGACAGGTAGTGTTTTTTTAAAATGAAGACACCAGGTGACTAATATGACACCATGTCCATCGCCAGAGTCTGGCATGCCACAGTGGTTGCAAGGCTAGGTCCCGCAGCCTCTTATTTAAAAACAGATCAGAAGTTACTGACACATGTTCAGTGATAGGAGGCAACATAGAGGACGCTGTGTTGTGATACGGATGTCTTCCTTGTAACTGGAAACGTTGAGCTAAATTGACCTTTTGATACAGCCACGATTATATCTGAAACATAAGGAAACTGCCACCCTACATGAACACATTGTACTACCCAATTATACTGCCTAAAACACGCAAACTCCCAAAAAATCCCAAAGATTAGGGAATAAACATTCAAAAAATAAGAAAAAGACCCATATGACTGGCCTCTGTTTTATCCTATACAGCTCTGAGATGTGTTTGTAGCAGTGGATCAGCAGGCCAAAAAAGGAGCAGTAATATCACTGCCTAATCAGAGATGCCTTGAGGTAAAAATGGTAATGGGAATATATTAGTTACTTCCTAAAATAAAATGATTTGCCTCCCAACCTCAAAAAATAAGCAGTAAAATACTCCCATTTCAAACTAGAGGTTATTTTCCACACATACGTAAATTAGTTATGTTACCACAAATAAATTGTATGATTAAGACATATGCACTTCACAGGTCATATGAGCTCTCCCCTTTAGCAGTTGGGGACCACAAATAAATTCATGCTTCATTGCTATCAGCATTCAGAAAAAAGACTTAGGAATCCATGGATGAATCCAGTGGGATTTGGGGCAGGCACACACATGTTTGACATGCTATTAATATACAGGGAAAATTCCCACTGTCTAGAATGCTGACCCACCCCCACATCTGCTCTGCTCCTTCTATAATTACCTTTCACAACACCCTCAAAACGTCCTTATCCCTCACCTAATCCACCCAGATCACCTGTCCTGCCATCCTTTATCTATCCTCTAGTATTTCACCTCCTCCCTTTCAACTTCATTAAGGACCCCAAGACCCTCTGGGTAGGGCCAGTGAAGAATACAAGTTCAAATAAAATGAAATAAATCATCAGAGTGCAGTTCATCATGTGAGACGCATTCAGAACCCAACCAGCCTGATGAAAACGTTGCTGTGGTTCTCTATTCTGTGATAGCCCTGTATAGTGGTTCCCTGAAAGTGTTCTATATATTTTGATTAATGTAATTTGTCTACACATGTTACAAGATGCCACCCTCAGAATTTCTGAGATCTTCCTGAAGAAGCTCAAGAGATAGTCATTCCCCCCCCCTATGATTGTAAAGCAATCATTTGCTTCTCAAAGCTAGGTTTGCGCACAATAAATACCGTAATAATAATAATAATCAAAGGACTGAAACAGGCTGGTGTAGAAGTCTCAACCAAGCTAACTTACAAGTACACTAGGAAGTACGTATTCAATATTTGTGGAATAATATTGTGTTGTATGGATTATGTTATTGTATTGTATGGTGGTATATGCATTTATTTATGAGAAAGGGTTGGTAAGTGGCAGGTCAATGATGTATTGTCACAGATGACACAAAAATCACTCCATGGCTCAGAGATGGTACAAGGGTTTTTATTGATTTTTCACTGGGCCATATGAACGTCCCTCTCTCTCTTTACTCTCTCTCTCTCTCCTCCATAACCCAGGCAACACTGGCCACAGGTTAGTAGGTAGCAAATGTTAACCCCTACTGTCTAAATTCTACCTTACACTGGAAGGGAGGACCTAAAAGCAAGATGCCTTTTCTAACTAGACTCTCTTTGAGAATTCTTAGGACTGTATTACTTTATACAGTAATTAAGGTTCTACAAGGGTTTGGGATGTAACCAGCAGAGGCTTGTTTTGTTCTTAAGTCTATAACGATCAGGATCTCCTCTCCCTTCCCCCTCCCTATAGTTCTTACTACTCTCCTCCTCCAACTTAACCCACCTAACTTCTCTCTTCCCTCTACTCTGCTGTCGCTCCGATGTCACTCACTGCTTCTATGTCTCATTTCACCCTTTGACATTACTCTATCTTCCTGCTTGCTACTACTCACTCCTCCACACTACTGCTCACTCCTGCATAGTACTTTTCCCCCGTACTCCATGCTACTACTCCCTCCTGAACATGACTGCTCCTTTCTCCACACTACTAACACCTCCAGCATACTACTAACCTCTCCTCCACAACACTACCCCCTCGTCCACCCAACTTGTACTCAATCACCCTCCTTTCACTCAGTATCATACACTTCACAATCACCCTCTACACTCAACTCTCCTACCCACACTCACTGCAGTATGATTTTCACTGCTTAGCCAATAGCTTTGCTTCTGCAAAAATAGTCTCCACACATCACCTCTCCTGTTTCCCCCCTGCTGGTCTCTTGGTTGTCCACCTACTCCACATCTGAGCTCACTCAAATAACCTACGCATCTAGGCATCTTGCTTCCTATGGCAGTCTTGTATCTCCCTCCTCTGAACTCGTGTGGGCCTCTTCCCTCTCCTATTAGGCCCTGTCTTCCACAAAAAGTAGCTGGCTTAGCCCTGACTACATATTCCACATGGGTCTGCTGCAAAACCAAAATGTCAGCACCAAGAGCAATTGCTCATGTTCATGTTCTTTAGGCTGGTGCCTGGTGGCCCTAAGGTAAGTGCCATGGTGGTGGGGCTGGGGTTCTCATATTTTAGTCTCTTGTGCCCTATTGGAATTACTGACCCCTATGCATACTCGCTGCTCTTCTTTGGTAGCACTATGCAGTCTGTAGGCCCGCCTCACATAGGCACCAGGGTTTCTCTCTTTGCCCATCTCTTTGCGTACTGTGGATCAGTGAACCCTGCAGTGTTGGTTTGCATGGATTCTACAACGACCTTCTTACTCCAATTGTCTGTCTCTTTCGGATGCGGCTTCCTGAACACTGTAGGGTGTTTTGTTAGTGGTCAGGTCCTGATTTTCTGTTCGCAGATTTGGGGCATTGGAGTACTATATTTTCTTTGGTGTTGCTCTCTGGTCTCCCATTCGAGTTATGTGTCTCAAAAAGAAACAGAGAAACACTGCCAAGCTTCTTGAATAGGAGGTTCATCTGCCCAGCACACCTTTTCTGGTTCACTTACCAGGCTGCCTGCGCCATCCCTGCTGCTTTTATTCACAGTGGCTCATCCTTCGACACCGTGCTCTAAATGCCCTGCGGGAAGGAATGTTGTAGGTTGAGTAGTCATCCGTCCCGGCCGGAGGCCGTACACTCTATGGGGGCCACCACTGCTGTTTCCTCTCAGCTCTGCAGAGGACCCACCCTGATTGTATGGCATACCACCTCCATCTCCATAGAGACAGCATCCGATGAGTAGCGTGCCATTGCCTGTTTAAAAACACACACCACTTCTATTCTTGCACATCCTAACACTCGTGTGGTGTGTTTTTCTGACCTGTGTTACCATCTACATTCTGAGCCATTTTCCTGCTTGTTGCTTTGGCCTTGCCTCCCTAGCTCCACCCCCTGTCTTCCCCTTTCTCCCAATTACCAGGGTTCCTTCTAGTTTGGTTCCTCTGCCATGCTACCCTCCTGATTCCTGCTGCTAAGGCTCCTTCTAGTCCTGTCCCTCTTAATTTGTCTGGCTTATTCCTGCCTGTTCTTCCTCTTGGTTAAGAGGACTTCTTCAGCTTTCACTCCTGTATCTTTCCTGGTCTTGTGGTCTCTTTCTGTTTCCTGCCTCAACCTACCTTTTACCACTGCTCTCTGTCACATATGTGTGATCTCCACTGTACCTGTTTTGCCATTCTGCATCCAGCCTCAACATACTCCCCAACTTCTCTGTCAGTGCTTTGCACTGTCCCGGAGCCACGTTAATCGGAGGAGGCAGATGGCATGGTATGAGGAGACTTTCCAGGTAAACCCTGAGTGTCACCTCTTGGGGGTCTGCCTGGGTCGGTCCTCAGTAACTCATTGGCAACTATAATACAATACAGCCGGATTTGAGGACTCAAAATGATCAAGACCACAGGATAAAAATACTGAGCACAGGAAAGATGCATAACTTGACAGATTAAGATTTCTGATTAAATGGAAGCCATCAACAAACTGAGCGACTAATCACATGAGGAAGTGACCACTCTCCCACAGGAAAACACAACACTTAGGTCAAGCTCTTGCCCAAAGGACTGCTGTAACACTCACTGAGTACTCCGTGGCTCAAGTGTTGATGATGAAGTACATTGAGGGCCCTTGAAAGCTTGCAGAAGTCTGTAAATAATGCAAGATAGACATTATTTTCTGGCCATACCATTTTCAACAGGATAAAGTCGAGACTGGGCAACCATTGAGCAATGTTTCTGCTAATAGTCTCATTTTGAATTTATTCAAGGAATTTGAGGAAACATTTTTGGATGTGTTCCAGTCTCCCAACTTGGTGTCGACTGCACACAATCATTTGGTAGCGATCAGACAAAGAAGCCAAGACCTAATCATGTATGTCAGTGAATTCCAACAACTTGAGGTGGACTCACAGTGGCTGCAAATCACCCAGATGAACCATTTTTGTTGAGGCTTGGATGATTAATCCAAAGATGAACTTGATCACATCGCAGCGCCTGGAATATTGCAAACCATCATAGACCAAGTGATATACATCGACCATCATTTGGCGGAGATGTGTGGAGAGAGACAACAACAGGATAGACTATTCCCGACACTCAGAATGACTCCAGTCCAGGGTCTGGCAGTATTGCATAAACCCAGCCCTGAACCCATGCTGCAGAGTGCTATTCGCTGAACACCTTCTGAAGAAGAGAAAACAAAGCACTGGCAAAACCATTTTTGCTTGTATTGCGGCAGTACAGGCCACTTCCTGGGATCCTTTTCCTTGTGGCCACCAAACACGTTGGAAAACTAATTGACTTGTGCTCGACGGCAAAAGTGGCCACAAGCCTCACCAAGAAACAAAACCTTCCAACAGCCAATGATACGCCTCTTCCCCCATGCCCCAAGGTAGTTTGTTTTTTCTTGTGATCCAAATTTCTTGGTCGTCAGGACACACAACAGTGTTTGATTTGATGGTTTCTGGAGCTTCTGGTAATGTTATTGGATTGGTAGTTTGCTCACATGATCAACCTCCCTCTTCATTCCAAAGAGGTAGCAGCATGTGTTGAAGTCATTGATGGCGCTCCTTGACATCAGGACCCATGACACAACATACTGAACAAATAAGTCTGAGCATTGGTAACCATCATGAACCTTATCTTTGGATATCATTCAAACATCCACCTACCCCATTGTCCTTGGACTTCCGTGGTTAGCATACTATAATTCAGTTCTGATGTTTGCCCCAGAGTCTGTTTTAAGCAAGCCATTCACATACTTGCTCCTGCCGGGGACTGAGAAGGACGTTTGCCCGTTTATAGGTCTTTTTTAACAAATACCTAATCAGTACGAGAACTACTGTCCAGTGTTCTCAGCACTAGAAGCTACACCATTGACTCCACATCACCCACGTGATTGTGAGATTGACCTTGTACCCAATGCATCGATTTCAATAAGTAAGATTTACTCAATGGCACCATAGGGCTGAGAAGTACCACGGTCATATATAGAGAACTATTGGGCTAAAGCCTATATATTCCCATCCCGTTTCACTGTGGTGTCATCCCTCTTTTTTGTGCCCTGGAAAGAAGGGACCCTTAGGCTGTGCATTAATTAGTGCAATCTCAACATCACTAAGAAATATAGGTACACCCAGTTTTGGAGTCCTTAAAGTTTACCAAATTGGACTCAAGAGGACAGTACACTTTATTTGAGTCAAAGCTGGAGACAAGTGGAAGATGGAATTCAAGACACCTCTGGGACATTTCAAATACAGGGTCATGCCCATTGCTCTGTGCAATGCCCCATTGATTTTCCAGTGTGTTATGTACCATATCTTTATGGGTTTGCTGGATTATTGATTTGGGTATATCTGGCTGATAAATTAATTTCCTCAGATACACTCCAGCAACATATCATACAAGTCAAAGAAGTCGTAGCACACCTGGCAGCCAATCACTTCTACGCCAAACTGGAGAAATTATCTTTCCAGCAGTCCTAGATAGATTAAAGGTCCAAAAGCAAATTTGGACCATTCAGATGTCCCATATGTGCTTAACAAGTTCCTCAGTATGTGGCATCATATTCAGAATCACCCAAACCAAGACCAACAAAAGAAGACCCATCAGACTACTCCAACCACTGGAGAAACCCTGCACCTATGACAAGATTTAGCCACAGATTTTATTGTGGACCTTCCAGACTCCAACTGTATTACCTGCCTCATGGTATTCATTGACTGCTTTTCTCACATGGCACATTTCATTACTCTACCCAAAGTTCCTTAGGCACTTCAAAAAAGCAATGACTCTCTTCCATGAGACGTATCAGCTGCATGGATTACCAGAAAATATAATATCCAACTGTGGTACCCAGTTCTTATCTTGTCAAACGGGAAATTATATCGTGCCTCCTACTGTGATGAATATATGTATATTGCCCTATGCCAAGCTGCTTGTAACAAACTTGCGAAGAAATCCGTGGTGCAAGGCCCCGACCTTACAATCAATGTAAGCCGCCATTTTAGGTCAATCCGCCATTTTAGGTTCTCTCTCTGCAAAGTCACCCTGTGAGCTAAAATGGTGGACATTGTCATTCCGAAAATGTAACATGGCCGTCTTGACCTCTATGTATAAACTAATGTGCAACTTGCCTGCAGGCCACTTGTTAGGGTCATGAACTGAGACCTTGTCCTTCGTTGACCTGTGTGTAGAGGATTACTTGCGCTAACAAAGCTAAACCGCAAGCACATGTTAAACACAATGTATTCAAATACTGAAATGTGAACACTTGTTTGATTATATTGTATAAAACTTTTTGGAAGACTCTACATGAAATCCTAAGATACACTGTCACTATTAAGGCTTGTTGGTGAACAGATTCAATTTAAACCCTAAGTGTACAGATGTGTGAACTTGGCACAAACCCTAGATCCTTAACGTATTAACAAATATTAACCCACAGTGGGGTTGGACATCATGTTTTCAAAGGTATATAAGGTACCACTATTCTAATGTACAGTCCCGCGCACTGAGCACAACAAACCACGCTGGAGTTCACTGTGTTGTACTGAGGGCCGATAGCTATCTGTTGCGTTGTCCTTTGAAACTGTTCAGTATAAAATAAAGATCTTTGTATGTTCCTTTGTAACACGTGTTCGGTGTATTTCCTTTTGGGGTACTCAGTCTCTATATTTTCTCTTTGTTTTCACAATCTGGTTTTTGATCCAGCCCCGACAAAAACATTGATGTACAAAGTGTAATGAGCTTGGGGTACCACCCACAGACCAATTGCCAAACAGAAAAAATTAATCAGACATTAGAACAGTACATCCAGTGTTATACCAAAGCCCCGCAAACAACTTTGCTAATCTTCTTGATGTGGTGGAAGTGGCCTATAATAACATCTTACATAGTGCCATTGGGTCTTGCCCTTTTCTCGGCACCTATGGACAGCATCCCAAGCTGGCACCAAAACAGCCTATCACTGTGAGCACATACCATCCATGGATATCATGGTTTGGAAGATCCAAGCACAGCACTGATTAGTAATATCAGTGTTTCCAGAGACCGAAGGGTATAGTTCGCCGGCAGACTCTGGAACCTGCCTTGCAAGTGGAGGACAGAGTATGGCTGTTTACAAGAACTCTACCCCTTTATAACTTTCCCACAAATATTGCTTCCAATGACATGGGTCCTTTTAGTATTATCCAGCATCTACCTTCAGTGGCCTTTTGATTAAGCTTGCCTCCCTCTGAGCGCATCCACCCATTGCTCCATATAAGGCTCCTGAAACCCTCTTTTGCAGAGCCTTATAGATATGCTCCTTCTAAACCTCCCCCACAATCTGTCAATGGCCAGCACGAATATCAGGTTTAAGCTATATATGAGTCTTCATGGCAGCAAGGTCACCTCTATTACCTCCTGCACTGGAAGGGTTATGCAGCAGTAAAAGAGCAGCTGCATGCCTCTGCAGGAAACCCTGCCCCCCTACCTCCCATGTGTTGGAGACCTGAGATCATGCCATGTTTGACACCTGCATGTGTGTCAATAGCACAGCGTGTGTTCGAGAGAAGATACTCATTGAGACAACCCTATCGAATATATCCCCAAAGTGATGATAACCTAAGGGAGGAACTCCTTCAAGGAATATTAGAAGGAGCAGAGAAAAGACCACAGTGAGGTCACAAAAAGTATGCACAACGTCTCAGGACACTGACTAAAGAGAATCGATGGATCCTAAAGAAACAAATGACAAAGTAAGGAATCAAGTGAACTCTCAAATATAAAGGAAGAAGATTACACGTGCACAAAGAGCTGCAGAAAATCAACCTTCCAATAAATGTACGGACGCTCTAACGCAAGGTAGACCAAGTCATCATAGAAGCTGGCTATATGTAGTGATTAGAACGCAGGCAAAGCCACCATTGTATAGAAGCTGGACATCGGTATCGTGAATTTAGTAATCCAGGAACCATGAAGAGGGAATGAAAAGCTGTGTCACAGCAAGAATAAGCAGAACGAGGTTGTATGGCCTTGAGTCAAAACTGAAGCACCCAAGGTCAGCTTTATATATTCTGGAAAGGAGCGAATGTGTGAAGGATGAATCATCCCTTGCTAAGGTGCAAAGAAAGAACACCAAGAGAGCCAAGTTTAATAATTTAGAGCATTTAAAACCCGCAAAATGGACCAAATTGTGGTCTCCTGTCACGCAAGCCAAGGATGAAAATAGAGCTCGTACTTGGAGTCCCAGAACATGATAGGGATTGCTCTCACGCCCATTTATTTAAAAGACAAGGATATTTTGCAAGGCCAAGTCCAAAGACAATCTTCATGGCAGAAGGCATGTGCGATGAGGGATGCTGGGCTAATTGGGTGGGAGGTAGTGCCATGCCCCATCTCCTTGCACCTGGGTCTGGGCTTACATGTTGCTAAGTGAACCAAATGTTCCAGACGTGGCACAAGTGTGCAAACCAATTGAAGTGGTCCATGTAACAAAGAACCTTATAGTTTGAAAACCAATGAGAAACTGTGTATCTAATGTTTCTGAATATGACATATTTTAGAGGGAGGCATATGTTGTCCACCTGATAGTGGGCAGCCAATTGCAAACCTATTTCCTATAAAAAGTATAATTAGATGTTCCCTTTAAGCCAATCCCGACCCTTGGTAGGTTGTTCATTATTGCAACGTAGTATGACATTACCTCCGATGTATTTCTTATATAAAAGCTACGTTTTGTGAGAAGATCACTGAGAGAAATCAAGCGTACGTCCAATGATGTTCGTTGTAACTCACTGTTTTAGATAATTGTTAATAAAGCAGTACTTTGCCATCTTCCTGAGGAGGTTTGGTTATTTGGGCTCAGAATGTATATGTGTGATCCAATCCATTACGTATGCACATTCCTAAAGGGCCCTAAGCTCACAGCCTAGGAATCAGCCTCACATATCCTTGCCCCATGCCTGTCATGGGCCCTTTTAAATCAATTCCCATGGAAGCTTGGATCCTGGGTGCATTGGCTGGGGGTGCTATAAAACACTCAATGTTTTCCTGACTGGGCAGCCTGAGCCATCCCTGGCACCTTTACTGGCTCCTCTGTTGACGTTCTGCCCTGCACACCCCAGTGAATAGATCTGGATGGTTGGGACAGCGCGGGTCCCAGCTTTGGGCCATGCGCACCATAGGAACTGCCATTGCAGTTTTTCCACTATTTTTCCACTTGTAGCCTTGGCCTTGCCTCTCTAGTTCCACTCACTGCCTTCCTTCTGCACCCAGTTACCAGGCTTCCTTCTAGATCGGTTCCTCTCCCCTGGTACCCTCCTGCTGTCAGCTGCCAGGGCTCCTTCTAGTCCTGTTCCTCTTCCCTTGGATGGCTTCCTCCTGACTGACCTTCCTCCTGGTTCAGAGCATATCTTTCACCTTCACTTCTGTCTTCTTCCATGTCTTGTGGCCTCCCAGTGTAGACGGCCTTGACATGCCGTTTACCACCTGCCACTTGTGTGTGATTTCCGCTGGACTTGCTCTGCCATCCTGCATCCTAGCATCTCCTCTGTCAGTGCTTTTCACTGTCTGCGCACCCCATTAATCAATGGAGGCAGATCTCCTTCCATGTAGAACCCCATTTCTACCTCTAGGGGTCTGTCTGGGTTGACCCACAGCAACACATGAGCAAATTATGACAACACGGCTGGATCTGAGGAGTCAAGGTGACCCAGTCTCCAAGATACAGATACTCAGCACAGGCGAGACACATACCTTGACCTAAGGCAAGGCTTGAGGGGCAGAGTTGTACTGCTGTGATACACGCTGGTACAAAGAGGGCAGGAATTGGGTCCCTCTCAAATGCCACTGTCCGCCTCAGGGGTAGGACTGGCTCTGGATTTTTCCCTGGTAGGCCTTCCACCCTTGGCTCAGAAGGATTCCAGTCCCCTCACAACAAGGCCGGGTTGCTGGCTTTGTCACAGTATATAATGGAAAAAAGGCTATTACAGAAAAAGTGAAAAATGGTTCGATGTCTGAATTGTGTGCAAACAATGTTGTTGTATGACTAAATAAAGGCAGGTGGTTTTATTTTTATTTGAGTTTCATAAGAGATGTTTCATGCTGTGTGGGTTGCATGTGGTTGAATGTTGTGTTTGCCTAAAAGGATAGGATGGCCAAGGAGTATTGCATTTTAAATTATGAGCATGTCAAGATATACAGATTCTGAGTGTGAGCAAATAGTTCTCAATGAGTCTTTGTTTACAAAGCAGCTTTAGGTTTTTAATGTCCAAATTGGGTTGCTAAAGTGAGTCCCCCATACGATAGTAAAAAGAATGTGAAGCATAGGTAAAGTCTGCAAAGCAAGGCACATTGTAGTAAGTGTTTGAGATGACCCAAGAAAATAAGTACATTGTGCAAATCATCAGATATTGACACCACAGACGTGACGCTTTTGCCAATTCCTATGGCTTGGCCACAAAACAATAGTTTGAAGATGTGTGCGGACCAAAGCGTACTCTTGGTGGACAGACATTCCATTCTGTTGCGTAGAGCCAAATGGTTTATGACCCTCGACCGTTCTTTTGCATATCATCACTTACATTTATTTAAAAAAAAGGTTGGCACATCTGACATCCTTCAACACTCCATTAGGGCGTTTCAATTCGTCTGCTTGCCCTTTGTGTTAGTCAGTGCCTGGCCGGTGGTTTAGAAAATCATGCAGTAGTTTTTCAGAGAGATAAGTAGCCCCAGATGTTTTCAGTAGGACATTGTAATCACTTATAGCAGTGAGGATGTGCATTGGATGAGGCAAGAAGTGCCATGTGAACCCTTTGAAGAACCTACTAAAAAACAGAGAAATAGAATCGCTCTCATTAATCGGTCTCCCCATGTTTGGTGGTGTCAAGAAAGCCATGAAATGTGCAACCACTTCTTAGTATGTTTGATTCAACAGCTTTAGAGTGTTTAACTGTGGATGCCATTTTGACTGCATATGGCGTAAGAGCAGTTTTTTCCCAGTTCAGTAATGGAGACATGTTGCCAATATATATAATGGAATAGAGGGATACAGAAAGGAAATATGCTGCAATAGACAAGGAGGTGTTGGCCATGTGCTGGTTAGTGAAGCATTTTTGGAATGTATTACGTGAAATGACTTTTGTAAGTTGCTCCGACAACAAATCTGGAACATTGCTTATTTATTTATTTATTTATTGAATATGTTTTTAGTTCCGAGTAACTATTTCACATACTTGAAAATTAGAAATTACATCCACAATAGGATCTCAATATTACATAAACAATTTAATTTCTTACTATAGTTCCCATAGCATAAATTGCAAATCATATTATTTAACTTGATAGTAAAACTTCATCCTTAAAATCGATCATCTCATTTCACAATCTATTAAAAACGAAAGCACTGTTATTTTCGTTATCCAGGTATTTCATTTAGTGATTAACCATTACATTTAAGTAACATTAGACCTGTATTACCGTCATTTCTCAGATTAAGAACCAATTATATCTTTTCATTAGGCTCGCCCAGTTTTACCTTCGCCCCTTCCCACACATTGTAAAGTGCAATCTTAATGAAACATTATTCGAATTCAGAAAGCAGTGTCGCTTATGAAATGAACATTATATACAATTCGAGAAAGTAATTGTAAATACTGTTTTTCAAGGTCACACATGAGGTCATAATGTGTGGAACCCTCTCATTTATGTCAGATCTCAGGCAGAGACTTCATGTGCAAAGCATTCTGGAAATTAGAAGTTGCCGACCTAAAGCTGACAGAGTGGGGAGATGGTCCAGCCTTAACAATAAATAGAATATGTGGCTCTGACTGGATGGATATCTCTCTGGATAAACCTGTGGAGACCAGAATTTGTGAATCAACAGGCAATGGTCCAGGTATCCTTTAAGCAATTCAATATGAGTGCAACTGGCTACCCAATTCCATGCATTTATTTTTTCCACAAACTTTGTCTTTAATTGGAAGAAGTCCAAAGCCCAATCAGGGGTCCAATTAAGAGCTTCAAATAAGTCAAGTGTTAGTGCTGCCCACGTATGTAATCTATTCCCCTTGGATTTCTCCTGCATCCGAAGGCCCATACCCCTCAACAAGGGGCACTTAGGTCCTTCCAAGCCTTGATAAGGAGTATGTTTCTTCTCCTAAGCACCAATGATGTAAGCAAAAGTGGCCCAAATTCCAGGTGGACTAACTTGTTTGGAACAGATTAGGTAGATTTACTATTGTTCTCCAGAGTTTGCCCTCAATTATTTTCA
The DNA here is from genome assembly GCF_040938575.1 of Ambystoma mexicanum. Lineage (NCBI taxonomy): Eukaryota > Metazoa > Chordata > Amphibia > Caudata > Ambystomatidae > Ambystoma > Ambystoma mexicanum. Next base: position 472,799,591 of record NC_090932.1, on the reverse strand, counting down.
ACCACCCCAGGTCAGCCATACAAAGTGCTTCTAGTCTGTACATTATGGCTGGGCAAAAACAGTAAAGCAAAGGTGGGCATTTCTTGCATAGCTACACCATGCAATGTTATTAGCAAATTATTTAATAAGTGTGGTCTGAATTATTTACCTTACGATGCTTCTCCACCTTAAGTTCCAAATATTTTCCCCTATCAAATTCCAGACCAAGGTATCTACAGCAGGTGGTCATTTCTATCATTCACTCTGGGAGAATGAAGTGAGTTCTCCTGCAACCCTTGCCATAACACATGAAATTAGTCTTCTCAGAATTAAGTACCAAGTCGTGCTGTACAGCGAATCTACAAAGCTCACTGACTGTCTGACGCATGCCTACAAGTGTATGATTGAACAATAAAATGTCGGCAGTGTATGGCAGACACATTATTCACCATGAAAGAGTTTGGCACTGATTGTCCTCTCATATTCACATGAATGATCAATGCTATTTATTAACTTCAATTTCAAAGTACATTGATACCTAAATATCTTCCTTTTCGAGCTCTTCGCTCACCCGCCTCCAACTCCCTCAGGGTCAGTCGCTTCTCCAAGCAACGTGTTGGTGGTAGATCTCTTTCTTCGGCTGGGGCCTCCTTCTGGAACAGCCTCCCTGCCTCCCTGAAACTTGAGGATAATCATCTTCGGTTCCCGGAAGCACCTCAAAACCTTTCTCTTTGCTTCTTCTTTTTCTCCTCCTCACCCTTTGTCATGATCTCTGCTTCCAAAAGGTCAGGGTTTTCCCAACTCCCTTGGAAGCAGATCCATAACCCAGGTTCCGAGTGCCAACCAGTCCCAATTGGGACCTTTTGGACCCAGTCCTGGCGCCAGTGGCACCAGGCTCATAAATATGCCCAGTCCCAGCGCTGGAAGCGCCGGGCTCATAATGCTTGGGTGGACTTACCTGCAGCAGACCATGCTGCTTACTTGCCTGCCAGTTGAGCCTCTGATCCTCTTCTGTTTGGAACTACTTTTCCTGTTGGGTGGGGCTGGAGCCACTCCCTAGATTCAGAACACTGGAACTCTTCTGGAAGGCAGGAACTCTTTTCTTACCAGGAACTCTTTTCTTACTTAGGCGTGGCTGTGGAAGGAGACACCTAAGCACTACAGGAGGCTATTTAAACCACACCCGGTGGATGAATCTTGCTTTGCGTTATTCTGCAACCTCTGCAGCAGAACGCTCATCGTGTCTTCTGCATCCGGTCCTGGGCCTAAGGAAAAAGGCTTACCATCCTGAATCCAGTCTTCAGCAACACCTATAAAGACAAGAAAGAACAGGTTAGCATTCCGGCATCTGAAAGGCAAAGGCTTACCTACTCTTTGTGCGCTCCGGAGGTCTTCACACTGCATTCCGGCATCTGAAAGACAAAAGCTTACCATCTCTTCGCACGCTCCGGAGGCCTTCGGCGCTGCATCCCGCATCTGAAAGACAAAACAAGGTGCGTTTAAAGACATTGGGGAACTTTAATACTCACGTGCCATTACTCCTTTCCACATCTAATCCAGTGGGTATTCCGGCACCCTGCAGCCGCTCCGAACTCGTACCTGCAAAATAAAAGGACAGTTAGAGCGCATCGTGAAGCAGGCAACAAGCGCTTACTTACGTGCTTCCAGGCGCTTCTATTCATCACACGGGCTCCATCTTCAACTCACTTCAGCCCGTCATCCGCCATCGCCGGAACCCTGCAAAACAAGAGACATCATTACTAAAGACTTTAAAGACATTTGAATGACTCGAAACTTACCGTTCGTGCAGTAAACGACGGACAGCAGTCCTCTGAAGTCAAGAGGCCTGCGCTACCTATCCAGTGAAGAAACTGGTTACAGCACCCTGACCCGAGGCAGATGGAGAGCTCGGCATTCACTTACCTAAGGTGAGAGCGTTAACCTTTGGGGGTCTACAGGAGAGGAGAAGAGGAAAGAGATAGGGACACCCCAATAACCCCTGTTCATTAACCCCATATTTTCTATCTGCAGACATCTTACTCTACACGTCAGGCATACAGTGCACAGAGGTCCAGCCCAAAGAGCCAACCGGGTGCTACACATCACCTTTGAAGATACGGTAGTCGCCCAGTCAAGACCGGCGCCTCTGCGAGAATCAGGTGAGCGTTACAGAACGCAAAGCCTACCGCAAACCTCTCGCCCAGGCGCTATGGAAACCTCGGATACTGACCCCCTAGCCCGGTTACTTGGGGAACTAAGGGCAGAAGTGCATGCAGCTCGTCAGGAAACGAATGCTCTAAGAAGGGAACTAATTATTTCCAAGGAGAGAACAGACAATCTTGCTAGACAAGTGCTACAGTCACAAGCCGGACAGACCCCGTTACCCGCATCAGGGGCAAATCTTCCTTCAACAGCCTCTATGAATCCAGTGCAGATCAACCTACCTGGGAATGTACCTCTGCCTCCGCCCGAACGATTTTCTGGTGACCCAAAGAGGTTTGCAGTATTTATCAATCAGTGCCGGTTGCACTTCTTATGCTGGCCAGCAGCCTTTCCAACTGATCAAGCTAAAGTAGCTTTGTACTTTCGTACCTTAGTGGCAATGCGGCAGACTGGTCGATCCCTCTAGTTAATCAAGATGATCCGGTTCTCCATGATTTTCAAGCCTTTCAGCTTAGTATGGAAAAACTGTTCGCAAGACATTCACAGGGGCAGGCCTTGGACAATGAGCTTCTTTCGTTGCGACAGGGTAATCAAGACCTTTTGGCTTATATTGCATCTTTCAATAGACTAATAGTGGAAACTCAATGGCCTGAGGACAAAAGGATTGCGCTGTTTTATAGAGGTCTACGTGGAGAGCTCAAAGACGTTTTAGCCCAAGTAGTGAATCCCCCACAAGACTGTTCGGATTATATAGACTTGGTCGTTCAAATAGATCACAGGCTGCAGAACAGGAAGGCCGATCGTTCCAAGTTTGATGCTCGAGTACTTTCCAAACCGCCAACTCCTTCCAAAGGAGTAGACTCCGGGGAACCCATGCAAATAGGGGGTCTGAAAGGTCCTCTAACACAAAGGGAGCGGGAAAGGAGGAAACAGCTGCAATTATGCCTATATTGCGGAAACTCAGGGCACTTTCTTCGAGACTGTCCGGTGAAACCTGCCAAGAAGGCAGTAGGAGCTGCAGTTACCAAAGTTACAAACTCTGAGCAGGGAAACGACCTTGCCCGACAAGAATAGAGGTCCTCTTGCCGAGCGTGAAAACCAGTTCCGTGACCTCGCATTTCGTGATACCTATGGTCCTCATTAGCCCTGATAGTCCGGATCGATTACATGCAATTGAAGCTTACGTCGACAGCGGTGCCATCGGCAATTATGTGGATCATGAAATGGTTTTGAGGATGAATCTAACTCTTTGTCCCAAGGCTGTAAAGGACGTCATTACTACGGTGGATGGTACGGAGATAGCCTCCGGGCCAGTAACGCATACCACTCAAGAGGTGACGCTAGTAAGTCAAGATGGACACCATGAGAAGATCGTGTTCGATGTGATCAAGGCCCCTCAGTTCCAGATTATTCTAGGAATACCTTGGTTAGAGAAACACAATCCTCTGATCGATTGGCGAGCAAGAACGGTCCAGTTTCCAGAATGTGTCTCTACTTGTCACCCTCCACCTGGTGTTGCACTGGCAGCAATTTCTTCAGAGACTCCCCAGTTACCTCCCGAATACCTAGAATACCAAGATGTTTTCCGGAAGGAGCAGGCTAACTCTCTACCTCCTCATAGGTCTTATGACTGCCAGATAGACCTGATACCTGGATCTACTCCTCCTTGTAGTAGAATTTATGCCCTCACCGAGCCTGAGAACCTTCACCTTCGACAATACCTGGATCAATACCTGGCAAATGGGTTTATTCGTCCTTCCAAGTCCCCTGCCTCTTCAGCTTTGTTCTTCGTTCCAAAAAAGGAAGGAGACCTTAGAACTTGTATCGATTATCGCTCCCTGAACCAGATCACCGTTAAGAATAGATATCCGTTACCTTTGATCCCTGAACTCCTGGACCAAGTCAGAAAAGCATGCATATATACAAAGCTGGATCTTAGAGGAGCTTACCACTTGGTACGAGTAAAAGAGGGAGATGAATGGAAGACGGCCTTCCGCACCAAGTATGGGCTATTTGAATATCAGGTCATGCCCTTCGGACTTTGCAATGCCCCGGCCGCCTTTCAATATTTTATGAACGATGTCCTCAGAGAGCTCATAGATGTGTGTGTTGTTGTTTACATCGACGACATTCTCGTTTATTCTTCATCGGAATCTGAACATCGGAAACACGTGAAAATGGTCCTCGAAAGATTGCGTCAACACAAACTTTTCGCTAAGTTGGAAAAATGTGTTTTCAACGTGACTGAAGTTGAATTCTTGGGATTCATATTATCACCTGGCGGAGTGCGTATGGATTCAAAGAAGGTCGATGCAGTTCTCAAATGGCCATCACCGTCCTCCGTAAAAGGTGTGCAAAGCATGTTAGGCTTCGCTAACTTTTACCGCAGGTTTATCCCCGAGTTCTCTCGAATAGTCCAGCCCATCACTGCCTTGTTAAAGAAAAACAAACGTTTTGAATGGTCTACCGAGGTGGAACAAGCTTTCCAGGATTTGAAGACTAAATTTATCTCTGCACCAATCTTAAAACACCCTCGCCCCGAACTCCCCTACATCGTGGAAACTGATGCTTCAAGCCTTGCCATGGGGGCAGTTCTATCACAAAAGGACCCGGTAACCAATCAGTTGCATCCTGTGGCATTTTGGTCCCGCAAATTCTCGTCTCCTGAAGTCAATTACACGATTACTGACAAGGAACTTCTGGCTATCAAGTCTGCCTTTAAGGCTTGGCGGCATTATCTGCTGGGGGCCCGACACACCGTTACTGTGATTACGGATCACCGAAACCTGCAATATTTGAAAACCGCAAAAGCCCAATCCTCTAGACAACTCCGTTGGGCATTATTCTTTGACGAGTTTGACTTCATAATTACCTATCAACCTGGTACAAAGAACGGTAAAGCTGATGCCCTTTCTCGGATGGGAGTGGAAGAACACTTGATCAACCCTAAACCTGTACCAATCATTCCCGAACAAAGAATTCTGGGTGTAATCGCCACAGAATCCATAGAGGAAGTTAAGGATAAAGCCAGGCAACTTGTAACTCCAGCAGACATACAGAATTGGCACCTGCAGGGAAAGGACTTTGCAGTAAAGGACAACTTATTGTATTTCCAAGAACGATTATACCTACCCAGCACAGATTTACAGAAAAAAGTAATCTCTTGTTATCACGACTCTTTAATGGAAGGTCATCCCGGTATAGCCAAGACCTCAGAAAAGATCAAGCGCTACTTCTGGTGGCCGTCTTGGAAAAAAGATATCAGAGACTTTATAATGTCCTGTGGAGTATGCGCCCAAAACAAGAGTCAAAAGGAAAGACCAGCAGGCCTCTTACGCCCTATTGACATCCCACCTCGCCCTTGGCATACGCTTTCTATGGACTTCATCACCGATCTACCTCCATGCTCCGGATACAATACGATTCTAGTAATCGTGGACTTATTCTCCAAGATGGCGCATTTCATTCCGCTCAAAGGCTTGCCAACAGCAGCAACTCTGGCCCGAGAATTTCTCGAAAACATCGTCCGACTGCACGGTTTTCCTTCGGTTCTAATTTCGGATCGAGGTAGTCAATTTATTTCTCATTTTTGGCGAAGTTGCTGTCGGTCGGCTCAAATTGATGTGAGACTATCGACCAGTCACCACCCTCAGACCGACGGACAAACCGAGAGGACCAATCAAACTCTGGAACAGTATTTACGCTGCATGCTGCAACAAACTGAAAAAACTTGGAAAGATATCCTTTGGATAGCCGAGTATGCCTACAATAACTCTGTCCATTCGGGAACTGGGAAAACCCCGTTTTTTCTTTTGTACGGCAGTCACCCTTGAACCTCGGAGTTGGATCCCCTCCAAGATCTTGAAACACCAGCAGTAGACTACCTGCATTCTACAATCACCCAAGCCATTAAGGAAGCTATTTCTCACCTTCAAACGGCTAAAGAACAATACAAGAAAGGAGCAGATCAACATCGGAAGGAAGCCCCTCACTATCAAGTAGGGGATCAAGTCTGGTTATCCACCAAATATCTATCTCTAAAAGGGCCACGCACATTCAACCCAAGATACCTTGGTCCCTATTCCATCACTACCATAGTAAACCCAGTAGCGGTCAAGTTGGACTTGCCCCCGCACATGAAGATACATCCGGTCTTCCACGTCTCTCTATTAAAACCCGTGCAACCTCAAACCCGACTAACCAAATCTCCAAAACCTATCCTAGTTGATGGAGAACTCGAGTTTGAAGTCAAAAGCATTCTGGACTCCAAGATCTCCAAATCTAAACTATTCTACCTAATTGACTGGAAAGGCTACGGCCCCCAAGAGAGATCCTGGGAACCTGCTGAATATGTCCACGCTCCTCGCCTAATCAAAAGATTTCACCGAACATTTCCTGACAAGCCAAAACCCCCGGAGAAGCCCGGTTTGGGAGGGGCCTTGAGGGGGGGTACTGTCATGATCTCTGCTTCCAAAAGGTCAGGGTTTTCCCAACTCCCTTGGAAGCAGATCCATAACCCAGGTTCCGAGTGCCAACCAGTCCCAATTGGGACCTTTTGGACCCAGTCCTGGCGCCAGTGGCACCAGGCTCATAAATATGCCCAGTCCCAGCGCTGGAAGCGCCGGGCTCATAATGCTTGGGTGGACTTACCTGCAGCAGACCATGCTGCTTACTTGCCTGCCAGTTGAGCCTCTGATCCTCTTCTGTTTGGAACTACTTTTCCTGTTGGGTGGGGCTGGAGCCACTCCCTAGATTCAGAACACTGGAACTCTTCTGGAAGGCAGGAACTCTTTTCTTACCAGGAACTCTTTTCTTACTTAGGCGTGGCTGTGGAAGGAGACACCTAAGCACTACAGGAGGCTATTTAAACCACACCCGGTGGATGAATCTTGCTTTGCGTTATTCTGCAACCTCTGCAGCAGAACGCTCATCGTGTCTTCTGCATCCGGTCCTGGGCCTAAGGAAAAAGGCTTACCATCCTGAATCCAGTCTTCAGCAACACCTATAAAGACAAGAAAGAACAGGTTAGCATTCCGGCATCTGAAAGGCAAAGGCTTACCTACTCTTCGTGCGCTCCGGAGGTCTTCACACTGCATTCCGGCATCTGAAAGACAAAAGCTTACCATCTCTTCGCACGCTCCGGAGGCCTTCGGCGCTGCATCCCGCATCTGAAAGACAAAACAAGGTGCGTTTAAAGACATTGGGGAACTTTAATACTCACGTGCCATTACTCCTTTCCACATCTAATCCAGTGGGTATTCCGGCACCCTGCAGCCGCTCCGAACTCGTACCTGCAAAATAAAAGGACAGTTAGAGCGCATCGTGAAGCAGGCAACAAGCGCTTACTTACGTGCTTCCAGGCGCTTCTATTCATCACACGGGCTCCATCTTCAACTCACTCAGCCCGTCATCCGCCATCGCCGGAACCCTGCAAAACAAGAGACATCATTACTAAAGACTTTAAAGACATTTGAATGACTCGAAACTTACCGTTCGTGCAGTAAACGACGGACAGCAGTCCTCTGAAGTCAAGAGGCCTGCGCTACCTATCCAGTGAAGAAACTGGTTACAGCACCCTGCCCCGAGGCAGATGGAGAGCTCGGCATTCACTTACCTAAGGTGAGAGCGTTAACCTTTGGGGGTCTACAGGAGAGGAGAAGAGGAAAGAGATAGGGACACCCCAATAACCCCTGTTCATTAACCCCATATTTTCTATCTACAGACATCCTACTCTACACGTCAGGCATACAGTGCACAGAGGTCCAGCCCAAAGAGCCAACCGGGTGCTACACATCACCTTTGAAGATACGGTAGTCGCCCAGTCAAGACCGGCGCCTCTGCGAGAATCAGGTGAGCGTTACACCCTTGCTGACTTCCTGGCTGACATTGAAATTGCACTGGTTCCTGGACACCCTCTGATCTCGGGCCCAGGTCCCCTACTCTGCCAGTCACACTCCTGCACTGCCTTCCCGGCAACCCCCATACTTGGGGACTGTTTCCTGTATCCCTACAGTCCCATTACCAGCACTTGACACCTGATGTCTGCACTTACCCTTGCACTTGCCACCTGCTGGCCGTACTTTTACTTTATTGTGTATTTTGTTTTTCTTCTTATCCCATGTACTGCACTGTCCTCTCCTCCTTCCCTCTGCACTTCTCCTCCCTCCCCTTCTCATGCACTTGCTCGATCTGAATGACACCTGGCCTAGTAGGATTGTTGTCTGTCCTCCCTTTGTTCCCCTCCCCTCCCTTTCCTCGTCACGCCTTGAAACACATGTGTATAGGCGCCTTATAAATGCCATATCATATCATATCATATCATACAATTGAGGAAGGATTCAACCATCTATTTTCACTCTGCCTCTCTCCCTCATTCCTGTCACCTCCACCTCTTCTAACGCAAAGCACATTAGTTGTGTTGTCAGAAGGGCACAGTTCACTCATTCCAAGAGCAGGGCAGGAAGAGATTTAGTCTAATCACTTATGGACGTTTACCTTTAAAAGGAGTCCCAAACCACTTATTATATTCACTCTTGAATCACACCTGAGAAGGAGTTGAACTGGAGTTTTCCAGCCCTTTAAGATGAGGTAGCAATACTTTTGAGATGGATGCGGATGCAGAAATTACTGAAACATCAATAATCGAAATGACTCAGGTAGTTGGCAAAAGGATAACTGTTTTAATATCAATTATCTAAAACAGGGAGTACAATGCACATCAACGGATGTCTCAGTGTAAGATCTCGCAATGCATTTTTATTAAAAAAACATTCTTTTATAGCAAAAAATCGTCATAGGTGATGGCAACCTACGTATTACTAATGTCATCCTACATGGCAAACTACAAAACCTAGTGGCAATTGTGATAGGGTCTAAGGGAATATCTAAATATACGATCCATACTAGTCTAAGGCAATGAAGGAAAGTGATTTGTTTCTTAACATCAGGTGGGGCAACTTAGCCCTCTTCTTAAACAGGTCACTATGAACGTCACTAAATACACAACGTCCAATTGGCTACTCAAAATATAGGACCCTTAATCATGCGGTCCCCTACCATTGGTGGGCACTCTAACCTCTGTCAGTATTTTTCCACCTACGTTAGCAGCACGCAGACTGGGCTTCCAGGTGCTGGTGAGCTAGCCTTCAACCATAGCTTTCCAACAATTACCATAATCATCCATCATCATCTCGGTGGTACGCTGTCAATTAGGGCTTTGAACTTGTCCTTGAGAGTGTTCTTTGCTCTGGAGAATTCAAGCGAGTGAAGGCACGCTCTGCCCTAATGCGTAGGTGTGACCATCATGTTTGTCTAACTTTATCCTTCCACGTGACTAAAGACCACAAAATCGAGCTTCTATTGTATTACAATACTATTTTCTAATAGACCTCTGACATTTTCCTTGGTTTGTTCATGCCATGTTCACACGATTTGTATCCAATGTCTGCACACCCCAGCCTGATAAGACCGTGGCTTCTTGGCTCACCCAGTCTCACCTTTCTGAGATTCACTTTGGGATTCACTTGTTTTCGAACTGTGACACACTGGAAAAGAGGCCTTCCTTCTTTAGCCCAGTTCTGCTATAGTACATAGTGGAAACATCCATCCTTTACCCGCTTCTATATATATATGTATATGTTGGCGCATGCCGTAATCTATTCTCTATAAAGTTAGCCTTAAGAATACTTCATCCGCTTGCGTTTTCTTTGCATCTGTATACGTGTAAACTGACTTTACAGCTTCATCATTTCTGTAGCATAAGTTTCTTCATCTTGATCCCATGATGCCACTTATCTTTGATACTTTCTTGATGCCTTATAGAATATCTGCATTCTCTAGTCTCTGCATCTCGTCTATGTACATCAGCTTGGCTCTGTGTGACATCACCATTCGTCTTTGCCATTCATTTGCTCTGCTTCTCCTGGGACTTCACTCAAATGGCTATCATACTCTCTCGTATGCAGGTAGGCTTTTCTCAATGGGAACCTTGCTTCCAGGATTCTCCTTGGTATCGCTATTTTCACTGGTACTGCAGGTGTCTCACACTCTGGTTCCCAACATATAGGCAAGATGGGCAAGGTAATTGGGGTGGGGGTACTTAGCTCCTTCTCTACAGATTCACTGGACCTCTTTTGGGAGCCTTGTACTTCTCAAATCCCTCAACCACTGAGGTAAAGAAGGAGCCGTCCAAGGCAGAGAAAAGCTTTGCTTCCTCACCCACTCCCAGGGCACATTGAGGGTGACTCTTGCTGTGGACCACAGCCAGCAACTGTGCACCAGAATCTCCTCAAGCTAGGAGAGTGTTAGGGAGAATTCTCAGAAATGTGCTAATTCCCTTCTACCTTAGAGACTCACAGCTCTTTTGCTGGACTTTAGGACTTTAAATTATTATCCTGAAGAGAGTGAGACCTTATTCCCACTCTCTCATGTATTTTTATTTGATGTGAACTCTGTGTTTCTTTTGGTTTTGGAGTCTGACAAACTCCATATGCATCATCATTTTTACATTGTGACACACAGCACCTTCAGTGCAGTGTCACAGGGAAATCCTTTGGATTTCTGCTAAGGTTTAAATACCTTCTCTTGGATAACTACTGTTTCCAAGAGTAGTAAAGTGAAATTGACTTTACTTACATTTTCCTCGTTAAAAATCCAACACACACTATCTTACAATAGGGTGCTGGAGGGGGTACTTAGTATCCCTTTTGTCTAACTTCTCATGTAACATTTTTATGTTACCCTTTCTAGAATTAATGGCTGGTGGCTTTGGTTTACTTTTTCCTAACATTGTGTGTTTTTACTCCGGGCTGCGTTTGTGGCTGCAGTATAGCACCCATGGGTGCCCAATTTGTCACTATTTGACAAAATACACAGAATTAATCTAGAGACAATTGTTTATGCATGGCTACCAGATTCAATGGACCATATAAACAAAACTGAAGGACTATGGTGTGTCGAATCCAGGGAATTCGTGCTCTCTCCCCAAGATGGAGCACCCCCTTTGGGACGAGCAAGGTGAGCCTGCTAAGATTAACAACCCCTAAGGGACAGGGCAAGTGGGATCCATTTGGGGTCAACCTCCTTAGAGGACAGGCAATCCCTAGGTAGGGATATGTGTTACACTCCCTTGTCCCAAAAATACAATAAGGCTGCTGATTATATGGGAATTGATATGTGTAATCAAGTTCCACTTCAGGGATTAACCACTGGTGTGGTTTCTGACCGTACTCAGGCACCATATTTCAGCTGATCCACAAATCCAGTTAGAAACATGCCTCCTCACTGCAAAGAAGAGAGATATTCCATGTGCATGTGCAGAGTCAAAGCCACACTGGAGAGTATGCCTCCACGCAGGTGTGGCCTGCAGAGACAAATGCACACCCAGTGTGGTGCCTTGACCTAGGAAGGAGGATGCAGAACATAGGGCAAAGCTACTGCAACTGAGAATCAGAGAACCAGAGACCGCAGAGCCAGCGGGAGGAGCTGGGCAAGCTGAATGGCTGGCACAACCGCCATTGAGATCCCGTCAGGAGTTGGTGGGAAGGGAGCATCGCTCAAGCAGTACCAAAGGAAGCTGCAAAACCAAGGCTGCACCATGATCCCAAAACACCCAACCTCAGGATTGCCACCAAAGAGAAAGTGTTAAGCAGACACTCAATGAAAGCAGGAAGGGGGCAACAAGGACAAAGACAACACCAAAGTAGGATGAAAACCAAATAATACTAAAGCAGGGAATGAAGCAGGACCCCAGGGAGGGGTAAGACTCAGACAAGCCCAGTGTAGGGTGAAACCAAATGATCCTAAAACAGTGTGACAAGTGGATAACCCCAGGGTGGGACAAGACTCCTACAACCCCAGAGTGGAGTGAAAAGCAAATGATACTTAGATAGGGTGAGATCAGACAAAGCCAAGCCAGACTGAGATCCAAACAATTCCATGGCATGGTGAAAGTCAAACAACCCCTAGCCAGAGTCAGAATCATATGGCCCAAGAACAGGTAAGACTCTGTACTGCCGTAATCGGATGAAAAGGAGAGAACAGCTAGGATAAGGTTACAACCCAAGAGCCCAGATAGGAGAGATCAATAATATGTCTCAACCTCAAAAATCTCACAGATGACAGACAGATCTGAACCAAACTAATGGACAAAGTCCAAAGAGGGAAGAAAATACAATACTTCTAGCCTTGTAGCCAGCTCACCAACAGAGCAAGGAGAACTTGAAATAGACATTCTGGTATCTGGTTCTTTGAACTAAACACTGGGGTAGGGACCTGTTCTTGAAGATGAGAGTTTTTGGGTCAGAAACCTTCCAGTATTACCATGGAGGAAGGATAGAGTAGGTTTTCCCGGTGACTGATATAGGTTATGTGATGTAAAGTAATGTAAAGTGGTCGTATATAGTGCCCTTTTGCAAATAAATATTTACTGTGCATGGCACTGTAAGAAAAGAGGTCAGGCTGTGTTAGTCGGATGGCATGAAGGCAGTTCAGGAAACCTACAGAGTTGATGGAGGCAGGTCGTAAGAACCCGTTGCCAGTGTGTCGATATCAAAATCTCTATGTTGTTTGTGGTTGGTACCGACTCAGCAGTTTAGCCATAAGGGCAGCCCTCATATTGTGGAGTGAAAAAATTGACAGCATGGTTGTTGAAAGAAGATTGATAGGGTCTCAATCTTTTAAGTACATTAAACCTAGGACGTAGGCTTTATAAGTCTGGGATGTACAAGGGTGCACAATTTTAGTAGTTAGAAGGTAGTTGAGAGATGAGGTGGCCAAAGAGGGGAAACAGAGTGAGGGTGTTGTTGCTTAAGGTGGGTACCAGTGTCAATCAGGAAAGGTTGTATGAATCAAATTGGATTCCCACAGATGGTAGTGCCAAGAGTTTTGAAAATTGCTTGTTGTAAATTAGCCCACGTTTCTGGTGCATCATTTTTAGTTGGTTGCTATTATTTTTTATTTCTTTTAAAGTTGTTTAGCTGTTTCCTGATCTCAAGTGGTTCCCTTCCATGCAGAGATGTTTGGGTAGGATGTTCCACACTTTTGAGGCAAGAACTGAAACAGAGGATCCTCCTTGCCTTTTGTTGTTGAAGTTGGCGACTAGCACTAGTTCACCATTGCTGCACCTACATGTTCTGGAAGGAGTGTAGTGTTGAAACTTACTTCTGAAGAAGGAAGGGTCCTCTCTTTGGTATGAATGATGGGCACTGCACAAGGTTTTGAAATGAACCCTTCTTAGTTTGGGCTATTAAGTATTGCTTGAGAGACCGATAAGCTGAAATGATTGCATCAGAGTACAGATAGGGAGGAATGCAATATGAGGAGGGACACAGAGCCTGTAGGTGTTGTTGGGTTATGTGCCCACCCATTGCCTGCCCATGCCAATGCTAATCCGTATGGCCATTCCGATCCATTCCTGCCTCTGCCCACCCAAAACACCTCCCCAGGGAAACTCTTCAACCTCACTGTGCCTGCTGATGTTTGTTCAAAGCAGTCTTCTGAGAGTGTATGACTTAATTTGAGTTGTAAACACACTACTGGTGTACTAAACATTTCTTACCAGGCCTGCCTTCAGCCACTCAATTTATAAGCACTCTGTGTGTCCTTCACTGATGTCTTGTTTAAAACAAGCAATGACAAAGCCAACATGTTTAGCGTGTGCATGTTTTAAGATTTTGCCAGGCACTGATGCTAGATGCACTGCTACCAACAAAGGGTAGTTAATACCACTACGGCTGTGCTTGGCAAGTACCTTTCCCATGCCTACACAAAAGCCCAAACTGTTGCCATTGCCAGTGCTTGTTTTGATCATGATTATTCCCCTATGTCTGCGATGTAGGGGAACACCCACACATATTGACATTGTTTTGATGGATAGCCAGCGGAGACTATCTAATGCCGGCGTGATATTTTCAAATTGCTTCATTCTGAGAAGCAGTGTTGATGCTGCATTTCAAAGTCTTTGGAGTTTCCTCATTAGGTTATCTGGGAGTCTGAGATAGAGGATGTTTGCATTGTCTAATTTGAATAGTTTTAGCGAAATTATGGCTATTGCCCTGTGGGTGAAAGTTAAGGCCCTCATTTCAAGTTTGCTGGTACTCCAGTGGTAAATCCGGTGGAATACTTCCAAATGGAATTACTGTTAAAACCACCTGGTCTGGGGGATTTAACGCTGTGTTCCAAGTGATGGTAGGTGGTAGGTGGAGTTAGTCCCCATTTTTAGGAGTCCATAGGACTCCATTGATATTTTGGCAGAATTACCTCTGGCGGTAATTCTGCTGTGATAATTCCCCTGATGTTGCCAATTTTTCTGCTGAAATTCAGAGGATTTACATGCAGCATGATGCTGGAGGTAAATCCTCTACTCCAAGGCCAAACTCGGAATAAAGCGGAGTGGTAAAGTAACAGGACTTCCGTTACAGCCACTTTTTTACCATTCCACCAAACTCATAAAGAGGGCCCCGGTGCAGGGTATCATGTGCAGCTGGAATACATAGCTTCAGATGATGGCGTTCACCTGTGGATCAAGAGTGAGTGTGTTTTCCACTGCTGTTCAAAATTTCTTACGGTTGTTGACAGGTTTAAGCAAGGGCCCATCTTGTAAGGCCAAGGAATTGTGGTGGAGTAAGAAACTGTAGGATTACAAAACATCTGTTCTGTTTTGTTAGGGTTGAGTTTTGGTCTGTTTGCTGTCATCCATGAATCCACATTTGCAAGGCAGTTTTTAATGTCTGGGGAATTTGGTGATGGTTCACAAATGTGTAGATTTTTGTGTCATCCGCATAGTTGTAGTAGGAGATACGATATGTATCCATGATCTCAAGTAGGGGTGTCATGTAGACATTGAAAAGTAGAGGTGAGAGTGAGGATCCTCTGGTACTGTGCAGGTAAGTGGGTAAAGCTAGGAATTGTAAGGACCCAAGGTAATGGTTTCTGTTTTACCCATGAGGAAGGAGGTGATCCAGCATAGAGCTGTTTCTTTAATACCAATATCTTCCAGTCTTGTTGGTGGATCTTGTGACTGATGGTGGCAAAATAGGCTAAGATGTCTAGAAGTATGAGTTCCCTCTCAGAGTTTTCGTTTTCATTGTTTTTAAGAGTTCTATGTTAATTCATCCCATTGTTTTTTTTTATGTCGAAATGTTTTGGGCCGATAAAATGCATCACATTTTGTATTTGTTTTATTTTGGGGGGGTCAACCCCAAATCCCCCATCCCTATTATTTATTCCCTAAACCCCACCTCACCCTACCCCTTATATGCTCCTACTCAGCCTCCATATTTTCTGATGTATTTTTTCTGCAAATAATCTTCGGCATAAAAGTGCAGAAAAAAAACAAGAACGAGAGATGGATGAGCATTGTACTGTTTTTTAAGTGTATCCCATGTGGAGCACAGAGATGATTTTATTTTTAACTCCTAGAATGTTTAGATCCATGCAGTGCCTCTTTCAGCAGTTGTTTAGTTTTGATCAAATCCTAGAGTTGAAATTCTATGAATTTCTCCAGAGAGTCGTGTTTGAGATGGAGCAATAGCTGGCTGGATCATGTGAGTCTTTTCTCAGCTTTTTAAGCAAAGGTCTAATGTTTGCAGATTTCAACTGAGCTGGGACTTTTCCATTACTGATGCAGTCCTCGAGGAGGGATAGGAAGATGGATACCAAGTCTGGAGAATTCATGAATGATTTGTAAAGGTTCAGCGAAGATGGATCCTCAGGAGATCCTGATGAGTTACATGTGTCAATGGTAGCGTCTTCTGCAGACAGAAGACGGAAAGGCAATAGAAAGGAAGTAGCAGGGGGTGTTGATGGGATTGCATTGGTAGTGTGTGGAATAGAGTGTCCTTTATTACCAGAGTGATTCTCGATGTCTAGAATCTTAAGTTGTATGACATCCTGATAAGCACCCTTTTGACTTTTTTACTTTCTTTGAGATAGGGCCGAAAGTCGCACGCGACAGGTAGTGTTTTTTTAAAATGAAGACACCAGGTGACTAATATGACACCATGTCCATCTCCAGAGTCTGGCATGCCACAGTGGTTGCAAGGCTAGGTCCCCCAGCCTCTTATTTAAAAACAGATCAGAAATTACTGACACATGTTCAGTGATAGGAAGCAACATAGAGGACGTTGTTTTGTGATACGGATGTCTTCCTTGTAACTGGAAACGGTGAGCTAAATTGACCTTCTGATACAGCCACGATTATATCTGAAACATAAGGAAACTGCTACCCTACATGAACACATTGTACTACCCAATTATACTGCCTAAAACACGCAAACTCCCAAAAAATCCCAAAGATTAGGGAATAAACATTCAAAAAATAAGAAAAAGACCCATATGACTGGCCTCTGTTTTTTCCTATACAGCTCTGAGATGTGTTTGTAGCAGTGGATCAGCAGGCCAAAAAAGGAGCAGTAATATCACTGCCTAATCAGAGATGCCTTGAGGTAAAAATGGTAATGGGAATATATAAGTCACTTCCTAAAATAAAATGATTTGCCTCCCAACCTCAAAAAATAAGCAGTAAAATACTCCCATTTCAAACTAGAGGTTATTTTCCACACATACGTAAATTAGTTATGTTACCAAAATAAATTGTATGATTAAGATATATGCACTTCACAGGTCATATGAGCTCTCCCCTTTAGCAGTTGGGGACCACAAATAAATTCATGCTTCATTGCTATCAGCATTCAGAAAAAAGACTTAGGAATCCATGGATGAATCCAGTGGGATTTGGGGCAGGCACGCACATGTTTGACATGCTAATAATATACAGGGAAAATTCCCACTGTCTAGAATGCTGACCCACCCCCACATCTGCTCTGCTCCTTCTATAATCACCTTTCACAACACCCTCAAAACGTCCTTATCCCTCACCTAATCCACCCAGATCACCTGTCCTGCCATCCTTTATCTATCCTCTAGTATTTCACCTCCTCCCTTTCAACTTCATTAAGGACCCCAAGACCCTCTGGGTAGGGCCAGTGAAGAATACAAGTTTAAATAAAATGAAATAAATCATCAGAGTGCAGTTCATCATGTGAGACGCATTCAGAACCCAACCAGCCTGATGAAAACGTTGCTGTGGTTCTCTATTCTGCGATAGCCCTGTATAGTGGTTCCTTGAAAGTGTTCTACATATTTTGATCATTGTAATTTGTCTACACATGTTACAAGATGCCACCCTCAGAATTTCTGAGATCTTCCTGAAGAAGTTCAAGAGATAATCATTCACCCCCCCCCTATGATTGTAAAGCAATCATTTGATTCTCAAAGCTAGGTTTGCGCACAATAAATACCATAATAATAATAATAATCAAAGGACTGAAACAGGCTGGTGTAGAAGTCTCAACCAAGCTAACTTACAAGTACACTAGGAAGTACGTATTCAATATTTGTGGAATAATATTGTGTTGTATGGATTATGTTATTGTTATTGTATGGTTGTATATGCATGTATTTATGAGAAAGGGTTGGTAAGTGGCAGGTCAGTGATGTATTGTCACAGATGACGCATGAATCACTCCATGGCTCAGAGATGGTACAAGGGTTTTTATTGATTTTTCACTGGCCCATATGACCGTCCCTCTCTCTCTTTACTTCAAAAGCCCCTCCTCCATAACCCAGGCAACACTGGCCTCAGTTAGTAGGTAGCAAATGTTAACCCCTACTGTCTAAATTCTACCTTACAATAGAAGGGAGGACCTAAAAACAAGATGCCTTTTCTAACTAGACTCTCTTTGAGAATTCTTAGGACTCTCCTACTTTATACAGTAATTAAGGTTCTACAAGGGTTTGGGATGTACCCTGCAGAGGCTTGATTTGTTCTTAAGTCTATAACGATCAGGCTCTCCTCTCCCTTCCCCCTCTCTATAGTTCTTACTACTCTCCTCCTCCAACTTAACCCACCTTCTCTCTTCCCTCTACTCTGCTGTCGCTCCGATGTCACTCACTGCTTCTAGGTCTCATTTCACCCTTTGACATTACTCTATCTTGCTCCTTGCCACTACTCACTTCTCCACACTACCTCTCCCTCCTCCACACTACTGCTCACTCCTGCATAGTACTTTTCCCCCGTACTCCATGCTACTACTCCCTCCTGAACATGACTGCTCCTTTCTCCACACTAATAATCCCTCCAATCACTCTCTACACTCAACTTTCCTACCCACACTCACCGCATTACCATGCACTCTCAAACTGCAATATGATTTCCACTGCTTAGCCAATATCTTTGCTTCTGCAAAAATAGTCTCCACACATCACCTCTCCTTTCTCCCCCTGCTGGTCTCTTGGTTGTCCACCTACTCCACATCTGAGCTCACTCAAATAACCTACGCATCTAGGCATCTTGCTTCCTATGGCAGTCTTGTATCTCCGTCCTCTGAACTCATTTGGGCCTCTTCCCTCTCCTATTAGGCCCTGTCTTCCACACAAAGTAGCTGGCTTAGCCCTGACTACTTTTTCCACGTGGGTCTGCTGCAAAACCAAAATGTCAGCACCAAGAGCAATTGCTCATGTTCATGTTCTGGAGGCTGGTGCCTGGTGGCCCTAAGGTAAGTGCCATGGTGGTGGGGCTGGGGTTCTCATATTTTAGTCTCTTGTGCTCTATTGGAATTACTGATCCCTATGCATACTCGCTGCTCTTCTTTGGTAGCACTATGCAGTCTGTAGGCACGCCTCACATAGGCACCATGGTTTCTCTCTTTGCCCATCTCTTTGCGTACTGTGGATCAGTGAACCCTGCAGTGTTGGTTTACATAGATGCTACAACGTCCTTCTCACTCTAATGTCTGTCTCTTTCTGATGCAGCTTCCTGAACACTGTAGGGTGTTTTGTTGGTGGTCAGGTCCTGATTTTCTGTTCGCAGATTTGGGGCATTGGAGTACTATATTTTTCTTTGGTGTTGCTCTCTGGTCTCCCATTCGAGTTATGTGTCTCAAAAAGAAACAGAGAAACACTGCCAAGCTTCTTGAATAGGAGGTTCATCTGCCCAGCACACCTTTGCTGGTTCACTTACCAGGCTGCCTGCTGCTTTTATTCACAGTGGCTCATCCTTCGACACCGTGCTCTGAATGCCCTGCGTGAAGGAATGTTGTAGGTTGAGTAGTCATCCGTCCCGGCCGGAGACCGTACACACTATGGGGGCCACCATTGCAGTTTCCTCTCAGCTCTGCAGAGGACCCACCCTGATCGTATGGCATACCACCTCCATCTCCATAGAGACAGCATCCTATGAGTAGCGTGCCATTGCCTGTTTAAAAACACACACCTCTTCTATTCTTACACGTCCTAACACTCGTTTGGTGTGATTTTCTGACCGGTGTTACCATCTACATTCTGAGCCATTTTCCTGCTTGTAGCTTTGGCCTTGCCTCCCTAGCTCCACCCCCTGTCTCCCCCTTTCTCCCAATTACCAGGGTTCCTTCTAGTTTGGTTCCTCTGCCATGCTACCCTCCTGCTTCCCGCTGCTGAGGCTCCTTCTAGTCCTGTCCCTCTTCATTTGGCCGGCTTATTCATGCCTGTTCTTCCTCTTGGTTAAGAAGACTTCTTCAGCCTTCACTCCTGTATCTTTCCTGGTCTTGTGGTCTCTTTCTGTTTCCTGCCTCAACCTACCTTTTACCACTGCTCTCTGTCACATATGTGTGATCTCCACTGTACATGTTTTGCCATTCTGCATCCAGTCTCAACATACTCCCCAACTTCTCTGTCAGTGCTTTGCACTGTCCCGAAGCCACGTTAATTGGAGGTGGCAGATCGATGGTATGGGGAGACTTTCCAAATAAACCCTGAGTGTCACCTCTTGGGGGTCTGCCTGGATGGACCCTCCGTAACTCATTGGCAACTATACTACAATACAGACGGATTTGAGCACTCAAGATGATCAAGACCACAGGATAAAAATACTGAGCACAGGAAAGATGCATAACATGACAGATTAGGATTTCTGATTAAATGGAAGCCATCAACAAACTGAGCGACTTATCACATTAGGAAGTGACCACTCTCCCACAGGAAAACACAACACTCAGGTCAAGCTCTTGCCCAATGGACTGCTGTCACACTCACTGAGTACTCTGTGGCTCAAGTGTTGATGATGAAGTACGTTGAGGGACCCTGAAAGCTTGCAGAAGTCTGTAAATAATGCAAGATAGACATTATTTTCTGGCCATCCCATTTTCAACAGGATAAAGTCGAGACTGGGCAACCATTGAGCAATGTTTCTGCTAATGGTCTCATTTTGAATTTATTCAAGGAATTTGATGAAACATTTTTGGATGTGTTCCAGTCTCCCAACTTGGTGTTGCTGCACACAATCATTTGTTAGCGATCAGACAAAGAAGCCAAGACCTAATCATGTATGTCAGCAGATTCCAACAACTTGAGGTGGACTCACAGTAGCTGCAAATCACACAGATGAACCATTTTTGTTGAGGCTTGGATGATTAATCCAAAGATGAACTTGATCACATCCCAGAGCCTGGAATATTGCAAACCATCATAGACCAAGTGATATACATCGACCATCAGTTGGCGGAGAAGTGTTGAGAGAGACAACAACAGGATAGACTATTCCCGACACTCAGAATGACTCCAGTCCAGGGTCCGGCAGTACCGCATAAACCAAGCCCTGAACCCATGCTGCAGAGTGCTATTCACTGAACACCTTCTGAAGAAGAGAAAACAAAGCAGGCAAAACCATTTGTGCTTGTATTGCGGCAGTACAGGCCACTTCCTGGGATCCTTTTCCTTGTGCCCACCAAAACCTTTCAACAGCCAATGATATGCCTCTTCTCCCCATGCCCCCAGGTAGTTTGTTTTTTCTTGTGATCCAAATTTCTTGGTCGTCAGGACACACAACAGTGTTTGATTTGATGGTTTCTGGAGCTTCTGGTAATGTTATTGGATTGGTAGTTTGCTCACATGATCAACCTCCCTCTTCATTCCAAAGAGGTAGCAGCATGTGTTGAAGTCATCGATGGCTCCCCTTGACATCAGGATCCACGACACAACATACTGAACCCATAAGTCTGAGGATTGGTAACCATCATGAACCTTATCTTTGGATATCATTCAAACATCCACCTACCCCATTCTCCTTGGACTTCCGTGGTTAGCATTCTATAATTCAGTTCTGATGTTTTCCCCAGAGTCTGTTTTAAGCAAGCCATTCAAATACTTGCTCCCGCAGAGTCGGGAACTGAGAAGGGCATTTGCCGGTTTATAGGTCTTTTTCAACAAATACCTAATCAGTACAAGAAATACTGTCCAGTGTTCTCAGCACTAGAAGCTACCCCACTGACTCCACATCACCCACGTGATTGTGAGATTGACCTTGTACCCAATGCATAGATTCCAATAAGTAAGATTTACTCAATGGCACCATAGTGCTGAGAAGTACCACGGTCATATATTGAGAACTATTGGGCTAAAGAGTACATATTCCCATCCAGTTTCACTGTGGTGTCACCACTCTTTTTTGTGCCCAAGAAAGAAGGGACCCTTAGGCTGTGCATTAATTAGTGCAATCTCAACATCACTAAGAAATATATGTACAACCAGTTTTGGAGTCCTTACAGTTTACCAAATTGGACTCAAGAGGACAGTACACTTTATTTGAGTCAAAGCTGGAGACAAGTGGAAGATGGAATTCAAGACACCTCTGGGACATTTCAAATACAGGGTCATGCCCATTGCTCTGTGCAATGCCACATTGATTTTCCAGTGTGTTATGGACCATATCTTTATGGATTTGCTGGATTATTGATTTGGGTATATCTGGCTGATAAATTAATTTTCTCGGATACACTCCAGCAACATATCATACAAGTCAAAGAAGTTTTAGCACACCTGGCAGCCAATCACTTCTACGCCAAACTGGAGAAATTATCTTTCCAGCAGTCCTAGATAGAATAAGGGTCCAAAAGAAAATTTGGAACCATTCAGATGGCCCATATGTGCT
Source organism: Ambystoma mexicanum (assembly GCF_040938575.1). Taxonomy (NCBI): domain Eukaryota; kingdom Metazoa; phylum Chordata; class Amphibia; order Caudata; family Ambystomatidae; genus Ambystoma; species Ambystoma mexicanum. The sequence goes on along the minus strand of NC_090932.1, from coordinate 472,777,486 downwards.
TAACAAGTTCATCAGTATGTGGCATCATATTCAGAATCACCCAAACCAAGAACAACAAAAGAAGACCCATCAGACTACTCCAACCACTGGAGAAACCCTGCACCTATGGCAAGATTTAGCCACAGATTTTATTGTGGACCTTCCAGACTCCAATGTATTACCTGCCTCATGGTAGTCATTGACTGCTTTTCTCACATGGCACATTTCATTACTCTACCCAAAGTTCCTAAGGCACTTAAAAAAGCAATGACTCTCTTCCATGAGACGTATCAGCTGCATGGATTACCAGAAAATATAATATCCAACTGTGGTACCCAGTTCTTATTTTGTCAAACGGGAAATTATATTGTGCCTCCTATTGTGATGAATATATGTATATTGCCCTATGCCAAGCTGCTTGTAAGCCACTTGCGAAGAAATCCGTGTTGCAAGGTCCCGACCTTAGAATCAATGTAAGCCGCCATTTTAGGTCAATCAGCCATTTTAGGTTCTCTCTCTGCAAAGTTACCCTGTGAGCTAAAATGGTGGACAGTGTCATTCCGAAAATGTATCATGGCCGTCTTGACCTCTATGTATAAACTAATATGTAACTTGCCTGCAGGCCACTTGTTAGGGTCATGAACTGAGACCTTGTCCTTCGTTGACCTGTGTGTAGAGGATTACTTGCGCTAACAAACCTAAACCGCAAGCACATGTTAAACACAAGGTATTCAAATATTGAAATGTGAACACTTGTTTGATTATATTGTATAAAATTGTTTAGAAGACTCTACATGAAATCCTAACACTGTCACTATTAAGGTTTGTTGGTGAATACATTAAAAGTAAACCCTAAGCGTACAGATGTGTGAACTTGGCACGAACCCTAGATCTGTAATGTATTAACAAATATTAACCCACAGTGGGGTTGGACATCATGTTTTCAAAGGTATAGAAGGTACGACTATTCTAATGTACAGTCCCACTCACTGAGCACACCGAACCACGCTGGAGTTCGCTCTGTTGTACTGAGCGCCGATAGCTATCTGTTGCTTTGTCCTTTGAAACTGTTCAGTATAAAATAAAGATCTTTGTATTTTCCTTTGTAACCCGTGTTCGGTGTATTTCCTTTAGGGGTACTCAGCCTCGATATTTTCTCTTTGTTTTCACAGTTGCCATCGAATAGGGACCCTCAAGATTGATGCCGGATTGTCGAAGGTTGACACACGCTATCAGACCGGGATCGGACGATGTGACAAAATAAAGGGGCCCCTTCTGAAAGAGACCCGACACCTCAGCAGCACTCCACGACCCGATCACTGGACGATTAGCTTGTGGTCCGAGGCGGCATCTTGACGAGGGTCCACTTATCGAGGTGGGCAGATTTGCCAAAATCACCAAACACGAGGTAAGATTAGTTAGGTAAGAATTTTGAAATCCGATCGGACCTCCTTAGGATTGATCAGGTGAGTCGTGACCCGATTTTTAAGTATCCTGATAATTTGTTTTGGCGCATTGTATCTGCAAATACAATTATTGACCAGGTAACACCAATATTTTGATATGCCTGCGAAATTGTCTACCTGCTTCAGGGCGTTATTCCGCAGTGATAGGCAATCTTTAGAATTTAGCCGTCCGGCACAATAGGAGGGGTCGCTGGCTTGTACTATGTACTGTAAGCATGGCATTGGAAGTATAGTGTTTAATGATATTTGGCACAGACAAACCAGACATGCCTCCGAACTTCAGTGGCCAATCAATGGTAGTTTTGAAATCCCTCGTATTGAGTATTTAGAGTTAAGTTTGTTAAATAAAAAGGCTAGACCTGCAGCATTTGATGTTTTGCAGAATTGGAAAAAAAAGCGTTGCAGCAACTTAAGAGTAGAGAAAAACATGCCTGCCGTCATAAAACGAACGCAGAAAAAGCTTTGTTGTATGACCAAGATAAACAGTCTGAGTCAGCTAGGAATATGGATAGGGCTTCCTCACTTGGCATTAAGAAAATCTAAACTTCTAAAAATGTTCATGTTTCTGATGAACTTATTGATAAATTGTTAAATGAACGAAGGCCTGGTGCCTCTGCGCCACCTCCGTGTGTTCCTCTTCCTGCTGCTTTGCCTCTTCCTTCTGTTATTCCTGCTCTTCCTGCTGTTGTTCCTGTTGTTCCTGCTCCTCCTAATTTTCCTCTTCCTCCAGTTGTTGTTCCTCCACCTGTTCCTCCACCTCTTCCTATTGCACCAGTAACAGTACCTCCATTGAATTTGCCTGCTCCCCCTCTTCCAAGTGGTCCTGTATCGCTTGTAGTTGATCAGGGTGCGGGGTCAAGGGTTGTTATTCGCAATACTGTACCTCCAGAGAAGAAACGAGATTTGATTGCATGGGCTAAGCATTGTATGGAGAGAGATGATTGAGCTAATGTTTTTGCCACACTTTCTAATATGGATAATTTTCCTGAGAAAAATGTTTTTATTGAAGGTTTAGGGATTCATTTATGTGTAATGTGGGGCAAATTAAATAATGCAGATCTCCAATAAGGGTTGAGAGATCTGAACACTTTAGCGTTTTCAAGAGACACCGTGGAGAAAGTACATGAGCATGTCAAGAGGTTATTTGAGTATAGGAAGGAGTTGGAAAGGTTACAGAATAAGGATGATGATGAGGATAGTATGTATGTACAGAAACGGTTCCTTCCTTGTCGTAAATCGATATCTGAGGAAGCACGAATTTGTACGAAAGATGCAATTAGATGGATCTCAGATATGTCGATAACTCCAGTTGAGGTATATGACACATATAGTCAGTATACGCCAGAAATGCAGAGGAAAGTGATACAGGTAATGATAGAGTACCTGCAGGATGATTGTGTGAAAAGAAAGATTAGTTGTCCCACAGAATTATTGAGTATTTATAAGAGAGGTTTTTCACTTGACACTTTTTCGACTACTTTAGCGCTCGACTTGGCTCTGTTGCTTAGTAAGCATTCGGAGTTGCCTACTTCTCAGTTGGCTTTGAGAGAGATTCCTCTGACATTTTTCCCAAAGGCTGAGATTGTTGCCGATCCTGCAACGAATGCGGTTGCTGTAACCATTCCTGCACATTATGTATCGCAGTTTGTTCACGTCCCGTTCTCGAGACTGGAATTGAATACTATTAGACAATCTATTCCTGACATTAGGAAAAATCCGACAGGATTCTATAAAGAAATAGAGTCTGTCTTGCAGTCCTCAGTATTCACCTTGGGTGATATTGATCTGTTATTTCCTGTACTCCTGCCCGTAGATTTGTGGAAACAGGTTAGGACTATCGATGACATACCAGGGTTGGGAGATACACGGACTAACATAATTAGACTTGATGGAGAAAGGCCAGCTGGTGAGAAACCGCCCGAGGTGATACTATCCTTGCCTGATAGAATCATTGCAAAATTGAAAACCATAATTCCCGAAAAGAGGATTATCTGGGACAAGTTTACGGCCTGTGTCCAAGGGAAGTCTGAGGGTGCTACTGAGTACTTTAATCGGTTTGAACAGGTATTCTCGGATTTCAGTGGACAAGACTTAGGCACAGAGTATGGGAAAAACATTATTTGTGGACAAATTTGTGCGTGGATTGCTGCCTGACATCCAGTCACAAATAATGTCTTCTGAGAGCGCTTGGCAGGCGAAGTCCCAATCAGAAGTACTGCACATGGCTCAGTACTACGAGAATCATGTCAATAATGAAAAGGAAAGAGTAGAGAAGAGAAAAGGTGATTTGAAGACTAAAGTATTATTACAGCAAATTGTTAGAGGCCCTAGAGGGGGTAGTTCACAGATCAGAGGTCAGTTTGTTCCACAAGGGAATGTGTCCTTGGGTCCTGTGAACATTAACCAGTGTGCCTATTGTCCGCAAGAGGGTCATTGGCGTGCACAATCCCCTGTCCTTCGACAAAGGTCGAATAACACATTCGGAAATATGGGTAGACGGTCCAGAGGTCGCCCGGGTGCACGGGGCCCTGGTAGAGGTCAGTTTACACAAGATCCACAGAAACTTTTTTCGCAGGATAATCAGGTAGCAAGTGTGGATACTAGAAACATATTTGACCATCCTTCTGCTGCTTACCTCTCTGAAGAGCTTCCTTTTGACGATATTCTGTTTCTTTAGGATTGCCCGAAGCAGGGTTTGGAACCTACGCCTATTCCCGTTAATCAGAAAGGTCCCTACGTTGAAATGGTAGTTGGAAATAGGAAACATCTATTCTTGGTAGATACAGGGGCACAAAAGTGTTCCATTGATCATTCTCGGGTTCCAAACATTCACTGTCAAGGCAAACCAATGTTTCTGTAGGGTTTTCTGGCACACCACTTGTTTGCCCAGTTTCTTCGCCGGTACCTATTTCTTTGTGTCCCTTTACAGACCACTGTCCATTCCTTTTGACTTCAAATTGTGGAGAGAATTTGCTGGGGTTGAATCTGTTGAAGGAATTAAATGCGGTAATTCATTGTTCTTCTGATGGAGTGCGTTTGACGATTTCACCACAGCAACTTTCTGTCTCTCAATTCTTAACCAGAACTTTGCCACCAGAACTCAGAGATGTACCAGATGCCTATGGGCAATTGACGACAATGATGTTGGCGTTTTACAGATCAAGCCTGTTAAAATAGTCTTGAAACATGGAATAAAGCTGCCACGTATTCCACAATATAAGATTTCAGTTGAGGGCTAGCATGCTTTGAAATGCATTGTTTCCGATTTTGTGCATCGAGGGGTGATTGAGGAAATTGCAGGTAGTTTGTGCAATAGTCCAATTATACCCGTGTACAAAAAAGGCGATAATGCAATTCCTTTTCGTTTCATAATTGATCTACGTGCCATTAATAAGGTTGTCGCTCCACAATTTCCAATTGTGCCTGATGTGACGACAATATTAACTATGATTCCGGCTTCAGCTACTTACTTTAGTGTTGTGGATCTGAAGAATGCTTTCTTTAGTATTCCTATACACAAGGACAGTAGATACTTGTTCGCGTTCACCTTAGGGGGACGCTTGTTCACCTTTACCCGTGCACCGCAAGGTTACATGGAAAGTCCTAGCATTTATAGTAGGGCTTTGAAAGAAAAGCTTGATACCCTTGAATTGCCCTCTATTTGTACATTGCTTCAGTATGTTGATGACTTGCTTTTAGCTGCTGACTCTGAGAATGCTTGTAAGGAGGGCACTGTGTTGTTGCTTATTCACCTAGCTAAACATGGTCACAAAGCTTTGCTTAAAAAGTTTCAATATTGTTGTCAGGAGGTCGCCTATTTAGACTATCTCCTGTCAAAGGAGGGAAGAAGATTGATACCTGAATGAATAAAACACATTTCTGGCATGTCTGTCCCAAATACGCAGAAGGAAGTTAGAGCCTTGATAGGTATGGCTTATTACTGTAGGTTGTGGATCCCAAACTTCTCACTAGTGATTAAACCGATGTTGGCTTTGACGAAGAAGGGCATTTCTTCGCCATTGCCGTGGAACGCTGAACACCAGCAATCATTTGATCTGCGCAAGACTGCATTGTTCTTGGCACCAGTTTTGGGCACACCAAATTATGAAAAGGCCTTTGTGTTGTTTGTGCATGAATGTGATGGATGTGCTTTGGCTGTATTAACGCAGGAACATGGAGGGAAGAGTAGGCCATGCGGTTACTTTTCTTCCACCCTTGATCCTGTAGCATGCGCTTTGCCAAGATGTTTGCGAGCTGTCGCTGCTGCTGCGTCTATAAAACAGAATGAGGGAATGGTCCTAGGCCATGATCTAACCCTGATGGTGCCTCACTCTGTAGATGTTCTACTGAACAGAACCCAAACGCAACACCTCACTTCTGCACGGTTGACGAGATATGAATTGATCTTGTTTGCTCCTCACATACAAATTAAGAGGTGTTGTGTTCTTAATCCGGCTGAACTCTTACCTTTCCCGCAAGGTACTGCTTGCAGTGACGAAGAGTCACATGACTGTTTGTATACTACCGAACAAGAGACAAAGAGTAGAATTGATCTGAAAGACACTCTTTTGAACAATCCACAAGGGGAGCTGTTTTGTGTCCGCTCCTGCTTCAAACTTCCAGATGGTAAATCCACAGCTGCTTATGCAATCACTACATTGAGCACGGTCGTGGAAGCCAAGAGAATCACGCATAACTCAGCGCAGGCCGTAGAGATAATAGCAGTGACCCGAGCTTGTGAACTTTCGAAGGGCTTACAGTAAACATATATACTGATAGTCAGTATGCCTTTGGGGTGGTTCACAACTTTGAGAGGCTTTGGTCAGAGAGAGGGTTCTTAACTTCACATGGTAAAAAAGATCCAGCATGGCTCCCTATTAGTACAACTGCTCTAGCGCTTGTGCTCCCTACTCAGTTAGCTGTCGTGAAATGTGCAGCACGTCGAAAGGTTATAGATGATATAGGAAAAGGGAATGCTTTCGCTGATCAGATAGCTAAACAGACTGCCACCAATCTCTTTACGGAGATGTATGTTTCAAGGGAAACTGTAAATGCCTATGCAATAGACGAGGGTATTGGGTCCGTAAGGGATATTCAAGCCGATGCCATGTTAGAAGAATCCAAGAGATGGGCAGAAGGCTTGGGGAAACTTGATGATGATGGGTGTTGGGTGGATGTGGTTGAAGGAAAATGGCTACTTCCTGACACATATGTAATGATGATGGTCGCCTTACCCCCATGGCCATACACATATATGTGCCCAGAAGGTTACGAAAATGCTAGAAAAAGTTTGGGCGAATGACAATATTTCGAAAATAGCTCAACGCTATGTCCAGGACTGTATGATCTGTTTACAGCATAATGTGCGAAAGGGAACATCAACTCCAAGGGGAACTTTCGGGCCACCTTCTGTCCCCTTTTAGGTCATCCACTTTGATTTTATTGAAATCGAACGTTGCAATAATTTGAAAGATGTGTTAGTTGTCATCTATGCTTTCAGCAAATGGGTTGAGGCTTTCCCTGTTAAGGATCCTACAGCCATGATTACTGCAAAAACTATGTTAAAGGAATATTTTCCTAGGTTCAGGCTACCAAGAGTCATCTGGTCGGACAATGGTCCACATTTTGTCGCTGCGGTAATTCTGCAGATATGTGCGGCATTACAAATCGACAAACGGTTCCATTCAGCCAGACATGCTCAAAGTTCTGGACTAGTAGAAAGACACAACGGCATCATCAAGAACAGGCTTGCTAAGACGTGTGCCAGCACCAAACTAAAATGGCTGCACGCCTTACTGATCGTGTTACTAGCCATGCGTACAACCCCTCAAACTAAGACTGGGCTCTCTCCATTTGAGGTGGTAATGGGGAGACCAGCCAATAATTGGAACCTTCCGAAATGTCGATCTTTAAAGAATGTAGAAAATGTACTTCTTACAGATTACTGTAGCCAGTTGACCAAAAACCTGTATTTGATTTATCACCAGGTGCGAGAGGCTTTACCTGTGCGATACGAGGGCCCGGGCCACAGTATTCGGCCTGGGGATTGGGTGCTCACCAAGGCATTTGAGCATCATTCTTGCCTTGCACCTCGTTGGCGGGGCCCATTCCAAGTCCTGCTGGTCACACAGACGGCGGTGCATGTCGCAGGCTGAAAAAACTGGATCCATGTGACGCATCTCAAGAGACTTCCTCAGCCAGTGCCACACGATACAGAAGAAACAGAACCCCTCGCTAACGCTGCAACCAACGATCCCGAAGCAGTAAATAGCGTTGGGAGTGAATCAGAGAATCTCTCTGAGCCCGTGAGGCTTGGGGAACCTGCCATTTTGTCTCCACACTCTCCAAAAGTTTTGTTTCCGGAAACTGTCATTCGAAACTCGAATCTTCACCTGCTCTTGATACGCCGCTTCCAACAGGAAGTGACAACACATTGTTCTCGGATCAATCAGTACCGGGAACAGCAAAGTACAATTTACGTCTAAGGAAATAGACTTATGGCACGGTTCGGCTGTGCATTCGAAGAGGAAAGGAAATTCATCAAGGGCTTGCTTTTTGCCCAAGTAATTTTTTGAAAAAGGGGATTTTGTTGGCTAGGGTTGTGGAAGGACTGAGAAGTCGGGCGGCCGAGAGGTCGGCAGCTAATAACATTGGGGTTTTTAATTTGAAGACTGCAATGCCTGCAACCGTTACCGCTCATACTGGACTGATAAATTATCGTGTGACCGGTAGGGAAAATGGACAATTCTCTTGGGCCCCGAAAACGTATTGCTGTCTTTTTATAATGTCACGAGAATGGTGACACTCCAACACAGGTCTTGGGAGATGTATCAAGATCATTTGTGCCATTTTGGGGGCTGATAGCGAATTCCGAGGACATCAGAAGACTAGCGAGAGTACTGAAGAGAACCATCAACCGGACTACGGACATACTCTACAATATGACATTATAACAGAAGGCAATAAGTTTAGTAGCACTTCAGAACCGGATGGCATTAGATGTCATGAACGTGGTGGAGTGTGTAAATTACTGGGGTCTGCTTGCTGTGTTTTCGTGCCAGATTCCTCCCCAACTATCTTCAAGGCAATACAGAATCTGCACGTCCTTAGTTCAGAAGTACATGTTCCCGAGGGAAACTGGGATCTTAGCGCTTGGTTCTGGGTCTTCTTGTGATCTTGGGGTTGGAAGGTGCTGTCAGTCTTACTGATCATTTTGGGAATTCTGTTGTTTCTTTGCTGTTGCATCCAGTGTTTACCTACTATATGTTCGATGCTAGGGAGATGTTGCACACATGCGATAGGTACAATAGGACATAAGGTACATGCCCCAGATAAAAACTCCAAAGAATGTGTGTTAAAAGAAATTTTAGCAACTTATCTAATGGCAATAGATATTTCCGACAGGGATTCAGGGTGCATGGACGATAATACATGGAGTTGTTTGCAAGAGGATCAGAAGTAGTTTAGCACTTGGCATAGGCCAAAAGGAGGGTTTGTTAAACTGGAAATTATATCGTGCCTCCTACTGTGATGAATATATGTATATTGGCCTACACCAAGCTGCTTGTAAGCCACTTGCAAAGAAATCCGTGTTGCAAGGTCTCGACCTTAGAATCAATGTAAGCCGCCATTTTAGGTCAATCCACCATTTTAGGTTCTCTCTGCAAAGTCACCCTGTGAGCTAAAATGGTGGACAGTGTCATTCCAAAAATGTAACATGGCTGTCTTGACCTCTATGTATAAACTAATGTGTAACTTGCCTGCAGGCCACTTGTTAGGGTCATGAACTGAGACCTTGTCCTTCGTTGACCTGTGTGTAGAGGATTACTTGCGCTAACAAAGCTAAACCGCAAGCACATGTTAAACACAATGTATTCAAATACTGAAATGTGAACACCTGTTTGATTATATTGTATAAAACTGTTTAGAAGACTCTACATGAAATCCTAAGATACACTGTCACTATTAAGGCTTGTTGGTGAATAGATTAAAAGTAAACCCTAAGTGTACAGATGTCTGAACTTGGCATCAACCCTAGATCTGTAATGTATTAACAAATATTAACCCACAGTGGGGTTGGACATCATGTTTTCAAAGGTATATAAGGTACGACTATTCTAATGTATAGTCCCACTCACTGAGCACACCAAACCACGCTGGATTTCGCTGTGTTGTACTGAGGGCCGATAGCTATCTGTTGCTTTGTCCTTTGAAACTGTTCAGTATAAAATAAAGATCTTTGTATGTTCCTTTGTAACCCGTGTTCTGTGTATTTCCTTTTGGGGTACTCAGTCTCTATATTTTCTCTTTTTTTTCACAATCTGGTTTTTGATCCACCCCCGACAAAAACATTGATGTACAAAGTGTAATGAGCTTGGGGTAGTACCCATAGACCAATTGCCAAACAGAAAGAATTAATCAGACATTAGAACAGTACATCCAGTGTTATACCAATGCCCCGCAAACAACTTTGCTAATCTTCTTGATGTGGTGGAAGTGGCCTATAATAACATCTTACATAGTGCCATTGGGTCTTGCCCTTTTCTCGGCACCTATGGACAGCATCCCAAGCTGGCACCAAAACAGCCTATCACTGTGAGCACATACCATCCGTGGATATCATGGTTCGGAAGATCCAAGCACAGCACGGATTAGTAATATCAGTGTTTCCAGAGACCGAAGGGTATAGATCGCAGGCAGATTCTGGAACCTGCTTTTCAAGTGGAGGACAGAGTATGGCTGTTTTCAAGAACTCTACCCCTTTCTAACTTTCCCACAAATATTGCTTCCCATGACATGGGTCCTTTTAGTATTATCCAGCATCTTCCTTCAGTGGCCTTTTGATTAAGCTTGCCTCCCTCTGAGCGCATCCACCCATTGCTCCATATAACCCTCCTGAAACCCTCTTTTGCAGAGCCTTATAAGTATACTCCTGCTAAACCTCCCCCACAATCTGTCAATGGCTAGCACGAATATCAGGTTTAAGCTATATATGACTCTTCATGGCAGCAAGGTCACCTCTATTACCTCTTACACTGGAAGGGTTATGCAGCAGTAAAAGAGCAGCTGCATGCCTCTGCAGGAAACCCTGCCCCCCTACCTCCCATGTGTTGGAGACCTGAGATCATGCCATGTTTGACACCTGCAGTTGTGCCAATACCACAGCGTGTGTTCGAGAGAAGATACTCATTGAGACAACCCTATCGACTATATCCCCGAAGAGATGACAACCTAAGGGAGGAACTCCTTGAAGGAATATGAGAAGCAGCAGAGAAAAGACCCCAGTGAGGTCAGAAAAAGTATACACAACGTCTCAGGACACTGACTAAAGAGAATGTATGGATCCTAAAGAAACTAATGACAAAGTAAGGAATCAAGTGAACTCTCAAATATAAAGGAAGAAGATTACATGTGCACAAAGAGCTGCAGAAAATCAACCTTCCAATAATTGTATGGCCGCTCTAACGCAAGGTAGACCAAGTCATCATAGAAGCCGGCTATATGTACTGATTATAACGCAGGCAAAGCCGCCATTGTATAGAAGCTGGACATCGGTTTCATGAATTTAGTAATCCAGGACCAATGAAGAGGGAATGAAAAGCTGTCTCACAGCAAGAATAAGCAGAACAAGGTTGTATGGCCTGGAGTCAAAACTGAGGCACCCAAGGTCAGCTATATATTCTGGAAAGGAGCGAATGTGTGAAGGATGAATCATCCTTTGCTAAGGTGCAAAGAAAGAACACCAAGAGTGCCAAGTTCTATTAATTTAGATCATTTAAAACCTGCAAATGGATCAAATTGTGGTCTTCTGTCACGTGAGCCAAGGATGAAAATAGAGCTTGTACTTGGAGTCCCAGAACATGATAGGGAGTGCTCTCACGCCCATTTATCTAAAAGACAAGGATACTTTGCAAGGCCAAGTCCAAAGACAATCTTCATGGCCGAAGGCATGTGCGATGAGGGATGCTGGGCTAATTGGGTGGGGAGGTAGTGCCATGCCCCGTCTCCTTGCACCTGGGTCTGGGCTTACATGCTGCTAAGTGAACTGAATGTTCCAGACCTGGCACAAGTGTGCCAACCAATTGAAGTTGTCCATGTAATGAAGAACCTTATAGTTTGAAAACCAATGAGAAACTGTGTATCTAATGTTTCTGAAGATGACATGTTTTAGAGGGAGGCATATGTTGTCCACCTGATAGTGGGCAGCCAATTGCAATCCTATTTCCTATAGAAAGTATAATTAGATGTTCCCTTTAAGCCAATCCCGACTTTTGGTAGGTTGTTCATTATTGCATCGTAGTATGACATTACCTCTGATGTATTTCTTATATAAAAGCTATGTTTTGTTTGAAGAAACACTGAGAGAAATCAAGCGTACGTCCAATGGTGTTCGTTGCAACTCCCTGTTTTAGATAATTGTTAATAAAACAGTACTTTGCCATCTTCCTGAGTTGGTTCGGTTATTTGGGCTCAGAATGTATCTGTGTGATCCAACCATTGCATATGCACATTCCTAAAGGGCCCTGAGCTCAGAGCCTAGGAATCAGCCTCACATGTCCGTGACTCATGCCTGTCATGGGCCCTTTTAAATCAATTCCCATGGAAGCTCGGATCCTGGGTGCTTTGGCTGGGCGTGCCGTACAACACTCAATGTTTTCCTGACCGGGCAGCCTGAGCCATCCCTGGAACCTTTACTGGCTCCTCTGTTGATGTTCTACCCTGCACACCCCAGTGAATAGATGTGGATGGTTGGGACAGCGCGGGTCCCAGCTTTGGGCCATGCGCACCATAGGAACTGCCATTGCAGTTTCCTCTTGGCTGGGTGCAGAACCAGCCTCGAACTTCTCCACATACACAGTATGTTCTGCGCCTACCATCTCCATGGAGACAGCGTCCCATGAATAGCGTGCCATTACCAGTATAAATACACACACCACTACTACTCTGGTGCGTCATGACACTGTTGCAGTGTGTCTTGCCAACCTGTGTTACTTGCCTTGTTTTCCACTTGTAGCCTTGGCCTTGCCTCCCTAGTTCCACTCACTGCCTTACTTCTGCACCCAGTTACCAGGGTTCCTTCTAGTTGGGTTCCTCTCCCCTGGTACCCTCCTGCTGTCAGCTGCCAGGGCTCCTTCTAGTCCTGTTCCTCTTCCCTTGGATGGCTTCCTCCTAACTGACCTTACTCCTGGTTCAGAGCATTTCTTTCACCTTCACTTCTGTCTTCTTCCTTGTCTTGTGGCCTCCTAGTGTAGACGGCCTAGACATGCCGTTTACCACCTGTACTTGTGTGTGATTTCCGCTGGACTTGCTCTGCCATCCTGCATCCTAGCATCTCCTCTGTCAGTTCTTTTCACTGTCTGTGCACCCCATTAATCAATGGAGGCAGATCTCCTTCCATGTAGAACCCCATTTCTACCTCTAGGGGTCTGTCTGGGTTGACCCACAGCAACACATGAGCAAATTACGACAACACTGCTGGATCTGAGGAGTCGAGGTGACCCAGTCTCCAAGATACAGATACTCAGCCAAGCGAGACACATACCTTGACCTAAGGCAAGGCTTGAGGGGCAGAGGTGTATTGCTGTGATACACGCTGGTACAAAGAGGGCAGGAATTGGGTCCCTCTCAAATGCCACTGTCCGCCTCAGGGGTAGGACTGGCTCTGGATTTCTCCCTGGTAGGCCTTCCACCCTTGGCTCAGAAGGAATCCAGTCCCCTCACGACATGGCCAGGTTGCTGGCTTTGTCACAGTATATAATGGAAAAAAGGCTATTACAGAAAAAGTGAAAAATGGTTTGATGTCTGAATTGTGTGCAAACAATGTTGTTTTATGACTAAATAAAGGCAGGTGGTTTTATTTTTATTTGATTTTCATAAGAGATGTTTCATGCTGTGTGGGTTGTAAGTGGTTGAATGTTGTGTTTGCCTAAAAGGATAGGATGGCCAAGGAGTATTGCATTTTAATTTATGAGCATGTCAAGATATACAGATTCTGAGTGTGAGCAAATAGTTCTGAAGGAGACTTTGTTTATAAAGTAGCCTTAGGTTTTTAATGTCCAAATTGGGTTGCTAAAGTGAGTCCCCCATACGATAGTAAAAAGAATGTGAATCATAGGTAAAGTCTGCAAAGCAAGGCACATTGTAGTAAGTGTTTGAGATGACCCAAGAAAATAAGTACATTGTGCAAATCATCAGATATTGACACCGTAGACGTGTCGCTTTTGCCAATTCCAATGGCTTGGCCACAAAACAATAGTTTGAAGATGTGTGCGGACCAAAGCACACTCTTGATGGACAGACATTCACTCCCCTACATTTTGAAAGTCCTCATTCAGTTGCGTAGAGCCAAATGGTTTATGACCCTCGACCGTTCTTTTGCATATCATCACTTACATGTATTAAAAAAAAAAGGTTGGCACATCTGACATCCTTCAACACTCCATTAGGGCGTTTCAATTAGTCTGCTTGCCCTTTGTGTTAGTCAGTGCCTGGCCGGTGGTTTAGAAAATCATGCAGTAGTTTTTCAGAGAGATAAGTAGCCCCAGATGTTTTCAGTAGGACATTGTAATCACTTATAGCAGTGAGGATGTGCATTGGATGAGGCAAGAAGTGCCATGTGAACCCTTTGAAGAACCTACTAAAAAACTAGAGAAATAGAATCGGTCTCATTAATCGGTCTCCCCATGTTTGGTGGTGTCAAGAAAGCCATGAAATGTGCAACCACTTCTTAGTATGTTTGATTCAACAGCTTTAGAGTGTTTAACTGTGGATGCCATTTTGACTGCCTATGGAGTAAGAGCAGTATTTTCCCAGTTGAGTAATGGAGACATGATGCCTATATATAATGGAATAGAGGGATACAGAAAGGAAATATGCTGCAATAGACAAGGAGGTGTTGGCCATGTGCTGGTTAGTGAAGCATTTTTGGAATGTATTACGTGAAATGACTTTTGTAAGTTGCTCCGACAACAAATCTGGAACATTGCTTATTTATTTATTTATTGAATATGTTTTTAGTTCCGAGTAACTATTTCACAATACTTGAAAATTAGAAATTACATCCACAATAGGATCTCAATATTACATAAACAATTTCATTTCATACTATAGTTCCCATAGCATAAATTACAAATTATATATTTAACTTGATAGTAAAACTTCATCCTTAAAATCGATCATCTCATTTCACAATCCATTAAAAACGAAAGTACTGTTATTTTCGTTATCCAGGTATTTCATTTAGTGATTAACCATTACATATCATTAACCTTAGACCTGTAATATTTCATTTAGTGATTAACCATTACATATCATTAACCTTAGACCTGTAATACCGTAATTTCTCAGATTAAGAACCAATTATATCTTTTCATTAGGCTCGCCCAGTTTTACCTTCGCCCCTTCCCACACATTGTAAAGTGCAATCTTAATGAAACATTATTCGAATTCAGACAGCACTGTCACTTATGAAATGAACATTATATACAATTCGAGAAAGTAATTGTAAATACTGTTTTTCAAGGTCAAACATGAGGTCATAATGTGTGGAACCCTCTCAATTATGTCAGATCTCAGGCAGAGACTTCATGTGCAAAGCATTCTGGGAATTAGAAGTTGCAGACCTAAAGCTGACAGAGTGGGGAGATGGTCCAGCTTTAACAATAAATAGAATATGTGGCTCTGACTGGATGGACATCTCTCTGGATAAACCTGTGGAGACCAGAATTTGTGAATCAACAGGCAATGGTCCAGGTATCCTTTAAGCAATTTAATATGAGTGTATCTGACTACCAAATTCCATGCATTTATTTTTTCCACAAACTTTGTCTTTAATTGGAAGAAGTCCAAAGCCCAATTTGGGGTCCAATTAAGAGCTTCAAATAAGTCAAGTGTTAGTGCTGCCCACGTATGTAATCTATTCCCCTTGGATTTCTCCTGCATCCGAAGGCCCATACCCCTCAGCAAGGGGCACTTAGGTCCTGCCAAGCCTTAATAAGGAGTATGTTTCTTCTCCTAAGCACCAATGATGTAAGCAAGAGTAGCCCAAATTCCACGTGCACTAACTCGTTTGGAACAGATTAGGTAGATTTAATATTGTTCTCCAGAGTTTGCCCTCAATTATTTTCAACTACCCCAGGTCAGCCATACAAAGTGCTTCTAGTCTGTACATTATGGCTGGGCAAAAACAGTAAAGCAAAGGTGGGCATTTCCTGCGTAGCTATACCATGCAATGTTATTAGTAAAATATTTTATCAGTGGGGTCTGAATTATTTACCTTACGGTGCATCTCCACCTTAAGTTCCAAATATTTTCCCCTATCAAATTCCAGACCAAGATATCTGGTCATTCCTATCATTCACTCTGGGAGAATGAAGTGAGTTCTCCTGCAACCCTTGCCATAACACATGAAATTAGTCTTCTCAGAATTAAGTACCAAGTCGTGCTGTACAGTGAATCTACAAAGCTCACTGACTGTCTGACTCATGCCCACAAGAGTATGATTGAACAATACAATGTCGGCAGTGTATGACAGACACATTATTCACCATGAAAGAGTTTGGCACTGATTGTCCTCTCATATTCCCATGAATGATCAATGCTATTTATTAACTTCAATTTCAAAGTACATTGATACCTAAATATCTTCCTTCTCGAGCTCTTCGCTCATCCGCCTCCAACTCCCTCAGGGTCAGCCGCTTCTCTAAGCAACGAGTTGGGGGTAGATCTCTCTCCGCAGCAGGGGCCTCACTCTGGAACAGCCTTCCTGCATCCCTGAAACTTGAGGAGAACCATCTCCGGTTCCGGAAGCACCTCAAAACCTTCCTCTTTGCTTCTGCTTTCTCTCCCCCGCTAAATTCCTTACTGAAACTGCACTGATTCTGCAACTGGGCCACTCTCACCGATCTCTGTCCTTGGCCCAGCCACTCTCCCCTTGCACTGCCTCCCTGGCAACCCTGCACTGCGGGACTGTCTCTGTATCCCTACAGCCCCCCTTCCCAGCACTTGTCTGCACTTACCTTGCACTTGCCACCAGCTGGCCCGTATTATTTATCTTGTTTTTCTTCTACCCCTGTACTGCACTTTCCCCTCTCCCTTTCCCCTTGCACTTTTCCCTTCCCCTCTACCTTTGCACTTGCACGATCTGAATGACACCTGGCCTAGTAGGATCGTTGTCTGTCTTCCCTTTGTTCCCCCTTTCCTGCCTCGTCGCGCCTTGAAATACTTGTGTATAGGCGCGTTACAAATGCCATATCAGATCATATCATATCATGTCATATCATTGACTGCTTGAGGGACTACATTGAAACAGATTCTTTCTCCTTGCAGCTCCAGTGGACAGTATGAAGTTATTTAAGAATGTCATGGTAGACAACATGCCATTTAGACGCATGAGTGGATGGAAGATGCCAGACTGACGGCGAGTCTAATGTCATACACAATGGTTTGAGCAATGGGTAGCAAAATATTGAAGGTAAGTCACCAGAATATTAAGTGGTTATAAGGGAATTTATCGATGTTCAGTGTGGCATAACGTGGAGGTGGAATGATTAGTATCAACAATATGCATATGAGATTCGGTCATTTATATGGCCAATGCATGCCAAGCTAGAAGGCATTTGATGTGAAACCTATTGTGGGCGCAATTTTGGTGGGGCAAAATGACTATGGTAGTGGAGAACATGGCCAAGAATGCATTTGTTGCAAACTGTGTGAAATGAATATGATCACTAGGATGTGCCCCAGAGGTGGTTGCAGATTGTGTGTGATCAGATCTAGCCCTAAACATAGTGAGACTGTCTCTTACTATTAAAACAAGCACGAGCAGAGCGGAGTGGGAGTGGTCATTAATGGTGACCTTGGTCTTTTTTTGCTGTTTATACATTGGAGGAGGAGCCCCGTGAACAGCCTGCAAGCTCTTTGCATATAGAGGCCAGAACAGCACAGCACGCTGAGTGGATTGGTGGGGGAATGGCCATTGGTGGTCCGTGGTATACCGGGGAAGTCGGGGGCTCTCCGGCATGCTCTTCAATTACTAAAGCCAGAAACACCTTAATTCTCTTCCTGATTTTCACAGCGGGCAAACTGGCGGTAAGCTCTCCAAGACACGTATCTTCTGTTTCTTCCCCCTGCTCTCCTCCGTGTGAAGACATAACATTCAGCTGTCCACAGGTACTATATCTCCCCCCCTGATTGGCCGTACTTACCTCCGGGCCATAGTGATTGTGAAATTCTGTCACCCTCCCTTATGTTCCCCATTTCCAGTATCACATAGGGGATAGTTCACTGCAGAGGGTCCCTGTATTGTTGCTGGGGGGATAAACACGCACATTGAATCTTCCTCATCGGATCCAAATGACTAACCCAAGCAAATCCAAAAACACCCGCTACAACTTAATAAAGGGCACGTGGCTGCCCCAATGAACCAACGCAGGCTTCAGCCAACAGGACTGAGATGGTGAATGAAGTAGGTAAAGTTGCTTCCTTATGTCATGGGGGACCATAACCTCATTTTTTCAACTTGAGCAGCCTGTAATCAATCCCCTGACTTTGTCAGAATCGACAGAAGGACACACACAGGAGAGGAGAGTATCCCATGATTCCTTGAACTTTGAGGACATAGACAATAACTCCCTTCTGGGCCTCTGCCTTACTATCCAGCAAAATTTGGCAGTAGTGACTGAGAAACAGATGCTGACAAGGAAGGAACCCTTGGTGGGGAGTGCCCAGGTTATCAGGGCTTCAGTGAGCCCTGGTTCTAACGCAGCCTCAGCCCGCCTGTCCCCCTCCCCTAATCTCCTCATTGATTCCACTGGGGCAGTGCAAATCAAAGACTCAGTACAACTGGATACGTTGATTACTGGTGAGGCAGCCTTTGTGGAACTGCAACACTTCATGACCTCAGTACAGTTTGCCATGATAATTCTCCTAAAACTTTGTGGACGCATTCATGAAAATCTGCAGTCGTCCTCTTATGCAGATAACCTGCAGCCTCCCATGGAAGAAGCACAGCTGGCAAACATACCCACACCTACCGTACAGAAGGAGGATGTTCCAGCCCCTATACCTGTTGCGAATGCTGACATCTGTGATTCCTCAGTTATCTTTTTTTCACAAAAGCTGCACTGTCTGGCAAGACGGGCGATAGCCCATAAGAGGCCATGTGAAATGGCCACCTCACTGCCACTTACTCACATTCCAGCTAAAAACTTTAAAAAAGCATGTAAAAAGGTAGCCCGCAGCAAAAAACAGCAGGACAGAAGCTTGGGTCATTTAACAAGCTGGGTCATTGCAGTTAAGTCTGCAGATATGATACATACCTCACTGGAACACAATGACATAAGCCTTGACTCAACCGCATCACAGCCTGTTGCTAAGGTCCCTGATAACAACTCTACCCCAAATGTGCCCAAAAGGACATTGCACTGTGTTAAGACGGATTTCTGAACTCTGTCCTGGTGGCGCAGAAGTTCAGAAGGCCAACCTAATTACTTGGAACAGGGTAACCTCTGGACGAGCCAGACCAATCAAGGTAGCGATCGCGGCGGTCAAGACTAGGTCTCAAGAGGGGTGAGGGTGACTGAAAGCCCACAATGAGCACACAAAGCAAGAGCGCTTACAAACTACTCCAAACAGTTGTTATATCAAAAATATATACATATTTATTTTAAGGCCTTTAAAACAATGACTGTAGCGAGAAAATCACAATATCACAATACTAAACCAACACATACTATATCAACACAATATATATACAAATACAACAGTCGCTAGCGTTATAAGCACGAAATATGTAGTCCACCTGAAAGGGAAGGAAAACAGGCAGTGCGATAACGCTTTAGACTCAGTTCGCCTTCAGAGGCACCTAACTAGATGGAAGTCCGAGCCCTGCGAAGAGTGGAGCCTTGTGCTCAAAGTACCTGCCACGCCGGTGCCAACGGGCAAAAGGGGAAGCTCTTCAGAGGAAGTCAGGCAGTTCGGGTTAGTGCACAGCAGAAGGAGAACAGGTTCCGCAACTCAAGCGCAGCCTCCACAGTGGGCAGAAGCAGAGCGCGAGTACGGCCAAAAGGGTGCTGTTTTTACTCAGCAGGGAAAAGCAATGGGATACTGCAGGAGGGCGACCAGATCCTAGCTAAACTACTCACCGGTCCCCGAAGCAAGCAGACCCAGGCTTCTCCACGTTAGTTTCAGCAGCTGGCAGGTTCAGAAGAGCAGGGAACGCCTCGTAGTCGTGTAGAGCAAAAAGACGTCCCAATCGACGAAACCAGCACAGTTTGTTGCCGCAGCAGGACAACGGAGCGGCCGTGTGTATCTGAGCCAAATGTACACTCCTCCCTTCAGACTTGGGAACGCCAAGTGTACGAAGCGTGGGAGAGTGACAAGGACTCGAAATACAACACAACCTGGCGGCGGTTACAGAGCAGGACTCCCTTGTAAGCTGGTCAGTCAACTGGATGGACCAGAGACACTTCCGAAGGCTTACTTGGCAGGAGATGATGAAGTCGCCGGGAATAGCTGTTCCTGCTATTCCAAAGGTCAAAGCACCAGTACAGGCCTTCTGGTTCGATCCAAGGAGGAAAGGGTTTCACAGGACGACAGCAGTGCAAAGGAGGATTCCTTCAGCGGGTCACCAGCGATTCCTCGGTCCAGCCTCGTGGTTGCAGGATACTTGGCTCCTGTATTCCTTCGTTCGTGAGAACTCAGGAGATCGACATGGTAGTGGTGTTTCCAGCTCCCTCTTATCCACGGTTCCCTTCGCGCCAAAACGGAGGGGAGCCAATGGGAGATCCGCTCATCAACACACATACCATACGTGGACCAATCACGGACCACGGTGGTCCCAGGCATTCACACCACCCCAGACTCTCTGGCACCCAGGATGTGTATTGGGACCAGACATCCCAGCCCACACCCTGGAGGCACACAAACGACATGTAGAAGCCCGCGAAAGCAACCACGTTTCGCGGGAAAGTACATGCCCAAATAAGGAAGGCCCCGGGTCACCCGACCTGGGGAAGGTGAAGGGAGCAAGACGGTCAGTGGACAGGACAAAGGAGCCTCGTGGTCTGGCCATTTTGGGAGCCAGGCCACCATTTTGGGTTCAGTGCAAAAAACGTGCTCAGAACGGCAAAAGGAGCTCAAAATAAACAAAACGATCGCTGCCACCATTCCAGTCCCTGAATGACTTGCACCGATCAAAATACCATCCTAAAAGAGTATCTAGGGCCTGTAGAAGGCTAGAGACCCAAGAGAGCTGTAACTTAGCTTACAGTGCCCTCTTGTGTCATGTTGCACTAAAGCCGCAACATGATAAAAGAAACTACGGGAAACAGCGTTCCCCAGTACTGACTGTCTTAAGGACATGTCAGTTTCCCCGTAAGAAAAGGAGCGAAAGCCCAGAGGAGTGCGGCAGAAGGCTGCACTTCTCTGGCAAAGTCAATTACAAGGTGAAAACAACAGCAAAAAGTTTAGGGGTTGCCACATGGAAGGAAAATTACCTACAATTATGAAATCTTTCCTAACACTCGCCCCTCCCAGACTATGGACAGGGGGAACTAATCCACCCCTGGATGAGTCTCTTGTTCAGGTCGGTTAAATTTTCTGGACAACCCATCAGCATTGCTATGTTGGACACCTGGCCTATGCTCAATGGTGAAGTCGAAGCCTTGTAGACTTATGGACCACCTAAGCAACTTTGGATTCTCCCCCTTCATGTTCATTAGCCACTTTAACGGCTTATGGTCAGTCTGCACAGTGAAGTGGGTCCCATAGAGGAAGGGCCTCAGCTTCCTTAGGGCCCACACAACAGAGAAACATTCTTTCTCTACCGTGGACCATCTGAGCTCTCTGTCCTTAAGCTGGCGACTAATAAAACCGATAGGGTGTTCCTTACCCTTCTCATCTACTTGTGATAGTACAGCTCCTATCCCAGTGTCAGAGGCATCCGTCTGCACGATAAAAGGTCTTTGATAATCAGGGGCCCTAAGCACAGGCGCCTGGCACAAGGAGTCTTTTAAGCCATTGAAGGCCTTCTCACACTCGTCGGTCCAAGTTACCTTCTTGGGTTTCTTCGGAGTTGTGAGGGCAGTCAGAGGAGCAGCTATGGTGCCATAGTCTGCCACAAAATTGCAGTAATACCCCGTGAGTCCTAAGAAGGCTCTCACTTGGGTTTGCGTAGTGGGGGTAGGCCAGTCTTGTACTGCTTGTACTTTACTGGGTAGAGGCTGTATCCTCCCTCCACCTACTTCATGTCCAAGGTAAACCACTGAGCCTTGTCCAATCTGGCATTTACTAGCCTTTATGGTCAAGTGGGCTTTCTGAAGAGCCTGGAGCACAATCCTGAGGTTTTTCACATGGTCTTCCCAGGTGGCTCTGAAAACTGCTATATCGTCCAGATATGCAAGACAGAATTCGTCCAACCCATTCAACACATGATTCACAAGCCTCTGGAAAGTGGCAGGTGCATTCTTCAACCCGAACGGCATTACCCGGAATTGGTAAAGGCCGTCTGGAGTAGAAAATGCTGTCTTCTCCTTGGCATGTTCTGCTAAAGCTATTTGCCAATAGCCAGCAGTGAGGTCAAACGTGCTGAGGTACTTGGAGGCACCCAAAGTATCCACCAGCTCATCTGTTCGAGGCAAGGGGTGTGCATCTGTCTTGGTGACAGCATTCAGAGCCCTGTAATCCATGCAGAACCTCAATTCAGAAGTGCCTGCCTTTGGAACCAACACCACTGGACTGGACCAAGGACTACTAGAGGGTTCAATCACCCCAAGGTCTAACATTTTGTTGACCTCGGTCTTAATATAAGACCGTACTTTATCTGACATCCTGTATCCCCTACTTTTGGTAGGTACACTGTCTCCTGTGTCAATGTTATGTTTGCACCAAGGTGTCAAACCAGGCGACTGTGAAAACAGGGGGGAAAACTGCCTAAGCAAACTTTTCACCTCAGCCTGCTGATCAGAAGTCAGGTGAGGGGCCACTCGGACACCCTCAACGGAGCTATCTGAAGGACCGCTTTGGAACAGGTCGGGGAGAGGTTCTGACTCCTCTTCCTCAACGTCTGACGCCAGCAGCAGTGCTGCGATTTCGACTCTTGGGACGAAAGCCTTCAGCCTATTCACGTGAAACACTTTTGGAGCCTGTCCAGGCACTCCAAGGTCCACTAAATAGTTCACCTCACCCAGGGGCTCCACCACTGTGTAAGGGCCTGACCATTTGTCCTGTAAAGCTCGAGGCCTTATGGGATTCATGATCAGGACTTGCTGACCAGGTGTAAAGTTGATGAGGGAAGCTTTCTGGTCGTACCAATGTTTCACCAGCGCTTGCCCTGCCTTCAATTTATCACTAGCCAAGCCCATCAGAAGTACCATCCGTTTTCTGAGCCCTAGCACATAATCAACTACGTTGGTAGTAACAGGGGGAGTGGGCATCTCCCATCCCTCTTTGACGATGGCTAAGGGTCCCCGTAGGGGATGACCGAACAGAAGTTCGAAGGGGCTGAAGCCAACACCCTCCTGTGGTACCTCTCGGTAGGCAAACAGCAAGCATGGTAAAAGAAGATCCCATTTTCTTCTCTGAGGCTCCTCCAGAGCCCCAATCATGCTCTTTAACGTTCTGTTGAAACGTTCCACCAGACCATTGGTCTGGGGGTGGTATGCAGAAGAGAACTTGTAGGTGACCCCACATTCTTTCCACATAGCCTGCATATACTTCGACATAAAGTTGCTGCCACGATCTGACACAACTTCTTTAGGGAAGCCAACCCTAGTAAATATGCCGAGTAAAGCTTTTGCAACTGACTTGGCAGTTACAGTCTTCAATGGGATGGCCTCAGGATACCTGGTTGCATGGTCGACCAGCACCAGGATAAACCTATTGCCCGAGGATGTTTGCGGGTCAAGGGGACCAACGATGTCGATCCCTACCCTTTCAAATGGTACCCCCACAACTGGGAGCGGTACCAACGGAGCTTGGATTGTCGCGCCAACCTTACCAGACAACTGGCAGGAGGCACAACTCCTGCAGTGACTTTCTACTTGCACCCCCATCTTGGGCCAGTAGAAGTGCATGGATAACCTTTGCTTGGTCCTCTTCATACCAAGGTGACCAGCAAGGGGAACTTCATGCGCCAACTGCAGGAGGAAGGGCCTAACAGCAAGGGGAACCACCAACCTCCTATGGTCTCCTTCTGTAGACTCTGTGGGCTCACTATACAGGAGTCCACCTTCCCAATAAATCCTATGCTTCCCAGGAGGTTCACCCTCAAGCTGGGAGCAGGCCTGTCTCCTTAGGCCTTCCAGAGATGGGCACTCACGTTTGCCTTTACTGAATTCGTCCCTATCAGGACCTCCTTCAACTAACAAGTCTTTTAGTTCAGGATGATCGTTGGGGTCGAATACTTCAGGCATCGCCACCTCCTCGTCAGGCCTGGGCGATTGACCAACTTCCTCCACCGCAGTGGTAGGCGAGCTCGGGGGAATATTCTCTTTCCCTCGTCTTGACTTGTAGACTCCTTTCGCCTTGGGTTTCCCCTTCGGCTGGGGCGGCGTATTGGGCTTGGCCAATGCTGCCCGTGCTTGAGACCGTTTGTAGGGTCTTTCGGCAGTGTCTCCTACGAGCCCTAAAGCTCTGAGATCATTACCTAACAAGACCTTTCCCGGGACGTTTCTCTGAATGCTCACTGGAATCCTGACTGCTGTACCATTTAAAGTAAGATTTACAGGTATTACGGGAAACATACGGAGGGGGCCGTCAGCCAACTTAGTGGGCATCAGAGTAGCTCTGGCAACTTCCTCTGAGTCTACCAAGGTAGAATCCACTACAGTGCGACTGCACCCACTATCCCTAAGAGCTGGAGTATCCACTCCATTGATCAGCACACTGTCTTTAAAGTAGTGCTTGGTATTATCCGGAATCCTAGCATAAGCCTCTGCGACTTTAGGCTCCCAGGAACCCAGGGACACTAAAACTACCTCAGCCTCTATCCCGCTGGGAAATGAGTCTGAGGAGAAGGATGCTCCTGTAATCTCTTCTTCCTCGTAGGAGGAGAAGGCCAGATTAGCGGAGTGGACCCCCAAAGGTCTAACCTTACAACGGGGATCCCCCTTCACATGGTCAGTTGCTCCACAAGAAAAACAAGCCCCAGTGGGTCTGTTTACGTAGGGAGGCTTATTGTAACCAGAGTTCTGTTTCGGAGGCTGACCTCTACTACCCTGTGAGTTCTCTTGTGTCTTACCCTTGTTTTTCTTTTTGTGGCCCTTATGGGAAGAAGATTTAGCAGATTCCCCACCCTCCATATCTTTGAACTTTTTCCCTTCCTCCTGCTTACCAGGATGAGTTTTGTCCTTATGGGACACTCGATGTGACACCCATAAGTCTGCTGCAATGGCCAGCTTCTTAGGATCTATCTCCTTCGAATCGGCCAAATGCTGCTTAAGCTCCGGGGAAGAAGAAGCAAAAATGTGTTCCAGCATGACAAGATTTATCATGCCTTCGAAGGTAGAAACCTTATAACCTTCGACCCAGCCAGTTAAGTTTTTCAAAGATTCAGCGACATAAGATACCCAAGTACCACCTTCCTTTTTCTTATACTCTCGAAAACGCTTTAAATATTGGGCCGGAGTCTTCCCAAACTTTAAAATGAGAGTTTGCTTTAACATCGCGAAATCAGCTCGCTCAGCCTTCGACATTTCCATAATGGCACTACAGCCAGAATGGGGCAGTCTACTGAGCAACCACGCAATCTTATCAGCATTGTCAACTTCTTGAACCTTGCATGCATACTCAAACGCATTCAGCCAGTCCATAATGTCATTCCCTTCTTCATACACACTGAGCAGATCTTTCGGAAACCGTGGATGAGAGGAAGCCCCAGACCCATGTCGAGGACCCTTGGATCCATTTGCAACCTGAAGCTTGGCCAGTTCCAACTGGTGATCCCTGTCTTTCTGTTTTTCTGCCTGTTCGATTTTTAGTTTGGCTATGCTGAATTCAAGCTCCTGCTGCCTAAACCGCAGCTCTTGCTTCTTGAATTCAAGCATAGCATCCCCATCAACACTGGCAGAGGAAACATTAGACATCTCGTCCTCCCTGTCCTCGTGGTCGCGATGGATCAGTGCAGCGGCAGAACCGTCGGTTCTACCAGTGAGAGCAGCCCCACCACCTTCCGCACTGTCCTCAGAAGTTATAGCATCAAGCTGCGCTTCTTGCCACGCCACGATTCTTTGGATCATTTCCAATTTCGTGCCTTGAGAGGAAACACCTCTCTCCGCACACATCTTTTTCAGCGTTTCTGATTTGGAAGCATTTAAAGTTAACAAGGTATTTGTTTCCATACTGTTTGATAGGACTATGGCCTTTTTAAAGTTATACTACAACAATTCACTACGTGTACTGGTTGGAATAACCTGAAATGCCTTAGTTCGAGCGCAACACTGGATACCTTCAGTCGTATCCCACCGCTGTACACCAATTTGTTAAGACGGATTTCTGAACTCTGTCCTGGTGGCGCAGAAGTTCAGAAGGCCAACCTAATTACTTGGAACAGGGTAACCTCTGGACGAGCCAGACCAATCAAGGTAGCGATCGCGGCGGTCAAGACTAGGTCTCAAGAGGGGTGAGGGTGACTGAAAGCCCACAATGAGCACACAAAGCAAGAGCGCTTACAAACTACTCCAAACAGTTGTTATATCAAAAATATATACACATTTATTTTAAGGCCTTTAAAACAATGACCGTAGCGAGAAAATCACAATATCACAATACTAAACCAACACATACCATATCAACACAATATATATACAAATACAACAGTCGCTAGCGTTATAAGCACGAAATATGTAGTCCACCTGAAAGGGAAGGAAAACAGGCAGTGCGATAACGCTTTAGACTCAGTTCGCCTTCAGAGGCACCTAACTAGATGGAAGTCCGAGCCCTGCGAAGAGTGGAGCCTTGTGCTCAAAGTACCTGCCACGCCGGTGCCAACGGGCAAAAGGGGAAGCTCTTCGGAGGAAGTCAGGCAGTTCGGGTTAGTGCACAGCAGAAGGAGAACAGGTTCCGCAACTCAAGCGCAGCCTCCACAGCGGGCAGAAGCAGAGCGCGAGTACGGCCAAAAGGGTGCTGTTTTTACTCAGCAGGGAAAAGCAATGGGATACTGCAGGAGGGCGACCAGATCCTAGCTAAACTACTCACCGGTCCCCGAAGCAAGCAGACCCAGGCTTCTCCACGTTAGTTTCAGCAGCTGGCAGGTTCAGAAGAGCAGGGAACGCCTCGTAGTCGTGTAGAGCAAAAAGACGTCCCAATCGACGAAACCAGCACAGTTTGTTGCCGCAGCAGGACAACGGAGCGGCCGTGTGTATCTGAGCCAAATGTACACTCCTCCCTTCAGACTTGGGAACGCCAAGTGTACGAAGCGTGGGAGAGTGACAAGGACTCGAAATACAACACAACCTGGCGGCGGTTACAGAGCAGGACTCCCTTGTAAGCTGGTCAGTCAACTGGATGGCCCAGAGACACTTCCGAAGGCTTATTTGGCAGGAGATGATGAAGTCGCCGGGAATAGCTGTTCCTGCTATTCCAAAGGTCGAAGCACCAGTACAGGCCTTCTGGTTCGATCCAAGGAGGAAAGGGTTTCACAGGACGACAGCAGTGCAAAGGAGGATTCCTTCAGCGGGTCACCAGCGATTCCTCGGTCCAGCCTCGTGGTTGCAGGATACTTGGCTCCTGTATTCCTTCGTTCGTGAGAACTCAGGAGATCGACATGGTAGTGGTGTTTCCAGCTCCCTCTTATCCACGGTTCCCTTCGCGCCAAAACGGAGGGGAGCCAATGGGAGATCCGCTCATCAACACACATACCATACGTGGACCAATCACGGACCACGGTGGTCCCAGGCATTCACACCACCCCAGACTCTCTGGCACCCAGGATGTGTATTGGGACCAGACATCCCAGCCCACACCCTGGAGGCACACAAGCGACATGTAGAAGCCCGCGAAAGCAACCACGTTTCGCGGGAAAGTACATGCCCAAATAAGGAAGGCCCCGGGTCGCCCGACCTGGGGAAGGTGAAGGGAGCAAGACGGTCAGTGGACAGGACAAAGGAGCCTCGTGGTCTGGCCATTTTGGGAGCCAGGCCACCATTTTGGGTTCAGTGCGAAAAACGTGCTCAAAACGCCAAAAGGAGCTCAAAATAAACAAAACGATTGCTGCCACCATTCCAGTCCCTGAATGACTTGCACCGATCAAAATACCATCCTAAAAGAGTATCTAGGGCCTGTAGAAGGCTAGAGACCCAAGAGAGCTGTAACTTAGCTTACAGTGCCCTCTTGTGTCATGTTGCACTAAAGCCGCAACATGATAAAAGAAACTACGGGAAACAGCGTTCCCCGGTACTGACTGTCTTAAGGGCATGTCAGTTTTCCCGTAAGAAAAGGAGCGAAAGCCCAGAGGAGTGCGGCAGAAGGCTGCACTTCTCTGGCAAAGTCAATAACAAGGTGAAAACAACAGCAAAAAGTTTAGGGGTTGCCACATGGAAGGAAAATTACCTACAATTATGAAATCTTTCCTAACACACTGCATACCAATTGAGAAGAAGGGAGCGCGTCCGTAAAGTGACACATGTATTTAAATAATGCCGGAGAGTAAGGTGTGCATGATCAAGAACACCAATCAAAAATCCTGTGATAAATGGTTATCCCTGACTGATTTCCTGGCTATTCGCCATCTAGTACCTCAATTGCATGTGCTGGTGTCCACAGACTTCGAGTTCTTTTAGCCCCTAAAGGGTATCAACCCCAATATCTCGCCGGTGCACTGTAAACACAGTACGCCTCCTTCATCATTTTCATGCACAGCTTCTCGTGCGGGGAGTTGAGCTGGAAGCAAAGGTGGACTTGGTGGATCCAACTTTGCCAGCCATCATGGGAATTGGCAACACTCTCTCAGCAGCAGTTGCTCACCTCTCGGCCAAGGATAAGGTCCGGCTATCAAACATCCAAAGGATGCTGAAATGGCTGGCGGATTCTTGGCCGATGGCCATGAATAAACATTGAGAGTTGTCGCTTATGTCCTGGAACACCGAGATCTTCGTTCATCTTCTATCAACCAATGGCTCTTTGCCTTATATTATAAAAAATAAGGAACATGACTAACATCACGGGCATTAAGGGCAGACCCTTTGGGGTTTAGTTAGGGCGTGGTCCATAGCCTGAAATCTCACAAAATCTCATCTGCACAACATTAACACTTGCTAGCTCTAGAGGTGACTACCACTGTAAATGGCAAGTGCCATAAGGTACTGCTGGTTAACGTGTAATAACCCCCCTGGTGAACAACAGGGAGAGCAACTCCAAGAGGACTTGCATGAATTCTTTATGAATTGGGATGGTGGTCAGAGGGAGGATTGCATTGTTATGAGGGGAGACTTTAAATGCCACTGTCCGAGGGTAAAGGCACAGATGTAAAAGACATACTGCTGCCCAAAAGCATAATCAAGCAAAACGTCTCTAAGAATGAGGGGTTATGCTGGCGCAGGTGCTTCCCAAGCTGGGATATCGAAATTCTGAACGGTCAAACTAAAAGTGACACCCCAGGGCTATACACCTAGAGAAGGGGAAGCTCATGTGCAACTCTAGACTTTCTATTTGTTAACTGGGAAGTAGCCTTGACAGTGATAGATCTATGTGTTAGCTCTAACACCTGGAGTGATCACATGGATTTCATCGTTAAGTTAAGGGACCCCTCTACGCTGGCAATAGTAAAGGCCATAGGGGACCTGGAAACAAACCATTCATCTTGCTGCATTAAACGGTCAGAAAACAACATATCAATAGCTAGACTTGCTACCTTACACATGATTCACCTTGATCTTCATGCCTCACATGATATGGACATGGAGGACATTGACAGATGGATTACCTCTTTTGCTGGCCTAGATGCTACTTCAAAAATGTGTCTGACTAGTAGAGAGCACAAACCACACCTCACCTACGACAAAACCGTCAGAGATATGAAACGCAAATCGTGTGGGGACCCGCGCAGGGCAAAAATCACATTATTACCTCATAGGGATTATCTCAAAGAGATAATAAAACTTTAAAAAGCAAATTCCAAATGACTATGTTGGTGGCGTTGCTCCAATAGAGATGCTCTTTGGCAACACATGGTGGCTGCCCTTTGCAGTGGAGACTCATGTAGTATTTGGTCTCGTCTAGGGGAGGCCAAAGGGTGCAAGAAACAGTGCATGATCAACCCCATCAACGAGCATACATGGGTGGCCTCCATGTCAAAGTGTACTGTTCCTGTCATGACTCCCTCACCTTCACAAATCGACATCAAATCTTCTGACTGGTCCCTCAATGTGGATGAGGAGGACATTTATATATAAATCAAGATGCTAAAATCATCTCGCGCACCTGGGCTTGAAGGCTTGTCCAATATGGTCATGAGGCACAATCCTAAATGTTGGTCCTAACTGCTAAACATTCTTAGAGGACGGAAAGATCCCCGCCTCCTGGCAAAGAGCCAATCTTATTGGGCTCCTAAAAAAGGGGTGTCCTAGAGATACGGGTAATTACTGTTTGTTGTCAATGCTGGATTGCACAGGGAAGTTATTTGCTTAATTTCTCTTGAAGGGACTCCAGAAGTGGGTGGAACACAAGGGTGTCCTGGATAGATACCCGAGTGGATTCCGACGTGAATACTCCACCACCCACACCTACTACTCTTGGACTTCCTGGGTCAAACAGGGCTGTGTTACTACCCCCTATTATACAATCTGAACATTTCAGATCTCCCTCATTTCATGTCCCAAAGTAGAGGTTGCCCCTCAAAATGGACAAAAACACACTACACAGTACTAGCATATGCAGATGATCTTGTACTCTTAGATCACACCTTTAGCAGTATGCACCACATAGACAATGCTCTTTGATTGTATGCGGACAGAAATGGTTTAATTATTAACAGGGACAAGACCCAGATCATGCTATTTGCTGCTAAGCGTATAGCCAGACCAAGACTATTGGTCTTGGACATTGAAATCACCTACAATGCCCTGTACAAATACATGCGTTTGGAATCTGATGTAAAACCTGGTTATAAAACTTGTGTAGACGTCAGCACTAGGAAGGCAACTCAGCTAATGTCGCTAATTGTACAATTCACCACAAGACGGGGTGGCTACACGCTTGCGGGAGCAAGATGGTTATACTTACAATGTCTGGTCCCGGCATTCACTTATATTTGGAGATCCTGGTCGACCTTGACTTGAAATGGCTTCAGTTGGCCGATGGAAGATTCTGGAGGAAGCTATTGGGATTACCTGTGTCCCTATGGCGATAATACGATTAGAACTCGGGATTATGTCCGTTAAGGCCATGTACATTAAAATGTTTAGTGTGCTCACCAATCCCTTGCTCCAGAGCTAAGGCAACACCGAGCGCAGGCTCAAAGCAAGGCCTAGCTTTTATAGGAAACATGAAAGTCCTATTCAAAGAGATAGGGTGGACCCGCAATTGGGGGGATGATTTCCTTGACCTTAGACTCACTTGAAAAATACTTGGTCCTATGGGATTGGAATGAACATTTGGTGCATTTAAGTTTGTTAAAAAGTTACTTCTTTGTGTCTGATGTGCTATATACATATAAGAAGGCCCTGCCGTATTTGGAAATATATGCTCATCTATACACTCCTACTGCGCTTAAATCATCTGCCTGTTTTGAGCATCATGGGTCCATCAATGTCACTGCTTGAACAGAAACATCATTGCTGTATCTGCCTTCATAAAACAAAGGTGGAAACAGCTAAGCATGTCATGATAAAACGCCCAAATATGGGTACGGTATATATGAGTCAAATGGGAAAATATGTGCACCAACTAGACACCATCAAGGACCCTCTATTCTGGAAGCAATGTATCAATACCAATAATAGGGGGCTTCACATGGCTTTGTTTAGAGTTTGAAAGGTTGTGGCTAAGTTATTGGCTCCGACACATAGCAAGGAGGCCCACGACCAAACAAACAATCTCGCCCTTGTGTGATCTGGGGGACTTCATTTCAATTCCACCCACTAAAATTGCAGGGTATGTGACTTTATGCAAACCACTTAATATTGCATAAGAAATATTTTGCGATAGCCAGCACAACCAGAATGTCAATCTCTCCTTCTATATAAAAAAAATGGCGATGGATGATGGACATGATGAATTTTTATATCGTTTGAACGAACGGAAATTGCTTTTATTGCTTCTACAATCTCATAGCTCCTAATGAATATATGTGACTATGTTTCATTTGTTAACTTGTCTATATGTGTTTGATCGTATGAGTATGATGTAATGTATATATATGATATTTATTGTATATGTGTAGATTGTATGCTTAAACTGTATCACATTAAAAAAAAAACAAGCCGGAGGTTGGTGTTTGTAGTTATTTTGGTGGATTATATTTCTAAGTAAGCTGATTATGATGTGATGGAGAAATGTTCAACTAGGAGAGTTATCTGATTTTGTGATACTGTGTCCTTGTGGGAAGGGCTGCAGAACACATTGCGACTAACAGCTGGGTGCAGTTTTGTTTTGCAAAAATTAAGGTTTGCTTCACCCCTTATTTTCTCACACAGGTGGTTTTGTGATTATGGGAGGGAATAATGTAAGTACAAAGTTATTCATGTGTGGATGAGCGGTCAGGTGGAATACAAAGTGGACTAGAAGGAAATATTAGGTTCACTCTATTATTTGTTTTCTAAGAAATTGCTGCAGAAGGATCTGGAGTTTTTTAGTTTTGGAGGATGATGCAAGTAGGAGTCTAAGTAAAGTGGCAAATGTGGATGAGCCAGATGGCAACAGGGATTAGAGCAATTGTGATATGTATAATCATTGAGTGGATGACTGGATCAACAAAAAGGACTAATGTCATGCATATTTCTTTTATTTTATTTTTTATTGCAATTGTTTTCAATTAAACCTTTACAAATTCATGTAATGCATATAACATAGGAGAGTCCTGTATTATACATGTGGCAGGTTGACATTTCAAACCAATACATATGCAGCACATGCCAATGAGTTCCAAAGACTTTATTTTAATGTGATTCTAGGTTAGTGTGCAGATGGCTGTGTGGTGAGATGTAAAAGCTTTTATCCTTTTGTATGTGGTGGCCGCGCATTAGGGACCTGGATTGGCCTTGCTGCTACCTGATGTGCCTCCCAGAGGACAGATGAATCAGGATTCATGGGCAGTCTATTTCATTAGTTTAGAAGGATTCATCTTTATTGGAAGGGAGGATGAGGACTACAGATTCAAGTATCCCTCAGAATGGACAGACTTACAATAGAGAACAGGAGAATTTTAAGTCAAGACTGGAGGCCAGCATTATGCTAAACTTCTTAAGCAGCTCTTCAAAACGTATAAATATATACCTATATATATTTTGACAACTTGCGTTGAAAAACAACTTTGAAAACTATTAGAAGAAAACCCCACATCCCAAGAGTCTCTTTTTTTTCAGTAGTTTTCTGCTTCTAAAAAGTTCATCAATTCTCTTCTGTTATGTGTCAGAGACATCAGGAGTCTTCTGCACACTGTTAGGGGTGCAGAGTGTACTTCAAAACTGGTGGGAAATTATTTTTGGAAGAAAGGAAAAGGTTTGTTTAGCTTCCTTAATCTTTTTTCCTTAGAGATATTCTGAGCACAGTGCTCAAAATGGAGGATTGGGCTTGAGCCCAGGCCAAAATGGATGTTCTGAGCAGCCGAGTTCTATTTCAGAATTGTGAAGGTTGATTGTCTTAGCTGCCCTTTCTCAACTGCCTTTCATCACTTACCCTTTGTAAGAACAGTTCAGTTTCCTTAGTTCCCCTTTAAGACCAATAACTTCATCGAAAGAATTCAATTTTGAAGAAGCAGGAAGTGGCAGAAGTGAGCTTCAATCAACTAATCTGGTGGGAGCGCTTCAATTTGATAAGCTAAGCAAAGTCTGAAAAGAAGTAGTCAACATTTTAATTGTTTAAATGAGTGAAAAGACAATCTGTATTCTAAAACAGCATAACTTTATTCTGTGAACTTAAATGGGGAACTACGTGAAGAAAATTCGTTATGGTTAACACGCTTTGAGTACGAATCCTTCTGAGCAGGAGTGAGGATCGTAAAGCTGGGAGCAGCGAAGCAGTGTTTAATGTGTATGCCCAGCTGTGTGCGTGTGTGAACGCTGACTGAAGTTCATTACCTAAACGATTTAGTAAACGGTGTAAACGTGCATCCGTCGCCTCGCATTAGCATTGCTGTTTAGTGCAAGGAAGAAAAGGAGCGAAGGCCGTGCTACGCAGTCTCAAACTCGACTGCAAGCAGTGGTGGTGTTCTGTAATATTTGGTAGCCCATACCGATCCGGTATCCCCTGTCTTCGGCTGTCTTGTACATCGCACCAAATATTGCACAACACCATCATAACGCCCGAGTTCCATATTGTCCAGCCAGGGGAGTATTCAGCATTGCCAGAGGGGCTGGGTGGACAACCACGGTGAAACTCCTGCTACTTTCCCCTCAAATGCAATGCACGCATTTCCAGGTTGTCTCATTCGCGCCCACAAACCGCCCACCCCTGCCCCAATCTATTTTTTTAATAACATTACTAGTGGCATCTCGCATTTTAACACAACAAAATAAAACGGCAGAATCATTACAAATGCAGGGAACTCATCTATTAGAGCTCTGTCCAGGCGCTCTGGGGCAAAATACATGCACATCAACTAATTTGCATATGGATTGCATCAACAGACATTACTTCACAGAAAGCACATAGCAAGGAGCATCATCAGTCTTTGATGCTTGGAGGCAGAATGCAACTGACTTTAGAATAAGTTGTCATAAGTAAGCCAAGTGGCAAATAATGTTGTGGTGCAAAATACCTAAATTGCACTGTTATATATGGAGCAAGTCAGGCTTTTTTAAAGTAAAAAAGTAACAGCATGATATAGTAACACATAAGGCCTCATTACAACCTTGGTGCTAAGTGCACCAACTTTACCACCATGGTGTAAACTCCGTTTACACCATGGTGGATGGCGGATTTACCGCCCCATTCCAAGGTGAGTGGGGCGGTAAATCCCCATTTCCCATTTTCCCTTCCCCATTCCCATTTTTGCCCCATAGGGCATAATGGGAGTGGGGAAGGCGCTAATTACGCCGCCGTAAATTACGGCGGCGTAATTAGCACCATGGCAAGTTAGCGCCATGGATTTCAACGCCTGCTAAAAGCAGGCGTTAAAATCAGAATCAGGCGTTAAGGGTTAACGGTGGCGTTAACCCTTAACGCCTGAGTTGTAATGAGGCCCATAAGCTTTGAAGTGAATCACTTACAGAGCTGCAGATGAGACAGTCTGATTTCATGATCTGCCCAGGATCACACACTTTGGTTAATAGTGAAACCGGGATGGAGACAATTTAAGCAACTGAGCACATCTTCACAGTTTTATTTTATTTAGATATTTATTAATGGTTCCCTTTGCATTTCATGTGCTTAAATAATACTTTATTGATATCAATGCCTTGGAAGCAAAGCAAATTACATAACAAACTTCCCTTTCATTATTAACTTTACACTATACATCATTATAGAAATATGTTGAGCAATAAGAGGATGGATTTGGTTTTACTCTCCCCTCCCTGCATGCAAAGTCACAATAGCATCATGCAGATTAATGTGAGCCTAACAAATCCCGCTTGGGTAAAGCCATAGTAATTATTTCATAAAGCCTGCAGCATTATGCAACCTTCTAACACCTGATCACTCCCTGCCATGCACATTTCTAAAGGGATAAAAGTCCCTGCTAATAGTACCCCTCCCTCTCAATAGTGCCTAATGGCTCACATTGAAATGTTATGTTGACACAGAGCAACTTGCGAGCCCCTCTGCTGCTGCCCTGAGCTCCTTGGAACATTGTTCTGCCAGAGGTTTCGGAAAGGGTAAGGTGTCCTGCTGCCTGGACAATTACTGTGCTGAGCAGGAATTACTGAGCACACATTGTCCTGCCAGCGGGACACCTTTCTCGTTGGGCACCCTCATTGAGGTGCCGAACGGGAAGGGTGGCCCACTGATGAAAGTCCTGGTCAGGCTCTAAAAAGAGCTTGTGGGGTGGCAGCATGCCCCCTCCCAACCTCTGGCTCGGTATCCCACTGTTACTTGATCAGTCAGCAAAACAGCATTGCGTTAAATGAAACTTAGTTGGTTATATGGTTATTTGTAGCTTAAAAAAAACACAGCTGCCAACACTTGGTGGGTTATTTGGTTATTAGTAGCTGAATAAATCATAGCTGCCAACAGTGATGGAAATGGGTACACAAACTACGCTTGAAAATTGAAAAAATACTCCGGAATACTACCTCCTTAGGGAAATTGACCCGATAGATGGGTTCACTGTAGATGGTGTTGTGTAGTGGTGCAGTCATCATGGCAGGCACGTAAAACACATACAAATAATATTTCATTTTACAGGGTTGACATGAAACACAGATAAATCACACAATAAACGAGACTGACAATTAATATATATTACACATCTCATAGCATATTGGGAGTATTTGTGGTGTTTCCCTTTTTAGAACATGTATTGCCCCTCTAAGGATGTCAAGAGAGGATTAGAGTCAAAGTCTACCCTTGTTCTAGGCCTTTGACTCTAAAGACATTCCTCTCTACACCCTCTAGAGTCAGGTCCCCTCACAAAAAAGAGGGTCTCGCCCCATTTTTCTCACAACCTCTAAGGATGTGTCATGACAGCCTCATACCTGGACTGGAAGAAGGAGCCTGCGCATGCAGGTGCAATACCACGGTGGTAGACTAAAGGTAATGGCACTCTGTCTCTGTGTCTCACTGTGTAGGGCCTGCAGGCATATCTCTTGTGATCACAGGCCTGCGGCCCTGCTCGTCTGGGTGCGGTCTGGGTGCCCCAGACCAGCATGTGTAACAGGGTGCCTCCAGACCACTGGCCCTCTGTGTTCGCAGAGCAGCTGCTTGTCCGGGAGCCCACTGCAGCTGCGGTCTTGTTGTGTGACCACGACGATCAGTGTGATCACTGCCACATTAATTTTGTGTTGCTGCCCCAAGCACCCATTGGGCTGGGCCAGAGTCACAGTGAACACAAATAATGTACCCCAATCCCCAATTCAAGGGATAGTTCAAGCAGAGCGTTGTTAAATGTTACCCCTCAAAAACAAGCGGATACCAAATATTACAACCCTATATTAGCCATTATATTTGGTATCCCCTTTAAAAAAAGGATGGGATGGCTTCCAGAAGCAGCTGTCACAGTGAAGGATAATGATGTACTCCCCTCCTCAATGCAATTGATAGTTCAAGCAGAGCGTTGTTAAATGTTACCCCTCAAAATCCAAGGGGATACCAAATATTACAACACTATATTAGCTGTAATATTTGGTATCCCCTTCAAAGAAATGATGAGATGGCCTCCAGAAGCTGTCACAGTGTAGGCTTATGATGTAATCCCCTCCCCGATGCAAAGGATAGGTCAAGCAGTGCGGTGTTAAATGCTACTCCTCAAAATCAAGGGGATACCAAATATTACAACACTATATTAGCTGTAATATTTGGTATCTTCAAAAAAAGGATGGGATGGCTTCCAGAAGCTGTCACAGTGAAGGCTTATGATGTGCTCCCCTCCCCAATGCAAGGGATAGTTCAAGCAGTGCGTTATTAAATGTTACCCCTCAAAATCAAGGGGATACCAAATATTACAACCCTTTATTAGCCATTATATTTGGTATCCCCTTCAAAAAAAGGATGAGATGGCTTCCAGAAGCTGTCACAGTGAAGGCTTATGATGTGCACCCCTCCCCAATGGAAGGGATAGTTTAAGCAGTGCGTTATTAAATGTTACCCCTCAAAATCAAGGGGATACCAAATATTACAACACTATATTAGCTGTAATATTTGGTATCCCCTTCAAAGAAAGGATGAGATGGCTTCCAGAAGCTGTCACAGTGTAGGCTTATGATGTACTCCCCTCCCCAATGCAAGGGATAGTTCAAGCAGCGCTTTGTTAAATGTTACCCCTCAACATCAAGGGGATACCAAATATTACAGCCCTATATTAATGATTACATTTGGTATCCCCTTCAAAAAAAGGATGAGATGGCTTCCAGAAGCTGTCACAGTGTAGGTTTATGATGTTCTCCCCTCCCCAATGCAAGGGATAGTTCAAGCAGTGCGTTGTTAAATGTTACCCCTCAACATCAAGGGGATGCCAAATATTACAACCCTATATTAGCCATTGTATTTGGTATCCCCTTCAAAAAAAGAATGGGATGGCTTCCAGAAGCTGTCACAGTGAAGGCTTATGATGTACTCCCCTCCCCAATGCAAGAGATAGTTCAAGCAATGCGTTGTTAAATGTTACCCCTCAAAATCAAGGGGTTACCAAATATCACAACACTATATTAGCTGTAATATATGGTATCCCCTTCAAAAAAAGGATGAGATGGCTTCCGGAAGCTGTCACAGTGTAGGCTTATGATGCACTCCCCTCCCCAATGCAAGGGATAGTTCAAGCAGTGCTTTGTTAAATGTTACCCTTCAAAATCAAGGGGATACCAAATATTACAACACTATATTATTTAAACTTTTATTTTTGTCGGCAGAGGTTCACAAGGCACATACTTCAAGGCAACAAACAATTAATCAAGCATAGCATAAAACATTGTAGTGGTTACAGAATATAGTTCCAACAGTGGTTATAGAGCATCAACAATACAGAAGTACACAGCAGAGATCACGGTGCATGGATGGAGACCGGAGACAAGCCAGATCCGGGCGTGTTCTCACTTTGATTGTTGAGATATGTATTAAATTCGCTCCAGATGTTCCTGGGGCGAGATTGGGCGGGCAGCATTGTCAGGTATTCCTCCTCACAGTTCTGCGACCATGTGAGCATACCCAGCCATTTCTGAGAGGCCGATGGGGAGGACCGCTTCCAGTTCTGAAGTATACATTTTTTGGCAATCATGCAGCTTATATTCAAAAACTTTTTCAAGTGCTTAGATTCATCAGACCTCCAGACCCCAAACAGAACTGCCAAAGGATCGGGATCAATTAGAGTTTCAGTTACTGGACTTAGTGTATGAAGGACACTGTCCCAGAAATTGGACAATTTGTTACAGGTCCAGAACATATGCAAGTGATCAGCATCCACTGCCCTGCACCACGGGCAGAGGTGCACCTCAGAGCGAGCAAACCCTGATGTCCTGCGTGGTGTATAGTAAAGCCTATTGAGAAGCTTGTATTGCATGGCACGAAAACGGAAATTGAGGGAAACTTTTTGTGTGTGGCAGCACATGTCCTCCCACAATTCATTAGGTATTTCTAGACCCAGTTCAGCCGATCATCCGTCGTGCGCCCCAAGAACCTGTGTGGGGATGATGTCTTGTAGGATTTGATACAGTGAAGAGACGACGCCACGTGCACTGCCCGAGTTGGCGATATAGGCTATCGCCGGGTTATCTGGGGGCTCATCCGGAAAGGAGGGCCACATGGTGCGGAACGTGGCGCGAAGCCTGTAGTATTGAAGACTCTCTAGGGGGGATCTGGTGTGCCCCGGTCTCCAGGTTTGGGGGCCTATGAATTTGCCTTCGGGATAGAAGTCAGACAGCGCCCGATACCCAAGTGCACCCCAGTGTCGGGCCAAAGCGGTATCAAGCGTGGGCTCCCGGCCAGGAAAGGCTCACACGGGAAGCCATTTGTAATATGGGGAGGGCCCACTTGTCGAGTGTAGCAGACGTGACCAGGCATACAGAGTCGCAGCAATGGGGTCAACGGGGGAATCAGATGTGTAGCGTTGATGTAGTATCAAGGACATCAAGTTAATACCAGCGGAGGCAACCCGTTCCAGTTTGACATGTGGGCGAACTGGGGAACCCGGGTACCAATGAGTAGCATGCTTGGCCTGGGCCGCGATCCAGTATAGTTCTAGGTTCGGAGCAGCAATACCACCCCGTTTGTATGAAAGTGCCATGTCAGTCCACTTCCTGCGCACCGCACTGGAGTGCCAGAGAAATTGTGCACCGAGCGTATGCAATTTAGTGAAGTAAGCCCTCCCAGGTCATATAGGAATGTTGAAAAAGGTGTATAAGAGCTTGGGGAGCAAGATCATTTTAATAAGGGATAGACGGCCAGTGAAGGACAACGGGAGAGTGCGCCATTGTGAAATTTTGGTCTCAACTGTTCGTGCTACAGCTGAGTAATTATCAGCAAGCAAGGTGGGCTTAGTGAGGGACATCTGCACCCCAAGGTATCTAACACCCTCAGGGGCCCAGTGCAGGGGATTCTCGGTGGTGCGCTGCAGGGTAGCCTTAGTGAGCGGGAAAATCTCCGATTTGGAATAGTTAATCGTAAATCCGGAGTGGGTGCCGACCCGGGTGATGTCTCTCAGTATGGGATCTAGATGGGTTGTGGGATCTCTGACGTATAGTAGGACATCGTCAGCATATAGAGATATTATTTCAGGATCGTCAAACAGTCGTACTCCTTTACGC
This sequence comes from Ambystoma mexicanum, assembly GCF_040938575.1. Taxonomy (NCBI): domain Eukaryota; kingdom Metazoa; phylum Chordata; class Amphibia; order Caudata; family Ambystomatidae; genus Ambystoma; species Ambystoma mexicanum. The sequence continues at coordinate 472,737,495 of NC_090932.1, read as the reverse complement.
GAGTGACGTGCACGGATAAAGTCCGCCATCGGTTCTATCACCAATGCGAAAAGAATCGGGGAGAAGGGACAGCCCTATCTGGTGCCTCTAAATAGAGCGAACATCTCGGATGTTAGTGAGTTTACTCGTACCCGCGCAACGGGGGAAGTGTATAATAGTTTAATGAACCCTATCATGTTAGGGCCAATGCCCATTGTTTCGAGGACCAGCCACATGTATTTCCAAGAGACCATATCAAAGGCCTTCTGAGCGTCCAGCGTAACCGCTAAGGCCTGGACGTCTTGATCTATACGGGACATGACATTGAATAATCTCCTGATGTTATGGGAGGTGGACCTGCCGGGGACAAAGCCTGCTTGGTCCTCTTGTACCAAGTGCGTCATAATGGGCAGAAAGCGGTTAGCAATGATCTTAGCAAAGATCTTTGTGTCTAGGTTCATGAGAGAGAGAGGTCTATAGGACCCGCACTCGTCCTCAGGTTTACCTGGTTTCAGCAGTACCGTGATGGCCGCTTCCCGCATGGAAGGGGGAAGGATAGCGACTCGGAGTGCCTCATTCCATACCTCCAACAGCCGGGGGGCCAGAATAGCTATGTGCTCTCGATAGAAGTCCGCCGTGAGGCCGTCAGGTCCCGGCGCCTTGCCTATAGGTACGTCTGAGATAGCCGATACTATCTCGTCTAGCGTAAACGGGGCATCCAACTGGTCCCGGGTCTGTGGGTAAATTTCCGTGGTGGGGATCTGGTCAAGGAGTTCTCGCATATGTTGTTCAGTATGCTCTACGGGCTGGGAGTAAAGGGATCTATAGAACTCGGTAAATATATCCAGTATTCGATGGTCCGCCCATTGAGTGTCACCATTCCGATCTTTTATGGAAGTGATCTGCGTACGGCCCAGTTGCCCCCTCACAAGTGTCGCAAGTGTCTTACCGGGCCTGTCCCCCTCCCCATATTTCCTGGCAGTCTGCGGGCAGCTGAAATAATGAACTTCGCTGGTTGCTAGAGTGTTAAAAACCTGGAGCTCGTCAGAGATTTGGGCCAGGGTGGTGGGGTCAGTCCCGAAGGAGCAACATTGCTCCAACCTTTTCAGTTTGGCCTCAGATCGCCCAAGAGAGGCTCTAATAGCTTTCAACACCCCCGCCTCCTGGGAAATTGACATACCCTAATGTAAGCCTTAAAGGCCTCCCATCTGACCGCGGCGGTCATGTCTTGAAGAGAGTTGTGCTCAAAGAAGGACACAATGTCAGCTAGTATCTCAGATTTAAACACAATGTCTTTTCGAGCTTCGGACTTAAAGTGCCAGGTGCAGAGTGTTGGGACGGGAATTCCCACTCCTAAGGACAATGTGATTGGAGCGTGATCCGAGAATGTGCGGGGCAAAATGCGTGTATCTTCCACCCTACCCATGACCTCTCTAGAGACCAAAAGCAGATCTATCCTGGATGAACTATTGTGTACAGAAGAGTAATAGGTGTAATCCCGCTGCTGGGGGTGAAGTGTTCTCCAGGCGTCACAAATGTTGAGCGACTGCATGTGGCCATGCAGCCTGCGTGCCGCACCAGACAGAACTCTGGGTGCTCTGGAAGTTCCGTCCAGGGCAGTGTCCAGTATAAAGTTCAGGTCCCTCCCCACATATGATCTGCACCCCCACGAAGCCCAGCAGTATGGTAGTTACAGTGTCAAAGAATTCCGGAGAATCTACGTTGGGACAGTAATTGTTAACCAGCAAGTACTCTTTATTGACCAGTGTACAGTGTAATATAACATAACGACCCTCAGGATCAACATAGCTTTTATGCAGCACAAATTTGATTGATTTGTGGATCATTGTGAGAACGCTCCTAGATTGTGTGGAGTAAGAGGTAAAGAACCTGGCAGAACCCCATGATGGGGCAACAGCCCTTGGAATGAGGCCATCGGAGTGTGTCTCTTGTAGAAGCAATATCTTGCAATTGTGTCTGTTAGCATATGCAACGATCTTGCGGGCCTTAGTGTGGTTGCTCAACCCCCGAATATTCCAGGACATTATGACAGTAGCCATTTCAGAGGTAGGTATCTACAGACACAGTACCCACAAATCAGTGAACATCCCAGCTCCCGTGATGGTATGAGCTCCCAAAGTTGGAACAGCAAGTGGGCATGTGGCCCTTCAGCATGCGCGCCGCGAAACCTTGTGTGCCTTTTTGTAAAACAACCCCTTTCCAACCCCCCACCCTCACCACTAACCATGGATCAGTAGTGTGAACATCACCCACCCTTAACAGCGCGCAGTTGGGCCATCCCCAACCCGGCCCAATCTGCCCCGAGGCCCAACTGGGGCCAACACATACCAAAGATTTGAGAAAAAACAGTGCGATCGCAATGGGGTGCACCGTTGCCGTGCACTAGCACGCTTGGAGCCAAATGGCTCAGTTGCAAAACGAACAGTGGTGGCGGACTCATGGCACAGGCCCCGCCCGCGGAGCGGGTAATCGGGGACAGCACACGAGCCCCTACGGTTCCGAAATAAACCAAAACAGTTTTGACAGTCAAATATCGTACATCCCTGTACCCCATATGCGGGGAGCGGGGTATAACAATGAGAGATTAAGGACCTGAACAACAGGAAGACAGAAATTGAGGTAGGACAACAGAACAATGCGGGACCAGCTCTGTGGAGTGCGTAGTAAGGATGTGCACAGTAACACTGCAGCTCGTAAGGACTGCAGGGGTGTGGGTCATCACAGGCGCAGAACGTTACAATAAACAGAGCAGCCTTACCAGTACCACAGTGCAGATTAAGTAAACAAGTTCAATAAATGTCCACAGTCCGTGCCATTCACAGTTGATTAGCATCCACTCAGCCTTCTCCAGAGCCCTGAAGCAGTATTTGCATCTCGATGAATTTCACCGCCTCGTCTGGGATGGTGAAAAAGTACAGTTTGCCCTTATGAGTGAGTTTGAGACGAGCCGGGAATAAGATGGCATATGGTACATTACGTTCCCTGAGCATTTTCTTGACGCCAGGGAATTGGCGTCTCTCCTGCTGCACCGCCACCGAAAAGTCTGGGAAGATTCTGATGGTGTGAGACTCCAGTCGCAGCTCCCCTTTCTCCCGTGACAGGCGAAGGATGAGGTCCCTGTCACGATAATTAAGAATCTTGGCTTTAATGGGTCTGGGGCTGTCGCCAGGTCTGGGTCGCAGGGCAAGGGCCTGGTGAGCCCGCTCCACCGTGAAATAAGGGGAGAGGTCCGGATCTCTCAGCAAGTCCTTGATTAGCTCTTCGACTGCATCTTCCATGCGCCCCTTCAGGGCAGTTTCAGGGACCTCAATGATGCGAAGGTTGTTTCTGTGGGAGCGGGACTCCAAGTCATCGCATTTTGCTTTAACACTCTTCATGTCGCGCGATAAGGTGGCCACAGTGTCCTGAAGTATGTGTATCGCACAGGCAGCCCAGCCCAAGCCCCCCGCCGCCGCAGTTGGGCCGCCGATGCGCCTCGGTCGTCAGCGGCCTAGGCCCCCATCGGAAAGGAATGTCCGGTGGGGCCCGGGCAGGAGCGAACCGGTCCACGAGTGTAGTGTGTGCCCCAGGGTGCCAGGGGGAGAGCAGCCAGCAGTGAGTCAGACGGGAGGCACCGGTCAGGTCACGATGAGAACAGGGCCCAGCGAAGGCCCAATGGCGGCGTGACACGGCGGGACAAAAATCTCCAGTTCCGAGGGTCCGATTTCTCCCAGAACTCTACCTGCGGATAGAGCTCATTGGCCGCAATGCAGGGATCGTAGCAGGGACACAGGATCCAAAGCAGAACCGCAGATGTCAACGGATAAGAGGCGGCTAGGCACAGAGCTCTTACTAGGCAGCCATCTTGCAGGCTGCTCAACAGCGCCCCCAACACTATATTAGCTGTAATATTGGTATCCCCTTCAAAAAAAGGATGAGATGCCTTCCAGAAGCTGTCACAGTGTAGGCTTATAATGTACTCCCCTCCCCAATGCAAGGAATATTTCAAGCAGTCCTTTGTTAAATGTTACCCCTCAACATCAAGGGAATACCAAATATTACAATCCTTTTTTAGCAATTATATTTGGTATCCCCTTCAAATAAAGGATGGGATGGCATCAGAAGCTGTCACAGTGAAGGCTTATGATGTACTCCCCTCCCCAATGCAAAGGATAATTCAAGCAATGCGTTGTTAAATGTTACCCCTCAACATCAAGGGGATGCCAAATATTACAACCCTATATTAGCCATTATATTTGGTATCTCGTTCAAAAAAAGGATGGGATGGCATCAGAAGCTGTCACAGTGAAGGCGTACGAGGGGCTCCCCTCCCAGATGCAAGGGATAGTTCAAGCAGTGCAATGTTAAATGCTACCCCTCAAAATGAAGGGGATACCAAATATTCCAACTCTATATTAGCTGTAATATTTGGTATCCCGTTCAAAAAAAGGATGAGATGCCTTCCAGAGGCTGTCACAGTGTGGGCTTATAATGAACTCCCCTCCCCAATGCAAAGAATATTTCAAGCAGTCCTTTGTTAAATGTTACCCCTCAACATCAAGGGGATACCAAATATTACAATCCTTTATTAGCCATTATATTTGGTACCACCATCAAAAAAGGATGGGATGGCATCAGAAGCTGTCACAGTGAAGGCTTAAGATGTACTCCCCTCCCCAATGCAAGGGATAGTTCAAGCAGTGCAGTGTTAAATGTTACCCCTCAAAATCAAGGGGCTACCAAATATTACAACACTACATTAGCTGTAATATTTAGTATCCCCTTCAAAAAAAGGATGAGATGCCCTCTAGAAGCTGCCACAGTGTAGGCTTATGATGTACTCCCCTCTGCAAAGCAAGGGATATTTCAAGCAATACTTTGTTAAATGTTACCCCTCAACATCAAGGGGATACCAAATATTACAATCCTTTATTGGCCATTATATTTGGTATCCCCTTCAAAAATAGGACGAGATGGCTTCCAGAAGCTGTCACAGTAAAGGCTTATGATGTGCACCCCTCCCCAATGGAAGGGATAGTTCAAGCAGTGTGTTGTTAAATGTTACCCCTCAAAATCAAGGTGATACCAAATATTACAACACTATATTAGCTGTCATATTTGGTATCCCCATCAAAATGGATGAGATGGCTTCCAGAAGCTGTCACAGTGTAGGTTTATGATGTACTCCCCTCCCCAAGTGCTTTGTTAAATGTTACTCCTCAACATCAAGGGGACACTAAATATTACAACCCTATATTAACGATTATATTTGGTATCCCCTTCAAAAAAAGGATGAGATGGCTTCCAGAAGCTGTCACAGTGTAGGCTTATGATGTACTTCCCTCCCCAATGCAATGGATAGGTCAAGCAGTGCGTTGTGAGTGGTCGAAGGGAGTGGGAGCGGTTGGGAGCGGTGCTCTTCTACTTTTTTAAATTAAGTTTTACAGCTCCTATACTTTTATTTCTAAAAGAAACCCTTCCGGAACGGTTTCGTTTTAAAATAACAATGTAGGAAGAAGTTGAAACTTTGATTTTCAGTGCACTGCACTGAACATTCCCTTAAACAACAGGCAAATGTGTTTTGGGGTTTGTATTGTGTGTGGGAGGGGGCAGGGCAATGCGGTTTGTGAGGAGCGGGACAGGCTAGTGGGGAACATATTTCCACTACTTCTTTTCTTACACTTTGACCACTGCGCGTTGTTAAATGTTAACCCTCAAAATCAAGGGGATACCAAATATTACAACACTATATTAGCTGTAATATGTGATATCCCCTTCAAAAAAAGGATGGCATGGCTTCCAGAAGCTGTCACAGTGAAGGCTTATGATGTGCTCCCCTCCCCAATGCAAGGGATAGTTCAAGCAGTGCGTTGTTAAATGTTACCCCTCAAAATCAAGGGCATACCAAATATTACAAGCCTGTATTAGCCATTATATTTGGTATCCCCTTAAAAAAAAGGATGGGATGGCTTCCAGAAGCTGTCACAGTGAAGGCTTATGATGTGCTCCCCTCCCAAATGCAAGGGATAGTTCAAGCAGTGCGTTGTTAAATGTTACCCCTCAAAATCAAGGGCATACCAAATATTACAAGCCTGTATTAGCCATTATATTTGGTATCCCCTTAAAAAAAAGGATGGGATGGCTTCCAGAAGCTGTCACAGTGAAGGCTTACGATGTTCTCCCCTCCCAAATGCAAGGGATAGTTCAAGCAGTTGTTAAATGTTACCCCTCAAAATGAAGGGGATACCAAATATTACAACTCTATATTAGCTGTAATATTTGGTATCCCCTTCAAAAAAAGGATGAGATGGCTTCCAAAAACTGTCACAGTGTAGGCTTATGATGTACTCCCCTCCCCAATGCAAGGGATAGTTCAAGCAGTTGTTAAATGTTACCCCTCAAAATCAAGGGGATACCAAATATTACAACCCCATATTAGCCATTATATTTGGTATTCCCTTCAAAAAAGGATGGGATGGCATCAGAAGCTGTCACAGTGAAGGCTTATGATGTACTCCCCTCCCCAATGCAAGGGATAGTTCAAGCAGTGCGTTGTTAAATGTTATCCCTCAAAATCAAGGGGCTACCAAATATTACAACACCACATTAGCTGTAATATCTAGTATCCCCTTCAAAAAAAGGATGAGATGCCTTCATGAAGCTGTCACAGTGTGGGCTTATAATGAACTCCCCTCCCCAATGCAAAGGATATTTCAAGCAATCCTTTGTTAAATGTTACCCCTCAACATCAAGGGGATAACAAATATTACAATCCTTTATTAGCCATTATATTTGGTATCCCCTTCAAAAAAAGGATGGGATGGCATCAGAAGCTGTCACAGTGAAGGCTTATGATGTACCCCCCTCCCCAATGCAAGGGATAGTTCAAGCAGTGCATTGTTACATGTTACCCCTCAAAATCAAGGGGCTACCAAATATTACAACACTACATTAGCTGTAATATCTAGTATCCCCTTCAAAAAAAGGATGAGATGCCCTCTAGAAGCTACCACAGTGTAGGCTTATGATGTACTCCCCTCCGCAAAGCAAGGGATATTTCAAGCAATCCTTTGTTAAATGTTACCCCTCAACATCAAGGGGATACCAAATATTACAATCCTTTATTGGTCATTATATTTGGTATCCCCTTCAAAAAAAGGATGAGATGGCTTCCAGAAGCTGTCACAGTAAAGGCTTATGATGTGCACCCCTCCCCAATGCAAGGGATAGTTCAAGCAGTGCATTGTTACATGTTACCCCTCAAAATCAAGGGGCTACCAAATATTACAACACTACATTAGCTGTAATATCTAGTATCCCCTTCAAAAAAAGGATGAGATGCCCTCTAGAAGCTGCCACAGTGTAGGCTTATGATGTACTCCCCTCCGCAAAGCAAGGGATATTTCAAGCAATCCTTTGTTAAATGTTACCCCTCAACATCAAGGGGATACCAAATATTACAATCCTTTATTGGTCATTATATTTGGTATCCCCTTCATAAAAAGGATGAGATGGCTTCCAGAAGCTGTCACAGTGTAGGTTTATGATGTACTTCCCTCCTCTATGCAATGGATAGGTCAAGCAGTGCGTTGTCATTGGTCGAAGTGAGCGGAGCGGTTGGGAGCGGTGCTCTTCTACTTTTTTAAATTAAGTTTTACAGCTCCTATACTTTTATTTCTAAAAGAAACCCTTCCGGAACGGTTTCGTTTTAAAATAACAGTGTAGGAAGAAGTTGAAACTTGGATTTTCAGTGCACTGCACTGAACATTCCCTTAAACAACAGGCAAATGTGTTTTGGGGTTTGTATTGTGTGTGGGAGGGGGCAGGGCAATGCGGTTTGTGAGGAGCGGGACAGGCTAGTGGGGAACATATTTCCACTACTTCTTTTCTTACACTGCGACCACTGTGCGTTGTTAAATGTTACCCCTCAAAATCAAGGGGATACCAAATATTACAACACTATATTAGCTGTAATATGTGATATCCCCTTCAAAAAAAGGATGGCATGGCTTCCAGAAGCTGTCACAGTAAAGGCTTATGATGTGCTCCCCTCCCCAATGCAAGGGATAGTTCAAGCAGTGCGTTGTTAAATGTTACCCCTCAAAATCAAGGGGATACCAAATATTACAACACTACATTAGCTGTAATATCTAGTATCCCCTTCAAAAAAAGGATGAGATGCCCTCTAGAAGCTGCCACAGTGTAGGCTTATGATGTACTCCCCTCCGCAAAGCAAGGGATATTTCAAGCAATCCTTTGTTAAATGTTACCCCTCAACATCAAGGGGATACCAAATATTACAATCCTTTATTGGTCATTATATTTGGTATCCCCTTCAAAAAAAGGATGAGATGGCTTCCAGAAGCTGTCACAGTGTAGGTTTATGATGTACTTCCCTCCTCTATGCAATGGATAGGTCAAGCAGTGCGTTGTCATTGGTCGAAGTGAGCGGAGCGGTTGGGAGCGGTGCTCTTCTACTTTTTTAAATTAAGTTTTACAGCTCCTATACTTTTATTTCTAAAAGAAACCCTTCCGGAACGGTTTCGTTTTAAAATAACAGTGTAGGAAGAAGTTGAAACTTGGATTTTCAGTGCACTGCACTGAACATTCCCTTAAACAACAGGCAAATGTGTTTTGGGGTTTGTATTGTGTGTGGGAGGGGGCAGGGCAATGCGGTTTGTGAGGAGCGGGACAGGCTAGTGGGGAACATATTTCCACTACTTCTTTTCTTACACTGCGACCACTGTGCGTTGTTAAATGTTACCCCTCAAAATCAAGGGGATACCAAATATTACAACACTATATTAGCTGTAATATGTGATATCCCCTTCAAAAAAAGGATGGCATGGCTTCCAGAAGCTGTCACAGTGAAGGCTTATGATGTGCTCCCCTCCCCAATGCAAGGGATAGTTCAAGCAGTGCGTTGTTAAATGTTACCCCTCAAAATCAAGGGGATACCAAATATTACAAGCCTGTATTAGCCATTGTATTTGGTATCCCCTTAAAAAAAAAGGATGGGATGGCTTTGAGAAGCTGTCACAGTGAAGGCTTTTGATGTGCTCCCCTCCCAAATGCAAGGGATAGTTCAAGCAGTGCGTTGTTAAATGTTACCGCTCAAAAACAAGGGGATACCAAATATTACAAGCCTATATTAGCCATTATATTTGGTATCCCCTTCAAAAAAAGGATTAGATGCCTTCCAGAAGCTGCCACAGTGAAGGCCTATGATGTGCTCCCCTCCCAAATGCAAGGGATAGTTCAAGCAGTGCGTTGTTAAATGTTACCCTTCAACATCAAGGGGATACCAAATATTACAACACTATATTAGCTGTATAATTTGGTATCCCCTTCAAAAAAAGGATGAGATGCCTTCCAGAAGCTGTCACAGTGTGGGCTTATAATGAACTCCCCTCCCCAATGCAAAGGATATTTGAAGCAGTCCTTTGTTAAATGTTACCCCTCAGCATCAAGGGGATACCAAATATTACAATCCTTTATTAGCCATTATATTTGGTATCCCCTTCAAAAAAAGGATGAGATGGCATCAGAAGCTGTCAAAGTGAAGGTTTATGATGTACTCCTCTCCCCAATGCAAGAGATAGTTCAAGCAGTGCATTGTTAAATGTTACCCCTCAAAATCAAGGGGCTACCAAATATTACAACACTACATTAGCTGTAATATTTAGTATCCCTTTCAAAAAAAGGATGAGATGCCCTCTAGAAGCTGCCACAGTGTAGGCTTATGATGTACTCCCCTCCGCAAAGCAAGGGATATTTCAAGAAATCCTTTGTTAAATGTTGCCCCTCAACATCAAGGGGATACCAAATATTACAATCCATTATTGGCCATTATATTTGGTATCCCCTTCAAAAAAAGGATGAGATGGCTTCCAGAAGCTGTCACAGTAAAGGCTTATGATGTGCACCCCTCCTCAATGGAAGGGATAGTTCAAGCAGTGTGTTGTTAAATGTTACCCCTCAAAATCAAGGGGATACCAAATATTACAATACTATATTAGCTGTCATATTTGGTATCCCCATCAAAATGGATGAGAAGGCTTCCAGAAGCTGTCACAGTGTAGGCTTATGATGTACAACCCTCCCCAATGCAAGGGATAGTTCAAGCAGTGCTTTGTTAAATGTTACTCCTCAACATCAAGGGGATACTAAATATTACAACCCTGTATTAACGATTATATTTGGTATCCCCTTCAAAAAAAGGATGAGATGGCTTCCAGAAGCTGTCACAGTGTAGGCTTATGATGTACTTCCCTCCCCAATGCAATGGATAGGTCAAGCAGTGCGTTGTGAGTGGTCGAAGTGAGCGGGAGCGGTTGGGAGCGGTGCTCTTCTCCTTTTTTAAATTAAGTTTTACAGCTCCTATACTTTTATTTCTAAAAGAAACCCTTCCGGAACGGTTTCGTTTTAAAATAACAGTGTAGGAAGAAGTTGAAACTTGGATTTTCAGTGCACTGCACTGAACATTCCCTTAAACAACAGGCAAATGTGTTTTGGGGTTTGTATTGTGTGTGGGAGGGGGCAGGGCAATGCGGTTTGTGAGGAGCGGGACAGGCAGTGGGGAACATATTTCCACTACTTCATTTCTTACAATTTGACCACTGTGCATTGTTAAATGTTACCCCTCAAAATCAAGGGGATACCAAATATTACAACACTATATTAGCTGTAATATGTGATATCCCCTTCAAAAAAAGGATGGCATGGCTTCCAGAAGCTGTCACAGTGAAGGCTTGTGATGTGCTCCCCTCCCCAATGCAAGGGATAGTTCAAGCAGTGCGTTGTTAAATGTTACCCCTCAAAATCAAGGGCATACCAAATATTACAAGCCTGTATTAGCCATTATATTTGGTATTCCCTTAAAAAAAAGGATGGGATGGCTTCCAGAAGCTGTCACAGTGAAGGCTTATGATGTGCTCCCCTCCCAAATGCAAGGAATAGTTCAAGCTGTGCGTTGTTAAATGTTACCCCTCAAAATCAAGGGGATACCAAATATTACAAGCCTATATTAGCCATTATATTTGGTATCCCCTTCAAAAAAAGGATGGGATGGCTTCCAGAAGCTGTCACAGTTAAGGCTTACGATGTGCTCCCCTCCCAAATGCAAGGGATTGTTCAAGCATTTGTTAAATGTTACCCCTCAAAATGAAGGGGATACCAAATATTACAACTCTATATTAGCTGTAATATTTGGTATCCCCTTCAAAAAAAGAATGAGATGGCTTCCAAAAACTGTCACAGTGTAGGCTTATGATGTACTCCCTCCCCAATGCAAGGGATAGTTCAAGCAGTTGTTAAATGTTACCCCTCAAAATCAAGGGGATACCAAATATTACAACCCCATATTAGCCATTATATTTGGTATCCCCTTCACAAAAGGATGGGATGGCATCAGAAGCTGTCACAGTGAAGGCTTATGATGTACTCCCCTCCCCAATGCAAGGGATAGTTCAAGCAGTGCGTTGTTAAATGTTATCCCTCAAAATCAAGGGGCTACCAAATATTACAACACTATATTAGCTGTGATATTTGGTATCCCCTTCAAAAAAAGGATGAGATGCCTTCCAGAAGCTGTCACAGTGTGGGCTTATAATGAACTCCCCTCCCCAATGCAAAGGATATTTCAAGCAGCCCTTTGTTAAATGTCACCCCTCAACATCAAGGGGATACCAAATATTACAATACTTTATCAGCCATTATATTTGGTATCCCCTTCAAAAAAAGGATGGGATGGCATCAGAAGCTGTCACAGTGAAGGCTTATGATGTACTCCCCTCCCCAATGCAAGGGATAGTTCAAGCAGTGCATTGTTAAATGTTACCCCTCAAAATCAAGGGGCTACCAAATATTACAACACTACATTAGCTGTAATATCTAGTATCCCCTTCAAAAAAAGGATGAGATGCCCTCTAGAAGCTGCCACAGTGTAGGCTTATGATGTACTCCCCTCCGCAAAGCAAGGGATATTTCAAGCAATCCTTTGTTAAATGTTACCCCTCAACATCAAGGGGATACCAAATATTACAATCCTTTATTGGCCATTATATTTGGTATCCCCTTCAAAAAAAGGATGAGATGGCTTCCAGAAGCTGTCACAGTAAAGGCTTATGATGTGCACCCCTCCCCAATGCAAGGGAGAGTTCAAGCAGTGTGTTGTTAAATGTTACCCCTCAAAATCAAGGGGATACCAAATATTACAACACTATATTAGCTGTAATATTTGGTATCCCATCAAAATGGATGAGATGGCTTCCAGAAGCTGTCACAGTATAGTCTTATGATGTACTCCCCTCCCCAATGCAAGGGATAGTTCAAGCAGTGCTTTGTTAAATGTTACTCCTCAACATCAAGGGGATACTAAATATTACAACCCTATATTAACGATTATATTTAGTATCCCCTTCAAAAAAACTATGAGATGGCTTCCAGAAGCTGTCACAGTGTAGGCTTATGATGTACTTTCCTCCCCAATGTAATGGATAGGTCAAGCAGTGCGTTGTCAGTGGTCGAAGTGAGCGGGAGCGGTTGGGAGCGGTGCTCTTCTACTTTTTTAAATTAAGTTTTACAGCTCCTATACTTTTATTTCTAAAAGAAACCCTTCCGGAACGGTTTAGTTTTAGAATAACAGTGTAGGAAGAAGTTGAAACTTGGATTTTCAGTGCACTGCACTGAACATTCCCTTAAACAACAGGCAAATGTGTTTTGGGGTTTGTATTGTGTGTGGGTGGGGGCAGGGCAATGCGGTTTGTGAGGAGCGGGTCAGGCTAGTGGGGAACATATTTCCACTACTTCTTTTCGTACACTTTGACCACTGTGCGTTGTTAAATGTTACCCCTCAAAATCAAGGGGATACCAAATATTACAACTCTATATTAGCTGTAATATTTGGTATCCCCTTCAAAAAAAGGATGAGGTGGCTTCCAAAAACTGTCAGTGTAGGCTTATGATGTACTCCCCTCCCCAATGCAAGGGATAGTTCAAGCAGTTGTTAAATGTTACCCCTCAAAATCAAGCGGATACCAAATATTACAACCCTATATTAGCCATTATATTTGGTATCCCCTTCCAACAATGGATTGGATGGCTCCCAGAAGCTGTCACAGTGAATGCCTATGATGTACTCCCCTCCCCAATGCAAGGGATAGTTCAAGCAGTGCGTTGTTAAATGTTACCCCTCAACATCAAGGGGATACCAAATATTACAACACTATATTAGCTGTAATATTAGGTATCCCCTTCAAAAAAAGGATGAGATGCCTTCCAGAAGCTGTCACAGTGTAGGCTTATGATGTACTCCTCTCCCCAAAGCAAGGGATATTTCAAGCAGTCCTTTGTTAAATGTTACCCCTCAACATCAAGGGGATACCAAATATTACAATCCTTTATTAGCCATCATATTTGCTATCCCCTTCAAAAAAAGAATGGGATGGGTTCCAGAAACTGTCACAGTGAAGGCTTATGATGTACTCCCATCCCCAATGCAAGGGATAGTTCAAGCAGTGCGTTGTTAAATGTTACCCCTCACCATCAAGGGGATACCAAATATTACAACACTATCTTAGCTGTAATATTAGGTATCCCCTTCAAAAAAAGGATGAGATGCCTTCCAGAAGCTATCACAGTGTAGGCTTATGATGTACTCCTCTCCCCAATGCAAGGGATATTTCAAGCAGTCCTTTGTTAAATGTTACCCCTCAACATCAAGGGGATACCAAATATTACAATCCTTTATTAGCCATTATATTTGGTATCCCCTTCAAAAAAAGGATGGGATGGCATCAGAAGCTGTCACAGTGAAGGCTTATGATGTACTCTCCTCCCCAATGCAAGGGATAGTTCAAGCAGTGCGTTGTTAAGTGTTACCCCTCAACATCAAGGGGATGCCAAATATTACAACCCTATATTAGCCATCATATTTGCTATCCCCTTCAAAAAAAGAATGGGATGGGTTCCAGAAGCATCACAGTGAAGGCTTATGATGTGCTCCCATCCCCAATGCAAGGGATAGTTCAAGCAGTGCGTTGTTAAATGTTACCCCTCACCATCAAGGGGATACCAAATATTATAACACTATATTAGCTGTAATATATAGTATCCCCTTCAAAAAAAGGATGAGATGGCTTCCAGAAGCTGTCAACGTGTAGGCTTATGATGTACTCCCCTCCCCAATACAAGGGATAGTTCAAGCAGTGCTTTGTTAAATGTTACCCCTCAAAATCAAGCGGATACCAAATATTACAATCCTTTATTAGCCATTATATTTGGTATCCCCTTCAAAAAAAGGATGGAATGGCATCAGAAGCTGTCACAGTGATGGCTTATGATGTACTCCCCTCCACAATGCAAGGGATATTTCAAGCAGTGCGTTGTTAAATGTTACCCCTCAAAATCAAGGGGCTACCAAATATTACAACACTATATTAGCTGTAATATTTGGTATCCCCTTCAAACAAAGGATGAGATGCCTTCCAGAAGCTGTCACAGTGTAGGCTTATGATGTACCCCCCACCAAAGCAAGAGATATTTCAAGCAGTCCTTTGTTGAATGTTACCCCTCAACATCAAGGGGATACCACATATTACAATCATTTATTAGCCATTATATTTGGTATCCCCTTCAAAAAAGGATGAGATTGCTTCCAGAAGTCATTGCCTTCATTTGGCAGTGCTTCCATCTCCTGTTGTGGGAGCTCAGGTGGTGCTCTCTCTGGCTGTGGGTGACTCCTGTCGATATCTTGCCTCTGATTTGGCCTCTAGGTTTCTTTCCTCCCAGATCCACGCTTCTCTGGGATCCGTGAAAGGCACTGTCGTACTGTTGTGGTTTATTTTCAGTTGTGCTGGGAACAGAAGTCTTTGTTTTATGTGAAGAGCTTGAAGACGTTTCTTGAGTGGGTCAAAGGACTGCCTTGCTTTCTGAACCTCCCTGGTGAAGTCTGGGAAAAAGGCGATTCAGGAGCCATTAAATGTTATGGAGCCCCTAGTTCTGGCCATCTGCAGTATGGTGTCCCGATCCCTATAGTTCAGGAGATTTGCTATTACTGTGCGCGGGGGAGCTCCGGGTATTTGTCTGCCCGTTGGTGAGCATGTTCAACTGAAAAGAATTTTGATAGGGTCTTGGGAGCGAATAGATCCGCAAGCCATTGCTCTAGGAATAGCTCCATGCTCGGGCCTTCTGAGTTTTCAGGCAATCCAAGGATCCAGATGTTGTCCATCTTGCTCTGCCCTCACCCTCTTCCACTCATTCTTCCAGTGCCTTGAGGTGTGCCAACGCTCCGGTCATTTAGTGATTTACAGTCCTCAGGCTGTCCTCTGTTTCCAACATGCAGCCCTCTGCTTCCCCTGTACGAGCCGTGAATTTTTGCAGGTCATGGCGCAATAGCGACACCTCAGTACTTATCCCATCCATCTTTTTTTTCATGGAGGTTCTTGAGTTGGGGATAGCATTCATGATGTCTTTAAGGGATATATTGTCTTCCTTCGGTCCCAATGCATTGCCAGAATTGCCCTGCTCCTGCGGGGGAACTTGGGTAGCGATTGTGTGCTGCTCCATTTTGCTCTGAGCTGTCGCGTTCTTTGCCCTGTCTTTCCCCATAGTGGTCAAGCCAGTGTTGATTTGCCGTTGCTCCCTTCCCTCTCAGCCGATGTTTGTGCAGCTGTTTCGGTCAGTGGGGTGCTCGCTTCGGGCGCAAGAATTCAGCAAGGCACCATCCAGTTGTTGCTGTTGGTTCAGGATCTTGTGGATACTAGTCAAGTGGTTCACCAGAGACACTTGTTCCGCCTTCGCAGGTGCACTGTCCAGCGTTTATTACCAAATGGTGCTCTCCATGACCACCCGGCTGCGGTACTCCGAAGACGGCAGAGCCACAAACCTTAGATTCTATCTCGCTAGGGAGGTGCCGTTGTAATCTCTAACACCTCTTCCCTCCTTTTGGTTTCTCTTACGGTTTATATGCACTGTCCACTTCATGGTTTTCTTCCCAGAAGTCCGCTGTGTTATCACCTATGCCCTCTCCCTCCTTAGTTTTGTTGGCCTGATTATTGGCTTGGTCGTCACCCTATCTTTCAGGAAGGAGGTGTTTCTATTATTCTCAGTTCAAACGTGTGTCTTAGACTCGTACAGTGCAGGATTAGGGGCCCTGTTGCCGCTTCACGCCACGGACAAGCAGGCCAGTACTCCAGTTGCCTCCTTTCCTGGGAGACGTGCTTGTTTCAGTTGTCCTCAGTAGTAGTCTTTGATCGGAGCCGGTGATATCAGAATGTTGTTTTGCTCTCTCAAATCCCTGCAGCTTCTGAAGTGCGTGCTGCCACTCAGGTCGGCGCACCAGTTGTGTACAAGCTCGCCTCCCAGCACGTGTTCACTTTTGATAACGGTCTGGGCTCACAAGCGATTTTAAGTGTGTAAACCATGTTTATTGCTGCGTGTTATGGCGGCTATGTGATGTATTCACAGGATATTAGTCTTATTGGGTTCACCTTGGACACTCAGCGCTCAGCCACAGCACTACTTTATTGGGAGCTCGGAGCGTTGTGGATTCAGTGCGCAGTTCTCATTCACCTTATAACAGCCATGCCCTCAGCGTAGGCAGCTTACCTTCCATTCTCGGTTGCTTTGTGGAACGTGTGTTGCAATCCATGTGTCGCGTTCCACTTTCAGGGTCCCACTGTGAGCGGTTGGGATCCAGGGATAATTCTGCTGCGTATCATTGTTGGTAGGCAGTTTAGCTTCTTCGCACCGTCTCTGGGTAGGAGACGTGTTTGATTTGGTTGCCCCCGCTCACTCCTTGTCACAGGCGCTGCTCGCTTCGCTGTCGGCCTGGCTCTCCTGCAACCGGAGCGCCTTCAGGCAGCCTTCCTCGGTTCGCCTGCTAGCTCAGGTCGCGTCATTCCCAGGGGCCCACAGCAGCTTCACGCAGCCTCAGATGGGACCGCCCCATTGACCGCCGGGGCAGCAGGTAGAAGCCGAGCCTCGCTGGCACTTGGAGATCCCATCAGGGGGAGGACCCATAGCGCAGCTCACCTTGTCGCTGCAGTGATCAGGATCGTAATGTCAGCTGGTCCTCTCTGTCATCCTCAAGCAGGGTTGCTCCACCTCGTATAGGAGCATGGGATGCCAGTGCCTGCCTGCATTCATGGGCACGCTCGCCGCCGCCTGCTCACAGTGTTGTTTGGGGTCAGGATCAGTGTTTAGTCTTCCTGATTTCGGCCTCAGCGATGTGATGGTAGTTGCTGTCGCGGGGTGCTTGGCTCAGTGGAGCCTTTAACATAATGCACACCTTCCTCTTAGCTCGCAGTCCCGGTGGCCATCTTGTCTGGCATACGCAGTCAGCCGCTTCTGGATTCCACAGCGCGTATCTCCGGAACCACACATCGGTTCATGTCCATAGTGCAGTGACCCGTTGCAGAAGGGTTCCGCTGCTTTTGGGAGCTATTTTCGTGAGTTTAACAACATGAATTGTTAGGATAAAGGCAGGATCTAGCTGGCGGACTGGGAGCAGCGAGGAATCACGTCCTCATTGCCCGCTTGCTGGCCACACCCCCCTCCAACCGTGGTGATTATTGAAGGTAAGGTTACCCAGTATATCGGGTGCTTTGCGTCCGTTTACCGTGCGCAGCCCCTATTCGATGAGCCATAAACACATTTGGAGACCCTTTGCACACACCCGTCCATATTTCATTGTGGGCAAGGGGATGTTCAGTGACCAGTCCTCCAGCGGATCTAACAGATCCTTTGGCAGACCTACACCCATTTTGAGGTTAAAATCTCCTCCCCATATGCATTGCTCATTACGATTCCTCCTGTTTAGAAATAACTCATCAATAAATGCCTTGACTTTGGCTAACCTGTCTACCTCAGCCTTATAGGGGCTGTTATAGAGGTTCAAAATGATTAACGGGTACCCCCTAGATGGTAAAATATGGAGCAGCTCTAGGAAGTCCATGTTAGTCTCCACTACCCTAAACCTACAGGTTAGGGAGGCTTTAATCAAAATCGCCAGACCCCCTTAACATCTTACTCTAGCATTTTGTTCGCTGAGATACCCTACGATGTGTAGCCATCTAACAGTGTGGTCTCCAAGGCCCAGGTCTCTTGCAGGAGAATGACGTGTTTTTTTTATTTTTTTATTTTATTGGTTTTATGAAACAACAGAGAACCTTCGGAGAAAACATGAAAGGGCCTTGTGTCCCTATAAACCTTATACAAAAAAAATTAGATAATTCCCTGGCGTATACACCCTTCCCTCCTCCCTCCCACCCCCTTTCAAGGCACAGTTTCTGATCCTGTTTTCACTTATACTTTTCAATCTGTTGTCGGCAGTCCCGACCGGGCACTAGATCGTCGGAAATGGGCCGATTCATCTGAATTAAAGTCTGTGTTTTCCAAGTTAACTATTTGGTGGGGCCGAGTCACTGTTCTCCGGGAATTTCAACCAGTACTTTCCATGTTACTAAAAGCACTAAAGAACCCGAGCCATTCAGTCTCTATCAGAACGCTGGGTCCCTGTATAGCTTCTGTGATCTTTTCCATAAGATAAATATCTCTGGCCACTGCCACCCATTCTTTCTTCATGGGGAGGCAGGTCCTTTTCCAAGTTGTAGCTCGACAGGCTCTGGCCGCTAAAAGTAAACAATGCGACAGGTGTGGAAGCTTGTCCAAACGCTCATCCCTTCTTTCAAGTCCAAATAATACTAAGATTGGGTCTAGTGGGAGGGATCCTCCGTCCGCCTCTTTGATCCTGCTCAACACTTCTGTCCAATATGTGCGCACTTTGTGACATGTCCACCACATATGCCAATAATAGGCTTATTCCCCTCATCCATGCCAGCAACGGGGAATCACCGCTGGAAACATCTTGGAGAGTACTACCCGGTCATATTTCCACCTGTGAAACAGTTTTATGGCGTGCATCTTATATTGACAAGAAATTGAGGTCTTAAATGCCCTACTACAGAGTCGCACCCATAAACCGTCCCCAATTTCACAGCCCAAGTCCCTCTCCCATTTCGTTCTTAGATCCCTGATTGCTCCTTCATGGCGGGACAAAAGCACTGTATACAGGAGAGAGATGAGACCTTTCATATCTACATGCGTGTCCAAGACCTTCTCTACTGGGGTGAGTGGCCTCTGTATATGCTGCTTTCATTTCCCTGCCATGAATACCCCCTTCAATCTTAGATAGAGGAGTGGGGACAACCTGCCAATGCCCAATGCTTCCTCCAGTTCCTGGAATGGATGAGCCTCGGAAGGAGGCCCTCTAGTCTTGTTGCAATTATTCTGGTGAACAACTTTGCATTCATGTTCAGGAGGGAGATTGGTCTATAATATTGGTAGTCTGCAGGCTCTTTTCCTTCTTTGGGGATGA
Source organism: Ambystoma mexicanum (assembly GCF_040938575.1). Lineage (NCBI taxonomy): Eukaryota > Metazoa > Chordata > Amphibia > Caudata > Ambystomatidae > Ambystoma > Ambystoma mexicanum. The sequence continues at coordinate 472,718,138 of NC_090932.1, read as the reverse complement.
CCGTGATTAATGCTTTCCCAAACGATGGAGGGGCCCTCCCTGTGGACATAATATTCGTGAACAGATCCGCCAGGAATCCGCCATTTGGCCTGCAAATGCCTTATAGAAGCCTGCCGTTAACCAGTCCTCTCCCGGGGCTTTCCCCAGCTTCAAACCTGTTATTGCGCAGAGGACTTCCTCACCTGTTATTGGAGCCTCTAGGGTGGAGACTTCTCCAGGTCTAAGGGTCGGGAGGGTCACTCCCTGCAAATAGGATTCTAATGTTTCCCCTCCTATAACTCCTTCCTTCTCGTACAATATCTCACAGAAACTGGCAAATTATCCCGCTATCGCCTCTGGGTCCGATCTTTCCCCCTCTTTCCCATTCTAGATCTTTGCCACCCATCTAACTGGCCGCTGGGCTCGGAGCTTCGCCACCAGCCTGGCACCCGCCTTATCCCCTTTTTCGTAATATTTCTGTCTCAGGTTTTGGAGGCCTGCTACTATTTTACCCATCTCCATTTCCCTAAGTTCCTGTCTCTTGGTTTTGGTGATCCCCGGGTCTCTCTCCTTCTCTTCCTCTTCCTTCCCCTCGACCCTCTCTAATAGGCGTATCTCAGATCTTAGTTTGTGGGCCAAGAGCATTCTAGTTCTCTTCTTGGCCGCCCCTTTACTAATCAATCTACCCCACCATGTAGCTTTAGCCGCCTCCCATTTTGTCTCCAAGTGAACCTCACCAGTGTTGTTTAACTCAAAGTTCTCTCTAAGGGCTGAACACACCACCTCCTCTCTAAAAACCGCATCCCTCAATAGGAGGTTGTTGCACCTCCACAATGATTCCCTCGGTTTTTAACCCGATATAATAATGTCTGCTCAAACCAGGTCATGATCTGACCAGCTAACCCGGTGATGGTTCCAAGCATCAGTTCTGCTCATATGCTGGTGTTCCAGAAATATATAATCAATCCTGGTTCTGGAGCCATCGACTGCGGAGTAAAATGTATAGCCTTTCATAATTGGGTGAGTCTCTCTCCAAAGATCTACCAACCTGTGGTTCCACATTAAGTCCAAGAACCCTCTGTATGGCTGCCACCCCCCTACTACCTGTGGGGATCGGCTTCCCACTATGATCCAATCCCCGGTCCGCCCACATGTTAAAATCACCTCCCAAGAGGATGAGCCCCTCTGCCCTATCCAATACCTCCCTCAGTACCTCCTTGATGAATTGCATCTGACCCATATTTGGGCCATAAATGGCCGCTATGGTAATTCTGGAGTTTTCCATGTTTCCCGAGACCATCACCGCTCTTCCATCTGCTCTGCCCCAAACTGACGACTCTGTGAGCCTAAGGTTTCTGCGGAGTAGGATCCCAGCACCTCCCTTTTTGGTGGGGCCCGATGCCCAGAATATCTGGCCCACATGTAAACCAGGAATGCGCCTTTCTTCCACTTTCACTGTTCTAGTTTCTTGTACTAGGAGTACACCCAGACCTGCATTCTTCATTTCCCTCCCCAGGAGTGAGCGCTTTGCTGGTGAGTTAAGGCCCTTTACATTAAGCGATCCTAGCCTTAAAGTTTTGACCCGGCCCCTTTTCTCATTCTCTGTCATCGAATTACATTTTTGGATTCACATCTCTTCCGGCCATATGGAAGCCGCTCAGCTCACTTCTTGAGTCCGATCTATGTTGTGCCTGACCCCATACATTCCCAATCCTTTCCCTCCCCTCGACCCCCCTCCCATCCTTGTCTGCGACGCTTGCCAGTTGGCAAGCCACTCGGGGAAGAGGTCTGTCCGTCCCTTGATGTCCTTCTTATCTCCTCACCACCCCCGGCTGGGGTCCTTTAACTTTTCCCGGCTCCTGCACCTCTGATGCAGCCCTGATCTTTTAACGTTCCTCTAGATCAGGCGTCGGGGTGTTTTTTTTTATTTTCTCTTGTCCTTCATCTTCTTCTTTTTGGCCCAGGGGCTCTGTGGTTCTCGTCTATGCTCCTGGGGCGTCAGGGTTCCTTCGTAAAGCCTCCTTCCCCCGTGACTCAATAATCCAGTTCATCCCATTCAAATGCGAGGGCAAATGGGTAGGACCATCTATATCGTATATCCTGTTAGTGAGCCATTGTGTGAGGGGACAGCATTCCCTTCTGCAGGTAAGAGTGAGGGCGGAGAGATCTTGATAAATCCTGATTGTGTCCCCCTCAAAGGAGAAGCTCCCCAGTCTCTTTGCCTTTTCTAGGACCTCCATCTTTTCTCTGTAGCGGAGGAAACGCACCACAATGGATCTTGGGCCTTTCCCTCTGCCTCCACCACCCCTATGAGCTCTTTCCAGCTGGATTTACTTGCCCAACTCCAGGGTGAAGAGTTGCTTTATTAAGCCTAGGACTATCCTGCCAACGTCCGCCGCTGTCTCCCCTTTTGTTGGGTCACTCCTAGAATACGCAGCTTATATCGGAGTTCCCTATTTTCAAGGTCGTCCATCTTCAACAGCATGTCCTCTTCTCTCATTTCCAGGTTTGTCAGCCTCGCTTCATATTTCATGTCCAGCAGATCATTCTGGAGGTGGTTATTCTCTATACCTTCCATTTTCCCTTCAAGAGTGTCAACTCTCCCTTTAAGAGCCACTATTGAGGCCTGTGTATCTGTACTTATGGCCTTGATTTCCTGCAGAATGTCTTTAAGATCAAACCTGGTAAGTGGTGGGGGGGCACTTCCTGTGGCCATATTGTAGTGCATGTCGCCAGGCACAGCTCCTAGTGTTGGTTGAGGCCTACGGAAACGCTGGAGGGATAGGATTGCGTGGGTAAGTGCTTGTTGCTCAGGGGTGCCTATCAATGGTTGCTCCAGGTTTCCGGTCCCCTGGGTTCCAATAGTTTGGTGCAGACCTTCAGGCTTCCCTGTCTGTACCTCTGGGATCTCGTTCCAGACTCCTTTGTTTTGTATGTCTTGAGCCCAGATATGGTTTTGCCCTGGAGGGGCCCCACTGCAAGCCCATAGTTCTTTAGAGATTCCTCAGATGAGGCCTGGGGCCCAGTTTCTGGTGGGGCCTCCCGTGTTGAGGCTTCTGCTTCTGGCCTTAGGCTCCCTCCGTGTTCTCTGTCTCTCCCTGGTGTGGGTGGCTGGATTCAGTGGCTCGGAGCTCCACCGAGGACTGGGATGGCAGGGCACCTCCTGCCTGCTTATTTTCTGCGCCTGCTTCAGTCTCCAGAGGGGTTCCCGGGCTCTGCGCTGGAACGGGACAGGGTCCCGTTTGTAGGCACCCCGGGGTTCGATGTGGAAGCCCCAGAGGGCCGCTGTTTTATCCCCCTCCATGCCCCCGGAGTCCACGAGCCGCCCTCCCCTCCAACTTTGGGGCCCGTGCACACCGAAAAAAGAGGATCTAGGAGAGTTCTCTGGCCCCAGCTCCCGCCCGCGTGTCTCGTAGCGTTTATATGTGCCAGGTGTGGGGGGGTGCCTGGCTCGTGATTTGGCTTCCTCTGGGCCTCCTCATCCCCCTGAGACATCCTCACCTCTTCTTCTGGATCCTTCCAAGGCGAGGCGGCATTGGGCCGTGTGCTGCGAGGCCCCGTGTGCTTTGAGGCCCCCCAGCCACCACCCGTTGTCTGTCTCCCCACTCCGCAACAAGCTGGTTCCAAGCCTTCTCTCTGCCCCACGGCTCCGAGGGGTCCCCCGGGAAGGCCTGTCTCACCAACGAAGCATGGGGGGCACCTTCGCCTCTGTTCAGGGGGAACTCTCTTTCTCCTGTGGTCGGGTTTCGCTCTTGTGGTTTACTTCTCCTCCTGGCACCGGGCTACGTGCGCCTCCAAGGGTCAGCGGAAGGCCACTGGGCCACGATGGAGCCCGCGGGGTACCCCGTTCCACTCTTGGGTCTTCTAATTGTGGGTTTTTTAAATCTCCACAGTGGCTTCCCCTTTGAATTTTCCCCTGGCCTGGCTATATTCCAGCATAACAAGCTAGCTACCAAATAGGCTGCTTTAGATAACATGTGTACCCCCTCAATCTCAGGGCCCGCCCCCCCCTCACAAAGCTCCCAGTCGACTGGGCTGGGCCGGTCAGCCGTACGTCAGTCCAGATCTCCACAGGAGTTTAGGGCCTCATACCGATTAGCTAGCTCAACCCCAATAGTATGTGCCTCTCCCTTCTGTGGGGTCAATCTTTCTAAATTAGGGTTGGACCTCCAACCCAAGGGTAATCTGTGCCAAGAGGTGGATACAAAGGCCCCTGTGCGTGGGGTAACTCTGTGCTTCCCTCCTCCTAACAAATTTGCTCAAGCAGTTCCCTGTATCAGCCACCCTCCCTGTACAAACGTAAAACAAATTCTGAGAGACCAGCCTACTATGGAGATTGTAGCTGTTTGGTTTAAGGTCTCTGGATAAATTAGAGTTGACCAAATAACAAACCATTGTTGCATCCGAAAAGGAAACCACTATGCAGTCCCCATTCATACATTTGTGTTTTTGACCTACCCTTCCTACCCTTCTTGCCCTTAATATAAGGCTTGGGTCAATGCTTGGTCCAATCAGGTTGGTGTTGATCCAATGGGTCGTTTTATTCATCAGTGAAATAGTTGATTCAAATCCACACTTAGGGAGCCCCGGTACACCCATAATAATCCCCATAAGAGGGGCTGCTGCAGGCAGTAAATTCAAAATGCTCTTCTCCAGCCCTCCTATATGCTAGTTAGCCCCAGTGACCCCTATGAAAGTCTTAAAGCTTAAGTCGGATCTCCCAGTACCCGTAAAATTTGAATTAACAGTTACTGAGCTTAACTGTGTGGCTACTGCCTTATCCTTTGCCGGCACCACCAGCCCGCCAACCTCAGTGACCGGGCCAGGACGCTCACCACTCAACCCCCCCCTCGATAGTATCTTAACATTTGGCTTTGCCCCAACCCCAACCATACTTATTTCTGCCACTCTTTTTGTTAGAACTCTGAGGATAGCCAGTGTGTTCATTACCCCAGACTTAAACATCTGCAAGGACCCTAGGATGGTCTAAAGGGGCTTGAGCTTTACATCCAGAAGTGATTCCAGCCAGAGCTTATCCTCCTCCCCCCTGGAGGAGGAATTTAGATCCTGTCTCAGTTCCCTCTCCGGGCTCCCACCCATATGGCTATTCACCAATTGATCACCCCCTCACTGTTAAGACACATAATGATGGGTCCACACTGCGCAAAGTTATAATTAACTCTTTATTGAGTTAGTAACAGCAACGACCCCCAACCAGGGGAAATCTTATCAACTGACCTAGTGGAATGTGGAGTCCCTCAGATGCTGAGACTCCACATTCCAGCAGGCGATGTCAGTGAACATATTATGACAACAGTAACCAAGTTATGAATGAGATGTAATGCACACACGAGCCCATCAATTCATAGACATTTACATATAATAACTTCTATTATGATAAACTGTAACCTCTAACACTCACCATCCGGTCCCCCAACCCTAGTCTCACCCCTCCCCTTCCACTTCTAAAGATTTCACCAGATTCTTCCTCCTCATGGACAGTACCTTCCCCACTCTCTACTGTTTTCATCACAGACCTCGACAACACATCTGCAACCACATTATTTTCTCCTTGCACATGCATCATAACAAATTGTAAACTGCTCACCTACTTGATGATGCGTCTGGACACACCTTCCAGAGCACCCTTAGAAAATGTACTAACCAATGGTTTGTGGTCAGTGCAAATAGTAAACTCTCATCCCCATAAGTTTCTTTTAAATTTCTCCACACCCCAGACAGACACCATCACCTCTTTCTCAACAACAGAGTACCTACGTTTAACTTCCTTACGTGTTCTCGAGGCAAACGCCACAGTATAAAGCTCCAAGTCATACTCCTGCATGAGAACACCACCCAAGCTATAGTTGCTTGCATCCACAAATAACAAAGTGTTCCTTGACTCTACAAAACTGCTCAACATGGGAGCATTCACCGCAGCCTGTTTAATGTCTGTAAACTCCTTCATATACTTCTCATCACAATCAAACACACACCTTTTCTACAAAGATTCCTCATGAGTAACAGCAATGACCCCCAGCCAGGGGAAATCTTCACAACTGACCTAGTGGAATGTGGAGTCCCACAGATGCTGAGACTCCACATTCGAGGAGGTGATGTCAGTGAACATATTATGACAACAGTAACCAAGTTATGGATGAGATGTATTGCACACACAAGCCCATCAATACATAGGGCCTCATTACACGGTAGGCGGTAGGGATTTAACGTTACCGGTAATGGAATACCGGTAACGTTAAATCCCCATGCGAATTACGACCCAGCTCACCACTATTAGCGGCACCGCTAAGTACGGTGCCACTAATAGCGGGCAGTCCGCGTGCGCGCGACCCTCCATCCCGTAAATAACGCCATGCCGCTAATAGCACACCATCAGAAGCCGAGCGGACATGCCAATAGCGGCATGGTAAAGCCCCCCTAATCCCTTACCGCCATGGCGCTAATACCGCCATTGCAAACCACCCGGTAAGAGAACGGAGCAGTGTTCCCACCTGCCACAGGTGGACACAATAAGCACAGGTGGAGGCAATGGAGACTCTGGCAGCACAAAAGGAGCACACCACACCCCTTCCCACACCAAGATGGTCCCAATACTAGCAGCATTACATGGGCTGGAGGACATGATTGCAGTGCAGCAACAACAACAACAGGCACCACAGAGGAGACGCAGGAGGAGGAGTAGGAGGGCAAGACAGGCACAGCAAGCACCACCACGGCACCTAGTCATACCACAGAGGCAGCCACCAATCCCCAGGATTAGAGCCAGTCCATTTAACCTGACCCCTGAGCAGATACACACCCTGTACCGTCTGGACCGGGATACCATCACCAGCATTGTGGACATGATACATGATGACATTGTGAGCCTCATAGACATCAGAACTGCCATCCCCCCTCTACTAAAGGTGGTGACCGTGCTCCACTTCCTGTCCACAGGCACCTACCAGCATACAGTGGGGCACATGCATGGCATCTCACTACCAGTATTCTCACGCACGCTGAATCAGGTATTCGATGCCCTCCTGAGGCATGCACCTGAACACATATTCATGCCACGGACTGCCCACGAGATTGCAAACACCAAAGTTGGCTTCTATGCACTTGCAAGCATCCCAAGTTGCTTTGGGGCCATCGACTGTACCCATGTGGAATTGGTGGTCCCACATCACAATGAAGTTGTCTACCGAAACAGGAAGCAATTCCACTCCATCAATGTCCAAATGGTATGTGACGCCAACAAGATAATCACACATTGTGTGCCCGTTTCCCTGGATCAACCCATGATTCCATGGTCCTGCGGAACTCAACCATCCCTCGCTACATGGAGCGACAAGCCAGACAACGTTTGTGGCTACTTGGTGAGTAGCAGGGCAAGCACATGTCAGTGTGAATGGGGGGGGGATACATACTCCAACTGGGTGTGATTGGGGGGGGAGAGATACATGTTCCAACTGGGTGTAGCTTGTCGTCCGTAGGACAAATGCACGTACAGATGGACGCCAATGTCCATCTGGGAAGGCCGCAATCTACCTGAGATGAACCGACTTGCAAGCATAAGCTACACAACATAGAGAACAATCTAGGTCTAGAAACGTTAAACATCCATCCACATCCACATTGCACAACATTCAGCACCACAAGATACACAAGTCTCCTACATGCCGTCAAGATAGTCATACAGATTCAGCGCTGCACAACCACAATAATGCAACGTGCCCTTGAATGCATGCAAAGGGATCACCCCTACCCATAGCATTGTACCACGCACCTATAGCACCACTGAAGTGATGCCTCTCAGAATGGCAACATAAATGTTTGAATGGCAGTACACTAGCAGTGTGGTACCAATGCTGCCTGGGCCCAGGGACATGTAAGACCTGGCCTCACCCAGGACATGTCAATTACTTTTGGAGGCATTAATGGGGCATGATCACTTGCAGGGTCGAACTCAACTTTGCACATTGCAGTCACACAGATCATCTGCATGCATGCTGTTAATTGTGGACTTCAATCACAATGCAAAGTCAATTTGTGTGATATGAACAGGCCACTCTTGAGGTGAACAGTAACCAGACCTCATTTGTCCCTCCATGCAGGTGATGCCGGCTATCCCCTGAAGAGGTGGCTGATTACCCCTGTACGCAACCCACAGAACAGGCACTAAGAGGACTACAATCGTGCACATACCCGTACCCGCGTCGTGATCGAGCAGACTTTTGGCCATTTGAAGACACGGTTTAGGTGCATTAGCAGGTCTGGTGGCACTCTCCAGTATGGTCATGAGAAGGTGGCCAAGATCACCATGGCATGTGTCATGCTGCACAATATGTGTATCAGACGGAATGTGCCACTGCCCCCGGATGTAGAAATAGAAGCACCTGATGAGGATGATGATGGTGATGAGGACGGAGTTGACGGGGATGCAGGTCATGCAAGATGGGATGACCAGGAGGGACGTGCTGTGAGACAGCATCTGATCAACCAAATATTCTGAGTTACATTTTTTCTTTTTGTGTGAATGGATATGGGCAGTTATGCACTGGTGTCTGTTTGGAAGCGCACAATGGACCCTGTTGCCAATAAAACACATATACACAATGAAGAAGTCCAAACCTGTGTATGGATCAAACACCAGTGTATTGAGAAATGTAAAGCTGTAAAAGTGCATGTCCCCAAACATCCCACCACTCTTCCCCCCACCCCCCACAACAGTCCAAAAACACCCTCCCCCCAACAGTCCAAAAACACCCTTCTCCCCACCCCCCACAACAGTCCAAAAACACCCTTCCCCCCACCCCCACAACAGTCCAAAAACACCCTTCCCCCCACCCCCACAACAGTCCAAAAACACCCTTCCCCCCACCCCCACAACAGTTCCTCATGTGTGTGCCACAATGTTTTCGTCCAGCCATACACGCAGAGACCTGACCATGCACTCCCTATTCGCCATTGCCACCACCAGCATTGGGAGGCTGCCTAGACGTGCGCCTGGTGGTGCGTGAGGAGCGGCGGAGGGGGCTTGTCTGCCTCGAACTGGCGGATGAGGAAGTGGCTTACTGTCCAGGTAGTGGTGGTGGTGGGAACTGGCAGTCCATTGCGTCCGCTATCCGTGTGTGGACCTCCCTAAGTTGGACAATCTCCCCACACAGCCTGTCTGTACAAGCCTCCATCCCCTCCCTGGAGTGCCTTGCTGTCTCCACAATCTCAGCCCTGAGACGGGCAGCCTCCTCCACATGCTGCCCAACCAGCACAGTTATTTCCTGATGCCGCTGGCTGATGCTGGCCAGGTCGAGGGCAGTGTTGCGTTCTGGTGGTGTGGCTGCTGTGCCCTTGGATGCAACCAGGTCAACAGGTGAAGCCACCGGAGTGCTACTAAAACCTCCCATGTTGTCCTCGCTAGTGACACTAGACCCAGGTGTCTGCTGTGGTGATGCCTTGGAGGTTCCAGGGGGGTTGGGGTGTGCATCTCCATGTGGAAATCGGTCGTATCCTCCACATCAGAGAGTGGTGCAGTGGCTGCCGCCTCTCCTGCGGAACTAGCTGCAGCTGAGGGTGGGCCCTCCGTGGCTAGGATCGGTGGTGGTGGGTTCACCTCCGGAGGTGGGGCAGTTGTTGGTGGTGTGGACACTTGCGTCTTGGCAGTGGCGCTCCACCGATGTTTTCCACTCTGCATGTGACCCTTCTACCTTTGCCCCTTGATGTTGTGGGGGTGTCCTCTGTGTCCTGTGCCCTTGATTTATTACTCACGGGGGTGCCTGAGATGCAGTGCCAGCATCCTCACTGTCTGTATGTGAGCCTGTCGGGGACAAAGAGGGGGATGGCATTGGTTACGGTTATATGTACTTAATGCAGTATACATCAATAATGCAGTTGTGAGCATTTTGACTTCATTGTTAAGGATGCAGGTGATGTGTCAGTTCAGTGGCTCATCCATGCATGGTTGTGTGTGGCACTTGTCTCTGGTGATGTGTGCATGTGTGTGTGTGTTTAGGTTTGACACTGACATAGCCAGGTTTGGATGCATCTGTGGATGTTTGGCCATTCATGAGGTGATTCTGGCCTCACATATGGAGGGACCAGTAGATTCACATTGCATACTTTCATGTGTACACTCACCTCCATCTGAAGTGGTTGCCACGCCATGCTCCATCGCCCCGACTCCCTCTACGGATTCCACTCCAGTGAGGTTGGCACAGGTCTCTTCCCATTCCTTCAATTTAATAGGGGAATCAGATCCACTTGATGTGGCAATGTTGTGGTTTGCTGATAGGATACTTCTAACACGTAGGCAGAGATCATCCCACCGCTTTCTGCACTCACGCACATTGCGGGTGGTGGTGCCCACAGCACTGACTTTCAAGGCAACATCAGCCCAGATTGCCTTCTTTCTGATTAGTGTCTCCCGACGCATGTCGCTGGCAAAGACCACGGCAGCATTGGCAGCAAGAGTCTGGGTTAGCATCATTAGCTCCTCCGTGGTGAATTTTTCCTTCCTCTGCCGGTCGGTAGTTTTTTTTACAGCCTTAGGCATGTCGAGGGTGTCCCTGTGGATTTCCTATTGCACACTACTCAGAATAGGTCCAGGGGGCAGAGGATGGCAATGGATTGTGTTTTTAAAGATGACCGCCATGCTCTTTCCCGTTCCTGTGCGATGACGCTATTTCCGGTTCCGCTGTTTGCATGTAGCGTGAGGGCAGAGGTGCTATCTGCACTTTCGTGGAAGCCGGTAAGGGACTTTTTGGGGACTTTAGCGGCATTGCGGTGGGGTCATTACCGGCATGGCGCTATGTTCATGTCTGCATACTCGTAATAGTAGGCTATTAGCGCCCTCTTGCGAGGGCCGACACGTTAATAGCGCCATGCCGGTAATTTGCGATTTTTACCGCACAACGTGTAATGAGGCCCATAGACATTTAAATATAATAACTTCTAATATGATAAACTGTAACCTCTAACACTCACCATCCGGTCCCCCATCCCTAGTCTCACTCCCTCCCCTTCCACTTCTACTTCCTTATTTGCCTCCATACCAGGGTGCAGAGGATCCTGAGGCATACACACCCCAAGCAACTGCTCCTGTAGAGCCATTACCTGAACCACTGTGCCCCCTAAGGCCCCCATCCCCTCAATACAATTATTTTTTTCAGTGGTGCTACCTTTGGGATTCCCTCATGAGCCTGAAATAGCATCCCATGTTGCTTTTCCAGTAACAGTAATTTCACTATTTTGCTGGCCATGTCTTCCAAATACGAAGCAAGGGAGTGTTGCAAAAGATGGGGCTTAACCTTGGCAAGCTCCTGGGCCGTTTTAATTTGTTTTGTTTTTTTGTCCTTTCTGTCAGCGCCCCCTGTCTCCGATCATCCCTTGCTTTTCTTTTCACCATGGTGGAAATGCACCTAACAACAGTAAAATTGAGCCATTATAAAATTGGTTAAAACGAGTAAACAGACCGCTAAAACGTCAATGTCTAAATGGTGACTATGCAGTGGGACCTTCCGGCATGCGCCAGAGCATGAGAAATAAATGGTAATGGGTTGTTGGCCACAGAGGACCACAACCATCTGCGGGACAAATGCAGCCACCCGACACCCTGGATTGATAGCTTAGTAAGGACTGTACAGCTCCAAAGGCAGCCACAACACCCACGGTCACAGATGGCCACCGGCAGCCAGTCTTCAGGAAAAACCTCCAGAGACCCAGAGAGGGGGGACAGGGAAAGCCCGGTGGCTCAAGGAGCAGCCTTAGTCTGTCTGTCTCTCCCTATCCCCACTCTCATAAACACAAAACTTGAAACAGTCAGAGGCATTGGAGAGCGATAGATTTCAGCGGCAAATCAATAGTCCACCAGTAGCACGGCTCACGGGAGGGATTCTAGCTTGGCACACTGCTCCTTATCCAATTGCCGGAATAAGTAAATAGCCACTCAGTTGGCTGGCCGTAGAGTAGCAGGCAAAAGTGGTGGGCGGTGCAAATATATTCACGTACAGTTTTTCAACAGTCCAGCTTTCACTTTCCCGCTTTCGGGTTACAGGTTTTCTGCACTCCACTATCATGCAGAAGTACCAAAGTGCAGAGGGGTGAGGAAATCTAGGTTACAAACAGAGGTCGGCCAATGACTTACTTGCAGACCTTGGTGACTGGAGTAACCCCCTCCATGCCGCTACACCACAAACCACCAATAACCACTTGTGCCTCCACTTCACCTCTGTGCAGCACGCCGCACTTGTGTTAAGGTTAAATGCTCCTCCTCCTCCACCTCACATGAGCATAGGCAGCAAAAACAGACTGGAAAGGCTGGCAGTCCCCCACCAATAATCACTTGTGCCTTGACTTCACCTCCGCGCCACGCTCCGCGCTTGTGTTAGGGTTAAATGATCCTCCTCCTCCACCTCACGTGAGCATAGGCAGCAAAAACAGCAGTAAATGTGCTTATCATCTTCATACCCAGTTTATAAAGGCTGGAGATTACAACACCATTTTAAGTACCTCCCTAGGTAGATCCAGCAGAGTTGAAAGAGCTCTTTCATTGTCTGCACAGGAATTTCACAAGGGTATGTATGATTTTGAGCTTTCAGACCTGTGGAGGACACTCCATCCAAGTGATAGGGAATATTCATATTATTCTTCAGTCCATGAAATGCAGTCACGGATTGAATGTATCTTAATCGGGACGGGACTGTTACATAGGTTTCGGGAGTGTATTCTGCTCCTCAGTACTCTATCAGAACACTCCCGCTTATTGTGGACATTTCTTCCTGAGGAGAATGTTATTGAGCAACTGCTCTGGCATTTTAAATTGCATGCACTGTCAGATGTAGCATTTAAAAGTGACATCAACGTCATTAACTAATGTCGGCTTGGTCCCCCTGAATATTTACTATCTGAGACACAGTCAAGGTTTATCTTCATGCTGCATAGGCATAGAGAATGGAGTCCATAAAACCATAAGGAGGAGTTTTGACGGAACTCGAGGTAGAGATCAGACAACTTGAGATTGAAATGGATCAGGTCCAGCAATAACATCCTGCTTCCATCCATAAAAGTTCAACTGGACCAATTACGCTCACTGGCAGATCAGGAGGTGAAATTAGTTTCTGCCCAGACACAGACCCGAAATATGGAGAGGACGGAAGACCTGCCACTTACTAGCCTTACTGTTGTGTTCTGAAAGAGCCATCACCTCTTTTGTTTTGCTGTAGTCACCCCGAGTGGGATGGGTATGCCCAGACATGGCTCCCGTGATGGCTGGGCCGAGAGACCCAAGCTACTCCTCACTGATGAGGCCTAACAAGACCAAAACATGTTTGTGGATGCTTGTGGTCTCGTGCAGAAGGGATGTGACCTAGTAGTTCAGGTTAGACTGCCCCTTTTGGGGTGGGACCAAGCCTGATTTGCATATGGTCTTTCCCCTTTTGTAATGGCTTGGCAGGCAAAGAACAATGGCCTGGAGGGTTGCCCATAGCAATGCCAGTAGTTAAGATAAATTCTAAACCTTCCAGCCATCACCTCTTTTGTTTTGCATTCTGAACGGGGGGCTACCAACATAGCGACCATATTGAACGATGAAGGGACACTTATGTCAGATCTGAGTGACTTAGTGTATATGTTTCATACTTCTAGCAAGACACTGGGCCTCATTACGATCCTGGTGGTACGGAGTGAATGGCGCCATAAAAGGTGCCGGCGCCGTTCACCCCGTACTGCCGCATTACGAGTTCCCCTCGTAATGCGGCGAAAACCAGGCGTGCTTACCGGGTCCCGCGAGGGGAAGAGGGAGCAAACAATGGGCCATCTCATAATGGCCCGTTGTTTGCTCCCTCTCCCATTCCCATTCAGCCCTATGGGGGCTGAAATGGGAATGGGGAAGGACCGTGTCTGGGTCCTTGGAGGGAGGGATTACCGGGCCTTCCGAACTCGGAATGGCCCGGTAAGTCCTCATTCCGAGGACCCGGACCCCGACACGATTTCAGAGGCAGCCATGCCGCCAATAGCGGCATGGTTACCGACGAACTCGTAATAAGGGCCACTGTATGCTAGGAAGAATACACAATTCCCTATGGAACATCAAAGCAAACCTATGCGATATGCCAATGCGCAAGTTAAATCAGAGCACCCTATACTCTTAAATGCCCCAATCACGGAAAAGGATATAATGAATGCCATTGCAGCGCCACCCACCTCAAAAGTCCTGGTATCGGATGGTTTAACGGCTGTATTTTTTTAACGAATTTAGTCCTAAAGTGTCCATGCACTTGTTGAAAGTCTGGCAAGAAGCTTTCCAGCAAGGCTCCCTCCCTCCTTCTATGGTGAAGCCATGATTACGCTAATCCTGAAGCCAAGAAAGACCCCACTAATTGTGCCTCCTATAGACCCATAGCACGTGTGGTGGCATATATCTAGTTGGCAGATATGAACTCTTGTCAGGAAGTTCTGTGGATGAGGGGGGAGATAGAAAAAGGGGGAGGGCGGTGTAAGGAACTCATGGTGGCAACAGTAAAGACAGACACAAGTGATCACAGTTCAAGGGTGTTTATTAAACTGTATGCAGGTTGGAAAAACGCCTAATCTAAACCTAAATCTAAGATAGGAGCAAGTGTCGACCATCAAACGAAAATAAGGCAGTCCTAGTGGCATTCTGTCAAATAAAAAAGGGCCTATACTAAGAAACATATTGCCAAGCCTTTCAACTAATAGAAAAAGGTTGTGGGATAGTTAACAAAAATAGAAAGAAGTGTTCACAAATAATATGTCAGGATATGGTAGGCTGGGTCTTCCTTGCCCAGGTTTTGAGCACGGGGTAAGGTGGGATCTTGGAGTACAGCACAGTCTCGAGCTCTCCCAGCATGAGACGACAGTTCTGTTTTAGCTTATCAGGAGCCTCGATGGCCAAGTCTCTTTTATCTTCAAAAAGTCTCTTGCCTTCTAGGGTGAGTAAAATAACAAACACAAAGTTCCTTTTCAGGTACCACTCGCTTTCCACAAATCATATATACAGTCCCCTTTCAGTGGGTCTTGGGTGATGACTTCCACCCCGGGAACCCCCTCTTCTGGGCTTGGATCCTAAAACAGTTTCTATCGATATCAAGGCCTTCAGTGGTTGAGTGTCCTGTTTCCGAGGGCCTGATAGGTTTACAAAAATGACTAACAAATGCAAAGTTCTGTTCTACGTATTCCTCAGGGGATGGCTTCACCCCTGGGTCCCCCTCTTCCGGGCACAGACCCCTTGCTTCTTTCAGTCTCCCTCCACTGAGTTCACTATGGCTTATTTTTCAGGTGATGGCTTCACCCCTGGGACCCGCTCTTCCGAGCGCAGACCCCTCTTTGCTTTCACCCTCCCTCCACCGTGTTCACTATGGCTTTCTCTTGGTTCCCAAATCTTAATGTCTTTTCTAACAGTTCATAGTGGACATCCGTCTACCAGGTTCACGTTTGTCAAAGCACTGTTTTTTGGGACTTTAGACTTTGTCCCCTCTTAGTCAGCATCACTCTTCCGGGTTCACTCTGGCCAACTTCAAATTCACATTTACTTTCCATGTTTGCAGGATTTCTCCAGCATGTTGTCTGGCATGGATCCACATGCTCATGAATATTCCCCGTCATCAGGCTGGGAATCCTCGGTAAAGAAAAAATCTGTTTCAGTTTTGTTTCTGAACTGTCTTTCTACTAGTAACCGATCACTGGTCTCTGGGTCATACTGCCCCCAACCAATGACTGCTCTCTACCTAGGCCCCTCCTCTGGCAGCCATCTTCAGATTTTTACTGCACGTTCAAGAGTCCTCATGCTATAGCTCTCGAGCTTTTACTGCATTTTGCGATTTTTCGAAGAGTTTACTCTTATTTTTTCGGTCAATCGAGCCTCAAGCTCCACCAATTCTACTTCCGATCAACGGGGACCCGTTTCGGAATTTTCTACGCCCCTCAAGGGTGAATTTTCATCGAGTTTTCACTTCTCGGAGGATTCCGGAAGACCTTTGAGGCCTACACCGCGTGGTCATGGCCCAGGACAAGGGAAACACGACTCCAGGACCCAAGCTGTTCAGAAGCTGGCGTGGATGCGGACTACAGAATGACTTCAAGGAAGATGAGCACTCCTGGTGCCTCTACTGCCTTCACAACGACAAATCGCACGTGAAGAAGGACTGTGCGTTTTGTAAGAACATGTCGGAACGGACAATGAGGGATTGTCGTACCCGACTTGCCAACTGGCTGGAGGGGAAAGCCCCGGTCGATCCCAACGGCGACAGCCGAGGGGGAGCGAGGCAGCGACCCTCCCCACAAGGTGAAGGCCTCAGGCGCGCCCAAAGTCGCGAAGGCCCTTATTCACCCAGCTAAGGCCTCGATCTAAAGAGTCGTGGCGACCCTGGCGAAGCCTGTGGAGGCTAACCCAGTAGAGATGACATCCTGGCCTAGAGTTTCCCTGCCACCCCGGAGGGAATCCTCTTTTCAGCCTATCAATAAGACCCCCATGAAACCCCGGGTGGAGAACGAGGGGGGGGATGGAAGCCATAAGGGACACAGATACCACCTCTGAAGATGAGCTGGCTGGTGTCGCAAAGATCCTGGACAAGAGATTCGAGGAAGTCTGGTCCAACGGGAGGGATCCCGACGAGGCAGATGTAGAAGGCGACGGTGGAGCCAATGAGGAGCCGTAGACCGTGGAGGAGACAGAGGACCCTACTCCCCAGCCATCGCTCCTGTCGCAACTGGTGCCTATGCCACAGGACAACTCAGGAGCAATCTTGATGGCTATCCAGGCCCTGTGTACGGAGATAAGGACAAGATTGCCCTTAACCCCAGTGGATGATCCAGCAGCGCCTGGACCGTTGGGAAGCCCACCGAACAAGCGGAGGTGAATCCATCCTCCCCCTCCTTTCCAGCTTTCACCTCCTTCCCCTCCACCGAGGGATGAGACGGGAATGGAGACAGCGACGACGCGGACGGACTACGACGGTGGTGACGATAGGACGGATCTCCCATCACCTCCTGCCCGGGCCTCCCCTCCCGACGAAATTGGCTCTTTCCATGCCATGATCGCCAGGGCTTCGGAGCTCTTTCAACTTTGTACCGAAGAACAGAAGAAGGAGGGCTTCCTCTACCAGCGACGAGAGGCCAAGAGGAAGACCGTCCTCTCCGTACCGTTAATAGATGACAACTGGGAAAAAGGGCTGTCGCTACTCAGGAACCCGTCCACGGCTCCTGCGAAGACAAACCGTTATGAGAAGAAGTACCGGGTCCCAGATTCTGCCCGATGTGCCTCAGAGCTTAGCCGTCCCCAGATTCGGTGGTCTGCGCAGCAGCCAAGAAGAAATCGGCAGGGGTGACGGGATCAGATTCCACTTCCCCACTGGACGGCGAGGAGAAGAAGCTGGACGTCATGGGGCAACGAGTCATCTTGTCGGCGGCAACGACAATCAAAGCGGCCAATGCCCTCGCATTCGTGGCGTGCTACGACAGGGAGCTGTGGTTCAAGATCGCTCCCCTCCTGGAGTTCCTCCCAGACGACAAGAGGGCGAAGCCCTTGAAATCCTGCAGAAAGGTGAAGTGACTTCGGACCTTGCCATCACAGTGGCCACGGACATCGCCGACACCGGCTTTCGCCAGATGGGCAACAGCATTTGCCTTCGTCGGCACGGTTGGCTTAAGGCCACCGATTTCCATCAGGACGTGCAGACCAGGGTACTGGACATGCCCTTCGACGGGAACAACCTGTTCGGCAAGGCAGTGGACGAGTCACTGCAGGCCATCAAGGCGGACACCAAGACGGCCCGGGCCTTGGGTTCTCTCCAACAACGACGGCCACCCTTTCGGACCTCCGGAGGCAAGTCTCAAGGTGCCTCCAAAGGATTTGGTGGCAATTCCTCGTCGTACCGCCAAGCGCCCCATTCGTCGTCACAGGAGGCCTACAGAGGCCGCGGCAAGGCCAGAGGACGTTGTTGTCACCAGGGAGGCCAAGGCGCCAAGGCCTCGTGAAGCAGGATTGAACCGGCCGGGGCTTCGGGCTCCCACCGAAGCACCCCGGTGGGTGGCCGGCTGGCAAGATTCATCAGCGTGTGGGAGTCCATCTCCACCGACCATTGCGTGCGGGACACGGTGGGCTGCGGGCACACTCTGGAATTCCAAAGAAAGTGTCCCCGTCTACCACCTGTGGCCAGGAAGGAAAACCACGTCCCACATCTACTTCTGGAGGTACGAGCAATGCTGAAAAAGGGCGCGATAGAACACGTCCCGAAGAGGCTCCAGGAATCCGGAGTGTACTCACGGTACTTCCTTGTCCGAAAGAAGACCAGCGGTTGGCGACCCATCTTGGACCTTTGTCGTCTAAACAAACACAAGTCCCAGAAATTCTGGATGGTCACCCTCCAGCATGTGCTGGGACAGCTGGAGGAAGGCGACTTCCTATCGTCGCTGGACTTGGAGGATGCCTACTTCCAAATCCCTATTCTCAAAGGACATCGAAAGTTCCTACGATTCATGGTCCAAGGACAACACTATCAGTTCAAGGCCCTTCCCTTCGGATTGAAGTCAGCACCCAGGGTCTTCAGCAAGTGCCTGGCACCGGTGGTGGCACGGCTGCGCCTGCAGGGGATCCACGTTTACCCCTACCTGGACGATTGGCTCATCCGAAGCAAAGTCAAGGAAACTCGCCGTTGATCACACAGCGAAGACCGTCCAACTGCTCACGGATCTGGGATTCTCGATCAACTTCGCAAAACCCCACTTGGTACCGTCGCAAGACGCCCTGTTCCTGGGAGCCAGACTCGACACAGTGGCGCGATTGGCTTCGCGGTCAGAGGAAAGGATGAAGGCCATCTTGGGCAAGGTAAACCAGCTGTTGGCCATGGATGTGGCTAGGGTGAGGTCCATCAAGTCCCTACGCGGCATGATGTCATCGTGCATCTAGCGCGTGCGCCTATGCAGGTTGCGGATGCGACCACTGCAGGAGTTCCTCGACGCCTGTTGGATGCAAGCGGCGTGCAGCTTCAAAGACAGGATCTCACTCAGCAAGACTTTCCGCCAAGCGATCCGGTGGTGGGGCACCCGCGTGCATCTAGCTTCGGGCATGGACTTCCAGACCTCTGCACATCAGAGAACGGTGACGACGGACGCCTCCCTGCAACGATGCGGAGCACACACCTGAGATCTCCATGCAAGAGGCCTTTGGTTCCCGGAGGAGAGGTCACTACAAACGTCCTGGAGCTCCGAGCCGTGTTCTGGGCCCTCAGGTCGTTCCTTCCTTCCCTCAAGGGCAAGGTGGTAAGGGTCTTCACCGACAACACCATCATGTTCTACATCAGGAAGCAGGATCTGTGGCACTGGGCCGTTGCCCAAGGGAAGTTCCTGGTACCTTTCCATCTGGCAGGAATAAAGAAAACCATCGCCGACTAACTCAGCAGGGAGTTGAGTTCGTGCCACGAGTGGGAGCTTCAACAGGATCACGTGGATCTCCGATTCCGATGATGGGGCAATCGCAATGGCGACGAATGCCAAGTGCCGATGGTTCGCCAGCAGGTTTCCCCAGCTGGGGAGCATGGGTGATGCCTTCTCATTCCCCTGGGACGGCCTGTTCCTGTATGTGTTCGCTCTGTTGTTGCTGCAACTCATCAGTCAACTCAGACGGTCCCGGTGCAGGATGATCCTCGTCGCACCGGCATGGCCGAGGCAGATCTGGTTCCCGGATCCTCTGGACATGTTAGCGTCCCCCGGTCAAACTACCGACGGACGCGGATCTTCTCGACAGGGAAGGAGGCGCCATCCTCCATCACGACCCAGGATCACTGAACCTGCAGGCCTGGCTCCCGCAGCAGTAGAGTTCGGAGGGTACAATAACCTGGCGGACTGCAAGGAGGTGCTTGCAAAGGCCAGGGCGTCCTCGACTCTCAAGTGCTTTGGACACAAATGGAAGAGGTTCTCTGTCTGGTGCCGTGCACAGAAGATTAACCCTCTGCGGATTACGGACCCTCAAGTGCTGCCGTACTTGCTATCGCTGGCCAAGGCGGGGCTGGCACATGCCTCCATCAAGATCCATCTGGCGGCTATCTCCCGCTACACCAGAACTCCGGGGCGGTCATCTCTGTGGTCTCATCACCTGGTGAAGGAGTTCAGGAAAGGACTGTTCCGGTCGTTCCTGCCGGTGAAGGCCCCGGCATGGGAGCTCAGCGTGGTGCTGACCAGGCTCATGTGGCCGCCATTAGAGCCTCTGCATTCATGGAAGACAGCGTTTCTTATGGCCATCCCCTCTGCACGACGAGTGGGAGAGATCCAGGCCCTCTCCTGTAAACCTCCATACCTGACATTCCATGAGATGAGTGTAGAACTAAGGATGCACCCCTCCTTCATGCCCAAGGTGCCGTCGGACTTCCATCTCAACGAGCCTTTGGTGTTACCTGTTTTCTTCCCGTCGCCTTCGTCGCTGGCTGAGAGGACTTTGCACTCGATGGATGTGACTAGAGTGCTGAAGTTGTACATGGACCGCACGAAGAGTCTTCGGAAGACATCACAGCTGTTTGTGAACTTTGGACCTGTGACCCAAGGGAAGGCTCTCTCGAAGGCTTCCATTTCCAGATGGCTCTCCGGCTGCATCATGCACTGCATCATGCACTGTCACCGGTTGGCAAACCGACCGTTGCCCGGCCGTCCGAGAGCCCATTCAACCAGAGCGATTGCTGCTACCATAGCGTTCCGGTCTGGTGTACCCCTGCTGGACATCTGCAGGGCTGCTACGTGGAGGTCGACCCACACCTTCACGAGATTCTACTGTGTCGACTGGGATTCCAGGGAGGAGTCCAGAGTCTTGCCAGGCAGTGCTGCGCAACCTGTTCGCCTGAAGGTGAGCCTGGTGAGGAGGTAAGAGATGCTTAATGTTGAGTTGTTGAAATGCTTAATGTTGAGCCTTGCCACCTCCCGTGGTTGTGCATGTGTGTACTGCTATGTATTCTTGTATTCATGAGCATGTGAATCCATGCCAGACCCCATGCTGGAGAAGGAACAAGTTACTTACCTGTAACTGTTGTTCTCCAGCATGGGTCTGGCATGGATTCACATCTGAACCCTCCCTCCAACCCCTCTGTGGCTCTTCTCTTGGTCCTACTGCCACTTTACGTTCTACCAAATCTGAAGATGGCTGCCAGAGGAGGGGCTTAGGTAGAGGTCAGTCATTGGTTGGGGGCAGTATGACCCAGAGACCAGTGATTGGTTACTAGTAGAAAGACAGTTCAGAAAAACTGAAACTGATTTTTTCTTTACCGAGGATTCCCAGCCCGACGAAGGGGAATATTCATGAGCATGTGAATCCATCCCAGACCCATGCTGGAGAACAACAGTTACAGGTAAGTATCTTGTTCCTTACTTCCCTTGCTTTCTTATAGTTCTTAGGTCAAAGGCTTTTGACTGTACAGGGATTTTGCTTGACCTCCTGTATGACCACTTTGAGCTGTCTCGATGGCTCTCATACGGCCTTCTGGTATCTGTAGTTTCACTCAGGGATCAATCAGAGTCAACCAGAGTTTCTCCAAGCAGCACCCACGTGGTGCTGGTCCCCTTCTGCAGCTGTTCTCCCCTTTACAATTTTTCTTTTGAACTTATTTTACTTTGCCACTTTGCAACTTTCATTCCCCACAGCCCGGTTCTCATCAGTTATCCCTTCGACTCACTGGCTGTGATGAACCGCTTGGTTTTCTTCGCAACTGGAGTCAAAGCCGGTACCATGGTAGCAGGAGTCTCCCTCGATCCAGCTTATCAGCATCAATTCGCTCGGTAACCTTTGACATCTGCAGCAGGACACTTGGGCTATTGTCCTCGGTTTTATGATTCCGTTTGCAGAGGTTTCGCTGGGTTTTGTCAAGAAGGGCAAGGTTGCGTCTCTCCTCGTCTGCCTCTCGATGTTGGTCGCCTTTCTCCTCCTCTTGAACTGCCTGGTCTTGATAGCTGTCTCATTGTGCGGTCTGCCTCGCTCATACTGTGCTCTCTATACTCTCTTGCTCCACTTTTTATCCCTCTGGGGAAGGGAAAGGGCCGTCTGGTGTGTGTGATTCTGATAAATTGCCTGACTTTTGCCAGACCCTGGTATTGGGACAAGTCAGGTAAACTGCTCTGGTGTTAGTCCATTGTCTTTCATGTTGTGCGAAAGTGTTTGTGTCGGAAAAGGGGGGGGCAGTGTTTTTGAATGTCCTACGGAAGAGGATGGGGAAAAGGTGTTGAAGGAAGGGGGATACCACGTCTCATCCGTCAGTGTCCCACTCCCACTCCCCAAGGACACCCCATCCAGGTGATCCTCCCTCACTAGTCCACCCACAGGATCCAATAGCGATGGCCATGTCCTGGCCACCTGGGCGACAGATCTCCGGGAGATTTAGCCAGGGTGGCAAGCTTTAATCGGCAACTGAGTGACTACTGTATGTTTTTATGTTGAAGGGAAAGTGTGAAAGGGAATTGTATCTGGGCAATCACAAACAATGGAGGCTCTGCCAAAACTAGGGTGAGTTGGCAGTTGACAAGTTGTCCCACTGAGCTTGATCATAACCATGGGGAGTGGCTTCCTCTGAGGGTTTGACAACTGAGAACTAGGTCTGCCTCCCATCACAGTCTTCAGCTACAACCCAAACAGACTCGTTTATGGGACACTGAGAATGCTAGGATCCCTTGCTGATTGTTTCAATGTGTCCCTCCTCAGCACACGAGGGAAGCGGCTACATCCCCCATGCACAGCCCCCACCCACTCACACAAATACTAGAGCAGCGTCTTCGGATTCTAGAATAGGTCTCTGAAGTACAGGCAAGTCCCAGTTCGGTCCAGAACCTTGCTACGACCCACCTCAGCAAGCTCTACCCCATGAGGCAGACTGTCAGCTGTAAGCCCGGTCTGCCACAGGGCGTCCTTCTGTATCTGGTGGGTGATAGGGCACCACTGCCACACTAGCCCAGGAAGCCTTTTAGAAGCTACCCTGTACTGGTGTAGCAGCAATGTCCTATTTAAATGAAAAGCTCCAAGCTGCTGTGTACGAGCGGAGAGCTTATCACTTAAATAGTGCGCCGCTGCCACACCAGCATGGGCAGTCTTTCAAAGGCTGCCCCATTCTGGTGTAGCTGCAGTGCTCTATTTAAATGAAAATAGTCCTGCTCCCGTGCTGGAGCACCCAGAAGAAGGGACATTTGTTTTTATGAGGAGCAAATCGTAATATATTTTTCAGTTTTTCAGGGGTGGGATGCAGGGGCCACAGCTCTTCCATTGTTTAGAATGGTAGTTATGTGCAGTGCATGTAACAGACAAATCAGATCAGGCATATTAACCCTTTGTTCAATCTAACTGGGAATGGGAAATTTCGGACCCGTAGGATACAAGTGTATCTCTGTAACAGAGACATTAACACCCCTGGCTATATTACAGGGAGTCAAACTTACTTCTATCTCTTATTTGATTCATTTTTTATTTGAGTACTGATTACATTTGAATTTTTAAGGTTTGGCTCCATGAGGTGGTGGTTTAGTTCCCCTCTGCATGTGAGCCAAAATGAATGCCCTAAATGATGACTAGGAGATAAGGCGTCAGTTTCAGTCCTTACCTCTTTGCTTCTGGACTCCTTTGCTGGGAAGAGGTAAGGCCTGTCCTTTCAGGTAGCCACCATGCAACCCGATTATAGGATAACAGGTAAGCACTACGGCTACCCCGGGAGTCAGGTCCCAGGGGGGAAAAAAACAAGGTGCTGAGAAGACGTTCCAGGTAAATTTGTTATTCTGGGAATTTGTCTTTACAGGAACCAGGAACAAGTAGAAAACACGAGGTCGCAAGGCAAACTAGCGTTCAGCAATACAAAACAATTGCAAAGCGAGAAGCCTTCTGAATTACCTCTATTTATTTCCGGGTATCAGATGTTGCTGAGCACGTGAACGTGATGATGTCACCGCGTGGCAAGAGCGTCTGGGCCCCATCTTGGATCGGGACGGATCGGGACGCAATTTGAAAGCGTTTCCAAAATGAAACCTGATCGGATAAGCGCTAAGTAGGCAAAAGCATGACATAAGGGTTGGCAGAGGCAGATATAGAGTCTGGCTTTTGTTTGGCTGAACTGTCTTTTGTCTTGGTTATCTGCAGTTAGAAGGTTTTACATTTTGCATTATTCATATTACCAAACGTTTTTTAAGATCAGACAACAGGCGACCATTGCCAAACACAGTTGGCCATTGCTAACTTTCGCCAGCGTCCAAACCAACCACAGTTGCCTATCCCCAAGTCAATCATTGCCAACCATGGCCCATACTTTCTATCAAAGACCTTGAAATTATATGAGGTTAATGGTCAAGGTGTATTATTGAAGTGGCAAGAGTGCAAAAGATTGTGTGAGAGAGACAGGTAGAGAGAGATAAAGACAAACACTTAACATTCAAGCACCCAATATGGCATCCAGAAAATCATCACGGAAGGGATAAACACATGTTATAAATATAATCCCCACCTGTGGAACACCACCAATCACTGGGGCACCCTTGAACGGCATTAATAAGCATGCCAATTAATGCATCTCCTTTTTAACAAATGTATGATATACACATCCTATAAGATAGCTAGACTGGTAATATTGCTGTGGAGAGGATTAATACACTTGCTACTGTGATCTCCATGTGAGCAGGAGTAGGTACAATTTTTATTTTATTTATTTCAAATATTTTCATGGTGAAACATATTCTAATGAGGCCTCACAGCGTTGACAACATTGGTATGGAAGACTTTGCTAAACCAGGGGATTACACCAAAAACTGCACTAGAAACAGCGAACATGCTTTAACAAGCTTGAGGCAGTGGGGTTTGAAAGAGAAGGCTGTATCAATCCTACTCACTGACAAATAATCCGGCAGGGCTTCTGTATTGATCTGCACAAAAGAGGAATACATCAGTACAGTACTCCACTCATGCACATCTTCTGAACTAAGGATGTGAGACCAAGGACATGCAGGAGAGAAGAGGTGGCACTTTGCAGCAGCACAACATCTCACTTATCTCCTGACACAGGGTCTGAGTCCAGGCCATTGTAAAAGGGAGGCAACATAATGCGTGCCTGCTGCACCCATGCACCAAAGCAGTATCCCACTTGTGTTCGGAATTGAGGGCTTGCTACCTGCAGATGCTGTAAGGGGTGAGAGGCACAACATGTATGCCTACTGTGTTGATGTTTCTGCACAGCATACTGTGTTGCCCGCATCGCTCTGCCTCACGCCACAAGGGCACACCATTTTTGATCGAGGAGGCGTGTGAGGGTCTCGCAGGGCACTGCACAGAAAAGCACAGAGCGGCAGGCAGAGAGGTTGCTCACATGGGGCTCTCCTGCTTGTAGAGTGAACTACACTATGAACACCAGCCGGGTATGATAGCAGCTGTTACCAGGCCGGCACAGTCGTAAGTCAACTTCATGGGTAGAAATTCTCATTTCTACACATATCTCTCAGGCATATTACCTCCATGTTCCTCTTCCTTGTCCCAGTACCTACTTTTAAGGTATCAGCCTCTTTGACGGAAACCCTTCAGGTGTCGGCATATGAGGAGGGTCACACAGCTTGCAGACTTAATTGCTGCTGTAAACACGCTACTGGTGTAATAAAAATGCTGAAGCCAGGTCTGCATTCAGCCACTTAATTTATAAGCACTCTGTGTTTATTTCATTGAAGTGCTGTTAAGCACAAGCATTGGCAAAGCCAACAGTTTTGACTTGTGTATAATATTAGGAACTTGCCGGGCACTGCTTAGATGCCAAGGTACTGCCACCATTTTGCACCTGCAACTACCAATGGGCAGTTAATACCAATATGACTGTGCCTGACAAGTGCCTTTGCCATGCCTACAGAAAAGCCCAAACTGTTTGCATTGCTAATGCTTGTTGTATCAGTGTGCTCCGTCTTGTAGATGTTCCTGTTGCTGTTTGTCACAAACACACCTTGTACCCACTGACTTTCCTTATGTATTGCTGTTTGTGGGTGTTTTTATTAGTGCCTCTTTGATGGAAAATTGTATTTGAAAGGTTGCATTTCTTGATTTATGTAAGGAATCTGTGGCGGTATATGATGAGGATGTATCACTTTGTTGAAATTACTGTTCACGCTCTTTCTTGAATATAACATTTTGACAGAAAAAGTATAGAACCTAATGGAGGAAGTCTTATGTGGTGTGTTAAAGCCCTTCAATCAGGAGGATGGGTGAAATGCACAAGGGTGGTTCATGAACTCATAGATGTGGCACCAGGGACTGTAAAGCTTCATACCTTGATTGGCTGGAGAACACCTGGACACAGTGGCGTACCGAGCGGGGCCTGGGGGGCACACAGCCACCCCACAGGCTCTTTTGAGAGCCTGACCGGGACTTTCGTCAGTGGGCCACCTCTCCTGTTCGGCACCTCAATGAAGGTGCCCAAACGGGAAAGGTATCCCGCTGGCAGGACAATGTGTGCTGAGAAATTCCTGCTCAGCACAGTAATTGTCCTGGCAGCAGGACACCTTACCCTTTCCGAAATCTCTGCCAGGACAATGTCCCAAGGAGCTCAGGGCAGCAGCAGAGGGGCTCGCAAGTTGCTCTGTGTCAACAGAGTATTTCAATGTGAAACATTAGGCACTATTGAGAGGGAGGGGGTACTATTAGCAGGACTTTTGTCCCTTTAGAAATGTGCATGGGAGGGAGTGATCAGGTGTGAGATGGTTGCATAATGCTGCAGGCTTTATGAAATAATGAGTATGGCTTTACCCAAGGGGGGTTTGTTAGGCTCCCATTAATCTGCATGATGCTATTGTGACTTTGCATGCAGGATGGAGACAATAAAACTAAATCCCTCTTATTGTTCAACATATTTCTATAATGATGTATAGTTAAAGTTAATAATGAAAGGGTAGTTTCTTATGTAATGTGCTTTGCTTCCAAGGCATTGCTATAAAGTATTATTTAAGTACATGAAATGCAAAGGGAAACATTAATAAATATCTATATAAACTAAAACTGTGAAGATGTACCCAGTTGCTTAAATTGTCCACATCCCAGTTTCACCATTTAACCAGTGTGTGATCCTGAGCAGACCATGTAATCAGACTGTGTCTTATCTGCAGCTCTGTAAGTGATTCAGTTCAAAGCTTTAATATATCATGCTGTAAATTAAAAAAAAAAGCCTGACTTGCTCCATTTATAACAGTGCAATTTAGGTATTTTGCACCACAAAATTATTTGCCACTTGGCTTACTTATGACAACTTATTCTAAAGTCACGTGCATTCTGCCTCCAAGTATCAAAGACTGATGATGCTCCTTGCGATTTGCTTTCTGTGAAGTAATTTCTGTTGGTGCAATCCATATGCAAATTAGTTGATGTGCATGTATTTTGCCCCAGAGCGCCTGGACAGAGCTCTAATAGATGAGTTCCCTGCATCTGTAATGATTCTGCCGTTTTTTTTTTGTTGTGTTAAAATGCAAGATGCCACTAGTAATGTTACCAAAAAAATAGATTGGGGCAGAGGTGGGCGGTTTGTGTGCGCGAATAAGACAACCTGGAATTGTGTGCACTGCATTTGAGGGGAAAGTAGCAGAAGTTTCACTGTGGCTGTCCCCCTCACCACATCTTGCAATGCTGAATACTCCACTTACAGGATAATATAGGGAGGCTTTTCATAAGATGTAACTGTCGTGTCATTACCACAAAGCGCAGCTCGACATATCATGAACTGTAAGGAGTAATTAATGGCTTCAGTCGAAGCCTGGTATTTTAATGACAAGTTAAAGTTTATGCAATGCCGAGCTTCGTTCCGTTGTGGGTATAGATTAATCACTGTTTATTATTCTGAGAGAAATCTTTACATCAGCGGCTTCCTCAAAGACAGCCTTGCGTTTTAATGCAAAGCTTTCTCTCCGAATGAACAGTGTTTTATCTATTACAGCAACGGAGGCAGCTCGTGCGGTGCTCTGCTGCTTATGCCAATGACAGCTCGGAAGAGGGGCCGCTGCTCAGGCTTAATGCAACCAATCAACAATCAGCCGAAGACCAGGGGATACCGGATCGGTATGGGATACCAAATATTACAGAACACCGGCAGTGAGCAGAGCCTGAGAAACCGATCGTTACGGTTTACCAACATGGAATTTCCGAGTCCTCACCTCCGCTCGTAAAAAAAACTGAAGGCTTGTACCGAGCGGGCGAAAGTCAACGCAGATTTAAAGTGAAAGTAGAGTCTTTTCCCATTTGTCTCGACAGCATCTACGCGCATGCGCATAACAGTGCAAATTTGCAGGGAACTAGTTCAACGTTATTTAGGGCATTATTAGGTATTTAGGTTACGAAGGTTTATATGAGACACAAAATAAATGCAATAGGTTAAATATGTCACGTTTTTGCGTGAGCTAACAGACAATTGGAATCTATTCTGAGTAAACAGTAACAGGTCTGAGGATTTGTAGACTGAAAGAAAACAGTGAAAGTGAAACTTGAAAAGAAAGCAATTTCAACAATATCAAGGATTACTAGTGTTGTGCATGGCAATTTTCACTCTGAGAACGTAAAGTGAAGGTTCTTGAAAGAGAAGTACATTGCCATAGCTCTCAACCATTTGTGTCGCAAAGGCGGGTGAAATCACCCGATTTTGTTTTTGGCGGGTGAGAGCCCATTGGAATGAATGGGCGTGCAGGAGACTTGGCGGGTGAGTCAGCCCTTTACAAAGCGGGTGACACCCGCCAAAAGCGTGTGAGTTGAGAGCTATGCATTGAAAATGCTGTCTGACAGGAAGAATATTGTTGTTCAATTTGAAAACTTACCTCCAGGCCAGTTGCAGAGAATACACAGGTGCGTGCACTGGGTGATTTGAAGTATAATTTTTCTTTTGCACATTTCAGTGCAATACTAATCTTTTAACTCCTATGCAGGGAGCAAGCAAAGAAACATGAAGAGCTCCAGTGTTGTTTGTTATTTTGGCGCATTTCCCCTTTCCCCTTCTAGCTGGAATGAACTCCACTGTATTTAAATAGGTAGGGCCCTGAACAGCTGGTGAGGGACTGCGGGGCCTAGCAGCTTCTACAGAAGGATTTTAAGAAGACATGACAGTTAGACATCTCATGAGTCTTATCTTTTTAGTAGTTTTCTGCTTCTGAAAAGTTCATCAGTCAGGACCCTTATTTTCTGTTATGTCATGTCCTGACTGGGTCCTTTCCTCTTATCCTTCTTTTTTGCAGCTCTCAAACAGATAAGTACTATTCTGTGTTAGCTCGAATAAGGAGATATACATTATGTTTACTATTATGTTTTATTACGAATGATGAGGTTGAAAATGTATTAATATTGAAATATCAAGGTATGGACAGCGCAAGGTAGCATCAGTATTGCTTGTGACTACTAGTGTGTGAGGCGAAGCCAGTGGAATGTTTGGTGGCATTGTGCGCAGCGAGGATCGACTTTGATCCTCACGAACAGTGCAGCAACAAAGAGAGACGCAAGCCGGGTATGTGAGCAAACGCACCCACACTGGGAGACTGGCTCGCGTCTCTCGACATAGTATTCATTAATATATTCAGTTAGGAAATACGCAGTTGCTTTTCACGCAGTGACTGCGCATCGCGTCTAAAGTGCAATCGCATCACAAGTACGCACATATCTGGGAAACAACCCTTGAGAGACATAGCATGACTGTATTAGCATTTAGCTAATGAAAGAAAGCAGATGCAGCACGATAAAGAAGTGTGAGCACAAGAAATGCATTAAAACTGAACAGATGTTGCGTGCAAGCGTACAGCAGCCTGATGTACACGGAGAGTACAAATAAAAGTACAATATTAAGAAATAGTGCCTGTGAGAGAAATATGGAAGAAGAGCGGGGCACCTGCACTGACAGCAGCCAGGAAGGTATAACAGCTTTAAGAAAGTCTTAGGGACTCCCTTGTGGAGGCCGTATCACAAGGAGTGAAACCTCTACAAGACAAGCAAGCTTGAGATACTAGAAGCCCTGCTAGGAAACACAAATACAGATGAGAATAAAAGAAAGAGCAGGGAGAAAAGAGCAACCAGACCTGGTGAAGGACCATCTAATGGACACCCTCAAAAAAGGGTTGATTAACAGGGGAATAAAAAGATACAGGGATTAAAACGAAGCCCCGAGATGCTCAAAAACGCATTCCTACAAAATCAGCAATGTCTAGCCTATCACCCTCTTCCCCATGGGTGCAAGATACAGGTGACACAGGCACTTCATCGACAATAACCAATTACTGAGCTATGATGACACGCAAGTGCAGGGAATGGTCAAGAAACCTAAAATCCAAGAACAGACCGAAGAGTTTGCGGGCATGATATGATATGATATGATAGGTTTTTTATAACACACTTAATACCCAGAGGTTTCTTTGCTTGGCCCGGGATTGAACCTGTGTTGTTCTGCATCGTTTTGCATCCAAGGCAAGCACGTTGCCCCTGAGCTATCCTCCCAAGACCTGCTTGATCAGGCATCCTAGGTCCACCGACTGGTTGCCCTCTCCCAAAGTGACGGTGTACATGGCGCACAGGTTGCCTAAGACCTTATATAAAGAAACCCGATTCCTCATGAAAGTGGAATGCCTAAGACAGGAGCTAGCTGGGAAAGTGGCAGAAATGCCCGAGCTAGATGCAAGAATGATCAGCTTCATAACAAAAACATCCAAAGACATCCATGGACAGAGCATGGAAAGGATGCCATGATAAGGTCCTGGATATAACGGGACCCATAGCAAACATAATGGACCTAGCCAAAAGGGCAAAGGATACAAGAGGACGAGTTGACGATTAGACACTTGCCAATTGGGCACTCCGGGCAGTATGCATGTATGGTAATGCAAACTGTGCATTATGAGCATAAAGATGGAGAAGCATGATATTAATGATAAATAACAAATGATGGCATCTTATGAAGCAGGCAATGTAGTTCAAGGCCTTCTATTTCAGGAGCCCATTACCAAAGAAATTAATACATTTGTGGGGACACTCACAGCGCTTGAAAAAGCCCAGTCCTCAATACTCAAGATTTTCCCTAACATAGTTTTTCCTGGGAACAGTCAATACAGAGGTTGTTCAATCGAGCGTTACAGATCACAAGGGAAGACTGAGAGCTCAGTATTGGAAAACCAGACATCAAGACACCTTTTTTTTTTCAAGCCGTGGCAGAAGCTCTTGTGGCCGCAGAGGTAGATGCTACTACTAACAGCAAAGCACTAGCATAGGTGAGAGTCCAGTATCCCCAGGCAGAACATGATAGTGCTTAGTAAACTGGCATGCATTATCAAGCAATGCTTGGATATTGCAAACAGTAGTGGGATTCAGACTAGAGTTTATTGGTAATCCACTCCAAACATGCATTCCTTCACTGAAACACACCTCGCACACAGAGTACCAACTACTAGATGCAGAACTAGAGGAATTGAGAGTGAAAGGAGCTATAGAAAGAGGAGATTGCCAGCTAGTAGAGTACTACAGCAATAGGTTCCTTTTGCACAGGAAAGGGAAAGTGAGGCCGGTGATCCACCTGAAAGGTCTCAAGAGTTGGCTACTATACATACATTTCAAAATGGAGGGGATACATCTCTGAGATATTCAAAAGAAAGGGGACTGGTTAGCCAGGTTACATTTTAAAGATGTATACCTCACTATACCAGTTGCGAGCGAGCATCAACCTTATTTGAGATTTCTTTGGAGAGGACAATCTTGGCAATTCAAGAGGCTACATTTTGGGGTGTCTTCACCAAGCTGGAAATTCCTGGGATTCATGATAGACACTATAATAGACACCAGGAAAGCGTCACTGGAACTTCCAGCTCACAAAATGAGAAGGTTCAAGAAGGAGATAAGAGTAGTCCTTTGGAGTCTAGCTAGAGTAGTGAGACTGTTAGCGTCCTCAATACAAGACATTTTTCCAAGACCACTACACTAAAGTGCTTTGCAAAGGTTGAAAATCAGACACCTTCAGGGAGGATTAAGATATCACCAATTAGTTCTGCTAGACAAGGAAGCAAAGACAGAGCTACCATGGTGGCTACATAACATGCAAGCATGGAATGGTTGAGCAATCTTCAGAGACATGCCAGAATTAATTTTGGAATCCAACGCAAGCAGATAAGGATGGGACACACGATGCAGACAGCTAGAAACCTGGAGCAATTGGTCGCAAGCATGTTTCACCATGCTCTGCTCCAACACCACACAATTTTGTGGGTGAATCAAGAAATTTGGCCACTAGTCTGTCTGGTTTTCCCTAATGAACATCTTCCACGGATAGGCCTGAGGAGACCAAAAAACCTAAAAAAGTACCTTACATACTCCCAGTTCCAAAGAAAAACTTCGAAAAGGACGCTCTGGAATCTTAGAGCAATTGTAGGCCTCTACCCTTGTGGCTCATGTACAGTCTGTAGATACAGTAACAAATGCAAATCATTTTTGATACAGGGCAAGACATGGCAATTAAAATAAATTTGAACTGCAAAAAAGCAAACTCAATCTATTTCATGAAATGCCAATGTGGGAAACATTACATTCGACTAACTACTAGACTGGTTTATAAAAGAATAACAACGTAGGTACTGCATTAGGTGTAGGGAACTATAAGCACAATGGTGTCACACTTTCTTCAGTATTGGAACACAGCAAATGACATTTCGGTATCCAGTGTTATTAACGAAATGAAATAACAAATAACTTTTTTAACGAAACTTAAATACTGAAAAACACAAAATATTTTATTAAATATATATATGGGGGTGGGGTAAGGGATGAAAACTGGTGGGGAGGGGCTTGAAGTGGGGTTATATTCATAGGGAAAAGGAGAGCCATTCAGTATATTTTTCCATAATTAAGTTTCATTAAAATCACAGTAGACCGACATTTCCTGGTGGGTGGTTGATGTGGTGGCCTCTGGAGCAAACATGACCAGCACCTTGGCCCAAAAGGAAATTGTGGTAGGTCTATAACATCCAGTTGCATATTACAGGCCTCAACAAAGATTTGTCTTTCCACTGATTGAAATTCAGTTTTTGTTTGTGGCTGGCTCTTCTCTACATCTATGTTGTGCAGGTACGATAAACACAGGTAAGCATAGCACCTTTACAGCTGCTGCTTATTAAGTGTGCCAGCAATTTCTTTTGGCTTGTGAAAGGGCCAACCAGTCATTATCGTGAATCACCTGGGGCCCTAGGCACCCCTGCATAATGAACACATCCAACAGTCTAGTTGTTTTACACTGCACGAAGTACAGACATTTTTCCTTAACGATCTGAAAACACGAAGCTCAACTAGATCAGAAAATCCAGATTAGAAGGACAGACTTGCGCCGAACATACGAAATCGAGCAGCAGTAACTAGGTAATACACTGTTTTCAGTGCGCGCCCATCTTTAATCATATTCAGCATTCTTTGTGCTGCAGTTATTTTAGTGGCACAGAACCCTTACATGACACACTCTTGATGTCTGGCTGTAGCTTTCAGTACCAGTGGATCTATGTAGAAAAAACGGACCTCACAGCGTAATCTAAAAAACGCCTGCCATACACTCAGCATTGAGGGATTGAACCTGCATTGGGTGAGAATATTATAACTTGCATCCAGTGACTCTAAAGATATTCAGTATGGCTTACCAATAGGATTGTATGTCTTGTATTGCAGGTCCTCCACCCAGCATGGGAAGCTTCCAATGTAATTGTTCTCAATTGAACATAAAAGCTTTTGAATTATAATATCCATTTAACCAGGCATTGCTCCCGGACATAGCACGACTGTCCAGATAGGGTCAGTGAACAGAAACTGATCTATAGAGATCAGAGCTTTCAATGACGATTACATCACACTAATGTTGATATTATGTGCTTCATGTGCAAGGTCAACCTTTTTCCTGATGTTCTTACAAAGACGAGGAGAGACACATATCTCGCCGAAACATCTCTGAACACACACCTGTAGAGGCTGCAATACTGTAACATCTGTTGTTAAGATGCCCCACAGAGATGTAGACCCTAAAAGTGACAAGTAGTATAGACCTACTGTGTTGAACAGTGAACGCCCCCGTTAGAAATAGGGTGTTTCTTATAGAATTAAATTCTAAAATGTATAAACTAGGGAATGCGTAAATACATAAAGCAACTCAGACCGAATGGTTGGAAATATTTGAAGCAAAGGTCCTGCAATCAATTATGAATTTACTGAGTGCAGCTCCGGTGGAAGCATTGAAAGTGGAATTTGGTCTCTGTTCACTAGTAACCACTTGGATGGTACAATGTACCATAATATACCTCAAATTGAAGTATCCAGTAACTAACACTAACCCACTTTTGAGCATCATAGCCAGTAACATTCCTGGTAAACGGATCAACTCATTTATGTTTGAATTAGAACTTACGTCTGATCTGTTTTTAACTTTGCTAGATATAACTAGGGACTTCATACAGGACAAACCGAACAGAGACCATATTCTAAAACTCAAGGCGAGAGACTGGGACAGAAGCAACAACCTGGATAAGCTAGCACAAAAGAAAACATACATGACCTTTGCTACACAAGGCTTTTTACTTAACTTGCCTTGTACCCACCTCACCAAATTGTCTATACTGGTTCTTAAAAAGATTTATCACATACCTTCGATTTACTTACTGCCCAAAGCTGAATATCAGGGCACCTGGACAAACCCTCATTTGGCACATAGGAAATGTAGATTGTACCACATGGAGACAGAAACTGATAGGCATGTATTAACATTTTGCACAGGGCTGAAGGTTCAGTATCGTAAGGCATACAGGAACTTTGTGGAACGTATTGAACGTATTGAAACGGACCAATTTTGGAACACACTTTACTGTGCAGAATCCATTGTGATTTTCTGCAGCAGCACATCACCTATGGGTCATGTTTTTTAAATGTACTTATGTGAGCTGATGTTTAATATAATTTGCTTGTTAGAATAATATATCGTGTATTTGCTTTTAAGATTAGCACATACAAAATTAAATTATGACACTATTCATTAAAGTATAGGAATTTTATCAGAATTATCAGAAAACAGGTAGGAGTTTTAAACACAGGCAAGATCCTTTGATGTGGTATGCAAAGAAGTGAAAAATATGCTAAAATGATTTGAATTCCCTCTAGAGGTTCAGGGTGGGTGACAGCTACTTTGTATTAGTTCAGGATCACTTTAGCAATGCTCTATGAATGATTGTAAGGTTGCAAACGAATTTCAGCAAAGGAAAGCAAGGACAAATCTTTTTACACGTGGCTGAAATTAAGCAAAATGTCAAATCGCGGCAAATTTAGTCGCGTGCGTCGAGCGCAATTACGGAGGCACTATAAGGGGTAGTAAGTCGGTTTTAGGTTCGTTGGAAAGTTTAGAATCTTAGCTTTAAGATGACAGTTAAAACCCGCTCCTACGGTTCCGGAGATACGGCCAATTTAGTAAAGGTAGTTTTTCAGATTTTAAATTTTAAAGCTCAGAATGACACTAGATTTTTGAAATAAGCCGTCAAGGTCTGGTCAGGTTGGACGGGACTTCCGGCGAGTGGTTCTGAAGTCCCAGCTTTCTGGGTCAGCTCTGCTCTCTGGGTCTGTCAGGCACCGGTTCTGCTCACAACGGCCTGGTCTGTGGTTCTCTCTGGTTCCGGATACAGCACTGCTTTCTGGATACTGCTACAGGTTCTTGCAAAAGTTCTCGGCAAAGAATTCAAACAGCTCGCCCGGCTGTTGAATAGTTTGGTTGGTTTTGAGGCCTGCTGAAGAGAACTCAGCTTGTGGTTTAGGCCTTTGCTTTAAATTGTGGAGTCAGAGTTCTAAGTTCTGGTCTCTGTCTAGCTGGAGTCAGTCTAGGTCTCTGGAGTTCTGAAAATGGGAATTGAGTGTCTCTACCTGTCCCAGCAGTCTATTTTTATGTGTTCTACAAGTGGGTGTGTGCATGGACATAACTGAGCCGGCCCCTCGCAATCTATCATTGGCTACGTCCTCCTCTCTCCCTTGACTGGGGAGCTGGGTTGTGTGTCATCTTTATGGCTTACAGAAAGACACTCCCCTTATCAATGTGCACACAAATCTATTTCTGATCCAAATACATATTTCCCAGATACACAATTTGTTGAAATTACATGTACATATTACAGATTCCTTATGGTCCATGCTTGTCCGACTCTGATCTTCCTGGGGGTTTGCATTAAAAAATGACAACTTAATTTTGTTTTTAATTGGTTTACCAATGTTAAATCTGTATCAAAAATTACACCAATGTACACCCTCCTTCTACATACATTCCAGTAATTTACTAGGTTTCTAGCATAAACCCGGTGCCTGTAATATCAATAAATAGCGGGGTTTTGCCTCAGAACATGGTACACAGTTGAATCAAGTCTTGAATTGTGGGTACATTTCTTAGATTGTGGTTCTACAAATTGCACATTTTTGTAAGCTTAATACAATATTTTAGAAGCATTTAACTTAAACATATATTTGCTGCAATATGATTCCACAAAAGTGTCTGGGTCCCTTCCCACAGAAACTTGGGAGTGCCACATGTCTCTCCTCTCCCAGGCAGGGCTCTGTTTACAGTCCACACTGAAAATCAACATACCCCATTCAAGTGCAAGGGTCTATTGTGCGGGCTGAGGTCAGCAGGCCAGGGGGCCACTCTGCATTTGGTTAGCATGTCCATGTGATCTCCTGGGCTGTTGTGTGGGTCTCTGAGGTGAGAAAGTTTCCCAGCCTCTTGGCCTGTTAATGCAATCAGATTGTCTCTGGGAACAGCAGGTGGTTAAGAGTTTTAATTAACCAGTGGGCCTTTGAAGGTTTCCAGCTGTCTCAGGAGGCTGATTAGCTTCTGAAGTAGCAGTTCTCCTGTCAGAGTTTAGACCGCTAGCGCCGGTTTGTGGACAAAGCTGGTACTGCACCCATTTTTGGGATCTGTCTTGAATTAATGCATTTCAATAGAGTGGTCCTTTTCTTGATATTATATGATCCTTGCTTAACATTGTTTTGATGGCATCCTTACAGTAGAGTGGTGATGTGGAACCCCCCACAAGAAGGTTGTATCTTTAGAGTGGTCTTGTGCCCATGATTTTAGCAACTTTTTGACATCAATAAAAACAGATTTTGCACAGAACCATCTTTCTTTGCACTGGTGGGTGGCAGATTAGGTGATCATTTTGGTGTGCGCAAACTGTGCGGTTCTCCTGGATTCTGGCGTGAACGTGGGCGGCGACAGCTCATCCCCACATCTACCCAGTCTATTGATTAAGTTTGTTCTGGGATAGAATAATGGGCGGCGACAGCTCATCCCCACATCTACCCAGTCTATTGATTCAACATGGGTCAACACCCTTGACAAGCCCCCCCGCCCGACTGCGCTTTGATTTGGAGTTGAGGGGAAGTATGGTGCAAAGGATGTTTTTGATCCACGCGCTGGTATGTCCGCATCATCTTCTTCCAATTCCGTAGATGGCACAGTTCAGCATCTTTTCCTCCATCCGGTTGGATCGATCGGTTCTCCTCGCCAGTCCTGATGGGATTATTGGGCGGTACCCCGGGCCCCTCTGATCTCTGCTCCCAGTCCCCGGATCGTTCTCCTTGGTCAGTCTCCATGGTTTCATCTCTCCTAGGATGATAAAGCAAAAGCGGCAATACCTATTCATAGACATTTTTCCACCACTATTGATATAGTGGGCGGCATATACATTTTATACATCAGGATACATTTTGCAGTCTTATTTTAAAACAAGATATAACATGAAACTTTTTTTTTTCAAATCATAATATTTTAGAGACTATATGTGGGATATTTTAGGATGGGAACTGAATTAATCTGGAGCGGTCCCCTCTGGTATTGCAGAGGACTCCTCCAGTTGCTGCAGAGTGTGCCTGGGATGGCAACACTTTAGCTGATTTATATGTACCCATTTGTCTTCCCCTTCCGCCAAACTACCTTTGGGGATGCGGATCTTATACGCTACTGGGGAGACCTTGTCTATGATTTCAAACGGTCCCTCCCATGTAGGCAAAAATGTTCGCTGTTTGGCCTGGTTCCTTTGTAAATTGTATAGATAGACCCAGTCTCCCACAGTATATTCCTTCCTGGTGGTCTTCAGGTCATAGTGGGTTTTCATGCTATCAGCTGATCTTTCTAGATTCCGCTGAGCATAGGCAAAAGCATGCTGAATGTGTTTCCTTAAATTCTCCACATACTCATGAGTTGTGGAGGCATTTATCAGTGTCTGCTCTTGGGTTCTGTAGAGCAAATGCTGGGGAAGCGCCATCTTGCGTCCGGTCATCAACTCAAATGGTGACATTTTAGTTGCAGATGAAGGGCTAGATCTGATGGCCATTAGGACCAGAGGTAATCGGATATCCCAACTTGGCCCAGAATCTGCAACAAACTTTTTTAAGATGCTCACAATGGTCCGGTTCTAGCGTTCTACTGCCCCAGAAGAGGCTGGCCAGTAAGCAATATGTAACTTCCTTTTGACCCCCAGTATCTCCCACATCTTTGTCATTACCTCGCTGGTGAAGTGGCTACCCCTGTCTGACTCAATCCTTTGAGGTAGACCAAAATGGGAAAAGATGTGGTTAATCATCAGGGCAGCTGCTGTTTCTGCCTTGCAGTTTGGGGCCGGGAGAAATTCCACCCACTTGGTAAACAAACATGTTACGGTCAACATGTACATGTTTCTTCTAGACGAGCGAATTACAGGGCCTACAAAGTCGATTTGCAAATCTGACCATGGCAGTGTCATTCCCCTCTTTTGTAGAGGCACCCGGTGTGTGAGGGATGTTGGCTGAAATTGTGCGCACACAAGACACCCCTTCAAGTATTGGTTGAGGTCCTGGCCCATATGTGGCCAGTATGAAATCTCTCTTAAGATTTCAAGGGTTGTATGAAACCCCCTATGACCGGCGGTGGCCACATCATGGGCGTGACTTAACATCAGGCTTCGGATTGAGGTAGGAACCACCCACTGGTCATGGCCAGCTTGGGATTTACTTACCAACAAACCGTCTTGGATTCAGAACCTTTTTGGACATTTCATCAACACTCTAAGGTCCTCCTTCCCAATGTAATCGGTATCCGTCAGGGGAAAGTTCTCAGGGTCCTCAATGTGTTGGTAAAACTTACCAATTATTGGGTCCCCCTTCTGAGCTGTAATCAAATCAGCATCAGGGGTCTCCTTACTCCATTGTGCAGTTGAAAGATCATTGTGAGCATTTGTTTGGGACCTAGTGATAGCAGTGACCTGGATTTCCCCCAACAGGGACTCTATTTCTATTAGATCCCCTTGGATGGCCCCGATTTTGGCCAGCTGATCAGCTAAATCATTTCCAGTTTTGTCTGGTCCCTCTTCTTTGGAATGACCCTTGATCTTTTTCCAGTAGATGGTCATCCCCTTCGATGTGACCAGATCATCAATATTTTGGATTAACTTCCCATGTTTCAGGGGTTTGTTATTAGCACATAACATGCCTCTGGTTTTCCAATTAACCAGGTGCTCCACGAACCCGTTCCGTACATAATCCGAATCTGTGTTTATGACCAGTTTGTGGAGTTGATGTTGGACAGCAGTGAGGATGGCTTGATGCACAGCCATCAATTCTGCCACCTGACTACTTTGGGGACCAATTTTGTACCCAGCAGAGGGTTCTGGAAACTCCTTCACCCATGCATTCCCTACGCTGGCCACCAGTTCTTTCTCCCTGTTGTTGTCAACTTGGTACGAGCATCCATCCACATAGACAGTGGGCATTCCCTCACACTTGTCTTCTTCAAAGACTTTGTGTGGGGAATTAAGGTATGCCTCCATATTGTCCTTGATTTTTAGACTTTCGTCCTCGAGGCAGTTTTCTCTGGCACAATCATGCAAGTCAGCCAGGCCTTCCGCGAGGGGACTCTTCTTGTTTTGGCCATATCTGACCTCCACAGGAAAGCCTTGCATTGACAGAATCCAGGAAGTAATTCGGGAATTACTCACATTTCCGGCCCGGATTCTGTCACTTTGGAGATATTGCAGAGGCTGGTGTGGAGTCTCCACTATGATGTGTTACCCCTGGATAAACGGGCAGTAATTCTTCAATGCCCACACCGTTGCCAGGCGTGCCTTCTCACAATTGTTGAATTTTTCCTACACAGAGGATAAAGTTTTGCTCGCATAGAAGATTACTTTATAGAACGTGTCATGCTTTTGGTATAATACTGCCGTCAAGCACGTATTAGAGAACCCTGTCTCCAGGAAGAACTCCTTGTTTCTGACAGGGTAAGCTAGGCAAGGCGCTTGCGAGTGGCTTCTTTTGAGTTGTCTTACTGCCTCGGATTGTTCTGGACCCCATTCCCACTTGACCCCCCCTTCAAAAGATGAATCAGGGGTCTGGTGATCTCTGCGTAGCCCTCAATGAACTTTCTGCTGTAATTAGTCAGTCTAAGGAGGCTCCTTAGTTCCCACAGAGTTGTGGGATCCTTCAGTTTTTGGAGTGCTTCCACTTTCTTTTCTTGGGGACAGAGACCCTGAGGAGCAGTCTCATGCCCCAAGAAATTAACACGGGTTCTACACCACTGTGCCTTCTGAAAGGAAAGTTTTGCTCCGGCGGCCCTCAACTGCGTCAGAACATAACGGATCTCTGCTATGTGTTCCTCCACAGATGAACTTTTGATGGGTACATCATCTACATAAGCCAGGTTACCCCTCGCACCCAGGTCGGCCATGGCCTTATGTAGGAAAATGTTGAATTCATTGCCGGAGTTGAGGTTTCCGAAGGGAGTCCGGGTCCATGTGTACTGCTGGCCCCCGAAGGTAAAAGCTAGTTTGTATTGGTCCTCCCTACTGACAGGCACGGTCCAGTATCCATTGGTCAGGTCTATGGCAGTGAATACCTGTGACCCCTGGATCTGGGTCAGCCCTTGGTCTAAGAAGGGCAGAGGCCATCGGGAAGTATGGACCCGTTTGTTGAGCTCCCTAAGGTCGGCGCAGAGTCTCCACTGGCCGTTTGGCTTCAATATTCCCAGCACCGGATTATTGAAAGTGCTGTGGACTGGACGTATTATTCCCCAGGACTCAAGGTTCTTAATTATTTCAGTAAGGGACTCCATGGATGCGAGAGGCAAGCAATATTGCTTCACAAACACAGGAGTCATGCCAGGGTCCGTGGGGATTGTTGTTGTGTGGATGTCGGTGTGACCACAGTCATATGAGTCAACTGCAAAGAGATCTTGGAAATCCAAGAAAACTTGTTTCAACTTTTGCTTCCGTTCCAGAGTCACACAGGCATCAGCCAGGTTTACTCTCTCTTCCACCATCTGCCTGAAGCCTGGAAAGACTTCTGGTTTTGCTATCTCAGCGGCCTCCTCCAACTGGGTGGAGAAGTCCCTGGTCAGAGTGCTGATTTGGACTGGAGGCTTCAGGTGGGAAAGGCAGCCCTCATGGACCTGGAAAATCACCTCATCCCTTCTGAAGTCACAAGTCACGTCATCCTTACCATAAGGGCAAGAAGTGTACACCAGGAAGTTCCCCCCATGCCGGGTAAAGATCCTGTCTGGTGTTGTATTGTCATCACTGTCACTGTCAAAACAGTCCTTGGGGATGGGTCCTAACAGTTCATTTCCTAAATCAATGGAGAAATGTCGGTCATCAACCGCCATTCCAATAATGGTGCCTGCGGCTAGAGTAATACTCTTTAAGTCGCTGTTATCCACCTCTATTGGAATGGTGTCATGTTCTATGTTGACTAATGGTGTTGGGTTTACCCCCAACCCTTGCTGTTGGAGAGAAGCATTTAGATGAATATAAGCATCAGGGTTTTTCAATTTTTGTCCTCTTTTAACTTTCACTTCCAGGGAGAATTGTCGGGTCCTTTCTGGGATGGTGACTTCCTCTTTAATCTGAATTTCAACTGCATAAGGTAGCAATTGAGCTGACGTAAATGCTTTTTCTGGACCATCAAATCCCATGGGATTATCCGCTAATCGGGACCAAGCTTTGAAGTTTATTAGGTCCAAACTAATGGCAAAGCGATTGAGAATGTCAGTGCCTAAGTAAAAGGCGGCAGTGATGTCTCGCACGACCCAACAATTATGGACTATGCTCTTGTTGCCAATGGAGATTTTGAGCATACACCTGCTTGGCAGGAGATGTTTCGAATTGGGTGTTTCCAGATCCATTTCCCATTTGTCTATCAGTTTGAATGTGGGAATGGCTGGATCTTTTGGGAGTTGGCGGAACATGGCTTCGCTGATGAAGCTCTTACCGTTGTTCACACACACTCAAGCGAGAACAGAGTCCTTCCCATCATTTAACTGAACAGGGATGAACGACTGCTCTCCAATTTGCTGAATATCAGCCAGGCTCTGAGCTGATTTCACATCTTTCTGGACTATAGGAGTGGGAGTTTCTGATTGTGGATTAGTAAAGAATTTCAGAGTTTTTCCTTCCAGTGTGGAATACCACCTTAAACTGGAAGGAAGGTTGATTTTCAGAAATAGAGAGGACCGCCCCCATCACCAGTCTGTTGTCCTACTGCTATTACTGTTACGTCTGGAATTTGGTTGTTCTGGAAGTGAAATTCTACTTGGTCAGATTTTTGTTCAACCATGTGGCATGTGCCGTTTAAACTAATATGGTTGACACTCTGTTTTAATTTTATTGTTCGCCTAGTCTGGGTCCAGAGGACCTTGTTTACGCAATCTATTAGGGGTGACAACCTTCTCAGGAGGTCATTGCCCAGTAAACAAAGGGTGCCCTCTGGAGTCACTACAATGACAGGGTGTTTCACCTTGTGTCGCCCAATTTTAATGTCCAAATCTGCAGTCCCCTCGACGGGAATTTCCTTCCCGTCAAAGTTCTAGAGTTGTCCAGGAAGAGAGGTGAGGGGAATTTGGTACTTCTCCCCCCTACCTGAATTCAGTTCATCAAAGGCCCTTCTGGACACAAGGGTGGCTTGAGATCCAGTGACCACCAGCGCCAAGATTGTACCCTGCCCCTGTACTTGTACTGGGGCATAATATCTTCCCTCCTTCCCCTCAAGGGGGCACAGATAATGCACATTTTTGGACAACTGGTGGGCTAACTTTCTGGTTTTGGACATGGCGAGAGAAGAGATTTGGGCAGAATTCTGTGAAGAGCCTGGGGAATCTGAAAGACAAAGTTGGCAACTGGAAATGGTTTCGGATTCTGGGCCGCCCCCCCTTTTTTGCAGGCAGTCATCAGGATGGGTTTGACCCATGGGATTTTGGTATTGTTGGTTCTGGGATAGAATGATGGGCGGCGACAGCTCAATCCCCACATCTACCCAGTCTGTTGATTCGGATTTAGGTTCCCCTGGTTCCGGTTCTGGGCCGCCCCTGCCTTTTTGGAGGCAGTCACCAGGATGGGTTTGAACCAGGGAAGTTTGGTTTTGTTGATTCTGGGATAGGATGATGGGCGGCGACAGCTCAATCCCCACATCCACCCAGTCTGGATTGGAATCTCTTGAGACCCATTTTTCCTTGGGAGGAGTTCCCCCATCTCTGAAGGAGAAGATCCTTTTCCCAGGATCCTCTGAGGATCCCTCTCCCTCAAATTGGAAGACCTGTACCTCCTCCACAAAGTGGGTCTGTTTGGGTACTTTGTTTCTCCTACCCCCCCTCTGCTCCTTGGGAGGCAGACTTTCGGTGGTAGGAGATTTTGTTTCCGGTTCCTGGTTTTCCAGGGGCTGTTTACAAGTTGGGAAGGAAGCTTCCTCCAAGGCTTTACACCCCCCTTCCCCTTGTGCCTCCTCCCTGGGAACCGGTGGGTTATCGGGGTGCTGCCACCGTCATTGTTCTGGAGCACCAGGCCCAGAGTTTGGGGCATTCTGCGGTGGCATGCTCATCTGAGGGTTCTGTTGAGCCCTCAGTATGTGACCCAGATCCCGTGCCATATTTTGGATCTGGCGCTCAAGTTGTGAAACCCGCTCAGGCTGATACAGGGCTCTATTTTCTCCCCTGGGCTGATCCCGGGAAGGGTAGCTATCCCTTCTCTGGTAATACCCTGGGTTGGGAAGATTTGGGTACCCCTCCACCCATGGCCTCCCCTCTCCCGGATTAGGTTGTCTGGGCTCGAGGAATTGGGGAAAGAAGGATGGATGGTTTTGGGGTTGGAAACCTTGTGGATACCTGGGGAAAAAGTTTGGCCCAGGATTTGGTGAATTTCTGCCCTCCTGGGGGAAGTTAGGAGGGAAGTTCCCCGGGTTAGGCGCTTGGCTGGATCCCCCCCCTTGGGCTGGAGGAGTCCACACATAACCCAGGATGGGTCGGTTTCGCTTGTAGCGGGGACTTACATAATCAGGGGAGCGGGGGACCCCATTTGTGGGACTACCTCCTCGACTCCCTGTCTGTGACTGGCCCGAGGGCCTTCTGGGCTGTGAATTATTTGGTGCAGGCAGGTTTTTAGGCCCCCCCA
Organism: Ambystoma mexicanum; assembly: GCF_040938575.1. NCBI lineage: Eukaryota > Metazoa > Chordata > Amphibia > Caudata > Ambystomatidae > Ambystoma > Ambystoma mexicanum. The sequence continues at coordinate 472,673,750 of NC_090932.1, read as the reverse complement.
TCACCAAATCTAAAACGGGGACAACCTTTACCTCTGCCACCTTGGCAGCAGCAGGGGTGCTGTTGGTTTTGGGGTTTTTCTGCGCATTACTTTTATTTTCTATGGGCTTCTGCACCTCATAGATCCGGGTGGCTTGCTCAATGACCCAGTCTAACGATCTTTTCTCGGGAAAATCCCTCACGAGCTGGGTCATTATGTATTTGGGAAGAGCATGGAAAAATGTGTTGATGAATTCTCTGCTGTCCGTGCGCAACCTTCTGGTGGTCTGCGCAAAGGCACACTTCATTTCTTGCACAAATTCTTGTGGGGCCTGATCCTCCCCACATTGCAAATTGTAGGCTGCCTTGCGAGCCTCTTGGGGATTTCTATGTACAGAAAAATGTTTCAAGATGGCCGCCCTATATGTGGACCATCTTGAATGGTTTTGGTCCTTCAGCCCCGCAAAGAAACTAGAGTATTCAGGGGAGAATGTCCATTTGACGTACTGGATGCAGCTACTGCTGTCCTTCAAATGGAAAGTCTCCATCATTTGCTCATATAGCTCCAAGTGTTCCCAAACAGAATACTTGGCGTTCTAATGATAAGGCGTGATGACACTCCTGATTGCCTTAATCTGTTTTAAGGGGTCCTTAAGCAAGGCCCTTTTCACCTTATTGGCCTTTTTGGTTCGGGTAAACCTGGTCCATTCATCCTCTGATTCAGAAGCACTGCTCCCAGAGGTGCCCATCTGATCTTCCAGGTTTTCCCGGATTCTGCAAGCCTGGGAATAGCTGGCAGAATGTGTCGACCTGGTCTCCTGTGTCCTGTGACGCTCAGAGGAGTCTTCAGATCTCTCCTTGCTACCAGGATTTGATGGGTAACCCCCCCCCCCCACTGACCTAACTGGGCAGAGGTTTTCAGGATGCCCTTAGTGGGCCTACTCTCCTGGGGTTCCCCACTAAATTGCACTGTACTTAGGTGCCCATACCCGGATACCCGCCCATCCATTCCTAGGTGGTACTGGCCTACGAGCCCCATCCTTTTGGCTGGATAGTAATCTGCCATCCCTGTGGCCCTGTGCTCAGGTGCGCCAGGGGACATGGGGATGGCAGAGTCCAGGGACTGGGAGAGATGAAGGCCTCTGGTACTAGGGTTCCTGAGGTTATGCTCAGGTGTTTCCCTTTCCCAGCGAACCTCATCTCTATCAGCCCCTGCTCCCTGTTGCAATGCAAGAGCCTGCGCTTTCAATTCCTCAGTTAAGGCCTTACTAGACTCTATCAGTCTCTCCTGCATGGCTACCTGTTGCTGGAGCCTATCATTGTGCTGGCAGAGAGCCTCATTCTCTCTCTGTGCCTCCTGATTGGTCCTGGAGTACTGGGCCAGTCTTTGCTGCAGGAGGGTTCCCTCCTGAGTCCCATCCCTTCTGGCCTGCTCCTTTCTTGCCAGAGCCTCTTCCACCCTCCTGGTGTGCTCTAACAAGTTCTGATGCTCTTTTTGGAGGTCACCCAGCCCCTGGAGGGCCAAGTGATTTTCTTCAGTTTTTCTTTTTAAATGGCAGACTTCCTGGCCTAAGGTGTCCCTTTCCTGACTGAGAGTCTGCATCTGTGTTGCCAGGTCGTCTCTTTGCCTTTGAAAGGCACCAGCTTTCTGGCGCTCCTGATCAAACTCTGCCTGGGTATCCAGGTCTTTCAGGATCAGTTTATTGCTCTCTGCCTTTTCCCTATCTAGGTGGCTTTGCAGGGTGACTACCTGCTCAGCACATGCCCTATTGAAATCTAATTGTTGCTCCAGCTTTTTCTGGCTCTGCAGTAGGGAGTCCAAACCTTCTTGGTACTCCTTCTGCAAGGCCAGAAATCTGGTATACTGGTCAGACTTTTCCTGTTGCAGGATACACATGTCCTCTTGATTTTAATGAGATACTGTGCTCTCATTTTCTGACTCCTGGCTTCTGTGCATCCTCTGCTCAGAAGAGACCAGGTCAGATTGGGCCTTCTCTAACGTGATCCGTTGCCTATTTGCCAGATCTTGGCCTTCAGCACATTTGTCCTGCATGGCTCCCATATATAGATACAAATATGCCGCTATCCTAACCAACTTGTCGTGTTCATCTTTAGCTTTAGGAGCCATGTATAGTTCACTCAGAGCCACATGTAAGGGACCGTGATCTCTCCAGATATCTAACCCAGTTGCAGTGACCTGTTGCGTGATTGCCTGCAACCACGCATCCTGGCCCTGCTCAGTCCATTCACCTCTCACAAATAGCTTATGTAAGAAGTGCTCTCTGGCTATTTTGATATCTACCAGTGTCGTCATTCTGGAATTTGAGTTCCTTCCTGATTTACAGAAGTTTGTATTTTATTTTTCAAAACAGACGTTTCCTTACAGCGTTCCTTTGAGGGGTGCTTTCACAGTGTAAAACAGCGTGGTGATCTAACCGGATATGTATATCCGGTCAGTTGGCACACTTTATTAAGCTGCACAAGTGGTAAATCTAACCCAGAATATCCCGGCTCAGAGCCCCCACTCTGTAAGCGACTTCAATTCAACACTACAGCTAAGTCAATGCCTAGTCTGGGATGCTGATGGAAGCCCTTATTGATGTATTTTTATGTCCAGTTCGTTTACTCTGGATGACAACCCTCATATAACACCCCTCTCTTAGAATCCCACTGAGCCAAGAAGTAGGTTTGTTTTGCAAATTAAAAGGTTTATTTGAAAATTAAACAATATATATATATCACACTTTTATAGTAAATTAATATTTGATAGCACACTTGTGAAGATAATAGTGATCAACAACGGATAATGTTACAGTGGTACACTCTTTTTGATGGCTTAGAAGTGATATAGAGAGGATAAAGTAGCTGAGAATGCTTTTATGGCTTCAAGGACAATGCAATGATGAATGAAATGCAGTACAGAAAATAAACTTGATATGACTTCAACAAAAGACAATGTAATCACTTTTCTTTGACAATTCACCCCCCCCCCCCCTTTATGCAAGGTAAAGAGATGGAAGGAAAGCACACAGTTCTCAGGAATGCAATCAAATATAATTCAGTTCCCCCCTAGCAAGCTTAGAGGAAAACAGGTAGGAGTTTTAAACACAGGCACGATCCTTTGATGTGGTATGCAAAGAAGTGAAAAATATGCTAAAATGATTTGAATTCCCTCTAGAGGTTCAGGGTGGGTGACAGCTATTTTGTATTAGTTCATGATCACTTTAGCAATGCTCTATGAATGATTGTCAGGTTGCAAACGAATTTCAGCAAAGGAAAGCAAGGACAAATCTTTTTACACGTGGCTGAAATTAAGCAAAATGTCAAATCGCGACAAATTTAGTTGCGTGCATCGAGCGCAATTACAGAGGCACTATAAGGGGTAGCAAGTCGCTTCTAGGTTCCTTCGAAAGCTTAGAATCGTAGCTTTAAGATGACAGTTAAAACCCACTCCTAGCACAAACGGTTCCGGAGATACGGCCAATTTAGTAAAGGTATTTTTTCAGATTTGAAATTTTAAAGCTCAGAATGACAGATGACAGTTTTCAGGTTTAAGGATGACAGAATGACACGATTCTAGGAGGCAGTTCTAATAGGCTAAAATAGTTTGGATTAGATTATTTTAAACTAAGAGATTGGTTTTGGCACAGTGCTAGCTGGGTACTCACACTAGATTTTTTAAATAAGCCATCAAGGTCTGGTCAGGTTGGACGGGACTTCCGGCGGGTGGTTCTGAAGTCCCGGCTATCTGGGTCAGCTCTGCTCTCTGGGTCTGTCAGGCACCGGTTCTGCTCACAACGGTCTGGTCTGTGGTTCTCTCTGGTTCTGGATACAGCACTGCTTTCTGGATACTGCTAAAGGTTCTTGCAAAAGTTCTTGGCAAAGAATTCAAACAGCTCGCCCGGCTGTTGAATAGTTTGGTTGGTTTTGAGGCCTGCTGAAGAGAACTCAGCTTGTGGTTTAGGCCTTTGCTTTAAATTGTGGAGTCAGAGTTCTAAGTTCTGGTCTCTGTCTAGCTGGAGTCAGTCTAGGTCTCTGGAGTTCTGGATGTGAATTCGTCCGTCAGCGTGCTCCGCAGAAAATGGGAATTGAGTGTCTCTACCTGTCCCAGCAGTCTCTTTTTATGTGTTCTACAAGTGGGTGTGTGCATGGACATAACTGAGCCGGCCCCTCGCAATCTATCATTGGCCACGTCCTTCTCTCTCCCTTGATTGGGGAGCTGGGTTGTGTGTCATCTTTATGGTTTACAGAAAGACACTCCTCTTGCCAATGTGCATACAAATCTATTTCTGATCCAAATACATATTTCCCAGATACACAATTTGTTGAAATTACATGTACATATTACAGATTCCTTATGGTCCATGCTTGTCCGACTCTGATCTTCCTGCTTGCATTAAAAAATGACAACTTAATTTCGTTTTTAATTGGTTTACCAATGTTAAATCTGTATCAAAAATTACACCAATGTAAACCCTCCTTCGACACACATTCCAGTAATTTACTAGGTTTCTAGCATAAACCCGGTGTCTGTAATATCAATAAATAGCAGGGTTTTGCCTCAGAACATGGTACAAAGTTGAATCAAGTCTTGAATTGTGGGTACATTTCTTAGATTGAGGTTCTCCAAATTGCACATTTTTGTAAGCTTAATACAATATTTTAGAAGCATTTAACTTAAACATATATTTGCTGCAATATGATTCCACAAAAGTGTCTGCGTCCCTTCCCCCAGAAACTTGGGAGTGCCACATGTCTCTCCTCTCCCAGGCAGGGCTCTGTTTACAGTCCACACTGAAAATCAACATACCCCATTCAAGTGCAAGGGTCTATTGTGTCGGCTGAGGTCAGCAGGCCAGGGGGCCACTCTGCATTTGGTTAGCATGTCCATGTGATCTCCTGGGCTGTTGTATGGGTCTCTGAGGTGAGAAGGTTTCCCAGCCTCTTGGCCTGTTAATGCAATCAGATTGTCTCTGGGAACAGCAGGTGGTTAAGAGTTTCAATTAACCAGCGGGCCTTTGAAGGTTTCCAGCTGTCTCAGGAGGCTGATTAGCTTCTGAAGTAGCAGTTCTCCTGTCAGAGTTTAGACCGCTAGCACCGGTTTGTGGACAAAGCTGGTACTGCACACATTTTTGGGATCTGTCTTGAATTAATGCATTTCAATAGAGTGGTCTTTTGATTGATATTATAGGATCCTTGCTTAACATTGTTTTGATGGCATCCTTACAATAGAGTGGTGATGTGGAAGGTTGTATCTTTAGAGTGGTCTTGTGCCCATGATTTTAGCAACCTTTTGACAACAATAAAAACGGATTTTGCACAGAACCATCTTTCTTTGCACTGGTGGATGGCAGATTAGGTGACCATTTTGGTGTGCGCAAACTGCGCGGTTCTCCTGGATTCTGGCATGAACGTGGGCGACGACAGCTCATCCCCACATCTACCCACTCTATTGATTCAACATGTGTCAAAACCCTTGACAAGGCGCAGTACCCAGCCATCCCTGGGAAAGATCTCAGTTTGGCAATGTTCTTGGTGGCGTGGAGGTTGGTGATAGCTTTAATCTTTTCTGCGTCAGCTGTAATGCCCCTGTCTGTGAAGATGTGCCCTATGAATCGCAGACTGCTTTTATTGACATCACACTTGGGTCCGCTGAGTGGTAGGCAGGCGCATGTAGGATTTTGGATATGGGAGGAGCGCCTTGTTGTGGTGTTCCTGAGATTTCGCAAATATGAGCATGTCATCGCTGTAGTTTAAGGTGTTGACTCGTGGCGATATTAGTTTCCTTATGGTCTCTTGGAAGATCTTGGCCGCCGAAAATATTCTGAAATTGAGGCATTTGTATCGGAATAGCCCTTCATGGGTGATGAAGGTGGTTATTGGTCGGGAGGCCGGGTCTATGACAAGCTGCTGGTATACTTGGTTTAGGTCCAATTTGGAAAAGTGGGTGGCCTGATTTAGTCTGACAAGCATATCTTCTATGTTCGGTCCCGGGTGCCTCTCCCTCTGTATGTCTGCATTGGGGATGCACATGTCGACGCACAGGTGCAGTCACCTGTTGTCTTTGGGGACGACAACGAGGGGGGATACCCAGGGTCTGGGTCCATCAACCTTCTCGATTATGTCATTTTGTAGAAGGAGTTTTAGTTCTCTAGTCACCTGCACCTGGAGGTGGAATCCAACTTTGCGTGGATGTTTGGGGAACCGACATGATTGTTGGGTCAATGTGTAGCTTGATGACTGAGTCCTTGAGCATCCCTACACCTTCGAATAGCTTGGGGAAGCGGGCTTTGAGGAGGTTGGCCCTTCCCTAGGGTCCTGACATGCAGCTCTACAAACGACACAGGGCCAGTCTCAGAGTCAAACTCTCTTTATTTTCTCCATACAAAACTGAATCCCACTTCCCTCGTCCCTCCCCTCCCTCCTCCTGCTCCCTCCTGCCCTGGCATGCTCTCCTTTTCCTTAAAGGGCCAGCTTCTTTATTCATCCACAACATCAGTCTAATTAGGCATCCACACCTGCAGCCTTTCAAGAGGCTGCATGTGTATAAAGGGAAACCTTTGGAGCAGAGAAGGAAGCAGCAGGGGGGCCTGGTTAGGGGAGACCAGGGACACCTTTCTGTGAGGAGGCAGCTGTGGTGGGACCTGAAGAGAAGGCAGGACACTGGCAGACATCCAAGGTGTGGGAGCCTTTGTGTCAGAGATTGAACAGTTAGGGCTGCGAACAACACAGAGAGAGAGGATGCTGTCTGCGTCCACCCAGAAGCCTGGGGAACAAAAGGAAGCAGCAAGAGCCACCAGAGCAAGATGCCAAAGACCAGTGAGTGTTGGGGGAAAGCCATTCAGATGCTGGGGCACTCCAGGCGGGCTGGGCATGAATAATGAAGCACTGTATGAATGAAAGCTTCAAACCAAGATGAGTTACATACATATTGAATCCAGAACTAAATGAAAGTTTAGAACAGTGCTAAACTACAGTATTGCCCCAAAATTGCCCCTGCACACCTAGTTTGGCATTGTAGCCGAGGTGTCCCCCACATACATTGAATGCAAAGCAGCGTACAAAGGAACAGAATCCTAAAAGGTCGAGTTTTCAAAATACAACCAAGTTGGCTTCACAATTTTGGAACTCCAGCTTTTCGGAATTAGGTTTTTTAATGTATATCCCTAAACTATGCATATTGAATACTGAATTGACTGGAAACTTAAAACATGCTGAATGCTGAGCTAAAATACAACGTCACAGGCACAGCAAATAGCTAATAAATTCAAAAAGGAAAATGCCAATTTCTTTTTAAAAGCAACCTATGAGAGAAAGAGCAAGTGTGAAAGATTACAACCAAAGGTGGGGCAGGAACAGGACCACCACAAAATTGAATCTTATTAACGGATGAAAGTGGCAAGGACAAAGACTGACAAGAGGTGTGTGATATGTTGTGGTAAAGCCAGGAGGCCAACTAGAAAAATCCAGAAGAGTATAAAACAGCACATGAAGTCAAAGGCCAACACAAAGGAAATAAATAAATAGAAGCTTGCAGACAAGGGCAAATGCAGAGGAACCTGTGTGGGATATACAGCCAAGGAGTCCTGGTTGCTTGACCTGTGATGGATAGTCCGTGTGGTCTAACAACTGCGCCTAGACCAGTGAGCCCTATATCGGGACAGACAAAGGCATTGTGAAACCAACCAAGAAGTGAGCTTGTGACATAAACCAGAAGGAGGGTCAGGTTGACCCAGAGTTAAGTTGAACTTTGAAATACCGAAACACACTTAGTTTGCTACATTGAAGTCTTGGGGAAGGGAACCCTGAGACTTGATGAACTATAAATATTGTCTTGAGGATAGGGCCTCAAGACTATTTTTGTTTGAACTGTGTTACTTTGCACTTGGAGAAGGGAAACTGAGGAGTTTGTGCAACTGTTTGAACTTGAACAAAGTAAATCTTGAGACTTTTTGTGGAACTTTCTTGAACTTGGGCAAGGGGACCTGAAGAGGAAGCTAAGAGCTGGAAGAAGGTCAGGACATTATATTGATCATCATTTCTTTAATTATTGACATCCCTACACATTGTTTAGCTTTAGTTGTGAGGGAAAGTGTAGATTTTGGATACACTCTTTGACTCAGACTCCTTAGTTTTGTTCAGGTAGGGAAATCCCACTTTAGCATAGGGCAATTTAGGACTTCTACCATAATGACATTTGATTTAATAAACCATTTTATTGAGAACTTTGAATCTGTGTCTGTGCCTTACTTCATGATGCCTTCACAATTCCGACATGAATGGGCCGGAGCAGTGAAATATGCGCTCCTACCGTTTATGATGATAGCCAGAAGCCTAGCGAAAATGTGAAGAGAGAAAGGGGAAGTAGTTATAATACCGTCTTCCTGGAAAACGCAAGCTTGGTTTCCAGTTCTGATGGAATTTCCTCGGATTTCCTGAGGATGATTCCATTCCAGCAAGACCTACTAAGCGATCTGGCAGGTCAGCCTCATCCTCGGATAGAGACACAGAACCTCCCATTACTAGCTTGCAGAGTTTCAGGCAAAGATGGAGTATGCCAGGAATTTTGAAACAAGCTGCTGAATTCGGATCTGCGTGAAAAGACAGAATAAAAAAGTCCGACTACCAAAAGTCTGACTTTTTTTTCTTTTTTGTCTCCATTTTTCCGCAAAAATATATGTGGGGGGGAGACCCCCCACAACCCTTCCACCTTACCCCAATACATTTTTTTTACTTTACCCCCCACATATATATCTGCGGAAAAATGGAGTTGACTTTTGGGGGTCAGACTTTTTGCATTCGGTAATTTTGTACAATACTGCTCAATTCATCAAAGAATCATGGGCCCCTGCCACGTGCAGGAGTTATAGCCATGCATGGCAGCGCTGGAAGGCCTGGTGCATACACCAGAGTGTTAATCCCATTTGTGCCCCTATAGTACAAATACTCAACTTTCTAGCATCGCTGTCATTAGAATGTAAAGCGTTCAGAACAGTTCGGGTATCGGGATCGGCCATTTCGGCCGTACATTGAACACATAGATGGCGTACCAGTCAGCAAACATCTGGCAGTAGTACGACTGCTCAAGGGAGTAAAAATCAATAAGCTACTGACCACTAAGTACGGTACATTATGTGGCATAAAATATGTGTTAACATTATTCACACAGTGGCCAGGTACCAACCAGCTTTCAGGACAACTGTACAGCAAGCTAGATATGTTGCTCTATCTAGTGTCATGCAGAAGGCTGTCAGATGTTAAAGCGTTGGAGGTAGACAGGAAGGTATTTTACCCTGAAGGTATAGCATTTAACATCACAAAGACTACCAAGAGTAACGTGACTGTAATATCCTGCCCGTATTTTATGGATATGTTTTGGGTAGCACAATCTATCAAAGAGTATGAAAGAGCCATGGGAGAGGTCAGACCACATGGGGGTGTCACAACTACAGATCTTTTCACGCAGTAGCAGCGGCTACAATAGCAAGATGAGTGAGAGAAATAATGTCTGCTTCTGCTATAGATCTGTCAGTTTTCAGTACACATTCCTTCAGGGGAGACATGGCGTCCAGAGCATTTGCAGTAGGCATCCCACTGTAAGACATCCTCAAATCAGCGCACTGATCTAGCGATTCAACAGTTTGTGGGCTGAAGTTTTGGCCCGAGGTTGGCAAACCAGTCTGGGGTGTACTGGAGACAGTGAAATCTAACCAACCCCAACCATTCACCCCCAAACACAGGGCGAGGTCCAGCATCAGTATAGGCAATTTCTGGAGATTGCGATTTTGCCATTTTTCTAAAATATGAAGTTAGGACACGATATAACATACACAAGGCTATAGCAGACTTCCACATGCATGTTAGCTACCAACCCAGGCAACGCCAGGTGAGTACTGCTAGTTGTACATGCTTCCTAAAATGTAATGCTGATGTAACTTTGAAAACCCAGAATTTAGGGAATGGTTGTTATGATGTTAAACTTAACCACAGTACTTTAACAGGGTTGAATACTGAAAGAAAAATGGACTACAGAAGTTTGCAGAATAGTGACTACATACGTAAAGTAATCAGTGTGAAATCCAGATAAACACTCTACCTTGCAAGCGAGAATCAGAGTGCTCACAGCCAGCTGAAACAGCAGTAACCACTCACTGCCAGTTTGCTGAATGCTGTGGAACACCACAGAGACACATCTGCCACATTTACTGATCCAAAATGTTGCCAAGCATACTGTACCTGTTTAACAATTAATAGATCAATTAAGATCAGAACAACATGAAAAGTAAGTAATAATGTTAAGACCCTGTTTCAATTGAAACATCAGTAATGGAAAGACCAATTCGGAAATGTAAAACAAACCATGGAATGGAAAGACCAAACTCTGGCCAGCTTAGGAAAGCAGCCTCCAGCCAAGCATCATAAAATAAGGTGGGAAGCCAGAGATCGAGGCGAAGACTGGGACGAAGCAGACATGCATTCATCCACCCTTTGGATACAAGGGGAGGTCACTACCTGGGAACAGGTAGTTTGTTCATTTTCAGCCATGTAGCAGTTGCTCTGTGAAGTGAATGCTAGATGTCCTAACAGAAGGGTCAGTGGTATGTGGAAGAGAGGACCTAGAGGCAGGCCCTACGCGGCAGGCTAGGTACCACAGGAAAAGCCTGAGGGTGGGGTTCTTCCTTGAAGGAGGGTGTGCAAGAGAATCCCTGGCAGGTGGTTGAAAATATTGTCTGCCTGAGAAGGACCAAAAAAGAGCTGGTACAAACATCCATTGTAGTTAGTCAAGAGTGCTGTTCTAAGAGAATCCAGATAATGTAGAGACCTGTGAAATGTATGAGAGAATTCAAGGACAAGAAGAGACATGCGAGAACACCTAGTCCATCATGTCACCCCCTGCAGCCCCTGACTCGCGTGATGTACCCCACCTTTGTGCCCATCTATATCCTACTCATAGCTGTGTATTTGTTCTGTTGTTACCTCTGAAAAACCGCTACGTTATGCACCTGTATTATTGTAAAACGCTCCATTGTGTATCTGTATTGTTGTACACCTCTGGAAAGCATTCCATTGCTCCTCGAAGCTATGTCATTGCTCAATAAATATAATAATAATAATAATAATAATAATAATAATAATAATAATAATAATAATAATAATAATATTAGAGAAAAACAAGGCCATGAAGTGACCTTAGAAGTAAGGGAGAATCCAAGTTCACGGGGGAACCTGAGAGAATCCAATGTTATGGAGAAACCTGATAGAAGTCTAAGAGGGGTCGTGGACAGACATGAGAGTAGCTGTAGAAAACCTGGCGTAGTGTAGAGACCTAAGAAACCTGATGCTTTATGTAAGGAGCAAGATGCTGTGGAGAGACCTTTTGAACCTGTAGAGAATGTATGGAGTGACCTGAGAGAAGAGTGAGAGACTAAGAAGGTTGAAGTGGTAAAGGAACACGAGTCTGTTTACTGGCCTAATGAATCTGTAGAGAGGTTTTAAAGAGACCTGGAAGAAGCCTGAGAGAATGTGCTGTCATGAACGGACCTAAGAAGGGTGATGTGCTAAAAAAAAAACAAGCGGCACTGGAGGGGCCGAATTAGTCTGTGAAGAAAATATAGTCTGCTGAATTCAGAACCGTCAGTAACTCCTGGGGGGACATCCATGAATACATCTGGTTTCTGTTTGTTTTCTAGAATAGAAATGGACTTTGAAAGCATAGCTTTATAAACACTTTGTGTCGGCCAAAGTTGGAGAATTATTTGGTTGTAATGTATGGTTAGCCTGGAAGCTAAAGCGCTCATAGTTTGAAATTTCAGTTGGACAACATTTTTCACTCTGGTTGTTAAAATAGGGTGTCCCTGGTGGGACAGAGACATATACAAATAGATTCAAGATTTGATATCTTAAAGAAACACATCATCTTTAGGTGCAGGGAGTACCTAGACGACCAAACTTCAGGTCATCCTATCCTAGACAATAGTTTATTTAGGGTTTTACTGTTAAATCTACAATATTTCCCTAGTATCTTTCATCCAGCGTAAAAGAACCTACATTGTGAATCATAATAAAACATTGTTTCCTACATGATGTCATTGTTTAAAATCCCCACAGTTGACAAACAGAAATTGCTATTTTGTGCAAAAGAGTATTATCAGAGGAAATGTGTTGTAAAGCCGGAAAATGGGTGGAAAAAAGTAGAAAAGTAGGGCAGTGTGAACTTGTCCCGAATAGCAATGTCCAAGGTGAGACAGTTAGGCAGTTGTAAGCCAGGTGGAGAGGCACAGGCTGACCTCCTCATACATTAAAACATCTTGTTAAAAGGTTAAGTGCATGTGGGCTCTCCTTCAGAGTTCCCAACTGTAATAAGCACACTTCCTCTCTGAACATTCTTTCTTAATCTCATTCCAGTTATATGATGCAGGATGTCCCACTTGATGCTGGACAAATGCCACTTAGCTAATAAATTCATGAATCTGATTGGCTGCAACTCATTCCCCTCATGTATACTTAATTTGTGGCTGTCTGAACTCTATTGCGCTGGTGCCGTGGAGCAGATGAGCCAAGCTGGCGACTCTCTCCAAAGCTCCATTCAGAGTGGCCGTATCCTGCAAAAATAGCCAAGCCTACTCCCCTGGAAAAGTATGGGCTGATTATACAAATGGAACATGCAGACCAACCTGATCCATCTCCAAGCTTACCTGGTTCTTGTGGGCAAATATCTGTGTTTACCCGCCTATCTTTGTGACGGATGTGACTGAGGCAGAGAGGGGCATGGACGTGTGTGGCGTATAACAATGAGGAGGATGCAACACAGTCGAAATGCTGGGCTTGCGGCAGATGGTATCAATGCTGATGTTGAAGCACACACACACTGGTGATTTTCTACTGGATCCACTAATATTGTCAGGCCCTGCTCAGAAATAGGGTGGATCACTGTGCCTCGCACCCCTTATAGTGAGGGGCATGTGACCACCCATCTCATCCTGGAAATGAGAGCAGTGACGGTGTGTCAGTCAATGCCAGGCTAGGTGCCGCAAACAGGTTCAATGCTGAGACGGTGTTCTGGTAGGTGTCACAGATTGTCCCTGAGCCGACCCACAGCTTAAAGACTGGTGGGAGTCTGCTCCAGAGCTCCAGCCTAGTGGCATCCCGGTGAGTGCTGGATCAGCATACACACTGTCATCTGATTAGCACAATTGTAAAAGCAATACTAGAGGTGGCATTGCAGACTATTTGATTCTTTCAAGCTCTGCGCTAGGACACAGTGTGAGAAACCAGGCAGAGTGACCACTCCTACCATTGTCAGGGCACACTTGATACTGCAGCCTTTCAGACGCCACAGCACACACCCATAATCTACATACAGTTAGGCTGCGTGGCTAAGAGGCTTATTGGAGGCTACCAGGAAGTATAGTTGTTTGAAATATGGTACCACGTACTCGCTATCACACTTTCCCACTTATAACTGAGTGACCTTACGTGGGCCACCCATTGAGCTATCACACGATCATAGCACTGTTACTGCCCACAATTACTACCTACCCTCGTACTATACTTGCAGCAAGGTGCCGGTGGAATGGTCTGCATGCTGTGGTGGTGGTCATGACAAAGGGCGCTGACAGCAAGAAATGTGGAGGCATTGACCGCTTCATTAAGGCAACTCCCCGGTCCACTGATCTGACCACTGCTGTTCCGCAGGCGCCAGAGGACTCCATACCACCATCTGCTGCGGAACCTCTCAATATGCTGCAAATACTGGACATTATACAACGTGGATTCACCTTCTTAATGAGAAATGTATTTATTTTATTGTTCATTTATAATGCGCTTAATGCCAACAAGTTGTTTCTAAGCGCGGGATCGGGATTCGAAACTGGGTTGCGCCCTGTTGTCTTGCTTCCAAGACAAATGTGTTGCCCCTGAGCTGATATTATTACCACTACTGTAGCATCCATCCACACGAAGTTAGAGAAAGAGACACAGAGGATCACTGTAGCAGAGGGTAGAATAAGTATGTCTGAAGATGACATCAGTCCCCTTCAATCCACTGTCCACTCCCTATCAAAGGAGATGAAAACAATGAAAGCTAAATATGATGATTTAGAATCCCGCTGCCGCAGAAACAATATTTGCATAAGGAGAGTGCCCGAAGAAGTGAGGTAACATGGAGGTTGCGGTGGAGGACCTGCTCAAGAAGCTCCTGGAAGACCTGGCACTGTCACCACACTTTACAGTGGAACATGCTCACAAGGTGTTCTCATCGAAATCCAACCAGGGTACTACCCCCAACCTATCATTGCACGCATCATGAACTACAGGGACAGATATATTACTTCGAGCCAGAGACAAGAAAGAACTCAGGTTAGACTCTCACAGCATTCACATATTCCCAGACTTCGCGGTGGCGGTGCAGCCGGAACAAAGCACTTTCCTAGGCATTGAAAAGTTACTGAGGGAAAGGAATACCTCACATGCAATGATGTTTCCTGCAATACTCAAACTGTAATATAATATTAAATCCTATTTCTTCATGGTTCCAGAAGAAGCAATATCCTTTACAGAATCCAAAATACCAACTTGCGAGTCCTACTCTATGGGCTAATCCTCTTAAGGATAATTTCATGAATGTCAAATGTGAATACTTTATAGTTTTTCATTCATGTATCCATTATATAGCACATTTCTATAGGCTCTGTCTTTCCTATCCTGATTAAGTCATAGTAATGAGCAGGTGGGCACTCTGAGCGGCAACAGTGGTCCCCCTGGCAAGCGCAAATGTTGTGTTTATAGTTGTGGTATGGGAGGGGAGGGAAAGACACTGCTGTTGTTCCATGAGCAGTGAGGGTGGGAAGGAATGGGTAATATTTGGGAAGGGGGCAAGTATAAAATGCATTTGGTGAAAATAGACACAAGGTACAAAGGGAGTGCAATCGTGCACACTCATCATTTTCATATCCTTCAACATTTACAACTCAGATATGTAGGATGACACAGTCGGTCTCCATCCTTAGCTGGAATGTCAAGGGGTTGGGTAACCCAATTAAGGCCCGCAAGATAGTAACGTATGCCAACAGAAATGGTGCTAAGATGCTGTTCTTGCAAGAAACGCATGCTTGGGATATGATATGATAGGTTATTTGTAACGCGCTTAATACTCAGAGGTTTCTAAGCACGGACCCGGGAATCAAACCTTTGTTCCTCCGTGTCATCTTACTTCCAAGGCAAGCACATTGCTGCTGAGCTATCCCCCCAAGCCAAACAGGCAATCAGACTTGCACCGAGATGGGACACACAAAGATGCTACACATCATACTCCATGAAAGCTAGGGGAGTCCTGACGCGGATACATCATTCATTGCGGTTCATACATTTAGAAACCAGAGTAGATGAATGGGGGAGATATGTAGTGGTACATGGCATGTTGTATTAAAGGAAGGTGCTGTTAGTTAACATTTATGGACCCAACGTTGATTATCCAGACTTTTTACGACTAGGTATTTCAATTATCTGCCTCCTACCCATTGGCCGAAATTATATGCAGGGGCGACCTGCATACTTTATTAGACATTACACTTCACAGCAGAGGTACTACCGTCAGATCACTCTCTTGGGCAGCACAGACTGTCCTCACCAACAAGCGTACGTCAGGGCTACTAGACACATGGTGTACACTGCGCACGGTGGAGCGAGAGTATACATTTTATTCTTCTATCCATGAAATGCACTCACACATTGATAAATGGCTAATATCTGTCACAAGAAGATCAACAATGTGTGGGTCATTGCGTGATCTTACCTCAAACACTTTCTGATCACTCACTGGTACTCTTGACTATGCAGGTGTCAATGGAAGGCAGGTCTCTCCCTCCGTGGTGATTCAAACCCTCTGCTCTACTCGTCACAGCATTTTCTCTAAATCTATATGAGCATGTGTCATCTTTTTTTGATAATAATGTGGGCTCTGTATCCTCTGTAGTGACATTGTGGCAAGCTTTTATGACATTCATAAGCGAGGAGGCTATGTCACCAGAATTTGGGGTCCTTAGGAGTATCAGAAATAGCCTAGACTCCCTGATAGAACATGTTTAAAACGTTGAAGCAACGGTATGCTCTTGATCCTTTGACAGAACTGCAGCAAGAAATTAAAACCACTCGGGATGCCTTTAGAGATGCTGTGCAGAGGGAAATATGGTTTATGGACAGACCCATGCTAGCTAGAAGATATGGTGAAGCAGAGAGGCCTGGTCAGCTTTAGCTCGCCTGATTAGATCGGAAATTGGGAGCACGCATTTAACATACATTAGAAAATGAGATAGGTCCACAGCACACACCGAGGAGGACATACATACTGTCTGAGTTCTACTCGACACTGTATCAACCAACGGGGAGTGCCTCACTGGAAGCAATAGATAGATATCTGAGTGAGATACTGAATACTCTTTTGCCCAGAGAAGCGAGCAACTCTCTTGAGACGCCGCTTATAATGGAAGAGATTAAGAGAGCCATTATGGATTTAACAAATGATAAGGCGCCGGGCTCCAATGGACCAGGAGCAGAATTTTAGAGTACCAGAAAGTTCTTGCCCCATATTGAATACAATAATGGGAAGAAGCATGTACTACCAGAGACGGTACATGAAGCAATTATAATTTTACTGCTCAAGGCAGATAAAGCTGCAGAGGATTTCGTTCCTACAGACTGCTGTCACTTATAAATATAGACGCCAAAATATACACTAAGGTATTATCAACCAGGCTAGCCCCTTTCATGCCATACATAGTCCATCCTGACCAATATGGTTTTATACCTGGCAACTGCACAGCATTGAATTTGAAAAGAGTTTATAATATTATGGCTTAGGTATCCCCAGAAAAGCATGTAGTGGCTGTTTCTTTAGATATGCAAAAAGCATTTGACAGGGTCACCTGGCCGTTTCTCTTTAGGGTACTGAACAATTACAGCTTTGGCCCCAATTTTATCTCCCGGGTCATATTACTCTATGCACAACCGTTTGCCCGAGTTTGCACAAATGGGAAACTATCCCTGATAGTACAGCTGTGCGAATGTACCAGTCAGGGATGCTCCCTCTCGCTCCGCTCCTATTTGCTTCAATAATTGAGCCCTTGGCAGATAGGATACGAGACAAACACAGTAGAGATCGCATCGGACTCGGGGGTGGGCAGAATAATACCATTATATGCGAATTTTACTCCCTGAGACCAACTTAGTGGAAGTGGTAGAAATTGCAGTGGACTTTGGTAGGTACTCGGGTCTCCACGTGAACAGTAATAAATCCGAATTATTTCCATTAACTGAAATTAGACTGGAACCCACCAATTCCAAGGTGCTGAAGTGGGCTGAGCAAGCATTCCCATATTTATGCATTTTAATAACTCTCACAGTACACATGACTTGAATGATGAGACCTATATGCAGCTGTGAGAACCAACATTTTAGCGATGGGGGAACATCCCAATATCATTAGCAGGGAGATTATAGCTAATTATAATGATAACACTACCCACATTATTGTACATATTTCATAATATACTCTTGTGGACGGGTCATGCATTCTTTACAGAACTCACCAGGGCATGAACATCATTCATCTGGTCTAATGGCCAAGTCTGCATGAAATGGGCGCACTTAGCTGGACCTTATGATGTGGGTGGGTTTGCTTGCCTGACCTAGAGCTGTACTACTTAGTGGCACAGACACACTGTATTTGGCTTGAACAAATGCAAGTGGGCTCCACATCCTTATTGATATTCATTACTAGGGGGAGGTTCATATCGATATACACACCCATTGGACCCAGTAGGAACAACCTGGAGTGCATGGAGAAAGTTGCATTAAAGGCTAGATATACTGGCCCCTTATGACACATGGCTCCCACTGTGGGGGATGCCCAAGCTGTCACCCACCGTAGATAGAGATGTAAAGAAAGCCTGCAGTGCCGCACATCTGCTCACTCTAGGGGACTTAAAAAATGGAAGGGTGGTTTGTAGAATGGGGTGACATAAAGGCACATATAAGAAGCAGACCCTGCAGCTACTCAACTATCTCCGGATGAGAGCTGCAATGTATGTCTCATTGGCCGACACTCCCTGAGGAGCCTCCCTCCCACGCATGTTTATCATACATACTAACTAATACATTTGGTCAGAAGAGCATAACTACATTATATAAACTGGCACAAACTACGGACACGTGAATAGTAACATGCGCTAGGTCTAAATGGAGTGATGATCTTCATACAGAATGCACAGATTCACAGTGCAAGGCTTCATTTGGTTTAACAAAAGGGATGTAATAGTACTCAAAGTATCGCCTCATACATTTTAAAGTTCTTAATAGACTATATCACCCTCCTTCCAAAACATGATTATTTCAAACTGATAATGTAAATGTGTTCCCCAGGTGTAGCAGTTGGGAAGCCACATTACTGCATTTGTTATTTACATGCCCGAAACTGGAATACTGGTCCATGATCTGTAGAACTCTGTTAGACATATTAGATCGACAATTGAACCTAACTGTGAGGGATTGCATGCTAGGCTATATGGGTAAAATGGAAGTAACCAAACACAGGTTCCTGAGCTTGGGGCTAATGTTAGCCAAGAGAGCTATATTGATGAGATGGTCCTGGAAAAAACTACCCTTTGATATATGGATGAAAGATGTAATATGGGCGAATGATAATGAGGAATTGTAGATTACGTTACTACCACAGTGCAGCCATCCCGAGGACATATGGTCAGACTTTAGAGCATATTTAGCTAAAATGGAAGCACTATAAATAACTACAGTAATACTATTCCACTGCTGATTGGAAATATAATGTTCCTTTTATGGTTTGTTGTATGTATTACACTGACACTGAAATGTTGTAATGTGACGCTAACACATGTAGTATTCTACAGATTCACCAACAAACGAGAAATAAACAATGTAAATATTATTTTTTTCTGAACGAGGTCTATTCCCATCACATTCTTTGACCAAATAGCAGGCACAATATTCATCTGAACTTCAACTGTGGGAGCCCAGAGGCGCAGAGACTGGACCAGTTTGTCATCTAGAACTGTCACTGTTCATTGTATTTCCCTTGACTTCTTGTATAGTGGCCAACCATTCCAAATGTATTTGGTGAGCTCAAAATGGGATCTGCCCGTTCCAAAATAGTACAGAAATGTTCCGGGGCAGGTGTCAAGAATTCAGAGCTGAATATACCACGAGAAATGTGGTATGACTATCTACTGTCAAACAGTGCACAATAAAGGGACAACAAGACAATAATTCAACAAAAGCAAACAGAACATTCATAAATGAAGTAGTGAGCTCATGAAACAAATTGAAGATCATTGTAATGGAAAATGGTCCAGCCAATCCAAAAATGATGATACATAATATACAAGATAATTGTAGTTTCATTGTAGAACTCCAAACACAAATTAGTTCATAATCAATACATGGAGAAATCACAACTCCAGAAGAACATTCTTTCTACAAAGGGCTTGGCCTAAAAGCAACAGGTGTCTTAAACCCATGGTGTCATGTTGGTACACTTTTTGTATTTTTCCTGGTGACTTTAGTACTGTATCTGTTTCTTGCAGTCTAATCTTTAGTTGCAATGAGTGTATCTTCAGATAAACTTGTCACGTTACAGCGCTATGCGCTTTATCTCTCATTGCCTTCTAGCCTTCATATTACTGTTTTGCAATGTCTATACAACCAAACTTGAATTGATTCACTTGATTGTACTCAGCCTATTGATGTTCTAACTATTTTTTGTGGTAAGATTGCTTTGTAATTGCATATAAGTCACCTTTTTATATCAATGTGTCATAGATGTATTAATTAATTTATTTATCGTGCATTTGTAAGGCGCTTATACATCAGGTAAATTGTGTTTCAAAGCGCCAGATATATATTTGTATGTATACCGGCCAATTTTAGTTACTGCGTGCAAATGCATTTGTAATATGAACATTTCATTACGTTGTGCTTTTATGAAGCACATTTCTGAAATACAGCTGACATTAATGAATACATGAACATCTTAAAGTTCAGCTTCTGCCGCAATCTTGATTTATAGGTCCCTGAGGATCTGTACCATCAGACTTTATCAATGTCAGATCACTTTTGCAGTCCACACTGGCATGAACTCTGCAGAGAAGTGCAAGCAGGCGTTGAAGTTGCTGAAGGGCCACAGGTCTGTGCTCAATGATGCTGGGGTGAGAATCAGGCTGTCCCACCTTGTGGACTCACAGCTCTGCTGGCGCTGTTACCAGAGTAGGTAAGTTTGGAGGCACTGCACAGGGGTGGCTGAGAGTAAATAAGATAGTCTTGGGATGCAAATAATGTTACAGAATGCTCCTCTGGTGTCCTTGCAGGCTCAACCCTGATTTAGATATATAGATGTAGATTTTTGACTTTGTCAGCTGTATGCTATCTTGGATCTCCAAATCTAGGGATGTTGAGCAGTGGACGTGGCAACAGGTGAGTCTTCATCCCGGGTGCACTGAGCTGGGCATCAATGCCAGAAGGTCTTAGAGGATCATTGCATACTGTTGAAAAGGATTCTGCACCTTGTTTCTAAGTCAGGTCTTCTTCCAACAACAAGTACCTGCGACAGACCATATATATTTATATAGAATAAGGGATTAGGATAATGGTCCCACACATCAATCACATGATTGTAATCATTTAAACAATTGAAACAATTTAAACTACTGGTTTACTAGAAGGGACATTTAAAAACTATATCTGATGAAGAAGCCTCCACACTTTGAGGACATACTTGAGCATATCTGGAGTCCATCACACAACCATGCACTGACTAATTTCATGGCCATGCAAGCACTGCCCTCACATACATTTGATTGGTACCATACAGGTTTTTCTCCTATTGCCTATCAATTTTGGTTTCATTAACTAGCAAATATTACACACACCGCTACTGCCACAATTATAGACCATCCCCGTCAACCTATAATGCTTTCTATGTATTTGTCACTTTCTATCCTATCCCACTTCTCTTATCCCTCACATGTTCCTCTTCCCCCCATTGACCATAATCTAGTTTAGCCCGGATGGGGGCACAGTACATTGATATCTGGATAAGACTTGCCTCTGTAAAACCACTACTGCACTGATGAGTGATGTATAAAAGCTTATTAAAATAACATAACAAGTAAAACGTACGCATGCACGATTCCAAGGTTTCAAAAAGCCAGAGTCAGACAGACACATTTCCTAACAGTGTAAACTGAAGTGTATCAGATCCTAAAAGAAACCTCCTGAGTCCTTCCGCCCAAATACATCAGTCCGCAGGGGTCTCATTCATACTTATTATTTTCCAGAGCCAAAGTCCATTTTCATGTAAAATGACTACTTTCAAATGATAGATGAACATACTGAATTCTTTCATGAAATGATAGGTAGAAACGAAATGTTTTCACTGTGCCATCCATTAAGTTCATGTATGTTCTCGGGTAAAGATAAAAGGAATTGAAAGCTTGCTAGATATTAAAGTTAATTTCCAGCCCCCCCCCCCCAATGAATACAATTGTCTGACAGACTAATTTACTTCTGCAGGAGTACAAGAATGAGTAGAGGCTAAAACACGCGTTCAGCCATCACACTACTACAAACCAACAGCCAACTCAATCATAAAGGTAAAACAGGCACAGTTGAGTGATATACCTCCTTTGCCTTTTGTGGTAACATGGGCCAAGGGAATGGCAGACTCTCAAGAGGGGTGTGAATGTGATTCAGTAGGAACTTAAACAGCGAAATATAACCCTCCATAATAAAGGAACGTTCAATTAAGGTTCTATACAAATATGTTCTTTGTTCTTTGTATAGAACCTTAATTCAAACACACCATGTACAGTAACTAACTAGAAAACACTGTAAAAGCTACCCCTGTTGAAACAACACAGCATTTTAAAAGATAAAAACGATCAGGAACTCTGAGTAATGAGGCAGGGGGACACAATTAATATACCAACAAGTACAAAAAGGATGGTTCTTGCGGTTGCAAGGGATTAAAATGACCTATCCATTCTCTAGGGGACAAAGATGAACTGGGGGGGGGGGGCAGATATTAGTAATACCTTTGCAAATGTCTTGTTGGTTTGATGTTAAGTATGGCTTAAGACGAAGCTTAGGGACATTAATAACAATAATAGTAATAATTGGACATTGGATCAATGCTTTACTTTGCACCACACCCTAAAGAAGTACATTAGGGGAATACAGGTAAAAGGTACTTGGCATTTATGGATATCAGAGCAGCTGTCAATAAGATGTATTAAGCCAAACTCTGCTCAATCCTGGCCAAAATTAGGCCTTGATCCTGCCTACATTTTTAGCCTCTTCGTGCAACTATACCCAGGTTTTTAGCAGCAGTAGAGCATAGCCATAAAAGGGGACATAACCATGAGTAAATTCAGCGATATGCCAGGGATACGTACTCTGTCCTTTACTGTCCAGGCTATGCATAAATGATGTAGACAGGGTTTCGAGATCTGCTATCCCCACACTTGCCAAATCTCAGTATTGCTAGATATGGTTGATACTGTCCCAGTGGCCCCATCCCACAAGCATTGCAAATACTTACTTATACTGTGACCCTGTCCAGATGGATTGGGGGCCGCCCTCAACCTGCATCAGCAGGTTTAGCAGGGTACATGCCAAAGCCAGCCCTGCATAAGAGGGGAGGTGAGGGAGTTGGGAGTGCCTCGGTCGCTGTCTCATGTGCATGTGCCTTATTTAATGTACTGAGTACCATTTCTACTTGCTGCATACTTCATATGCAACATGCTGGCAAGTGTTCTTCTCTTTGTCCATTGTACTACAGCTACCAGAAGTCCTTGTGCCAGAACCCTACTACACAGCTCACTAGGGAGAGAGATGGGTGCATGAGGATGCAGCAGAGCACTTCACCAGCCAAACTCCTAATCCAGAAGCTCCATTCAATGCAGGCACAAACTAAAAATGACAATTGTAGCAGTCTGCCATTACCTACAGCTGGCAGACCAACATATGAAAAGTGGGCACGGCTTAAGGACCGTTTTATGTTCTATGATGCCTGTAACCTAGCCCAGGTGGAAAAAGAAGGCAGCAATTGGCCCTGGGAGCCAACTGACATGGGGGACCAATCAAAGGGGAAAGAGGATTATAAAAGAAGGCAGAAAGGTGTGACAATTCACCACGTCTCGTCACATCTCCACAGGGAAGAACCCTTTCCTATGAGGCTAGGGAGCTGAGGCCGCTACCCAACAATGCCACTAAGGGTGGTAATATGTTGGAGGACCTCATCGGATGGGACTCGCCTCCTGGATATAAGGACAACCACCTAGGTCACAGCCTATCCAACCATAGAGTCACACCTCAAGCACCCTTTCCCTACCTTCCCTCCATGAACGTTCTTTTGACAACAGGCCATCGTTTTATTGTAAGTGTTTACCATGTGTAGGATTCACTGAGACAAAGAATCCCCAATGTTCAAGTACTGACACAAGGTGCCTCACAGGAGGCAGGGAGCAATTGATATCAGGTGTTAACAATATGCTAGGACGAAGTAAGCTCTATACGAAGGAAATAGAAGAAGGACTCCATGTCTTCTTTCCTCATCAGAGAAATTAGTCACGCCCAGCTGGAATAGGCAGTGGAGGAGGAGTCAGACAAGCAGAAGATCCAAACACTGTTGACAGACTGGAGTCCTTCAAGTCTTTCCTCTCAATATCGGCTTATGTGGTTACTGAGCCCATCTTGCCTCAGTCAATGTGTTCTCTCCTCTCGGTAACATGCGCAAGTGTTTCCTGCAACCTTATTCTTTGTGGTTATTCTTCTCATCAAGCTGCTCCTGAAGACATTGCTGTGTTTATCCGAACTTGTGCTAGAACAAAGTGAATTTCTCAGCAAGCTTATGTAGAATCCTTTGGGAAGTTCTTCTGCCATGACCCCAGGGCATTGGTCTAGGATCTTATGACCTCCCTCTCCAGGAGTCCTACTCTGTACTCTTCTGATCAATGCTCTACACCTGGTCTGCACCAGACCGACACTGAAGTTTTGTCACGTGCTCATTCTTTCCTCTGCCATTCCTCACCAACCTCCTTCTGGTATTCCTCTACCACCTCTTCCTGATATTTAATTTGTATTTGTATTTATTACATTTTATATAGCGCTTTACGCCAAAGCACTTTACATTATGACAACAAGAATACATTAGAATGTAATAAAATAAGATAGAAGCATAATTGCAAAACATAAGACAAACCATCAAAAACAGTATGTAGAACAATTTACCCAGATCTATAAAGGAGAAATAGAACAGAGGAAGAGTAGGAGGGAAGTAATGATGGAGGTCAGAACGGGGATGAAAAAGATGAGATTACAAGGAGGATAGGAAGGAGTAGAAGAGGAAAAGGAGCGGAATAATGCTATTCCCCTGACTTCCTGCCCCTCCTTCTGATTTTAAGCCACCTCTTTCTTCTCTCCTCTGGCCAGCTCCTCCTGATGTTCACCAAACTTCTCTTTTACTGCCACCTACTCCTCCTGATGTTCACCCACCTCAGTTTCTTCTAATCTCATCTCCTTCTGATGTTCACCCACATCCTCCTTATCTTCTCCTGACACCTCCTTCTGACATTCAGCCACCTTCTTCATATGTTCTCCTGTCACCTCCTACTGATGTTCACCTATCCCCTTCTTATTTTCTCATGCCACTTCTTTCTCCCCCTCTAGTCTGCCTTCCAGACTCCTTACACCATCTCCTTTCAATGTTGCCAACACGCACCAACTGCCTGCCACAACCATGTCCATACAGCCATAATGTCTGACTGAGAGCCCTGGTGTATATATAACCCTTTAAGTTCTCCCATTGGGTTGGACTTTCTGTGAGGCTCTTTACCTGTATTACCCAACAGGTAAGTGACTGGAGTGCCCAAGGTTCAGCTGTACTCACTAATCGACTGAGTGAGGTAGACCAATGTTGTAAATTGCTGGTCTGACATTTTAGATTTGATACATGTCATTTCTGTGTGGTGCATGGGAGCTCTGCTGTTTTTCTTTACTAAGGCTGGAAACTGGAAATTCTGGTAAGCGCACTGTAATTGGATCTCCTCTGCTTTTCTTGTTTTCGCTCCTCTTCTGCATCTATTAGAATACTCGGTATTCCTTTGCAAACTCACTCCTTGGGCTCTAGCAATTATTTCTGTGAACTCTGCATGAGCCCATGAGACAGGTTTTGCAGGAATCTGTGTAGGCCTCTGATGTCTAAGTATTCTAAGCATGGAACAGTGATTCTTTGCTCACTGTACTTTGTGTTTCTCCCAGTCGAGTCAGAGCTCCAATTCCCTAAAGAGACAATGTTGCTATGGTGGTGCCTCAAAAGTGGAAGGCTGTTTTACGTATCAGGGGCACCAATCAGCTTAAAGGATGTGATTTGCTGACCTGTCCTGTCTTGACTTGGTGTGATGGTTGGATTGGTTTGAAAAGAGCAGTCACATTGTTTGCATTTCGGTGACTCTCCACTGCCCTATGGAGGGCACTAAGTGGGGTTGATTAGGGGTCCTCTTGATACCTCCATGTGCACATCATGCACTACTTTGAGGAGGCACCCAGCTTCCTTGATAACCCTATTTAAAGACCCAAGAATTAAGCAGGGGTCTTCATCACAAAAGGCTAATTAATAGTCAATAAAAGCACCTTATGGCCAGGGAATATTAATGTGATGTCTTTTTAGAGCCATTTATAGGTGCTTTTCTTCAGCCCTAGTTTCATACCTTACATATATTTGCTAGCTTTGGTCTTGGCCTTCTTAGTAACAGTGGGAACAAGAGGTTATAAAACAATTCGTTATTAGGTGTTAGTGCTGCACATTTGTACAGGGTGTGCCAGCTCCTCCCCCCTCAATTTGAAATATAGATAAATGATAGGTAGGCCAAACATAAACATAACACTCTCCCGTCCATCATTGTAGAAATCAGGATTAGATTGCCTTTATTAAAAAATAAAAAGTCACACACTTGGTTTGGGGTGGCACAGGAAATAAAGGGTGCTTTAATATGACACGCACTCCATGTGCCAGATTGCAGAAACGTTTCACTGGTGCAAGTGCAAAGTGGCACAATATTAGCACAAGGGCAAAGTTTGCCCTATTTTTAAACAGCACTGGAGCATATTAGAAAACTAGAGGGCCATGATAAGTGCAGTTTGGAATGGTATAAGCACTAGGGAACAAATAGCCCTTGGGCAAAAAAGACACATTTTCACTGCATTATTGCAGCAGGGTAAAGTTTGCCCTAGTGCTAATACGGAATGCTATTAGCACTCAGGGCACTCAGTAAATAGATAAGGTGCAGACATTGATTCCTGAGGAATGTCTTTGGCAGGAGTTGAGCATGTTCATAGTCGTGTCCAGCCAAGTCTAAAATAGGCATATTAACTTTTTTGTGTGTCAGAGGGTGTGGGGAGAGAGAGGACCCCCCGTATACATTATGGCCCAGAGGTCCCCCTATACACATTTATGTTTTTCTGCTTTACATAGACAGTGTTGGACTGGCTGTCTGGCTATGGCCTGTGCCACATGAATTTGTCGAGATCCGTAAATGCATTGTAGTGCTTGCATTTGTTATGTTCATTTTATGGTTGCCTAATCGGTATGTCTTATGTGCTTTTTAACTTGTTTATATTGGAAACCTGTTACATAATCAAATTTGTATTAACTAATTAAGAGCACTCTGGTTAAAAAAGAGACAGTGACGAGACAGTACATAAGCACTTTAAAAAAAGAGGGTGCTTTCTTTGACATATGAATTATGCATCTTCTCAATTTTAGTTTAGAATTAGGAGGATGTGCTTCCGTCCCACATTCTTGTGTGCTTCTCTTTTGCTTTACCTAAATCAATTTGAGAGTAATCATTATATATTGTATATTTTAAGTTGTTTATTTGTTTATTGTATATTGTATCGATTTATGGACGAATTCCCAAATAAACACATTCTGACTGACATATATGGAATAAGCATTGCAAGTTATACTAATGCAAAACAGCATAGCATACAATAGCTAAAGAAATAGTGCATAGTAGAGCATATTCACTCAGCTCTGCATAGCAAGACCTTGCAACTTAGCTTAGTACAATATTGCCTAACATAACATAGCAAGTGAGTGTAATATGGTATTGGAACATAACCTAGCATAAAACATTAGCATGAACACATAACATCTGTTAAAGGGTAAGGAAATGTGTACAAATGGCTCCAACAAGGTCATGCTTTTTGGAGTGTACCTCTGCAGGTGGCTGTGTGTGTTATATGAATGCCACTGCATTAATGTGGGCCTGTATTTTTTACAAGAGTTATCACATATCAATATTTTGTTATTCAAATGCAACATGTTTCTTTTCATCATTTCTTCCAGAACGTTTACTTTCCTTCACAGTTACCATAATTTGAGTCCAGTTTCTTTAATATATTTCCACAGGTGCTTTCTGTGCTATACAAGTCGTTTCACAGAATGGGACTTCACTCTGGAAGCATGCAATCCATTGTTGGTAGCAACCGTGCATTTAAGTTCCAGCCAAGAAGGGAAAGCATTGACTGGCGACGTTTCAGTGCCATTGATGTGGACCGAGTGGCACGTGAATTGGATGTGACAACTCTTCAAGAGACCATCACTAGCATCACCTTCTGCAACCTGGAAGGCGAGAAGTGTCCGTATTGCCAGCAGCCGGTCGACCCAGTGCTACTAAAGGTCCTCAAGATGGCACAGTTGACCATTGAGTACCTTCTCCATTCTCAGGAGTGTTTAAGTTCTAATGTGATGACTATGGAAGAGAGACTACAAGCCAATACGTCGGAGCATGAATGTGCCAAGATGGAGATCAGTAAGATGGCTGAAGAGCTGAAAGCTGTAAGGGAAGAAAGCAAAAGACGGAAGAAGATGCTCACTAATCAGCAGGCTCTATTTCAAGCAGAGGCTAATAGCTGCCATAAGGTAAGCTCCAGCTGTAAGATCGAACAATTGAGAAAGTATCTGACATAGGTATGTTTCGAGATTGATAACAATCTTGAATTACTATCTTGCTGGGTTGTAGGCTGCCTGGATGACCAAGGGATGGGCGTTAGGCATTGGACCCTAAAACCAAAACCAAACATTCTAGCGGGATTGAGTCAACAAACAGTTGTGCCAAGGATTATTACTGATTTCATTTGTGCGTAAGCAACCAGTGCACTTTACAACATACTTTACAACATATCTTAAAGAACATAGGCAATATTAACTATTTATCGTAAAATTAATTTATGTTTAATAATCTATGTAATCATTTTAGGGGGACAAAGATCAAGACAGAATTTCTGTCAACATTTACCATTTAAATAACATTTTTCCTAACCGCATATACATGCTGATTCATGGAATTATTTGCGCCAGAAAACGGGGATTTGGGCGCCATTCTGCCCGCAAATCCCCATTTGTTAAACGGGGATTTGCGGGCAGAATGGCACACAAATCCCCGTTTTTCGGCACAAATAATTCCATGAATCAGCCCCATAGTTGTAATATTCTGATCTAGGATATCCATCAGTTAAAAATGTAAAACAATATTGTGGGCTATTTCTTCCGATTTTAATAGTTATTATACATGTATATAGTGATGCTTCTTTTTAGCAAATGACTATTTTATGAATAACAAATATTATGGTTTAGTTCCTCAACATCAAGTGTAGTCCTCTACTGTGTATTCTGTATACCACTTCAATTATGGCAGTGCAGTTTGGCATAGTTTCTACAGTGCCCAGCACCAAACAAGAAGTAATCGTCTATGGTTCCATTACAGAGCGGTTATGGATGTTGCCTCTTCAGTGACAGGACTCAATGGACCGGACATACTAAATTTAAAATTTACTTTGTTTATTGTGGGGTTTAAAAAGTGAAGACAAAATAACAAATGGGGAATGGAGTAATGTTGAACCGCAAGTATAAGAACGGCATTGATAATCATACTAACTTAAAATACTGGGACAAGTTACATTTTCAAATAAGAATTTTTCCTTTCATGGTCTCAACCACGAGTTCCCTTTTCACAAAGTGCCTTAACATAAAATCTCTGGGACGTCACCCCATCCTTTCCAACATGAGATTTAGAGTTTCTTGCACTCAGGATTGTGGGTTTCCTGACACATTCTCCATATTCCTTTGGTACTTGAAATCCTTCCAAGTCCTTATTGTTTTATTTTCTCAGTTACAGGGATTAGTTTGCTTTCTTCCAACAACTACTTGTTTTTCTTGGGCCAGGAAATAAGGTTCCTGGGCACAGGCCTACGTAAGTCCTAGAGCTCTGAATGAGTCCTGTGAGGGGTTGGCAGGGTGACAAACTACTCTGCTTGCCTCTCCAGTTTTAATCCTCTTTGTATCCCTTATAGTGATACCTTAATTTGTCCTTTTGCCTCTCACCTCAATCACCCCTAACATTCTCCTATCTCCTCCACCTTGTTCCCTGTCAGAGTGATTTTCCCGGGGGCCGGCAGAGCCGTCCGCGGACCTCCGGGGCTGGGGAGGCCCCAACTCCTCCCACATCCCAAAGGAGTATGAGGCACACATAAGAGCAATGTAGTTGCTGCTGTTTATTATAGTAACGGCAGGGATTATTCTCAGCCCGTATGCATCCGGGGAGACTCTCTCAGCATTTGTGGGACTTGCAGGCCCTTTTACTGTAGTATGACGCGCTACTTGCGTCACCTGGGAAAACTGTCCCAAAATCTAACGCCCCTTCGGGTTGGCTCTCCTAGTGGTACGGTCAGTATAGTTACCTATAGATAAGAGAGTTATTGGATAAGGACAGGTCAGGTGGTACACTTGGGTTGTCCCTAACAGTTGTTACACCAAATTGGTTACAAGGGGACACTTGGTGATTGGCTAGCTAGAATGGCGTCAGTGATGAGCCCCTCGTACTCTGATTGGTTCACCCACGAGCCCCCAAGCCTGGGACCATCGCTGTTCCCAGCTCGGGATGTACTTGGTTCTGGCAACATTGTACAACTATATGTTAGTCGTGGACAATGGACAGGTCTGGCTAGTGGCTGATGTGTATGTCTTTCCCATCGCTTTAGGTGTCCAATGTATCACTTTGTTGTTGCAGATCGTGTTCCAGACGGGGGACCCCGGTGTCTTTCTGTCTCGCGAGCTTGGCATCCTGTCAGCTCGGCTTGGTCACTTGTGGAGAGACTGTGGCTGGAGCAGAATCATGAGCATTTGATTTGTATTTCGGCTCTGAGGAGCGTTCAGTGTTGGCAGCTGTAACCTTGGCGCGGGGAGCGCGGCATGTGAATGGCAACATTGCAGCCTTGGCTGTGAGCTCTCGTTGGGGCTCATTCTGCGTGATCAGCGCTTTGCATTCTCGTCTGGGAGGATTTACATCTCAACGTTTCCTGCCTGGAGACTCTTGTTTTGCGGCCTACCTTGGCCTAGTTTCTGGGTGGTGGTACATAATCCATAATATGGGGGTCGTGAGGGGCAACAGAGCGTCACAAGCATCAGTCGATATATAGGGTGGCATCTTCACAGGGATAGGTAGCGAGGAAGCATCTGCAAGCATATATACACAAGCTCTCAGCGTCTTGCGTTTCTGCGGTGCTGTAGGAGGTCTATGTGAAAAATAACAACGATGCGTGTATGTGGGTGTATCGGTCCTCTATGTCATAACACTGGGTATGTTCTTCGTGTGGCTTGGTGTGTGATTGACCAATGTGCATGGTGGCACGTGTGTTCTCGTCTGTTAGCTATGTCGTCATGGCATCTCTAACAAAGATGGCATTTGTGGCTGTTGTCTAATCAAGTTGGTCCATAAGGCTGACGTCGGCGGTTCCAGGACGTGGTAGTGGGCAGGCCCCCTGGGCGTGTGGTCCGCGGACACAGGGGACCTGTCCTTCTGGCAATGAAGTGAAGGGGTCGAACTCCTCTCACGGGGGTGCTTGGGTCTTGATGTCCAGGGCCATGGTTTGGATGAGAATGGGGGGAGGGTGTTTTCCCATTTTCCCACTTCATCCCCCCTTTGGACACTTGTCTCTTCACCCCCAATCACCTCAAGCATTCTCCTCTCTCTGATTCACGTTCTTTGCCCCTTTGGTGCTTCCTTCTGTCAAAGTCTTCAACTTTACCTCCACTCTCAATATTTTAATTGTCACGAGTCATGGTGTTGTCTACTCTTCCCCTACTGATGTTTGCCTTTCAAAATCCCAGCATACCAATTTCCTTTGTCTACAACTACCCACTCATGGCCTTCTCTTTCCAGCTTAAATGCTGCTGATTTTACTTGTCTCTGAGCTCTTCGGGTCTTATTCCAACCATCCTCTATTAAGCTCCTAGGCTTCTACCCCAGCCCCTACCTTGAGCTCTGGGGCTCCTGATCTAGCCCCTAGCTTGATCTTTTGTGTTTCGGCTCTAGCTCTTCCTTCAGCTTACAGGCTCCGTCTACAGCCTCCCTATCAGCTGAACTCCTTCTCAATCTCTTCTCTTGAGCACTCAAGTCCCTCTATTGTCCTCTTGGGCTCCAGCACCTCTCCCAGGTGCTGGGGCACCTTTGCAGTCCCTCTCTCCTGTGTTTAAATGCACATCTCCCTGAAGCCAAGTGGTCAGTCCACAACAGTCTGAGATAAATGATCACCCGAATTATTTGTAATTTGTGACAACCTCAAGCATTTACCTATTAATGGTCCAGCCATAGTTCTTATTTTTGTTGGTGCCATTAAAAATCATTCCTTTTAATATTGATATTCTGAACATGTGTTGTAGATTTGTTTTAAAAAAGTGTCTACTCGCTTTTGCAGCCAGCATGTGTACGATCCATGATGACGATGTCAACAATGTGAATGTCATCCGTACAAATGACTCCAAACTGTGGTATTGTGTGTAGCAGCTGTACTGCATGTGATCATATCAAATGTAGCTGCATGGGCGTACAAAACAAGCTGCATACAGTTATAGCTCTCCCATTCATCACGTCAAAATCGTTGATCTCAGGAACAGAACTCAGAACACCAGTCTCACAGAATGTACAATTGGACATAGACACAGTTTAGAAATAACGAGAAAAACATACATAACATAGAGAAGATAATGGATATGGACTAGAAATTACTTGGAAGGTGCACATATCTGCATATGGACTCAGATTTGACGCAAGCCATTGTTTTCATGTGTTTTATCCGTACGGACCAAAATGACAAATTACTTTTCGGTATGCAATATATAAATGGTCATTATTATTATCAATGAACCAACACTATACCCACTTCAACACTGAGTGAGGATTTTTTGAAGAGTGTCCCCTGACAACTTAACTGCTCTTAGAGGCTGATAATTTTGAAATATTTAGGGGCTGGCAGTTGTGATAGGTTTGGCACTTTGAGATTAAATAAGCACCCTTTGGTTAAATTGTGAAGCTGGGATCTGAGGTCATTTTCAGCACATTAACCACTTTGGTTGGCAGTTCTTGAAATTCAGCATGGAGCCATTTTAAATTCATGAACCAAGCATGGTTGACCAAGCGTACTATATGGTCATTTGTGGAAAATGTCCACGGATGATCCTGGTTTGTCCCTGATTTTGACAATGGTTAACCATTGAGAATCACAGATGGTAAATGACTTGGGTACGGATCAGGATAACCATGGACTAATGGTGTCCATGGAACCAGGGACATACACAGTTGTCCTTGATCCTGAAGAGTTCGGATAAGCATGAATAGCCACAAATAGATATGACTATTTTGCAGTTATTTATTAATATTTGACTTTCATGGACAAAAATAATACCGTTTTTTAGACCTGACTTGGAAAGTGCACAAATCGCATAGTAACCAAACATGATGATATTTAGAAAAACATCCTTATAGTAACATGTTATGCAAAAGAAAAAGGTTTCTGTGGTAGCTTTATTCTCTCCTTCATAAAGGGGTGTATACAAGTACCAGAATACTAATTAATGTGGGCCTCGGAAATCTCATCTAGGTTAAACTGCTATATTTCAAAACTTGAAAAATATATTGTGTGATAAGGTTACCTTAGTATTGTCAATATTTTTTTTTAACTTTATTTAACCAATAACTAGGCAGACATGTAACATTGCACCACAGACAAGCACTATTACCAACACATGTAAGCACAATAGATGGTGTTCATTGTCCATTGGCAACACCGTAAGTCCATTTACACTGGATACAAACATTAATGCAACAAACCGCTCAAGCCCCGATGTATCGTATCCGATCAGCTTGACATTGTTTGTGAGAGGTATTCCCGGAATGGCCCCCAAATTTCCTTAGTCCTACACATAGGCACAACCATTCCAATGTACCCCTCCTGATTTGATTTGTTTTGATTTGTGGACTTATAACTTGCATATCACAGGCAAGGGAACCCAGCAAACAATTACATCTGGGCGCAGTTGTAAATAACATGAACCTACAACACAGTATTAGAATATTTGTTCTGGTAATAAGAACATTATGTGAATAAGAACGTTTTTAATTGTTTCCTAAATATATTTAAAGATTTAATTTCCCGCAGAGTTTGTGCTAACTCCTTAAGCCATTCTGCACTTGTGGGTGCAACTTTGGATTTCCAATATTTCAATGTGTATTTCTTGGCAATAATACAGCTCACGTTAAAACATTCATGCACCAGCACAGTGACCTTACCAGTATCACCCAGGAGGTACTTAGGAGGAGTAACTACAGGGGCAAACTGCACCATATCGTACAGGATATCTGCCACCTCTCACCAAAAATGTGCTATCAGTGGGCAGTCCCAGAACATGTGGAAAGTGTCCGCCCTAGCTCTCCCACACTTCAGACATGCATCGCTGACATTCACCGTGGATCTAGAATCTAAATCTGACATTAAATGAGACGTCCCTTGTCAGTAGGCACCAACTACACCATTCATCATCCAGCATCTCATTAGCCGGATCCCGCCCCCATTTCTACCGTGCCTTATTTACTGAAGGCTCATTAGCCTGACACAGACTACACGACCTAGAAAGCATCGCCACTTTATACCACTACCT
Organism: Ambystoma mexicanum; assembly: GCF_040938575.1. Taxonomy (NCBI): domain Eukaryota; kingdom Metazoa; phylum Chordata; class Amphibia; order Caudata; family Ambystomatidae; genus Ambystoma; species Ambystoma mexicanum. Next base: position 472,639,691 of record NC_090932.1, on the reverse strand, counting down.
CAGTACACACCTGAGTGTCAGGCTCCTGTGGCCACCTACGACGACCCACTGCCCGCATCCTGAAATATTGTAATATCTTAATGGGACTGTTATTCAACTTCGCTACACACTCCTCAAGGGTCACAACCTCTCACCCGGAATAACTCCTGCAAAACCATCTGTTGCTCAGAATCCCAGGACCTCTGAACATTCAGAGTCGTATGCTGGAGGTGGTCCCGGGCAATTGCACAGGGGCACCGGCCCCGCTATAGAGTCACTATCCTCAATCTCTAAAATAGTCGAGACCACGCATTTACAGTTGTGTGAACTGGGTCGAACGTGCAAGTGTCTGCATGCCGGTCACTAAAAAGTATCAATTTCAAGTCCGTCAGCGCTGCACTATAGCACTCCAGTGCCTGGTGTATCGGTCCTGGAGTTGGTGAATACCAGTGCTAGCATATTGCGCTTGCACAGCAATATAACACATTTCAAAGTCTGGTGCTGCACAACCCCTGTGGTTCTATGGCTCCGCCACACCTTCCCAACTCATTTGGGCAACTCTAGAAACCCAGACGAATTTGATGACCTAGGAATGAAGTTTAGTAAAAGAAAATCACCCAAGCCATATCGGGACGGTACTAAAATAATGCAAAAGCTTGGGGACCGCCACCATCTTCAGTAAAGACAAACTCCCATACAGAGATATAGGTAGTCTGGCCCACAGCTGCAACTTGATGGCCAGGGAATTGAGATATGCCTTGTGATTGTCGATGTATGGCGAGCAATGAGACCAAGATACCAATATGTCCAAGTATTTAAACCCAGTTGGGACCCACCGGAACCCCAATAAGTCTCCGGTCTGTGGCGTATTATCCGTGAACGGGAATAACTCCGATTTTGCTGCATTCATTTTATAACTGGAGTAATGTGTACATTGATGGATCTCTTCCATCATCGTACCCAGATTCCACTCTGGATCCCGAATATACAATAGTGTGTCGTCAGCGTATAGCGAATGGACTTGTGGTGGGCCCATTATCTGAATTCCTCTATGTCCATGCCTGTCTCTCATCATCCTCACAAGATGCTCTATCGTTACGGCAAACAACAAGCGGGACAAGGGCACCCCTGTCGTGTCCCACGTACCAGCCGAAGAACTTGTGATAATATGCCATTTGTGCGGACCCTGGCACCTGTATTGGTGTACAACAGACGCACACAGCCGCACACAGCCTATAAAGTAACCCCCGTCCCGCAAGTGCTGCAAAACTCCAAACAAGAATTTCCAAGACACTGAATTGAAGGCTTTCTCGGTGTCCAAGGAAGCTGCAACACCCCTGGCCCTTGGGCTTATCTACCTTATGAGACAGAAATGTCATTGTAAATTAAGTGCAGAGGATCGGTCAGGAATAAACTCTGATTGATCCCGTGTACCAGCATTGACAGCGATAGAGTGGCCAACACCCTCACAAACACCTTTGTGTCCACATTATTCAACAACAGCGGCCTGTATGGGGCCATTTCATGTAGCGGCCTACCCGGCTTCAACAATACGGAAATATAACCTCCAAAATGCAATGACGGCAACTGGCCAAAGTCTAACGGTTCCTCCCATACCTTCAGAAGACTGGGATCCAGTAATGGCCTGTGCTCCTTATACAGTTCAATACCAAACCCAATCGTATCCGGGGGCCTTCCCCGATGCCAATGACGCTATTGCATCAACTATTTTCTCTATTTGAACCGGTTGATCAAGGGCCGGGAATCGTACCATTACTTTGCCTCTAAAAAGGGGACTGTGCTTTTACTGCGCTGTCAGCATTACTGCACCCAAGTGGAGCAGGAGTTGCGGGGGTGTCCATAACGGTAAACGGGGGACAGGAAAAATAAAAGACATTTAAAAAAAGGACCCAGCGGCATCAGCTCCACTCCATTTAAGTGTGAGGAATTCACGCCGCAGGGGTACAAGTAGTGCGCCACGGTAAAGGTAAGTGAAGTGGGGTTTGGATTATTGCAGGGGAATAGTGATATAGCTGATCACTGTGCTGCGCCTTAATTGGCGTTGACATTTTCTTCAGCGCAGTTATGGGCGGCGCAGTGATGACATAGATTCCAGGGACTGCCAGAGCTTCTTCGGGCAATCCTGTAAGGGCAAAATCCCCAATGTACCGATCCATCTCTTCATCCGTACATGTATCAGCATTGACATATAGGGCTGCATAGTAATCACGTAACTCCCCGTTTATTCCCTCCCTGTAGGTTAACATATCTCCCACCTGCCCCTTGATTCCACCTATGTGCTGAGACCCCCTTTCACCTTGGATTACACCAGCCAGGAAACTTCTGCACCTATCCGCCTCCCTGTATCTGGGCGCCTGAGTCGGCCTTGCCATGCACTCGGCCTCCTTATCTGCCAGCTCCTGAAACTTCAACAGATTCCCTTTAATAAATCACAGCAGCGCCATATCGTTGGATATGCCATAGTCATTTTCAAACTGTCTCAATTGCGTTTCAACCTCCCATAACTCCTGGCGGACCTCTCACAGCACCCTATGGTCATAGACATCAGTTCCCCCGCAACCACACTTTAAACATCTCCCACACCATAGCATAGCGAGACACTGAAACCTCATTACTTTAAAAAAAACATTCAACCTTCTCCTGCAATGATAACAGTATGCCTGCATCGAACAACACCATGCGAGACATCCTTCATAATGGTCGAGGGGCAGCGGGACTATCCCACAAAACCAACCTTTCCACAGGGGAGTGGTCAGAGAGTGTCCTCGGGTGAATCCTGCAGTCCTGCACTCTCTGCACTCACACTGCCAACACCAACCAATAATCAATCTTGGACTGCATGTCATGGACGGACGAGTAAAATGTATATTAGGCTAACCACGGATTCGGGCTCCTCCAGACAACCACCAGCCCCAACTGGGACATAAGTTGTTTGATCGTAGGGGCAGCCGAGGACAGCCCTTGATATGCAATTCCCGAGTGGCCCAGTGTGCACTCCAGGACAGTATTAACGTCCCCTCCCCATATAATCAGGATAGCAGCCTCCCCCATAATTATCTCAGATACATCAGCATAAAATTCAGGGTCACCAATATTTGGGCCATATTCTTGACCAATCCCACCCTTTTACTGGACAACTTCCCCCAGACGATCACAAAGCGCCCGTCAGGGTCTATGCAGCTTTTATCAACTTGTAAGGACAGTGATTGATGAACCAAGGGGAGCACTTCCCTTGCATGAGATGAATACTGTGTACAATACCGCTGCTGGATCCTCCTAAGTGCAAACTCTTTAATCAATTGTCCCTGAAAATTAGCTTTCTAAAGCATTTCAATCCTGGGTCGGTGGCGGTCTAAGTACGCCTGGACCCTCCATGCCTTAGCTGGATTATTGAGGCCACGGACATTCCACAATATCAATGTAAATGTCTCACCCATCGGGTTCTGTCAGGCACATTAATGATGCACACCATATCACACTAACACATGAGTTCAATACACCATCGTACTCATCCGGCAACATGTCCGCCAACTTTTGAAGGTAACACTCCTGCCTTACCCAGACCCTTCCCCCATTACTCCATCCATCAATGGTCCCACCAGTGACCAAACTCCCACCTCCCTCATCCCACAGTTGTTCCACCCACACCCATAATATTTAACTGTGAGCCCATATATTCCCCCCTCTCCTCATCCCTCCAACCCCATCATCACCCCAAACTTGACGATGCGTCCCACAACAACAGTGATAATCTCCTAGGGTGCATTGTGAGCTGCTGCGTCATTCACAAGGCTGCTATGCACCCTGGCCAACTTCTACATTAGCTCTGCGTGCCAATGTCCGTATGTTCCACGGTTCCAGTACACTATTCAAGAATATCCCAGTAACTCTCCTCCATTCCTTGGCGCAGGTGCAGCTGCCGGACTAAGCCTTCTATTAATACAGCGCCCACTCAGAGGCAGCAGGATGGATGCCCCAATGGATGCAATGGCATAAGCAGGAGATTGAAGGAAATGTGCCCTTCCCCCATACTGTATGCACAATTTAGCAGGGAACATGAGGGCATATGGGATCTGTCCGACCTGGAGCAAACACTTCACTGGATCATTGGACCTTCATAGCACCAGAACCCCAGCCGCAAAGTCTAGATAAATGTGGATGTTGCTAAATTCATAGCGTAGTGTTCCCTGCTCACGGGACAGTTTCAAAATAAGATCTCTTTCTCCAACATTGGATCTTTCATGGATTCACATACTGTGAATATTCCCCGTCGTCAAGCTGGGAATCCCCAGTTACTTTGATTTAGTAATTTTCCTATGGAAGAACTTGACACCTCGAGTGTCCCATCGACGTCGTTGTGGGTGATTTTGGTGCCCACCAATAGGACGTCGAGTGTATAGCTCCACCCCAGCAGCTTTCCCTCAGATTTCAACCGTCTTTCTAGATGGTGGAATTCCTCAAGTTCTTCTCTTCGAAGAAAAAGTATCTTTCACCTCAAAATATATATTTTTTCAATTATACTTGTACCGGAGACCGACGACTCATCTACGGTCCCATTTACGAACATGGAGTCTGTTGGACCTAAAAAATCCTTGTTCAGGCTCTGAGAGACTTGCGGCCTAAAGAACATCTATGGAGGAGACAGGCATGTAGACTGTTTATAATGCCTCTACCCAAACCATTCACTGGAGGAATGTAAAATCTGTCAGGGTTTTTCACAGAAAACCCTTAAAAATAGGAACCGTCTGCTCATTTGTTGGCTTAATCTAGGGGCATACCCAGTGTTGGAAGCAGGCTCGTCAAGGAGTGGGAGAGCTACGACACCCTCTGACAGGCGTTCGCCATCAAGCCACAGGTTCAGGTCTGAAGAACCTCTGGCAAAAAAAAGAAAAACAGGGGATCCAAAATCGTCGATAAGTCACGATAAGACCACACACGCCCAGTCTCATGCAAAAGAAAATGCTAAGTGGCAGTGAGGGCTCCCGATCCATGTCAAAGCAGTTGTCCAAAGTTCATTCGATGAAACCGATGGATAAAGGTTCACAAACATTGACCAAAACCACCTCCCGCTCATCGAGGACAACCTCTCTATGACGAAGGACAAACACAAGACTCTGTCTTCGTCCTCAAAAAAGAAACGCCATTCGTCCTCGAAGTCTTGCATTCCTAAAGAAGGTCATAGTTCTTTCTCTGCACAGGAATCGTCCACAAATCATCCCCTGATAACCAAATCATCGACAATACTCACGTCGACGACGAAATCAACGACGAAATCGTGACATTACTCCTTGACGATTCTCTCGTCGACGACCAAAAAATCTATTGAAATTACCTATCCAAGTACTACAACAGGACAATATACTATTGTGCAATAAAGGAATACTGAAAACTCCTACAGAGGACCCTGTACAGCAAAGACATCTTCCTCTAGGTGTGTCTCCTATAACATCCTTCGACATCATGTCAGATGAAATCTTGCAGCATGAAATAAAATCGGATTTTGAGCCTCCAAGAGAAGAGTGCCCAGACGTCACGGTCTCCGATTCCGAGGAAGGCAGGATCCAACCTATACAGGGCAAGCATCCTAGTCACCTCCCATCAAGAGGAGAACCTCAGAGGCTTCATAATGTACCACTTGGTCTTCCAGCTACACCTTCTGGAACTGGAGGTATAACACCACCATACTCGCTTTAAACCCACAATCTTTACTCTCCCTGAAGGTGCTCTCACCTCTGCAAACGCTGCTGGGACTACTTAATGCCGACTTCCACCTCCTCAACCACAGGGGGTTCATCTATGCAGGAATGACCAGGGTATACCAGGTCAGCAGGAGCAAAGGGATTAATTCCATTCATCCAGGGACGGCGACAATCATCTGTGTTTGGCACATAGAGCTCAATCTCCACCTAGACCTCCACCTCCAAGAAGGGTTAGTCTACAAATAGGTGAACAAGAAGAAGGGGAACTAGTGGATTCAGATCCAAACACAGTTCTAATGGACACAAGCTCTACTGCCTCTCCAGCTTCTCCTCGCTGATACGATACCTGGGATGCTGATGAGCCAGACTAGGATACCTAGGGTAGTCCAGTACAACCCTCTCCTCCAATGACCATGGGGCTTTCCACTGTATGGTATGTAAGGCATGCCAGGATTTTGGTTTAACTCCTGCAGGGGAAAAGAAAGTTTCCTTTCTTTTTGATCATATGGCTAAGCGCATAAAGTCTGTGTTTTCTATACCCATCCTAGATCATGTTTAGCAAGAAGGCCTACGCACTCTCAAACATCCATTCTCAGAACCGGCATTTAAAGGGAGAATAGATAAAAAATGTAAGTCACCTTATACAACACCAAAATGTCTAACCTCACAGCCCTCTCTGGAGTTGGTTGTGTCAGCGGCAGCAGGTCGCACGGCTCATACACACCACAAATGTGCCACTCCTCCGGACAATGAAGGCAGAAAAGTCAATGCCTTTGGTAAAAAAGTGCTCACCATGGGGGCAACAACTGTTAAAACAACCAATGCCCTTGCAGCAATGGTCCGCTATGACTGAGAAATGTGGCATCCCTTGACTCCTATATTAGAGCACTTGCTGGAGCAGCAGCATAAAGAAGTTATGACACTGGTACGTGAAGGCGAGGAGGTCTGAAACCACAGTATCAATATTGCAGTGGATCTGGCAGAAACAGGATTCAAACAACTTGGTAATGGGGTCGTCCTCTGAAGGCAAGGATGGCTACTCTGCACTGATTTTAGACAAGAGGTGCAACATAAAGAGGTGGACATGCCATTTGAGGGAGAGAACGTTTTTGGTGATAAAATAGATGAGGCCCTTAAAACAATGAAAGCAGACTCTGATACTGCTAGATCACTTACAACCTTACAGGGTAGAAGGTCTTTTCGTTCCTTTCGAGGTGCCTCAGGTCAATCTAGGTTCTCGTCTTCAAGGGAAAACAAAAACTCTGGCAGATCGGGATACTTCTCCCAGGGATACAAGAGAAACTACCAGTCCTCCCAGCGCAGCAGGGAGTATGTACAGGTACAACCCATATGCAGATCATTCAGCTCTAATAGATGTAGACAAAACAAAGGCCAGAAATGACTGCCTCAGGGAGACACCAGAGGGAGGAAATGTGGCGTTTCATCTCCACAAGTGGCAAGCAATTGCAAAAGATAAATGGGTGCTAGATGCAATCCAGCATGGCCACTTGTTGTTATTCAAGCGCGCAGCAGAAACTGTTACCTCCCGTAAAGGTGTCACACCCACACCTTCTCATTCTACAACAGGAAGTGCACCAAATGTTAGAGAAACAGGTAATCGAAAGAGTTCCTCCTTCGTTGTCAAGAAGCCGGACGAGAAGTGGTGTCCAATCCTGGAATTGTGGAAGTTGAAAAAAAACATAAAAAAGTAAAAGTTCAAGATGGTCACACTGCAAGGTGTCATAAAGGCCGTCCAACCCCATGAATATCTAGTGGCTTTAGACCTGTAAGACGCTTACTTCCCCATCCCAATACATCCAAGACATCGAAAGTATCTCAGATTCAAGGTCGGCAAAAGTCATTACCAGTTTTGAGTACTTCCATTTGGCCTCAAATCAGCCCCCAGGATGTTCACCAAATGCCTAGCACCAGTGGCAGCTTTCCTCAGAAAACAGGGCCACCACGTCTACCCATACCTAGTCGATTGGTTGGTTCGAGGTCCAACATATCAAAAAGCAACAGTTTCTCTAAGACAAACAGAAGCTCTTCTCCAACACTTGGGGTTGGCAATCAATTACGACAAATCTTGCACAGTTCCATCAAAAGGTTTGGTGTTCTTGGATGCACAATTCTTCATGTGGCAAAGCCTTGTCAGAACCTCATCCAACAGTGAAAAATGTATAACTCTGACAAATTCTTTCACTCCAAACAAACAAATCACGGTGCGCAAATACATGGCTCTAGTTTGGACCGTGTTGTCCTGCATTTCACGAATACCCAATTGGAGTCTAAACATGCAGCCGGTACAAAGATTTCTAGCTGGTCCCAAACACAGACACCCTGACTCTCTCAAATTTGCTGAAATGTTGGACAATCCTCTACAAAATCACGAAGGGGATGCCCCTAGTAGAACCCACTCACCATCTCACGATTGTACCCGATGCATCCCTGGTGAGGTGGGGAGCTCACGTAGACAAGCACCAAGTTAAAGGCCTGTGGACTTAAAAAAAATCCATCCTCCACATAAAGGCCCTGGAGCTGCGGGCGGTACGTTGGGCCCTAAAGTCTTTCCTTCCTCTAAACAGGAATTCAGTGGTGTGAATCCTCACAAACAATACCACCACAATGTTTTATCTGTGCAAACAAGGCAGAACAAGGTCAAACACCCTGTCTCAAGAAGCACAGACCATTTGACACTGGGCCATTCCCAAGAACATTGTGCTACAAGTTTTACACCCTCTGGAAATACACAACCAGCAAGTGGCCTGTCTCAGCAGGAACTCGCACAGTCCAACAAATGGCAACTGCACAGTAGCCAAGTATCCAGAATCTTCTCGGTGTGGGGCCATCCTCCTCTGGACCTCTTCACCACACAGGACAAAAGCAGTGCAAGAAATTTGGGAGCAGGATTCCACAACCCGGCTCTCAAGGGGACGCATTCTTGTTCCCACAGACCGGTATCTTCGCATATGCATTCCCTCCATTTCCTCTTATCAGGAAAACAATCCAGAGGATCAGCAAATATCATTGCAAGATAATTCTGGTAGCACTGTATTGGCCCAGGCAAACCTGGTTCTCGGTCCTCCTTCAACTGGCGGCAGACAATCCGATCCATCTGGGATCTCACTCCGATCTCCTATCACAGAACAACGGTGCAATTCTACATCACGACACTGGCTCCCTCAAGCTAATAGCGTGGCTCTTAATCACTCTGAATTCTGACACCTAAAAATCCTGCAGGACTGGCAGCTCATAATGGCTGCAGCTAGGGCTCCTTCCACTAATAATTCCTACAACCAAAAATGGAAAAGTTTATGTGCATGGTGTGCTCTGCACCCCAACCTTCAACCACTAGCCATAAGACCTCAACAGGTTCCTCCCTACCTACTCAAGCTGACAAAGGAAGGTATAACAATCACCTCCATTAAAGTTCACTTGGCTGCAATCTCCAGGTTCACAAGAATAAGAGGAGTTTCTCCTCTTCTCCTATCTACTGCGACAGGCTACTCAAACACTTCCTTTTTCACACTTTTCCTCCAAAGAAAAGAATTCCACCGGTATGGAGCCTAAATGTAGTCCTAGCCAGTCTCATGAAACCTCCTTTCCAACCTCTATCTTCGACACACATCAAGTTTGTGATCTGGAGAGTGGCATTTTTAATCACCATTAGATCCTCAAGACGAGTCTCTGAACTACAAGCTTTAGTGGTGGACCCGCCGTACCTCCGTTTCAAGAAGGAAAAGGTTTTTTTTGTACTTACGTATGTATACTTTTAACATGAGCACAAAAAATGCAAAGGTTTCTAATCTTTGTTTGCCTGTTTTTTTTTTCTCCTCCACACATGTATACTGCTATAAAATCTATTCACAGCACGTGGATCCATGAAAGATCCAATGCTGGAGAAGGGAGTTGTTTCTTACCTGTAACTCCATTCCTCCAGCATTGTTATCCTTCATTAATTCACATGCCCCCTCCAGCCTTCCCCTCCAGGCAAACATCCTCTAAAGGGGTTATCCTCCATCTGGAGTGTTTAAAATCTGAGGGGAAGCTTCTTGGCGGAGGAATTCACTCAACATCCTATTGGTGGGGACCAAAAGCACTCACAGCAACATCGATGGGCACTCAAGGTGTCAAGATTTTCCATAGGAAAATTACTAAATCGAAGTAACTGGGGATTCCCAGCCTAGCGAAGGGGGGTATTCACAGCATTTGAATCCATGAAAGATACCAATGCTGGAGGAATGGAGTTACAGGTAAGAAAATACTCCCATCCCTGTAATTAAGACTGTTCACAATGATGGTACACGGAGGGGCCCCTGGCCCCAGAACAAGAGCTAGGGCATGATGTGCCAGTTCCACCAAGAAATGCACTGAGAACTCCTAATAGTTGTTTCAGTAGCTCCTCTACAAATGGTTCTATATGTTGTTTGACAGCTTTTTTCAGGCACCCCAACTATCCGCACATTATTTCGTCATGATCGCGACTCGAGATCACAGCTGGTCCTCCGGGTGCTCCACTCTAAAATGCATGGGATGTCACTATTTTCAGTTTCTTCCACCCTGGGGACCTTCGCCAGGGTATTCGTATAGGAATCCATAGGACCCCTTGTCTTCCCTGTACCTTTCGTCACTATGCAGCGTCAGGTGTACAGTCCTATGTTCAGCTCAGCCTCTGAAGGATATTCACTGGTCTTGCTCACACCAACCTCACACAACAACTGCTACCTCTGTCTCTTACCAGCAGAACGCTTTGTCTAGGCCAATTCTGATGATCACACAGCTCCACTGGATTCAGGCACCCAGGCTACCCACAATATGGAGTAACAAGTGGGGGCCCTAAACTCCAGCTGCACCATCTCTCAGCATGGAGCCCTGCAGGGCCAAAGCCCAGGGATACCCCCACTTCACACACCAGAGGCTCACCTGGGGCCTGCAAGAAACAGGGTGTTGGGTGTCTCACCAGTCTTATTCCAAGACTGGTGTAGTAGAAAGCATGGTACCAGGCCAAGCCGGAAAGTCACCACTGAGCATGCCCGCCAGCGTCACAATCAGGCACCACACAGTATCTACCACACAGAGGCCTCCATGCAGTGCCTCGTCTTTTCAGCACCCACACCAAATCCCAATTGCAGGGGTGCATCTTGCCACCCAGCACTCCTCTAGGTATGCAGCCACTGTGCTCCCTCAGCAGTTTTTCTAGTGGGTGCGTTTCCTACAGTGGCCATGTTAGCAGGAGCTAGTGGCCTCCTTGTTGGCCAGGCTGCTTCAGTTCCTCGAGGTGCCCCCCAGTGCGCTGCGGGCACCAGAGTCAAGACGTCGCAGGAGGCACAAGGCACATATGCACCTCCAATCCAGGGAGCTATCTGACACTGCAACCACGTGGTGGGATTCCAGCAGACAGCCAACAAGGCCACCGAGGGATCCACGCCACCTAGCTTACTCGGGTTACGCTTCCCCATGCTCCGGCTCCAGACCCTACTGCACCACTGTGTCCCATCTATCTGTGCCGGCTATCCCGATCCACCACCGCTGTGAGGGGGGTATCACTACATATTATCCCCACCAAAAATATCGCCGTATATATGGTCGTCTGGAATGGCCATAGTCTATAGTTTTGGGGGAGATAATTTTTTGGGGTTTTGGGAGCAGAGGTTGTCCCCTGCTCCTTTAAAAATAATGCAGGGTTTGCGGGGGTGTCCCCTGCAATTTCCATGCCTTAATATCGCTGCAAACATATGGCGATATTTTAGTATGGCAATATTTTTGCTGGGATGGTAACACGTGGAACCATCAGGGGACCACTCTAACTCAGTCCACACTGCAGGACTTGATGTCACGGCCCTCACGCAGGCCGCTCTCTGCAGTGACATGCAGCCTCCTAGCAAATAGGTGTCCTCTCTGGGCGTGGCCTCGCCAGCACCCTGCAGCCCACTGTAGTGTTTCTCCCAGCTCGGCTAGGTGATGGATCCACGGAGACTCAGCCAGGATCTTCTGTACACCTTCAGCCACCATTTCCTAGCGTCCAACAATATGAATCCGGCACAGAAACAGGATTTTTCCCAAACAAGAACTTACCGGGGGCTGGAACAACGGGCACAGGCAGCCATATTTTCTGCAGTTCAGCAGCGCCCCCGGTATCGTCATTGTTTGACAAGGAGTTGCAGATTGCTATTCATGACGTGAAGAAGAATATAGAAAATTTTACAAAATACAAACCTTTTTTGTGTCATACAAGCAGACTTGAACGAAAGCTTTCCAGGGACCTTTGATATTCGGTTGTCTCTCTCCTGTCTAGGATATGTTCCATTCAAATGGCCTCCATTAAAAGAAAGTGCAGCAATGGGATAAGTAGAGCCATCAGAATGTGAGAAGACTGATCTTTTTGCTAAAGTCTAATCATTTTGCCGAACAGCACAGTACTATACAGAGAGATAAGATGATTTGTCTAGAATCACAATATTGTTCAGTGGTAAAGCCGGGATATGAGCCTTGACACTTTGATTCCTACGTTTTAAAATTCGCTATCTCCTCTCCTGACTAATTATTTGGGGGTGCCTGCCCAGTTTTTACAAATTATGCTCAAAGCGCCAAAGCTCTAGATCTGCACTGTTATGTGTAAAATCTCCCTGTGTGGAGCATTTGGCTACCCCAGGGCCTGTGTGCAGAAAGCATCATCACGTTTATTGCATAAATAAAGAGTGTGCGTGCATCTCAACTTTACTATGAAGTCTGTATGCTTATTTAGCTGATGCTCAAAGTGTGTGGTTCCTGGGTCAACATAACTGGTAACAAGGATCTATGGTAAGTCATAATCAGGAGATGGACAAGGTGGCCTGATCAGCATCAGATTTATACTCTCTTGAAAGTAAAATGGCCTAATCGTTCCCTTAAACTGTGATACTAGGCCCTATTCTACATAAAAGAAAGTCCAAAAGGGTGCTCGTCAGGGTGTCAAGATAGCTAAACATAAATAAAATCCTCCAACCAGAATGCCATTCTAACCTAGTTTCTCTCCTTACTACTCAAAAGCAAAAAATAAAACAACCAAGACATACTTTTGGGCATTTCCCAATGAAAGGGAAGGCTGCTGGCTTCTGACTACCACCCGTGTGTCTTTTTACCATAGGCTCTTGCCTATATTCACAGTCCCAAGCGTATATTTATTTATTTATTAATGTCTGTATTTATTGTTTGCTTGTTAGGTGCTTATACAATAAGACAACACTGTTTCAAAGCACCCACAGGGCAGCGAGGGAGCAAGGGTGGACAAAAACCCATTAAAAACAAAATATTTAAGATCATAGGGGGCATAAAGGTAGAAGGGACGAACCTACTATGCCTTGTGAGTATTCAGAACGTGCAAGTGCAGCAAGGAAGAGGGAAGAGGGAGTAAGTGCTGCAGAGTCCAAGTTCATGGGTGAGCCACAGATGAAGTGCTAGGAATGTTGAGTGCTACACAGACCCGGGTCGCGGCAGGTGTAAGTGAGAACCTCTAGAGCGGAGGGTGTGCAGATGCAAGTGCTGCGGATAGACAGGTTCTGGGCAGGATTGGTGTGTGAGGCCAGGGCCCCGATGAAGTATAAGGGCCCAGGACATTGATCGCAGCAACTCTGGGATTAGCAGAGGAGAAAAGAAGGGAAGGAGGAGGAAAAGAGGAACATTTTAGGGAGCTTTCGGAAGTTGAGAAGATCCTGCTCAAGGCACAGGAGGGGGAGGCTATTCCATAGGAGGGAGCCCGCTGAGGAAAGTGAACGACCACCTACTCTCTGTTTAGCAAAACGCTTTACATACATAGAGTTGGTGCCAGAGGAATGTAGTGGTCTAGAGGGAGAGTATTTAGTGAGATAAAGTTGAAGATAGTGTGGTCCCTGCGCCCAGACAGCCTTGTCGATGGTGCAGAGGGATTTGGATGTAATCTGTGCAGTATAGTTTGAGTACTGCTGGAGACCAGCCAGTTCTCTCTGGTTCTCTTACAGAATTGAGTTGTTCACAGTGTTTCTCCCTTCGGGGAGACTTTTCCTCTGTTGTGCTCCCTGACCCGTCAGAGTCCTTTCAGTCTCTTTCTCCCCACAATGGGACTCCTCTCTGCTCCATCCCACTCACAACCCAGGGTTTCTTCCTTCTTTCCCCACTCTGGAGCTCCACTCTTTTTCTCTTAACCCACTCTGGGGGTTTCTGGGTTCTCTCCATTCATGGGTGCTTGTCTCAGTCTCGCTCTTCAGTCCACACAGAGGCTTCTCTCTCTTTCTGCACACTCTGGGGTTTTTCTTATCTTTCCCCGCTCTGGGGCTTGTTTCTGATTCTATCCCAACTCTGAGGCTTCTCTGTTATTTTCCCAAATCTGTTATTTAGTTTTAGTAGAAATGCATGGGTCAACCTAGAGATTATGTTTGGGTAATAAGTGGATAATTAGTGGGAAATCACTAGCAGTACAGGCTGAGTGTTGGTCAGTTAATCCCCAAGAATGCCAGGAAAGCCTAAAATAAGTACATTATACGAGGGAATTATACAAGGAATCCAGAACCAAAAGGCATCACATGCCAAAGAGAAAATGTACGCCAAGTCTCTAAAGATGTCATTATTAATATTACAAAGGTGATCTTCTGGACTCCAGTCTATATGAACATCTTTGCGTGTACTTTCTCTGGTAGGATTGTTTGATCCTCCTCTTTCACAGTCTCCCGAATTAGGCCTTACATATGCAGATATTTCTGCAAAACAATATTCAGGGCAGAAGTGATAAAGGTCTCACACAGCCATCCAGGACAGTGTTTCAAACACAATGTCATTGCTCTCAGGATCATCACCCCATACTCAATTTCCAACCTGTCCTTAGATCATGTTAATAATTTACTAGAATGCATGATAAATCCTTAAATATTGTCATTTCATCAGCAAAAACCATTCTTTATCCATTGGTCCCATTCCTTCACGACAGGAGCTAGACCATGATATGCATCTGTTTGAAACATTGTTTCATCCATGATGACTCCTGCAAAGCTTGACTTCCTCAAACGTTTGTAAAGAAAGTAATTCCTTCTGCTCCATTGCCCTTATCAAGGGTACAGTAAATTCCAGAAACATCATCTCAGTACCATTAACTACAACATCAACACCTGCTCCAACAGTGCCAAAGCTGTCAGTTCCCACAGCCACAATATTTACGGTGGCCGCAGTAACTGCTTCTCATGTGTCTAGCTTAAATCCCTAGTATCATCTGAGGCGATAGTTGGCACACCTTCACCCACAGGAAAACCGCCACTCCTCCATCCTCTTCATGTCCAGTAATGGACGCTGACAAGGAAGAAGAGTTAAATTCTTTTGCTAATGCCTTCCATAGAAGCATTCTCAGAATGTTATGTTATGTTACTTGGCATTTGTATAGCGTCTTATGTATCATTGGTATGATCTCAAAGCGCTGGTAGGTTGAACGCCCTCGGGAACCGTAGTTCAGTTCAGCAGAGAGAGAGAGAGAGAGTGTTATACGGTGCTTGGGTGCACCGAATGTGTGTGCAGCTGGTGTAGTTGTTGGATGATAGTTGCTTCTTAGCGATATGTGTGGTGCTGAGGAAATCAGTTGGATGTGTTCAGTCTGGTGGGTGGACACCTAGACTGGGTTCTGGCTGTGTTAGGCCTATGCGAATGATGAGTGCGTACACGCAGTGGCTCGTAATCTTCAATTAACCCTTAAAGGATACATTTTCAATTGGATATGCTTAACGAGGCCCAAAAGTTAAAGGGAAAGAGCTAAGGGACCGTTTTCTTTAACTTTTTTATATCAAAAGCAATGAATAATAAATGCACTTGTGCAACTTCTTTTCAATATGGCAATTCAACCTGAAAATTACAGTTTTTATTGATTGTTGTTGGGAATATAGAATATACCCTATTACGTGTTACCCTGTTACGTGTTATTAAACCCAATAACATAAAATAGATATGTCTATATTCGTTACGACTAATTCTACTTCGAATGCAACCTCCAATTAATACCAATATAAAACACACATATTATTCTAGTTTTTGATCTTTTTAAATACATATCACCCCTTGACAGAAAAGAGTAGATTTAGACATATATTACGGTATCCATCATCTATGTCTTGTTTGAATTCCTATATATTTAATTTTGAGCGTTATTTGCCCTTGTTTCACATGCATGTTTCGAATGATTATGTCCTCCCATGTATTCCTCATCTTTGAAGTTTCGGTGTTACTTGCAAATTTAATCTAGCCTTTATCAGGACTCTACAGTATTTCAGACTGACTTGTTCCAAGAAAGGCCTGCCATGTATATGTGGAAATATGCTCAGGTGAAGTGACTAAGTAACTCTTTTTAATTCTTGAAAGGCTCAAGTCAAATTTAAAAAAATACTAAAGACAGGAATGTTATTAAACACTGTGGGTAGCAGGACAAAGAGTAATGCACTCATACCTGATCCTGCACAAACCAATGAAGATGACAATGTTCACACAAAAGCAATGAGAAGACTTTCCAAAAGGTTTGAAAACAACACAAATATTGCACTTAAAAACATACATTTGTATACATGAATACAAGAGTCGTCAGAATCAATAGACGGCTATGTCGTAAGACTGAGAGAAATGGCAGCATTTTTTGAGTTCAGAGACAATCTAGAGAACATGATACGAGATAGGGGGACTATGCATGCCAACAGCAAGAGTACAGGACATATTCTTAAAGGAAAAATAACTGGACAAAGGATTACAACCCACCAGGTATTCACAAGAAAAGAGCACCATATGAAAGGAACTCTAATAATAATGTCAAAGAGTGAAGTGCATGCAATGCATACTAGAAGAGTAGAGTACAAATGCAGTCAAGCAAACGAAAATGGGATACCCACAAGTAAGATGACAGAGCTGTTAAGATCTCATCAGTATGGCAATTAACCATTTGGCGAATGACAAAGACTGCACGGGACAGCTAAAGAGTGTGGAAATTGCAGTAAAATGGGACTTTTTGCAAATATGTGGAAGCGTAGAGAATGAAGAGTTGTGGCCATAAGTGTGGAAACAAGGTTGACCAAAGATTCTTCGTCAGATGAGGAATATCACACTGTGTTGATGGAAGAACTTGTGGAACCAGAAGGAAGAAATCACCCTTCCAACATAAAGATTGATGGGAGAGTGACCAGAGAATTATATATATATATATATTTTTTGTGGTATAACCAAATTTGGTTTTTCACAAATACCGTAAAATTAATATAAAACAATTAAATTCAAGGACATAGTTTTTACAAAACAATCTCACACAGTGCACTCAAATTTTTCTAAATAATGGAAAGCTGGATTAAAATTAAACAAAAAAGAATCAATACAATAGGGTCTTAGACACAATCTTCCCAACCCAGCCCCCTAGTTTCTCAACTTCATCATTAATCAGTGGAGAATAGCCCTATCTGCTGCAGAACACGGAGAACATTTATCATCAATGAAGTTTCATGACCTGCTATCATTCTTTCCCAGAACATCTTAGAAGTTAAGCGGTCTAGTGAGTCTGTGAGGTGACCAAGATATTTCTCTCTGGCCGCCCAGGTCCCCTGACATTCTCTCAGCAGATGTTCAATCGTCTTTTTTTAGGGTTCATACATACTGTGTCGAGTGTCTTGGTTTTATCCCCTTGCCCCAACAATCAAGGACTTCTCCCGTATGTGCTTGGTTTAATCGCACTTTAAGGAAGATCTGCCTCTTCTTAGTGTCCGGAAATTTTCCAAGATATTTTGGCAGATAGCCAAGCTTCTTGTAACACATGGACAGGGAGGCCGCTACGGAGGATACCCGCATTTGATCAATAGTGTTGATCCAATCTGAAGTTGACAGGGCCTTCTTAGTCTTCATGGGGTTGGAGACTAATGTTTCCATGTTGCTATTGCAATTGGTGAGAATATCCATCTTTTGATCTCGCAGGACCTTAGACTGATCAAGATTAAGGTCTGCATATAATTTGTTAACCCGGAGCTCTATTATTAACCTATAAAGAGAAAGGATCCTCCATTCCGTCTATGATTTAAGAGAACTAAGACCCAACTCGTAACGCAGGCTTGCAGTTGGTACACTATTGGACAAGCCCAAGACTTTTTTCCAGATTTTACCTTCTAGCATCTGCCAATTCATTGACCATGCCAGGTGTTTCACCTCTAGCCCATACAGAAGTACCTGGACTATTTTGGATTTATAAAACTACACCACTGGCAGTTTTGAGAATTTGCAGTACTGGCCAAAGATCTTCTGCATCTGAGATGTAAACTGAGACCCCTTGTTCAGAAAATCTGATAGAGTGTGGCCCTTAACTGGAATAACGTACAGAGTATAACCGAGATAAACAATCTCCTCAACAACTGGAATCACTCAACCTCCCACTGACCATGAGAACTTATGACCCCCAGTCGTCTTGTCACCCAAGATGCTTACATTTGACTTCTTGGGATTTAAAAGCAAGTAATTTCCCTTCATATATACATCCAGAGAATTCAACAATGTTTGAAGACCTACGGCTGTCCTATCCAGTAGGATGATGTCATCGGCGTACATTAGCCATTTAATGGAATTATGTCCAGTTCTAGGACTTGCCAATGCCACAGGATCTATCTCTCATCCAAAGTCAGCCAGGTAGGAGATAAACACGAAGGGGGACACCATGCAACCTTCTCGGACTCCTCTCTCTACTTTAACATGTTGAGAAAGTTGACATTCAATATTAAGCCTCAGTCTGACCGTATTGCACTTGTGGAGACAAGCCAACATGTTGATGAGTGATTTTGGCGCTCCCCAATTATCCAGTTTTGACCATAAGCGGTCTCTGTTAACCAAATCAAACACACTGGAAAGGTCGATAAAGGCAGCATAGAGTCTTTCTGGTTAATTACAAACCCTTCCAGCGCAAAGTGTCGCAAAATTATGCCATTGAGGGATGTTGACTGCCCCTCCCGGAATCCAGTCTGCTGTTTGGACAGAACTTTATTATGTTTTGCCCATCTTTCTAACTCGCCAAGCAGGAAGCTGGCAAATAGCTTGCTCTCCACGTCCAGCAATGTTATGGGTCTATAATTGGCTGGATTCTTGTGATCCCCCTTCTTGAAGATCGGAATGATGATAGCAGACTTACAAGAAGGGGTAATCGCTCTCTTTTCTACTAATTCCCCAAAGAATATCATCAGGACCCGAGCCCACAGTTTCCCGTTACCCTTCAGAACCTGGTAGGTTAAACCACTGGGACCGGCTGCTCTTGAGGATGAGGACGTATTTATCAGCTCGAGAATGTCTTCCTCAGTGAATTCCAGGATCCAAGGGGCATCCGAGATCTTGTGCATGGTAGCACCCTTTGGTTTATGATATTGCTTGGTAAGTTGTTTAACCCAATCCTGTTCGGACACATTATTTCATTGATTATTTTTTTGATCGGTTTCGACTGTATTAATTATTGTCCAGAAGCTACAAGATGCATTGTTGCCCAAAGCTCTGAGCATCGTCTCTCCATCATTCTCTAACCAGATCATTTGGCTTTGTTTAGATCAATTTTTATAATCATTCTTGATGTTCTTCAACCTTACAGACAATTGGACCTTATCCTTGAAATCCCGCCTCATGGCTCTCATAGCATGGGGCATTTTGCGCTTTTTGATCCATGTCATTTCATCTAATATATGTGTGTGAGACCGAGATCTCTGTGCAAGCAGGGTCTGAGGGTATTCAACTGGGCACAGAAAATCGTGGAACCCATGCGGACTACATTTTTGTTTAAGCTCACCAGTTTGCAAATCACTAGAGGTCAGAAAAAGAACTTCATTTAAATGTACTCCATCTTTCTTATACTTAACTAAATGTTTATTTTTGTTTATTAGTCACCACTCTTTCTGGCCATAATTCTATTGTCCCCTTGAAATTCCAGGAGATAATGGCTACTAGACGTTTGTGATCGCTTGTTGCACCTTCCCTGACACAAAATCTCCTACAAATATTAAATAGACTAGATAAGAGAAAAATGTAGTCCAACGTGGATGATGATAACCCACGATTCCATGTTACAGCCGGGAGAACATCCCCCTCAATTGAGCCGTTTGCGATTCTCATGTCCCAATCCAAGAAAATGGACAACCACCTTCTTCCATTAACAGGCACAGGTTTGGTTTTAGATGTTGAGCCTCCTATCTTGCTTGACACACTTTGTGAATTTAAATCACCAGCTATGAGAATGTGGGCAACTTGATGGGTCAGTTTTATCTGGCTCAAAATACCCCCCAAAGAACCTTGAAAGTCAGTGAGTTTGGCACTCGCGGGGTTCAAGTATATGTTTATGGCTTCCAATTTCTTCATACCATCCCCTGATGGAATGGACATCCTGACTACTAAGATCCCCTTTGCTTACAGGGGATGAATACCATCTCTTTAATGAGCAAGTTCTTACATGCTAACAGCAGGCCTCCCTTTGGTCTTCCCCTCCCCTTATTAGTGGCTGGCGATGTTATAATTGTAAACCCCTCCAGTTGGGGAGAATTGACTAACCACGTCTCCTGCAAGAGTATTAAATCATTATTCCCAAAACCTCCTCCCTCATTGTTACAGTTTTAAAGGAACTGGAGCCCCGCGTATTCCAACTCACAAACTTGATCTCCTCACAACTAAAGAGGAGCCTGGCCCACCCCCAATTTCTGGCAAACCTGCGTTATTATTTCTAGAATCATTGACCATATCTCTTTTTCTGCACCACTAGGTGATCCCTGACCAGTATTTACCATCTCTTTTTAAATTTTTTGTTTTATTGTTTAACTGTTTCTAGTTTTTACAATTTGCCTGGTTAAGTGATTATGTTCTTTGTTTGTTTAAATAGAATCTTGCTATTCTTTTCTTTTCTTCTTTTCCTCTACTTTCTTTCAATCTCTCATTATTTCTTGCTTTCCCTCCCTTGTCTCTTGTTTATTTGTTTCTTAAGATAAGTCAATTTCAATTTCAATTCAAAGTTCCAAAATTCTTGTTATTGTTCCTGTCCTTTAGTGAAAGTCTATTCATGCTTGAGCTATTTTGAATCCAAATGAAGACTTACAAGGAAATTCCCCACTGCGATGACGGGTTTGATGGATTCTCCATTCATCAGATATGCCCACCAATAGTCCTCTTCCAAACTAAAGAAATAGGTATAAAGGTGGCCAAGATGAATACTTCTAGTTGTAGGTAGGCCTTTACAATTTAGGAGCAGATGTCTTAGTGTTTCCAACGTTTGCGGCTCTTCACAATATCTGCAGTTGTTGGATTTAGTTTTGTCCCGAATTGCTTGAATTTCCATGGTTTTCAGGATGTTCAGCCTAGCTCTCATGAAGGTTGAACGAATTTTCTTGTTCAGGAATTTCACCAGATAATTTACCGGCATGTTTAGTTTCTGAACCGGTGTTGGTAGGTGAGATGTCAGTTTGTCCATCCCGGCCGTCTCCAAAGTTTTGCACCAATCCAATTCTCTTAGTTTTTTTGCTGCTTTCATTGGGTTTTCCTCCAACTCTTGCTCTGAGCTGTTGATTTCCTCCAAGAGCGGCAAGTTTCTCTGAACCCAGGAAGCCAGAATCCTGTTGCTTCCTTTGTTGATTTCCGTCAGTATCATCCAGTATATTTCCTGCGATGGGACTCGAATTTTCCTAAAGGGCATTAGGCCATTAAGGTCCAAGATTGCTTTTAGTGAGGTTAGGCTTAGTTCCCGCCTAATTGATGCTATCAATGTCGAAGGTGGCAGATGTAATGTTTTCTTCCAAAATAATCCTTCTATTTTGGTCCAGAATTCAGATGGTATAGCTGGCAGTACTTCAGCACCGCAGACTATTGCCGGTATTACCTTCATTTTATAAAAATTGATTGCTGCTTTAAGGGAGAATCGTCCAAACCTTCTGTCCATCAACTGTGTCTGGGTACTTAGGGTTTTTCGTTTTTTGACAAATGAATTCGTGCATGGGTTTTTCTTGGGCGCTGTTACTGATTGTAACACCTAAGTATTTAAACGCTTGAACTTTTTCTAGTTTTTCTTTAACTAGATACCATGATGATGTTTTGCTCTTTTTTGAAGTTGGTAATCTTTCTATGATCATCACTTTGGTTTTAGTTTATCTCCAGATAATTCAGTGTGAGATAAGCCAAGAGGTGTCAAGTTTCCTTTGTAGCCCCACGGCAGTCTGATCAATTAAGATGATGTTATCGGCGTAGAGAATTTGAGCGATCTTTCCCTCTCCTAATGAAGGAGGGAAGGTTCGAATATCGCTTTCTGACGTTTGAAGGTCTCCGATGTAAGCCTTGTAGAGCGCCGGGGCTAAGGGGCAGACTTGCTTGACCCCTCTATACGTTGGAATACTTTGGGAGAGGAGTGCAGCCTTATTGAGTCGTACTTTCACAGAAGTGTCCATATGAAGGGCCCTGATGGACAGCCCCAAGCGAAAGTTTGTTCCATAATTTGTCTCTGTTCACCTTGTCAAAAGCCTGAGAAAGGTCTATAAAGGCTAATTTAAGACAAGGTGAACCTTCTAGGACTTTTGCTTTTAAGATACTGAGTATCAAGATGTTGGCAGACGTTCCAACGTTTTTCCTGAAGCCAGTTAGAAAGAAAAGCTTAAAGGTATGGCTTTTTGTAGTCCAACTAGTGTTATGGGCGACTCCTTAATTGTCCTCTTACATTGAGCAACTTCAAAATCAAGTTTTGCTTACTTTGATTACCATAAGAATTGTCGCAATTCAACGGGTTCAACGGTAAAAAAAGCCCTAAACCGTTAAACATTGAATCACAAAATAAGAATGACTCTGTAATTCTTGCGCCAAAATTTTCACAGTTGATTTGGTTTTATTATGGTACAAATATTAATGTTTTTCAGTTTGATCGAACTTGGTTTGTTGTAATTATAGTGCAAGCCCCAGTGAGACACGTGTTTCGGCTTAAAAACGCCTTTTCAAATCTGGGCTAATTCTGAAATACCATAAAGTGTCCACCAATTCATGGTTCCCCCAAACACATTAATAAGTAGAACATTATACATCAATTAAGAAAATTCACAAAAGTGCGTAATTGAGACAGAGAATAAGGATGGGTACAAGGGAGGAAAACATGGGTGGTAGAACAAAACAAATTTAAATGCAATTATTCATGCACAAGTATGAACCGGAAGGTAGAAAAAGAGGAAAGAAGGAACAACAATTCAAATCCAAAATGCATAGTGAACAAAAATAAATTAGGCAAATCCAAAAAAATAAAACAATGAAACAAAAATAAAACAAAATAAAGTAGAGAGAGAGAAAAAACATTCTATTAGTAATCTATGCAAAATCATGCCTTCTTAAATTAAGGTTGAGTATTATTATAAGTAACGAGTGACTTAGCCCGATTGTATACGAAGTATATATATTCGCTCAATGCAGTTGTTATGAATTCTCTATTGGGTTATATCCCAAACTTTCTTCCTGCCAAATTGTATTAAAATTAATTGTCACTAACCCTTGGTCTAGGCCGAATATGATTATCAATTGTATATATTAAATGATTAGCCTGCCGTGGATTCCATGGTCATTAGTTGTATTATTTTATTTTAAGTCTGCGATCTTGCATTCGTGATCCGCTCGATCGCGTACACATTATACGAGGTCAATTGAAAAAACACACAATTTAGTAATAGTTTCAGCCTCATAATAGGCTTATGGTATTAATACGAGCGAAAAGGCAGTACAATTCGCTTACCTCGACCAGATCCTAGTCTCCTGCGTTGGCTCCGAAATCGTTGTGTAGGCCGCCGTTGCCATCTTGGAAACCATAGTTATAGCGGTTTTCATGGCGACCCAGCGTATCTCCGCCATATTGGTAACTTATTTACTCGCGCGTTGCCATATCAACCCCTGTGTTGATGGCCAATGTACTTTATGACTGCTCGATTGCGTGCAATTATTACGAATCGGTATCACTAGTCAAAGTAATAGCTGGTTTAATAATCTTGACTCGTGCAAATCCACTGTATTAAATCGGGTCAAACGAACGGGGACGCCTTAATCATTGTTGTTTAGGACACCGTCGCCATCTTGGAAACCATAGTTGTAGCGGTTTCCATGGCGACTCGGCATCTCTCTGCCATTTTGGTTACTTAGTTACTCACGCGTTGCCATATCAGCCCCGTGTTCATGGCCAATGTACCTAATGACTGCTCGATTACGTGCAATTATTCAGAATTGGTATCATTAGTAAAAGTGATAGCTGGTTTACTAATAATGACTCGTGCAAGTCCACTATATTTAACCACATCAAACGAACAGGGGCGCCTAGATCATCGTTGCAAATATTGTTGTTATAAAACTTACTTTAGCTGTGCTGCCATTTATTTCAATTTTAAGTTGCTCAATTGTATCACATATCTTAATAATCGTTCAGTAAAATGTTGGTCTCTATTCTTCTTATTATGTAAAAAAATTAGCATATACTTCCGATTCTAATATTCCAGGCAGCACACTATGACATGCTGCCTGCTGATGATAATCTCTATTCCACACAATATTATGTAGCTTAAACTTGCTCACAACGCTCTGGTCCACTCCCAGAGTTCCATAAATTACTCCTAATGACAACATGATTGTACAGGCAGGTTTAGTAATTACTTCCTCTATTTTATAAAAATTGCATATTTTAAATAAAGTGTCTAAATAAAAAACACACAACGGAAAACACTTGCAGTTGGTATAAACACAAACCCACATTAACATAGTCTAATGACAATTAATTCAATAAAGCTTATTAACAAATATAATTCCATATTAGTATCCCACACTTAGAGAAACGATGCCATCTCATTATCTGTGTTTAGCCCTGTTCCTGTAGCATTGAAGTAACAGATAAGTATTGCTTCCGCTTGTCTTAATGCTTTTGTTCTGTCACCACCTCTTTTGGATAAGGTTACCTGTTGAAGTCCAATAAAACTAATCTTGGTCTTGTCTTCCTTTTGATGTGTGCTCTGCCAATGCACTGCCAGAGGCAGAGTCGGATCTTGACTCCCAATTTTGCTTAAGTGCTCGCAAATCCTTGTTCTAATTTCTCTTTTGGTACTGCCTATATACATTTTTTGACAGACACAGCGAATGCCGTACACAACAAACTTTGTTCTGCAGTTTATGCCTTGTTTGATTTTAATTGACTTCTCATTCTGATCTTTGAATTCCTTCGTTGCTTCACTGGCATACTTTCACATAGAGCACATCCCACATTTCCTGAAACCCGTATCATTTTTTGTGAGCCAGGTTTGCAACCTGGGTTCTTGAATGTCTGGTAATAATGATGGACTGATTAATGATTTGAGGGTGTGTGCTCTCTTATAAATCAACGAAGGTTTATCGCCCACAAATGTATGTATATGTTCATCCAGCTTCAGTAAGTACAAGTATTTATGTAATGCCTTGTAAATTTTATTATGATCTTTGTTAAATTGTGTAATGATTCTCACCTCTGTTGGTTCTGTATCCAATTGTCTGCTGCTTATTTTCTTCAAGATGTCATCCTGTTTGAGATTTTTTGTTTTGTCAAAGGCTTTTTTGACACTAGACATTGAGTATCCTCTTTTCATGAATCGAGTTTTAAGTCATTTGCATTCTAGTTCAAATCTGTTCTGTTTTTGACAATTTCATCTTGCTCGTATATACTCTCCCAATGGTATGTTCTCAATGGTCATTCTCTGGTGGCAACTGGTGGCGTGTAACACTGAATTAACCTCAGTTACTTTTCTAAAAGTCCAGGTTTACAATTGATGCTTATTCACACTAATTGTAAGATCTAAAAAATTGATTTGTTTTGTATTGCATTCTCCTATGAATTCAATTTCAAAATGATTCTGATTCAATCTATTGATAAATTGTATAAACAGTTAATTCGATCCTTCCCATATCAGTAAAATATCATTGATATATCTCTTCCTCAATTTTATTTTGGTTCCATAGTCTGGGTCTTGATAAACAATCTCTTCTTCTAACATGCCCATGAAAAGATTTGCTAACACAGGGGCATATTTGGTCCCCATGGCAACTCCTTTCTTCTGTTGGTATATCTTGTTGTCAAAGGTGAATATGTTCAATACAAGGCCTCCGTTTAGACTTCTCTTCCACACATTACAAAGGGAAAAATGAACAATGCCCCTCCCGGGGAATGCCAAATCGCCCCCCATGCAGAAGAGAAAAAAAAGAACTTCACTGTTATGCTGGAAATTTCGTACCCATGTGCGTCTGTCTGCATAAGACACATATCTCCTCCTCCCCAATCTAATACACATAACACATCTTCCAACCCCCTCCAGCGGGGAGGATAAGTCTAGTTACAATTGTAACATTTCTTTTAACATGTCTCTTTGTTGAAAAAATGAGGCAGAATTGTTTCTGAAGGTGTGGTCTATTGTAGCTATTGCCCATTTGTGTTGAATAGAGGTACACAATGCTTTTACGTTCAACGT
Source organism: Ambystoma mexicanum (assembly GCF_040938575.1). Classification (NCBI taxonomy): domain Eukaryota; kingdom Metazoa; phylum Chordata; class Amphibia; order Caudata; family Ambystomatidae; genus Ambystoma; species Ambystoma mexicanum. The sequence continues at coordinate 472,613,527 of NC_090932.1, read as the reverse complement.
GGCCAGGGTGAAAGAGTCTTGCCATTTAAATGTTTCTAATAACCTTATGACTGAAGTAGAGTCCTGTAGGTATGATGCTAGGAGATTTGCTCTTGGCTTTAGTATTTCATCCAAGTATTCCAAGAGGTTTTCTGTCACCCACCCTATTCCACTTAGAATGGGGCGACCTTCAGGAATAGTATCGTAACATTTATGAACTTTAGGTAGGAAATACATTGTCGGTGTTACTGGATCATTCGTACATAAGAAAGCTCGTTCTTCATCTGTAATCAGTCCTTTTCTGTGCCATGTCATAATAGATTCTCTGATTTGTATCATAATGTCTTGTTTATCCGCAGTAGTCAAAATCACATAGCATCCGGGGGTACTTAGATGGTTGGATGCCATGTTCAAATAGTCCTCCTTATTCATTATTACAATGTTCCCCCCTTTATCCGCCTCTTTGATGACAATCGATGTATCCTTTGTCAATTTTTGAAGTGCTCTTCTTTCTCCCGAAGTCAAGTTGTCCCTGATGTGCTTATAAATTCTATTATTCTTGTTTCATTTCTTGCACATCTGATAGAATTCTCTTGTAACTGATTGGTAGAATGTATCAATTACATTATCTGATTGCAATTGTGGCACGAATTTAGATTTAATTTTGAGTTCCTTTTTTGTCAAACTGTCTGGTTGAATGTGTAATTTTTGTAACAGATTCCTCATCTCAAAACTTTCGTCTTCAGTCAATGATCGTAAAGTATAGGTGTCCTCTATGTCTTGAATTGTAAGTTCACTTATTTCTGGTGGTTGTTCTCTTGGTATATGGTACCCTGGTGCTTTAGTAGCAAAATATTTTTTTAATTTCAGTTTGCGCATACATTTATAAAGATCAATATGAATATCTGTTACTTTTAGTTGTTTTGTTGGTATAAATGAAAGTCCTTTGTTCAATAATCTATGTTCATCTTGTGTAATAATTCTACTGGAGAGGTTAAGCAATAAATCCTCTCCTACTTGGTCTTGATGGCTTCCTTCGAACTGGCCCGTGTTTTTCTTTTTGAATCTGTTGCAAGTTGTTGGTTCTCGTTGTTTTCTCCCCCCCTCCCTCCTCTCCTCCTTGCATTGGACTTGGTGTAGGGTTGACTATTGGTAATTGAAAACGGACCGATTTCTGCATGGTCCCTCTATTGCCTTTCTTGTATCTTTTAATTTGATTCATATATCCTTTTTCTTCATTCAGTTTAGTACCCGTCGTATCCTGGTTATCAGTTTCCGACTCCACATCACAACTTGCTGATGATGTATTGGGTGTGGAGTTCTTGGATGATAATTTCACATTAATGTCATATTTTTTCTGAAAGGTATACACCCTGTCTTCTTTGTAATCTGGATCGTCCCGGTAACTCTTCCTTAATTTTCTTATTTTGACTTCATCTTGATAAGTCTGTAGAATATCATACATTTTATCATAATTTTTCTGTTCGGATGTTTTACTCGATTTCATCTCAGTAATTTCATTTTTGATTAGTTCAATCCCTTCCACTGCTCTTTTATGTTCACGTGTGGAATGTTCAATCAGTAAGTCTAGCATTTTCATTGAGTTATTATTAGCTTCCCAGGCTTCCGCTAGACCTTTATCTTCATCATTATTAAAATTAGGAAATATGAGAATGCGAAGACCTCGTGGTACTTGATAATTTTGCACATAATTTTCCAGGGAGACCTTCTCCCAATATTTATCTATTTCTTTTTTAGACATTCTTTCCAATCGTATGAATTTGGTACGTAGATCGTCTTGTCTTTTTCCTAAATTTGAAAATGCATGAGTCATGTCTGTCAAAAAATGTATGTAGGCAGTACCAAACGAGAACTTAGAACAAGGATTCTCGAGCACTTAAGCAAAATTGAGAGTCAAGATCCGACTGTGCCTCTGGCAGCGCATTGGCAGAGCATACATCAAATGGAAGACAAGACCAAGATTAGTTTTATTGGACATCAACAGGTCACCTAATCCAAAAGAGGTAGTGACAGAACAAAAGCATTAAGACAAGCGGAAGCAAGACTTATCTGTTACTTCAATGCTACAGTAACAGGGCTAAACACAGATACTGAGATGGCATTGTTTCTCTAAGTGTGGGATACTAATATGGAATTATATTTGTTAATAAGCTGTATTGAATTAATTGTCATTAGACTATGTTAATGTGGGTTTGTATTTATACCAACTGCAAGTGTTTTCTGTTGTGTGTTTTTTATTTAGACACTTTATTTAAAATATGCAATTTTTATAAAATAGACCAAGTAATTACTAAACCTGCCTGTACAATCATGTTGTCATTAGGAGTAATTTATGGAACTCTGGGAGTGGACCAGAGTGCTGTGAGCAAGTTTAAGCTACATAATATTGAGTGGAATAGAGATTATCATCAGCAGGCAGCACGTCATAGTGTGCTGCCTGGAATATTAGAATCAGAAGAATATGCTAATTTTTTCACATAATAAGAATAATAAATAGAGACCAACATTTACTGAGCAATTATCAAAATATGTGATACAATTGAGCACCTTAAAATTGAAATAAATTGCAGCACGGCTAAAGTAAGTTTTATAACAACAATATTTGCAATGATGATCTAGGCGTCCGTGTTCGTTTGACGCGGTTAAATATAGTAGACTTGCACAAGTCATTATTAGTAAACCAGCTATCACTTTTACTAATGATACCAATTCTGAATAATTGCACGTAATCGAGCAGTCATTAAGTACATTGGCCATGAACACAGGGTTGATATAGCAACACGTGAGTAACTAAGTAACCAAAATGGCGGAGAGACGCCGGGTCGCCATGGAAACCGCTACAACTATGGTTTCCAAGATGGCGACGGCGTCCTAAACAACGATGATCAAGGCGGTCCCGTTCGTTTGACCAGATTAAATACAGTGGACTTGCACGAGTCAAGATTATTAAACCAGCTATTACTTTGACTAGTGATACCGATTCGTAATAATTGCACGCAATCGAGCAGTCATAAAGTACATTGGCCATCAACACAGGGTTGATATGGCAACGCGTGAGTAACTAAGTGACCAAAATGGCAGAGATACGCCGGGTTGCCATGGAAACCGCTATAACTATGGTTTCAAATATGGGGACGGCGTCCTACACAACGATTTTGGAGCCAACGCGGGAGACTAGGATCTGGTCGAGGTAAGCGAATTGTACTGCCTTTTCACTCGTATTAATAACATAAACCTATTATGAGGCTGAAATTATTACTAAGTTGTGTGTTTTTTCGATTGACCTTGTATAATGTGTACGCGATCAAGCGGATCACGAACGCAAGATCGCAGACTTAAAATAAAATAATACAATTAATGACCATGGAATCCACGGCAGGCTAATCATTTAATATATGCAATTGATAATCATATTCGGCCTAGACCAAGGGTTAGTGACAATTTCTTTTAATACAATTTGGCAGGAAGAAAGTTTGGGATATAACCCAATAGAGAATTCATAACAACCGCATTGAGCGAATATATATACTTCTTATAGAACCAGGGTAAGTCACCCGTTACTTACAATAATACTCAACCTTAATTTAAGAAGGCATGATTTGGCATAGATTACTAATAGAATGTTTTTTCTCTCTCTCTACTTTATTTTGTTTTATTTTTGTTTCATGTTTTTGGGTTTGCCTAATTTATTTTTGTCCACTATGTATTTTGGATTTGGATTGTTGTTCCTTCTTTCCTCATTTTCTAGCTTCCGGTTCATACTCGTGCATGAATAATTGCATGTAAATTTGTTTTGTTCTACCACCCATGTTTTCCTCCCTTGTACCCATCCTTATTCTCTGTCTCAATTACGCACTTTTATGAATTTTCTTAATTGATGTATAATGTTCTACTTATTAATGTGTTTGGGGGAACCATGAATTGGTGGACACTTTATGGTATTTCAGAATTAGCCCAGATTTGAAAAAGGCTTTTTTAAGCCAAAGCACGTGTCTCACTGGGGCTTGCAATATAATTACAACAAACCAAGTTGGATCAAACTGAAAAACGTTAATATTTGTTCCATAATAAAACCTAATCAACTGTGAAAATGTTGGTGCAATAATTACAGAGTCATTCTTATTTTGTGATTCAACAGTTAGAAAGAAATCGTGTCCTTTTGAAGAATGGGCCCATGATCTAAAGTTTTCCAGAAGGAAGGCACCGAAGAGCTTGCCGATGCAGTCCAAAAGTGCAATCGATCCATAGCTGGCCGGGTTTCCCTTATCCTCCTTTTTATGTGTCGGCACGATATTCGCTGTTTTCCAGGATCTGGGAATCATCTTGGTCTCTTCACACGATCTGAATATTTCTGTGATCAAGCTTGCCCAGGTTTCATGATTTGTTTTTAAGTCCATGCTTGACAACTTGTCAGGGCCAGGTGCTCTGGATGTTTTCAGTTTGTTTATTTTGCTAATGATTGGTTCCTTGTCTAGTTCAATATCCCATTTTTCGTCAGTAGAAGCAGGTTTCCAGGTGTTCATTTGAAGTTTGTTGAATAGATTCGAGAAGTATATGAACCACTCGTGTTCACTGATGCTGTTGGAAAGAGCATCTTCGGTCTCTCTTTTATCTACAGAAATCAGAGACCAGAAGGCTTTGGCCTATTTTCCACTTAGTGTCCATAACATGTTTTCCGAGTCTTTCTGATAAAGACTGATCCTATGTGATTTTAACCAGTGTTTGTAATGTCTTATAGCAATTTTGGCCACTTCTGATGCATGATTGGAAGGGTGCATCTTTGCATATTGAGAGAGACGCCTCATCTCCAAGCTTTTCTGTCTCAGTAAACAATTATTTGCGTGGTGATGGACCCCGATTGGCCTTGAGGTCATTCACTGGTATGGAACAAGTAGAGGCCTATATTCTGTAGTCGGAGTTAATTGAAGTGAGGTTGCATGATCTTTGTTTGTTAGGTACCTCCTTGTGATTGCCTCAATTGCTTCGTCAGTTAACCTCAATCTAGTGCCTGCTAGGTTGGTAACCACTCTTGCCTCCATATGCTGATCCATTGACGTTAATTCCTGGGATCCGGTTTTCCATGTAGTTTTGAGGAGATTGTGGTCATTGTTCTGTGTTCGTATTACCTCAAAAGAGATTATGTTTGCTAGTAGGTTTCTGGAAGTGTAGAGATGGTCCAGAGAGGCTTGTTTACCTGCTAGTTCCCCTGTGGGGATTCTTAAATCATTCTCAGGTATCAACCCATGCAGATTGTGGAGGTCCGAAGAATTCGTCGCTGTATTTCATCGCTTTCCTCTAGCTGTTGATTCAAGGTCAGCGTCAGATCGTTTTTTTTAAGTTTGTCGGAAATTACTGCAGGTTGGACGTCGAAATGCCTTGGCAGTTTGATAGAAGCATTCAGGTCCCCGCACAGAATGATGTTGTCTATTGAGCCATCTTCAATGAGATCCTCGATCAAGGAGTCCATTTTGGTGACAAAGTGCTCCACCGGGAAATCGTTGGGGTTACAGTAAAGATTAATCACCAGGTAGGTTTTGTGTTTAGGCTTGTTGTTTCCCTTGATTTTTGGGTTCCAAGAGACTAAGGAGGCAAGAATATGTGAGTCTCTTACCAGTGTTTTTTCCATGTGGAAACAGGACCCCGACCGAACGGCTTTCAGCAGACCCACTTTCGGTCTTCCAAGAGGGCCTTTTAGTGCAGGTGAGAAAGCCAATTCATAGCCGTCGAGTGAAGGTTTGTTTTGCATCCACGTCTCTTGTAGACATAATAGATCGAAAGAGCCTAAGTGTATGTCCGAAGTGGACATGAGATGTGAAAATCCCCTCGTGTTCCATGACCCCAGTGTTATATGGTTGGTCTTTCTCGACAGAGTCCCTGGGATACACACATGTGTCGAGGTGCTTCGTTGCTAGGATTTGTTCGCAGTCAGAGCTCTGGCAGCCAAGACCAACTTTTATTTTCTGCAGTGATTTTCCTATGTTGTGTTGAGAGCTGTTTTTCGTTAGTTCCTTTGCTTTTTGTGATATCTTGATCAAAGGTAATAAACCAGTTTTTTTGAGGACCTGGTGGAATTCTCTCTTTTTCAAATCAGGTCTCCGAATCGGGATTTATATCTACTTTGGGAGTACTAGTTGGTCGAAAGTTAATTTTATAGGTTTCTTGGTCTCTAGTCTCTCGATTATCAAGAGCTTCTGCTTTTCTGCTGAGAATTTTCTTGGGCGCCGTCCTCTCACGATGTAAAGAATTTTGTCTCGAAGAAGAATTGTACCATCTCTTTGTTTTTTACTGGTTTCCCTTTTTGACCACCCTCCTCAATGCGGCCCTTCTTACCACTCCACACCTCTAATAGGAGCTGAGTTTCATGAACATATAGACCTTGGTTCTGTAAAGATTTTGTCGCTAGCAGAACAGCATTTGCCCCCATTTTTAAGGCAAACCCAACCTCAACCATATGTGCGGCTATATGATCAGGGAACTGGACATATTCAATGTCTTTGGTTCAAAAGAGATACAGCTCCTCAAATATTTTTCATTAAGATTATATTTTGAACATGAGAGACAAAATCTTGGAACAGCCAAGGGAGCCAGATTTATTTGGCTAACCCCGGATACAGTATTATTTGGGCTAGTGTCATCTCCATGATGGCCTCCCAAATTGTCAGTTTGCATGCTCTCCGCCCTCCGCTGTTCTGGATCCTTTAGTACATGGGTAACATTTCTCTCTAGGTTTGATTCTGCCTGAGGTACCTGGTCCTAGAAGAGGGATCTCAGATGTTCATGACCCCACCAATTGTAATAATTTCTTTCTTCTTCCCCAGCAAAAAGATCGTGTCAGTTTCAAAATAACACCAGTATCCAACTTGGAGTTTTTGGCTGGCTTAGGCCTTGGCAAGAAAATCGGTGCCCATATTACTGGTTTCCCAGCAGTATTTGGAAAACCAATGGAATTATTGCAATACTGTAAGTGTCAAATTAAAGACGATTAACAGTAACCAAATTATACTTTGCAAAACAAGTTCTGGTCATTACTATGGTGGGATGACCAGGCAAAGCTGGATATCAAGCTTAACCCCAGCAGTAAAGAACAAGTGCTGACCATAGCATGTTTATACTTTGACCAGATACTGAAGAATCACTCCTGGCTATTTTACAAAACATTGGGATTTGTTAACAATTATTTAGGTTGCATAAAGTTAAAAACTGAGGCAATACCTGTAAAACACAAAGTTCACCAAGTACCTGCCATGGCTAGGCAGGCTCTAAAGGACCAGCTAACAATAATTAAGAAATAAGGAACAATCATACTTGTGTAGTCTTCTTATTGGCTAAATGCAACCAACCCAACCAAACACCTTGAAAATATGCTTTCACTTGCATAGTTTGAGCCATCACTGACAGTTTCTGGTTAACCAGCATTAATGACAGATCCTGATGCTGAAGGGTGAGTATTCTCAAAGCTCAATATTACCAAAGCATATAATCAAATAGAACTTCATGAATCATCAATTCTGCTCAAGGCATTTGCCGCGCCATACAACACCTACCTATTTTCGTGCCTGTCGTTTGCCCTGCCATCTGCTACATTATTCCTTCACAGAGTGATGGAGTCTATACTACAGAATTAAGGGGAAATTGGGCTCTAGATCTGATTCTTGTATTACTCAGATGAAGATCATCCAGGCCAAATATTGTTTTTATTCTCTAATAATTGTTATCAATTAAAAACAAGCAGGAAATGGCTTAATGTTTTTGAGGGGACTACCGTTAGTGATCCCGGAATAAAAACAATGATCAGGCGGTATTCTAAAGTTAGGCTCGCCACTAACCAACTAAAAACTGTGCACCAGAAACTTGGGCTAATTTACGACAAGCATTTTTTAAAAAATTCTTGACACTACCATTTGCTGGAACCCAACCTGATTCATGAGACCTTTCCTGCGTTCGACTTGTCTGCATCTTTAATCACAGTAAAATCTACCACCAAGGACCAGGAAGTGACAACACACTTGCCCCTACTCTCCGCTCCTCTCATCCCTCAGAATCCTGCATCCTTACACCTCCCACATTCCTAGAGATTACCTCCTGGGTCCAGGGTACTTAATAGACTCAGACTATATCCATCTTCTATCAACAACATGCTGTTAAGTTGTGTTCTCCACAAGGCAGCAGGCTGCCCATATGGCTAACCTGCCGGTACCACAAAACTGCACAGAGATTTTCATATAGACACACAGGTAATGGATACCTCTGAACTGAATCCATCAACACCAAAGGTCTCTGCATCTGCCTTCCTGCTGTCTGACTATCACATGCTGCCGTCCTTCTTTACAGAGCCATGTGTAGCAACGCCATTATTATTGGCAGAAGGACATTATATATGACCACTTTACATTACATTACATTTTGATATGTGAAAAGATTCCTGCAATAAAGCCTTTAGAAAGATGACTGCAAAAACAGGAGAGAGTAGGCATAAAGCTAAAGAAAAGTGTGTTTTTCAAAGTAATGCAGTGCAGTACCTGGGATACACTGTACCAAGGCACAACACCAAAACTAAACCTGGTGAAACCCACCAATTTCAAATAACACTGAAGAATTGTGATCCTTTTTAAAACTCACTGAATATTATGCTAAGTCTGTGCCTTCAATGACAGAACAGAAAACGTTTAAATGAGAACATTGCTGAATAAAGGTGCATAATGTGAAGGGATAGCACTGAAACAAAACATGTTTGAGATGGTCAAGAAAATGATCATAGCTGGACTTGTCTCAAAATGGTTCATCCAACTTGAGACACATACGTCACCACAGATGCCAGTACAAACAGACTAGGAGCTAACTTAACAAAAAAAATATATAGGCCAAGAATATATTGAGGCATTCAATTACAAGGCACTAACACACCCAGAACATTATTTTTCAAGCATAGAAAAAGAGATGCATCGAATATTTCCAAACCTTCTTGTGAAGAACAAAGTTCTTAATAGTAACTGATCACAAACCCTTGATACAACTCGGAAGTCCTGAACAAACAAAGACATCTGAGCCAAGGTTAGCTGCCCTATTAGCAAAATGCCAGGAGTACACCTTCAAAATATTTCATATTCCAGGCTGTCAAAACCAGCCAGCCCATTGCATGTCAAGAATGCCTATGATAACAAATTGTAGAAATAACTTCCTGAAAGAGGTATCTGTTGTAGTCTCCGTGGATGAGTTCTGCAGAGAGGAAACACTCACCTTAAGCAAACCACATTGGGTGAAAGAAATTAAAGCAGACAAAGCCATGCCAAAGTTAGTTTTTTATTTTTTTGTATTTATTAGCACTTTGGTTTACACAAAAAAGGAAAACCTTAGGCTATTCCAACAAACAAAAAAGGTTAAACGTACCTTAACTTATTATTTCAAACGAGAAGGAAAGAAAGAAACATTTAAAGAAACAACTGTTAAAATCTAAAACTCCATTAAAAGAACAACACAACAAAGCAAATGAAGGAGGCTGCGTCCTTTCCTAATCTCCTAGCCCTTTACAGTCCTTTAGATTATGCAGGGTTTATTGTTGAAAGTGTCTGCTATTGTTCGTAGCTGTGTCGTACCCCTGTGCTTGGCGATTCCCCCTCTGTTTTCTCAAAAATAGTCAGCATAAATTTTGCTACCGCCAAGTTGTTTGAGATTTCCTCCCCTTCCAACAAGTGTGACCACCAGAGATCAATTTCTTTGAGTCGATGGTCCTGCCAGATGTGACCCAGATAGTTCTGTCTTTCCTCTCTTAGAGTAGGGCATTCCAGCAACAGATGTTTCAAGGATTCCACAGCGTTTGAATTTTGGCATAGTCTACATTCCTTGGATTCCCTTTTATCTCTGTTTCTGTAGTTGTTGGTTCTGCTTGGCCAGAGGTTAAGACGGAGTCTTAGGAATCCAGTTCTCAGAAACCAGTTAGCGAATAATGTTAAATATTTCAGTAACCTGTTCAACTTTCGAGGGACTGCCCAAAAGTCTTTGTAGCCTTCATATTTATAGAGATCGTCTAAGGTTTCGATCCAATCTCTGGTATACCTTTTTTTTCACCTGGTCCGGGTTGGCCAGTAATGGTTCTTCTGATTCGTTCAGGTCACATAGTATTGCCTGACATGTCTTATACCATTCGGATAGTATCGGCTCTGAGTCATTGTCCATTGCTTTTTTTAGGACTGCAAAACCAACCGTTGTTGGTGCTTCCAGGCATTTCCTAATGAATGACATTATCTTCCACTCTAAGATGACTTTCAATGAAGACAGTGCTAGTTCTCTTCTGATTATTTGGATTGGGAAAGATTTTGGCAGTCCGAGGGATGTTCGCCAAAATATGACTTCTAAACGCGACCATAAATTGGTGTCCGGAAGAAGAGACGTTTGTGATCCGTATGTAAGGATTGCCGCCACCTTTGCTCGATAGAAATCTATCAAGGGTTTCAGAGAGAATCTACAGAATCGTGACAGTAAGATTTTTGCTTGGACCATCAAGTTTCTTAATTTATTTCTCAGGCCTATACATCTTGGGGTTTCATTTCTGTCGGTGTTGACGCACACCCACAGGTACGTAAAGGTGGACACTTCTGTGATCTTTTTGCTGTTTAAGAACATTGCACTTTTTTAGTATTTTTCCCCTTTTTTGTATTGCCGAATGTCAAGATCCTGGATTTTTCCGGGTTAATTGTCATTTTGGCCACATAGTATTCAAGTGCTCTAAGCTGGTTTTGAAGGCCAAGCAGGGTTTGGTCAATTAGGACTATGTCGTCCGCGTAAATTAATCTCCCGATCGATACATTTGCAATTATTGCCGGGAAGATTCTTGAATCTACAAAGGTGTCCCCCATGTCTGATGAGTAAAGATTGTAAAGCTCTGGTGCCAAAGGGCAACCTTGATTTAACCTGAAGGTAGTGGGGATTGTCTTGGATTAACCTCACTCTGATTGTGGTGTTTGTATGTAGCTATTGTATGTTGTGGAGAAGAATTTCCGAACAATTCAATTTTTTTAGTTTTCTCCACATCTCCGCCCTGTCTACTGTATCAAAGGCCTTAGATAGATCTATAAAGGCCACGAAGAATTTCGTCTCTTTGTTTCTAAGGGTACATGCTTTTAACAGGTTTAAGATTAATATGTTTAGTGGTGTACCTTGTCCCTTTACGAAACCTGATTGCTATTCGTCTTTGTGACCAGTTCGTGCTGCCCATTTGGTTAAGGCTCTTAACAGAATGGTGGCGAAGATTTTCCTTGTCACGTCCAGAAGGGCGCTAGCCCTGTAATTTTCCGGATCTGTTCTTAGGCCCTTCTTGAATATTGGCACTTCCACTCATCCTCCATTAGGATGGTATTTTTGCTGATTTAAGGATGTATTTGTACAATTGATGTAATATTTTTGCCCATTCCAGTGGGTCCTTTTTTAGTCCTTCATTAGTCAAGCCGTCAGGTCCCGGTGCTCTTGAGTTCTTCAGTTTTTTGATGAGCTCTTCTAAGGTAGAGATTTCAATATCGAGAAGGCTTTCATCCATTTTAGCTGGTATCCATTTACTAATTGAAGGTTCAAGTGGAGGTTGCCTTTGTTTGTAGTATAGGAGCCATTGTTTTCCTGGGACTGGATTGGCTGTTAAAGCATCTTGCGGAGTCTCTTTGCTGTTTATCAGAACCCAAGTTTCTGCAGTGTTTCTCTTGCAGATCGTGGATATCATTTCCTGTGAGTCGTGGTTTAACATTGATTTCTTGTGCATTCTTAACCAATTGTGGTACCTTTGTTTTAATTTCCGTATTTCTGCAATTTTATTCATCTCGTAGAATTGCTTCCATTGCTTTAGATTTCTCCTTAAAGTTCTTTTCTTCTCAACCACGGCTCGGTCGAATAAGTGTCGATGTGTCATTATTGGCTTGGAACTTCCTGGCTTACTTATGACGTTAAAGAGTTTAAGTAGCAGGACGTAATCGATGACCTGCAGGGTTGCCTGAGACTGGAGCTCATTTATCATCATCGATAAATTACAGTTCAAAGTCGACAATTTTGCTGATTTCATCCTGAGTCTATTTCTGCTGGAGTTAATTGACAAGTTAAGTGGATACGTTGCCATATCTCTTTTCACAGAGAGATCAGAACATGTCAATTTAACCAGGTTACGATCACTCGACTGTGTGGTTCCTACCTCTAGTTTTTGAATAAATGTTGAGAGGTTGGATGAAACTGTAACATAATCGAGTGTTGCTTTGGATTTCGGGCCTCGCCATGTTGGTTTCCCCGGAATATCACCCGGCGTAATCCCATTTAGATTTATGCAGTACCGGGATTGCAGGGTGGACCTCCATGTTATTCCTCTTTTCTGTTTTGCGGTGGCCTTTGTTGGTTAATCTTGAATTACATTGTTGTTTTTATCAAAACATGTACAATTAAGGTCGCCTACCGTAATTATCGAGGCATCATGTCATTTCCCTTTTAAATCATCAATTGCGCTAGCAACTTCCCTCGGGAGTGATTTGTTTGCATCCGGCATCCAATATATATTAATGAGGACTACATAGTGTGGATGTTGGTCTCCTTGATTCCTAGCTACTTCCGCAACTAAGATTTGAATGTAAGATGACGGGTTCAAAGAGTGGATCACGTTCCAATTTAGATCTTCTTTTATTGTTATAGGTAGACCAGCCATTGGTCTTCCTTTTTGCCCTTTCTTGGCTGGGTTTATGCTTACAAAATAGCCTTCAATCAAGGGGGTTTCTCTCAACCACATTTCTTGAAGACATAACATGTCTGGCATGTTTTTTGAAAATTCGTTTTTTGTTAGTAGGTGGTTGAAACCCCTTGTATTCCATGTTGTAAGGGTCCATGTGTCCTTCCGGCGTTTCTTTAAGCATTATTGGGTTTTTTTTTTCCGGCTGCTAGCTTTGCTAGCCATTCCCATCTCGCCTGTTCTCCATCCTGAAGTTGAGTCACTTGCAATTGTTTCATGGCTTTTTTGTACATATCGTATGCCTCTTGGAATTGTGCTTTTGTTGATAGTATTCCCTGGTTTATTTAATCTAATTCCACTTCTTTGTTATTTTTTTCAGTTATCTTTATTCCCATACTCCTTAGGATCCTTTCTTCTGATAATAGTAGTTGGTGGATAACGTGTGAACAGGTTGATACCCTTACTCTGTCCATGTGCGTTTTGTCAGGGAATTCGATTAGGGATATGTCACTTGAGGTAATTAATCTCAATGTTGGGACATGATGAAACTGTCTTAGCACTTTGGGCCAGTTTAAAATTAGACCATCATTTGTATGTACTAGTCTTTCCAAGAGGATACCCCTGCCTTTCTTTTCAGGGTTTAACCTTCGTGTCGGAAGTCTCAATGGGCTTGCCAAAAATGTTTCCTGTTCGGAGTTATCGTCACCCACCTCTGCATTATACTCTTTGATCTTCAATATTGGATGGAGATTATATTGGTTTTGTGCTCCCGACTCCACTGGTGGTGTGGGCGTCGGTGATCTTGGGTCGACTTCCTTGTTTGTTTTTGATTTTTTCTTTTGTCTAGCTTCAGTATGTTTACCCAGTAGTTTGTTTTCGGTTCCGGGATCTTGTGGATTGCTGTTCTTTTTTGCCGTTTCTGATGGGTGGGGCATTCTGTCGTGTGTTTTCTGTCTTTCGTGAGATGTTTCTGGTACTGGATGGTCTATATGTTCAGGCTCTAATTGCTCCGTGTTTGTTTGTTCTATTTCCTCTTCTTCTGACTCACACATTTTCTTCCGAGATTGAGTATGTTGACAGATTCATTATATCCAACTTCGAGTTTTCATTTGCTACATCCCCCTCGTCCTCTTGACTTATTTCCTCCGGTGTGTTCGCCTTTTTCAGAGGGCTAGTACTTTGTCTTGCTTTAGTTGCCACAATAACCTTTGGCACGGTCAAGCATTTAAAAAAGGTTTTGCTATTGTTCGATTTCCATGGCTTCTGGTAGGCTTGATTGGTCAGAACCTCCCCGAAAAATGTTTTAGGAGTCTTAGTCAAATCTCTTAGTCCTTCTAAGTTCTTTCCTTCTGAAGTTTTTTGGAGGTGCCCTTCTAGTAAGTCTTTGTGATGTTTTGTCTCGTTGTGTACTTGTTCTTGCATTGTTTCTGTTGTTTGTAGAGTGGAGTTATCAGGTCCTCCTAATGATTATCTTCTGGGGTTTGTCCACCGCATTCCCTTCCCTTTCATTATGGGTTCTAAGATGGTGTGCAACATGTCAGAGATTCTTTGTTCGACGTATTGCATGTTTTTTTGTATGGCCGTTACAAATCCTTCAATGAAGATTGTCTTTGAATGAACCATAGCTATAAGAGTAGTGTGATCTTTTAGGCTGTCCGTGGCGTCTTCGTGTAGTTTCATGTAAGGGGCCTATATTGCTGCCATTGTGGTGACCATCAAAAATTGGTCTTTTTCAGGTCTTTCATCTCTTGCCCGTAGCTTAGAACGGGACTCCTCAGATGTATGGAGGGGTTGTGTTATCGATAGTGGCTCTGTCAGAATTGGCTCCTGCCAGTTATTTGTTTGGGTTGATTGATTTTTTTGGTTCTCCAATCCGTTGTTTGCGTCACTGTCTCTGTAGTCATTATGTTTTTTTCTGTTAGAGTTGAGTTTTCCAGCATTAACGCATCAGGGATTTCACTTAGTGTAGGGTTTTTAACAGACTTCTTTTTGGGCATCTGGTTACTAACTCCCCTACCCCAAGTAAGGAGAGATTGTTTCCCAAAAAAATGGTTACTTCTATCTTGGCCTTCTCCTGCAGATAGTGTTCGAGGTTTCCATGTTTTTTTTTTCCAGGTCCGTATATCTAATAAAGTCCATTCTAATTGATTTGGGAGTTGTTGTTCTTTCGTTTGTAGCAGGAGAGTTCCCCTGTGATACTTTGTCAATCTGTTTACAGGGGACATTTAATTCAGTCTCTGATCTTTCCGTAACAGTTTGGTTTGATTCACTTTCCTTGGTCATACTTTCTGTTGGTGTATTTGACCATAAGTCTGGTACAGTTAGAGGAGTACCAGGGTCGCCTTCATTCAAACAGTCAGCCCTTTTTGGTGGTTCAGGGCCTTGATTGTTAGCCTCGGGTTCAAAAGTTGGCTCTGTTAAGGGAACTCCTTTTTGTCCTTTAGGGTCGACGTTGCCTTCTTGTAGGTCTAATAGTTGTTCACTTGCGGTCTTGTTACCTGTGGGGCCAGCTGAGGAATTGGCCTTACTAGTGTTTCTCCCTTCCTCTAGCGGTTGATGGAATACATCCTCTAATGCAATGGGCAGCTCCGTTCGTTTACCGATCTTTACTTTGATCCTGAACCGGCATGAAGCTTCCCCGCAGTTTAGCTTTTTGTTCTCTAAACCCTGACTAGTTGCTTGCACAGCTTCGTCAGGGTGGGGCAGTTTGACTGCTTCGTTAAGCGCATTTATCTGTGGTTTTTACCCTTGGGTTGTCATCACCACTACCACTCCACTTGGCCTCTGCGGGGCAGTGTGATTCCTAATGCCTGCCCGTCGAGAGAAGCCTTTTTTATTAGAGGCTCCTTATTAGAAGCAACACACCTCGTTGTCTCTTTTGTTACCTTTATAGCTTAATAGCTTTTTTTGCAATAATCAAGGCAGTGGGCGGGATCAAAGGGGACACGCGCCCCAGCAGTCTCCCTATTCCAGTTGCCGCTTATGCTGTAGGTTGTATGGACAAACGAGATCAGTGTGTGTGCTGGCCTATGTGATGGTGTCTTGAGAATGTTATTTGGCGTTTGTAAATCAGTCAGACTGCAGGCTCAGTCATCAAAAGAACCCTATTATGGGTACTCACGTTATTGTCGATAGTCACGACGTGTATTCTCCATATGGTTTAATTCCTGGCTACGGAACGGAAAACGTCCAGCGTCCAGCCAAACAGCCCAAACAGCAGTGCCCTTGTCCCCACAGCGGACTTTACGCCGCGAGGGTGCCGGCGATTGTTTTTATATGCCGCACTTCCGATGTGGGCATGGCCTGGTGGCAAGGTTCGTAAACAGGAATACCAGGCACAATTTTAGGAGAAGAAAGCAGCGTTTAGGGTCTGTGCCGCATCAAGGTCCAGCAGTTAGCCAAAGTTAGTAGAGTGGATAAGAAATGGATGGCTGGATGGGTGGTCAGTCCCTGAATCAATCCCCAACGCCTCTACTGAAAGAAATCTTCAGGATTATACTCAGAAGGAGAAGTACTATTTCAAGGTGACAAGGTAATACTTCTGAAAGGAGTAAGGCATACTAGACATCTAGGAACAACAATAATCAAAAGAAGAGTAAGAAAGGCTTACTGGTGTCCAAGAATCGACACTGAAATTGAAAATTACCTCCACAATTGACATGAATGTCTCAACAGTGTCAAGACAGTCACCTCTGAACAATACTGAAATATCAGAAATATCATCAGGTGTGTGGGAAATAGTCAGGTTGTACGTCATACGCACACAGGCAATGATGAACTCTGAACACAAGTACCATATTGGACCGTACTGCATTTTATAATTAAAAGAGCAGACAACAGAACTCGCCACATGATATTCATCTGAGAAGTGGTATCCAAGGAAATTAATACAGACAATGGGTTGAAATAAATGTCAGCAGAAAATAAAGATATTTTTGCTAAGAGCAACATCCAACAGAGAAAGGCCACTTTATATCCCCCCCAAGTCAATGGACAGCTTCATAAATGGAAGCCTACAGTTGGTTAAATTATCAAGGTTAGAACCATGTGAAGCAGCTTTGGAAGCTGTGCTGGCACACTGCCTTACTCTGAATACAGTGAGACGATTGTCCCTGATCCAGGTAATCAGAGTTTAAAGGGGTGAATATTCACTCACACCGACCCAGTTGCCTGGTTGTGCAAGACAAAACCACCATCAACATGGGGACGTAATCTGGAGTATAAGCATTAATAAAAACAATCACAAATGTGTAGTATGAGGAGAGGACTGTAAAGAGAAGTACTGTTATTGAAGGAGACCCAGTTGAAATGAAATACAAAGATCAATTTGTAGGATGAAGGTTAAGCAAATCTATGAGCCACAGAGAGACAAATCGCTCATATCCACACAGAAGATGGACGCGGATGCAAAATGGAAGGAGTAGCTGCATTTTCAAAGAAAAGGGTGGACTGCTCAGCAAATGAAGAAGAACGAATGATAATGGATAGCAATAGAAATATTCCACTGGTGAGATAGAAAATGACACCCTGCAACCAGAAACTGAAGAACTAAAAAATGAAGTTCAGGCAAATGACTGCAAAAACCTTGAGTTCACTCCAGACAAGAACCTTGGGATGAGAAAACCTGAACAAATTACTATATCGTTGATAGATATAACACAACCAGAACCATGCCTGATGGAGAAAGACAACATACACAGCAAGAAGTGACCAGAACGATGCAAAGGCTATTCCCCTCATTACAAGTCCAGCGGAAACCGTGCCGGAAAAACCTGTGCGGTCCGGTATGTCAGGTACCGGTAAAATGTTGATCCCCATTCCCGTGTAGTCCATGGGAACGGGGACCACAGTGCCGGTGCTTCCGTGAAAGTCTGCTGGCGGGTGCTGTTATGCCCGCCAGGATCAGACCTGATGGCCGGAACGACACCCGCCAGCAGACTTGTCGTTTCCCGGTCTGGAAACAACCGTGCCGGTAAGCTTACTGGCACCACTGTTTCTGGACCGCCAAACTGGAATGAGGCCCTATGTTTTAAACTGAAATGAGGTATGCGGGAAAGCTGATCCCACAAGTTGAATCCAGGTGTTACAGTGAGTGTTTGTTAGACCAGCCGAAAGAGGCGAAAAGGTTATGCATGAGCAAAGCACAGAAGACGGGACCTTTAGGGCATAGAGCCACTAAAGACAGACGCATCTTTTCTGAGCTCCAAATTGATTAATTTTTATCTTGACTCTACACTCTCATTTGCCAAACAAGTTAACACTCTAGCGTCCTCTACGGCCTATATGTGTAAACTTATAAGAACAGGAAAGCCATTTCTCTCCAGTAACAGTTGTACTATCCTGGCCAGAGAACTAATCCTGTCCCGTCTGGATTATTGCAATGCATTGTACATAGTCTCTAACAAAGACATCATCAAAAAAATTCAAACCCTAAAAAACAATGCCCTTAGAGCAGCATTAGGCATTTCTAAAAGAAACCATATCTCTCAGAACAGGTGACAGAATAATTGGCTCCGAACCAAAGACAAAATTCTCCTAAAAACCCAGTCACTCACCCATAAATCGCTCAATAACGCCACCCCTATCTACCTTTCTGAGAGATTCCACAAACAAACATCCATAAGACCCAACAGATTAGCAAATAAGCATTGACTGGTCATCCCAAATTCAAACTTACCACCATCGGAGGTAATAGTTTTCCAGTCAAAGCGGCCAAACTTTGGAATTCTATTCCTCCTACATTGAGAATGGACCAGTCCTACCCCAACATCAGAACTAACACTACCTTATGGTTGAAAGCTAATGACTGCTAACTATTGCACTATATCTACTGAACTGTAATTAAGACTGATCATCCCAACCTGCTACCACTACTTGCCACTTTCAACATATAACATGTGTAAATACTTGTAAACACTTCTATTGTAAGATATGCTCCACACGTTCATATGAAACAACCATATCTTTGTACATAATTGACTGTACTATCTGTATATAATAAGTATTTCTTGCCTTGTTCCGTAATTTATATTCCACACTGTTGATTTCATGTAACTAATCCTTGCATTATCTTGTATCTGCTGCGCCCTTTTACCTCCGGGTCTGATGCCCATTATAAATAATAAACAAACAAACAAACAAACAATGAATGATATAGCTCAGTGCATGTAATTGCAGTGACAAATAATACCTTAATCAATTATAGTGTGGGCAGTTTCCTTTGATGTGATTCCTTTGATTATATGTATAAGTTGCAGCATAAGTTGCAGCATAACGGCAGAGAAATGGCAGCTGTGTTCTCGTGTCAGAGGGAGACAAATTAATTGTACTGAAATTGTATTAAAAATGTCAGTTTCGGTGGTGTATACCAGCAAAGAAATCTGGGCATTCCACATTTTTAGAGGCAGATAATTGAGGTCAACCATATTTATCAGTGTCTGAAAACAAATGTTTATTGGTGCACACATAACAGGAATATATTGTCACAGGCTATGAACAGTTTGGAATGAGTTTTCTCCAGGCTAAACAGCACAATACAATTTTTCCAAATTCTGAATCTATCAAATAGACCTGTCCACCTTTGAAGTGGATAATAGCATGATAAAATCCTTAAAACAGCACATGCTAAGTCAGGACACTGTCGGTGTATTCCCCAACCCATCTGGTTGTTCCTCAGGTACTTATATTGGGTGTGTGTAGCCTGAAAGTCATCACATCTGTTAAAAATATAATCATACTTTTCAAAGTCAGGAGAAAATTCTCCTTTGCAGGAGGGGTCAAGAACTTGACCACTTATGACAAAGATAATGCTGTTACTTGGAATAACATGGTTGTGGATGCAACAATTGTAAACAACATTGCTTGCCATTTGCTGTGCACTACAAAATAAAATGTGCGGATGAAGTAGTTAAACAAATAAAAATAAAGTCTTTAAAAAAGTCTGAAAATCATTTTGAACATTAGTTTGTTTCCCAAGTGTCAGACATTCCAGCAGTGCACATGTTGCCAGGATATATTCACAGACGTAGTCCCTGAGCTTGCTCTCAGGAAAATATTTCACAATTGCACAGATTCAATTCATTATATTACCTAAACACACCATGTTTTCCTGTAAACATGTAGGAACACTGCACATTGTATTTATTTTTCACCCCTCTATCAATATGGCTTCTAAGATCCACACAATTCTTGCCTGTGGCATCATATTTGAGTAGAAATTGTGTAGAATTACTGTCACATGCTAATACATCATTCACTATCTCTAATAATGAGAACCACAGGCTAATGGAGAAGGGTGGACCGGACCTGGGAGAAGACCGGGGAGGCTTACCTTTTCAATGAAGAAGTGTTCCTCGGTGTCCTGTTGATGTTCTGGGCATAGTTGGTCGTGCTGGGCTGTCCTGAAATGTAAGTTCTCCACATTCCTCCCTTTGTAACACAGGAAGACACCATCTCTTATGCCCACTACACAAATCAGTGAGGGCGAGCATCGCACACATGGCCTTATCCAGTTTTATGGCCATGCCCCTTCTGGAGCCTCCTCTCAGTTTTGCTGCTGATAATTCACCAGTCACAAACCAACTGAAAACGTTAAGCTTTTCCCCTTTTCTGAAGTATCCTGGAATTCTTGCTCAATGGATATTTATGCTTTATGTTGTTATCCCTTGACTTAAAACATGTTTTATGATTTCTTTCACTCTCCTTCTTTCTCCCAGGCCATGAGAGTTAAGGGATTTCACTCAGTCTCTCTTTTTTTTACCAGTCATGGACTTTTGTGGTTTTCCACAACCTCTCTTGCCGCTACTAGTCTTCGGCCTAAGGGATTTATGCACACACTTTGCCAGTCTTTGGCTTATGCTGTTTCCCCATCGCTCTCCTACACCGGCCCCTTGATTCAGTTCCTCATCCAGTCTTTGCTACACACGGATTCTCCTAGGTTACAGTGTCCTGCCTTCAAACTCCATGCAATCCGGAGGAGTTCCCCAAGGAGGTTCGTGTAGAGCCAAGGTGCATGGGCTATCCCTACCTTCGGCAGTGCGGTCTCAAGGGTGATCTTATTTCCCAGATATTCTAACTTCCTAAACACCTCTCTATCCTTGTCCAGGCTCTCCTAAATGCTGCACATGCTGTTCTGCCCTCTCCCAACATTGGTTAGACTCCTTCAGATTAGGCTCTTACTCCTACCTGCTGTTTTGTGTCCAACTGACTTTCACTGTCTCTTTGCTCATCTTGTACTTTTGTAAATCTTCTTGTTCTCCTCTGTCATTTCCTCCTAATGTTTGTCATCCTTCTCTTTTTGTTCTCCTGACTTCTACCTTACCTTCCTTCACCACATCATCCTTAATATCCTCTAATACTTCATTCTTACTCTTTCCTACCACTTCCTTCTGATCTTCCAAAACCTCCATCCTAATTCTTGTTTCCATCCCCAGTCCTCTACTCTTCAACTCCTTCTTACATCTCCTTCTGATGCAGACTGGCCTCCTTCATAATGTTCTCTGCCACCTCCTTCTTATGTTCTCCAAAATCATGCTTAGCTCCTTTTCTAACATTATTCTTATTTTTATGAACCTAAATCCCAAATCCTTTTCCCACGTTTTCCAGATGTCCACCAAGCTGCCTCTTAATGCTCTCCACGTTCACCCACTGTTTATCAAACCCCTCCTTGATTCCATCTCCAAGCTCCTGAACCCCATCTTCTCTCTTTCCTCTGTGTCATGCATCTTCTTGGTCAGAGCCTGCTCCCAATCTCTAGGCTCCTCTCTCCTTCCAGGCTCTTTCTTATTTCCAACCATCTCTATTTCCTTCTCCACATGCCTGCATTGCCTGTCTAGAAGCTGAGGCTTATATAACCCTGTAAGCGCATCCCTTGGGCCAGACTCTTTATGAAGGTCTGCACCTGTGATCCTCAATTGGTAAGGGGCTAGGATTGGCTGTGGCCCCAAGGTTCACCTCTTCTTACTAATTGTTTTTCATGTCCCAAGTCTTTAAATAGCTGATCCACCATCTTGAATTTCATATATGACATCACCATATTCTTCACGGACACATGAGCTCTATGGTGTTTTGATTTACTGAGGCTGAATCCGGAAACACTGGATAGGAGCAGTGTAATTGCTCTGATCTCTCTGGTTAATGTTATTGCTCCTCTCGCAGAACGAGAGCTTCTGAAGCTATTACATTATGGTGTTTCATGTACTCATTATGCAGGCCACCTCAGATATTTCTGTGAACTCTGGGAGCCTGCAAAAAAGCTGCAAGAGAGGTTGCATAGGAATCCATGATGAGTTACTGATGTCTGAGCAAGCTCTGGTACTGGTCTCGCAGTGTCCTTTATGTTTCTTCCATTCTGAACACAGCTATGATTCCTTAATGTATACAGAACTAGAGGGGTGCCCCAAGTGGGAGGACTGAGGGCTAAACAAGGCTAAGGAACGCAAGAAGTCCTGCCACTTGCCAAAAAGAAATACAATAAATCATGTATGAAACAATTCTTTATAAGAATAGCTGGAATAGGTCAGCACTAGAAACCCTTCAAAAGCCTAGAGTTGGGTAGATATTGTCATACAGGTAAAAATGTACCTTACAACAAGTTTCATGCAAGTCGAACTTCTGAAATTGGCCGAATCAATTTTATTTCTGTTTACATTTCTGGTAAAGCCCCCGTTCTGAGCCTACTCATTGGCTGGGAGGTTGAAGCCATGCCCCTGCCAGGTACTAATAAACAGGGTACCAGCATAGCATACCTTTATCTTTTAAATAAATTCATAATTAATTCACGATTTTAGATTATCTTACTACAATTAAAAGCCATATATAAAAATAGGCACAAGGCTCCTGTTAAGGTGAAATGCTTTGCTAAGTGTATACAGTAGAGGCTAACATGCCATTGCCCAAAACCAAGTTTTTCCTAAAATTTAGAATTACAAGTCTCTTTCTTAAAGAGCAAGCCTAGGCCACAATAATAGCAATTTAATTGTGATCTCCACGATTAATTCATTAATAAATCAACATGCTGGGTCACCTCAAGGCACTTCATCTCACCATTGTAGGCTTGCCAGGTACCTGGGAGAACCTCGACCTTTTAACCCAATGTCTAATAGCCAACATTTTTAAAAATTGAAGGTAGGCTTCACAGTACAATTCCTGCTTCACTGGCAAGTATGACTTAATCATGCTAACATCCCATAACACAATACCAACTGAAGTGACACACAACAATCTTTTTTTGTTACTTCCTGTAAGGCCATTTTATCAAGAGTATCAAGATTACTTCTTCCTTCAGAATAGTTTGCATTTCCCAATGTACTCAACAGGTTCTTCACATACAAAAGCCAGGACTTAGAATGCCACACATGTATATCAATGATCTCATTGAAAATATTCATGCATGACTATTTCAGATTAACTCATCATGATATCCGTAACATAAAAGATTGTATGACGTAAGACTATGATGTTGAGAAACATCTTCTAGTCCTAACTCCATATATTTTTTCACCAAGTTGGGGGAGGTTTCGTGCAGGGGCGGGGCTTGGGGGAAGAATTATAGGGGGGTCCCCATTTTATTTTTGCCCATAGACTGAATGGGGAAAAACTTTGCACACGGCTACAGGCCGAACGGCTGGACGGAATTTCACCAAATTTGCGACAGGAGCGGGGGCTTGCGTCAGAACGCGTGTTTTTGTGTGTTTGGTGAAAATCCGACCAGTAGCTTTGTTGCAAATAACTGAAATGTACGTCCCAAAAATTTAGTGATATCTGGGTCTGCTTTGCGGAC
Source organism: Ambystoma mexicanum (assembly GCF_040938575.1). Lineage (NCBI taxonomy): Eukaryota > Metazoa > Chordata > Amphibia > Caudata > Ambystomatidae > Ambystoma > Ambystoma mexicanum. The sequence goes on along the minus strand of NC_090932.1, from coordinate 472,590,056 downwards.
CCATTTCCCTGTTCGCTTTGCGGACAGAAGTGTCATTGGTTCACGGTACGGCCTGCTGTCGGAGAAGTTTGGACGCGGTCGGTGGTTGGCTGAAGGAAAGCGTGGTGTACATCAACATTTTTTGGTAAAGCCGCCATGGTGTATCGGAGGACAGTGCGGCGGCGGAAGGGTCTGGAAAATGTACTGTATGGAATGCTTTGGCGGCAATAAGGGAGGGGACGGGTGGGGGAGTGAGAAGTGCTTAATGTGACATATGTAGGCGAGTACTGTGTGTGACGGCCCCATAGCTTCTGCCGCAACCTGTTTGCGGCGACCTCTTTTCGTGGTGAGTGGTGGTAGGTGAATTGTAGAAGGAGAGTGATTTGCACATGACATTGGTGGGAGCACGGGTGCCTGTGCGCTGCGGATGGAATGTGGTAGTTGGCAACTTGGTGGCATGCATGAGTGAATGAAGGTGCGGTGGGTCTTTGGAAGGATTGGACTAATGGGTGCATGGGCAAAGGCCATAGGCCGTAGGGTGTAGGGCATACACTCAAGCGCAGAGAGCTGCAACATACCCACCACAGGAACGCATGTTTCACTCTGCATTTGGTACCGGCTGCTGCTTGTATAGTGTGGTATGTGCAGATTGGTTGCAGTAGGGCTAGTGTAGCGACCAGAATGTGGATAGGTTGGCAGCGACACAGTACTTTGTGAATGGAAGTGGGGACACCCATAGTAAGTTAATGAAAGTGCACAGGGGTGCAGGAAAGAGTGTCATCTTTGCACATTATGTTCACTGTTGCCATTTTTTGCTGCATAACTCTGTGGCGGTGGGCAGGTTGGGTAAAAGTGTGGTTGCAGTGGTGTGTATGTGGATGGTTGCAGTGGGTGCCGTGGTGACTTGCATGGTGGCATTATGTTGATGTGGGTGTGTTCATGGCCTATGCTGTGTGCAGATTTCTTCAAGTAGGCCCAATGTTGTGGAATTGTTGTGGTAAGTGACACAACACTTTGTAAATGGCTGTGGGTAGTGGTGGCAGAGGCTGTGGTGTTTTTGTGGATTGTACTGTAGCCACACATTGGTAGGTTTGCAGAGCCACCCACGAAGTTGGCAGCAGTACTTTAAATGCAGTAACTTTCTGCATGATTCCACAGGGCAGGCGACATGGGGCAGTGTTACCATCATACAGTGGATGACCTATGCATGGGTCTAGGTGTGGAACGGAAACACATGCGCTTCCACAACTACTTAAAAGTGCATTTGAAGATGCGGCCATGCTGCCACTAATGTTGTCCTACGGATACTTGCACTGTGGTTACACATACGCCACCCAGGTGCAATGTCCCTAGGAAACGTCCATATTGCTCATTTGTACTCATCTTGTCCAGAACTGTGCGGCACAGATTTATCATGCCCTGTTAACACAAAAAGAGAGCCTACTGCCACACTACACAACATTTACTATGTACATGTATAATTGGTACGATACACCAACACTATTTGGAAAGGTAAGGGGTAGCGCAGCTGGATACATACACCAGACAATGTGCACTTTCCACACGTTTATCATGAGGGCAGCCAAGGAATTAGTAACAAACCATTGTTAATGGGACATTATGGTTATGTTGCCATACGGAATACCTATCCTCTTTACAGAAAACGCTATGCTAAAGCAACGTTCTGCTTACAGTGCCCTACTAGAAACCTATGAAATTCACTAACAAAAACATGGTTAAAGGGACGTTATGGTTAAGTTGCACTAGCAAAAACCTATGAAATTTTATGGAAAAAGTTGTTACAGGGACGTTATGGTTACAGTTAAAACCGGGAAAAATCGAAATTCGACAGTTATGGTAACCTAAGCAACCATAACTCGCGCCACCACCGTGCACCACACACCCATAAAATCAAAGATTCCAGTTTCTAGACTACATAAAAAGGTAACCGCGTATCCACCTTGTTCCTCGCCACTTTTCCATATTTCAAACGGCTGTTTTCCGAAAAGACATTAATAAAGGAAATGATTGTTCCTCACCATTTCCAATCTATGACATTTCCCGGAAGCCGTCCAGCCAGAGGAGACACACGTTACTCTTGTCATCAAACCAGGTGAATGCTTCATTCCTCTTCATTGAAGACGCATGTTTTTGTTTCCTTCTCAACGGCAACTCCAGGTCGTTTATAACAACCCAGTAGGGAATACATATAATTTCAAATTGCATTTCAAGGGTGAATTTATTCCTTAATTCTGCTGTCAAGAAAGAACACGTCCCCGTATTTCCAGGATCATTTATTGGGTGAAGAATAACCCAGTTCTGGAAGTAGAATTTTGTTTATGACATTTATGAATACATCAAGGACATTTGGTGTTTACTTTAGTGCACAGAACTAGAGGACGCTTTCCAGAGTGCACCTACCCGACACCAGTGCGACCCTCATTCCGTCGGGGTTTAGTGTCCTACTAACTTCCCTTTCCTTGTCGTTGTGTTCTATTTGGTGATTCCTTCCCTGAATTCTATTGAACGTGGAATTTCTTTGAACAACTTCTATTCAGGTTAGTGGGGAATAACTAGTGAGATAATTTCTGTTAAATATCATTAGATCGGATTCTTACCTGATTATTTCTATTATACAGATTGGAGATTGTGTTCTTTATTCGCCCTTTCAATTGATTCCTCACTCTGGCTGTATTTCATATCAGACAGTGGGTGTAATCAATGGAAAGGGTTTTTCCTTGAGGATTCATCATTGAAGTTAGGAAGAAGACCTCATCAGGATACTGTATCCTTTTTTGTTACACCTGTATCATGTATTGGTATATAAACTAGATTGTTATTCACAGGTCCTTAGGGCAGCATGTCATATATTCAGTGAAAAAACTTTGTTAAAGAGACGTTATGGTTAAGTTGCGCTAACAAAAACCTATCAAATTCAGTGAAAAAACTTTGTTTAAGGGACTGTATGGTTCAGTTGCGCTAATAAAAACCTATCAAATTCAGTGAAAAAACATTGCCAAAGAAACATTATGGTTACAAGTAAAACCGAAACCCCCCCAGAAATTTGACAGTTAGGGTAAGCTAAGCAACCATAACTTCCGCCACCACTGTGCACTGCTAAGACTAACAACCATGACATCACAAATGTCATTGATGACATCACTGATGACATCACATGTCTGACCTCTTGTTTTTTGTTCAATGACATATCAGGGCCAGGTGATTTTACAGTCAGAACCAGAACATTCAAAGGGTAATGTATTTGCAGATGTTGCCCCCTTCTGATATGTTCTTACAATAATTTCCTTAGGGTTCAGTTGCATCTTGAGATGCGTATACTTATGAGAAGAAGCAGGCCTGAAACACAGTTATGATTTCTGTCCATCAAGATAACCATTTAGGCTATGATATTTCTGATGATACTGCTTCTCGTTGGGTTACTTTATATTCCCTCTGTAGGCCACATACTTTTATGCATTGCATTGTCTTTATGTTTTGTTTGTAGCAGTACAAGTGTGTAGTAAGTGATGCATTATTAGCTAGTTAATACATGTTGCACAGTATGCAAAATTCTGATACTCAAGCATTCACCATTTTACTATCCAACATTGCACCATTATAAATATTATACCTCTATGGTGCATGTTGCAAGCCAATGCCTATGTTTCTGTATGACTAAGTTGCTGTACTAGAAAGAACATTACAATGGAATGTTGTTTATATCAGTACACTGCTAATTGAACTAAGTAGTGCATAATACGTCTTCCAACCACCCCTGAGACAGTTTTTGCCAACATGATACTCACAACCCCTTGTAGGGACTTCTCATTTAAAGTAACTGAACATATGATGTCACCAGTGATGTCATCAATGACATTGTGATGTCATCTTTGATGTCCTGGTTGTTAGTCTTAGCAGTGCACGTGGTGGCACGAGTTATGGTTGCTTAGTTTACCATAACTGGCAAATTTCTGGGGGGTTTCGGTTTTACTTGTAACCGTAATGTTCCTTTAACAATGTTTATTCACTGAATTTGATAGGTTTTTATTAGTGCAACTGAACCATAACGTCCCTTTAACAAAGTTTTTTTCACTGAATGTCATAGGTTTTTACCAGGACACCTTTCATTTGTGTAGATGTACCATACAACATACTGAACCACCCTGCCCATTGTCCATAACCACAAGGGCCATGGATGTCAGGTAGCATCCACACTGCCCAAAACCTTTTACATTATGGTAGCGTGCAGCAAAGAAACTGAACATATTTAAAGAGCAACACAAGTGAATTATAAGGAAAACTTAAGTAGGTCTACAAACTCTGTACTTATAAAAGCAACAGTGCAATTGCATAGGGTGTGCAACATAATAGGGTGCACCAAGCAGGAAAATAACTTGTGCTTCCAACAGTATTACCTCAATGCTGCTTTATATACAAATTGAGAAGCAACTGTCAGCGGGACAGGTGCAAAGTAGTGACAGCAGAACCATACTAGAAAGTGGTAAGTACACTATATTTTTTCCTATAACTGTGCAGTTTGTTCTGTGTACATGACAAATAAAATGTTTTTCTCTTTTTTTACACAGAAATGGCAAGCACCCTGGAGTGGCTTGAGGAGAATTTCCCTCTTGATGAAATGAAATGGGTGAAGACAGTAACTCTAATGGTACACAGTGCAGTTTGAAAAGTAAGAGAATTAATACACATTACTTCACATGTAACTGAAACATGTATTTTTGTTTAACAGTACAAACGGGAAATGAAGGGAATGGCCCGGACGCACCAGCTATTACACAAGTGCATGAGCACGTACAAACCCAATCTGACAATGAGGCCAATAACTAGTGAGCCCGAGGGCAAAAATTGATTCCCTGTAAGCAAAGACTTTATGATGAGACCTCAATCTCTTCCTACCCTGATGACCAGTTTGTGTAAAAACCCAATACCCCTGTACATGTTTCCATTTCTGCTACCCCTTCCCTTTCCTAATTGTGTATATTTGTGTGTGTAAATAAAGTTCTAAGTGTATACTGTTGCGGTGTGTGTGTGTTTTCTTTTATAAAAGCCTCGTTAGGAGTCCGCGGATCACGTGACTGTCTGTCCTGTCCGTAATCAAAATAGAGGTGTCCTATGGACACTGGGCCTGTCCAAGATGTCCTCAATCAAAATGGAGGTGTCCGTAGGACTCCGCGCCAGTCTGGACATATCGGCAAAGGTGTGACGTACCTCTAATTGGTTCGGGGAGCCCATCCCTGTCCTGCGGACAGCCGGGCACACGTGTATCACATTCCCTGTGTCCTATGGACAAAGCACCCGTTCCGTCATGTCTGCGAAGTTGTGGTGTACTTTTAATTAGTTTGGGGAATCCACCCATATTTGGCGGACCCCTGGGCAAAGGCACATCACACCCCTGGGTCCTACGAACACTGTGCCTATCCGGCATGTCTGCAAAGCAGTGACATACTTTAATTAGTTCAGAGAGCCCAACCAAGTCCGGCGGACAGCCGGGCACAGGTGTATCACATTCCCTGTGTCCTATGAACAACGCACCGGTCCGTCATGTCCACAAAGTTGTGGCATACTTTTAATTAGTTCGGGGAACCCACCCATGTTTGGCGGACACCTGGGCACATGCACATCACACCCCCTGGGTCCTACGAACATTGTGGCTATCTGGCATGTCTGCAAAGCAGTGACATACTTTAATTAGTTCAGGGGGCCCATCCTTGTCCAGTGGACACCTGGGCACATGCGCATCACACCCCTGGGTCCTACGAAGACTGCGCCTGTTCCGAACTGTCCGCTGCACGTGTGTCTCACTTTTAATTAGTTCGGGAAGCCCAACCCTGTCCGTAGGACACCTATGCGCATGTGCACAACGGATCCCATGCAATAGATGTCCTACGGACAGCCGTCCCATTTGCAAACGTTTGCGATGTCAGCATGTGACCGCACCCATGCTGAGCGTCAGACCTTATTCACAAGCACTGCCTGGGGCCCTGAACACCCAATAAGTGCCATTTTGAGCAATCCCAGGTGTTTTACTGTGAAACATCACCCTTGCAGAGGTCCCAGACCATACCCCTGGTGATCAAGAGACTTTATGCAACTTTTTGAGCCCCGCTTGGGGTCAGATGGGTTCACAGAGTGCTCGACTGTTCACGGAGTGCTCCCCAGCACTCCTATAAAAGACCACACACCAGTGTTGCTCCTCATTCTGTTTTTGGCTGATCAAAACAGAGCACTGCTCCACATTGCTGGATTGCTGGGTTGCTGATTTGCTGTATTACCTAGATAATGGCATCCAAAGCTGTTGCATCTGCTGCCTCTGTCTCAGCACCACCCCACCACCACCTTTCCAAGGGACTGCTGAGGGGAACAGGTGTGATGATGCAGAGAGGGAACAAGAAGAGGAAGAGGATGAGGTAGTGGAAGTGCCCAGTGCCAGCTGCTGACGTGAGTCTTGGGTGTAGAGGCTTTTTACCAATGTTGGGGGGTAGCCAAGGCTCAAGCAGCCAAGGTTTGCTGCATGAGTGGTACTCATTCGCAGCAAACCTAGGCTGTACAGTTATGGTACCACCTCCATGTGGCGACACCTGAGGTCAAACCACAAGGCAGTATTTTGAGGGTTGTCCCCTTCGAACAGGGTAGTAGGTTGACTTCCTTTGTAGCATCCTCGGCATCCGTTCCTGTCACCACAAGGGGCACTCCTGTGGGGCAGTGGGTCCCTGACTCAGCCTCACAGACCATATGCAGCTCAGTAGACCCTTACCTTTCAAATGTCACTGTTTTGTGTGTACTGCGATGGGGTACTCTGCAGGGGTGAGCAATTCTGCAGTGCTTTTGAGGCAGCAGTCCGGTAGCATGATGGGAAATGACCCCTACCTCGATGAGGCCCATCCAACATCTTCCTCTCTCTACCTACCCCTTCTTATCCCTGTTGTTGGTGCCCCTTCCCTACCCTCCCTTCCCTTCCTTGTGTGTCTCGTTAAAAAAATACCCCAAAAAATATAAAACAAGAAAACAAAAACAAAAAAGGCTCTTTTCAGAGCCACCTTTCACAGTTTAAAAATAGAAGTGCCAATGAAATGCTGCAGGCCCCTGCGCAGTCCGCAAAGTCCATGCACAGCGTGGTAGTTCGCGGACTTCCAAAGCATGCAGGGGATGGCAGCATGTAGACCATTGCATTTTTTTCCAGGAGGAAGTGGTGGCTCTGAAAATAGCCTTTTCTCATGTTTTTTTGTTTTTGTTCTTATAAGTTTTCAAGTGCCCAACACCTAGTGCACAAATGCTTGCTATACTTGCAAGAACGGCTGCAAAACATTTTGGATATTGCGCAAAAAAAGGTGATTGCCAGCATCAGTAAGATGGACAATATCTCTGCGGAAAATGTTGGTGCTACGAAATGTAATGTTTTCACTCTGGAAGGAAGACATACCAACATCTCGCAAAAATGTGCAAATAGCCATCGTGACATTGTGCCTCACTTTCTACATTTGTGGACTAAATAACGAAGAGCGCAGACACATCTGTCTCTGGGCAATGCGTGAAAAAAATTACTCGAGACTTTGTAAACATGTCCATGGCTTTCTCAAGTGCCTCTTTCATGGCAATTTGCAGAGAGATTCCAATAACTTGGCCTAAATTGTTCCCTCCACAATGAATAATAATAATGGCTGGATGATCCTGCGTCACCAAAGTGGCACAAAGGGGAAGCAAATCCATCCACTTCATGTCACGCACTCCATACCAGTGCACATCCACACGAGGGAATCCAAGATGTGCAGCCACTCCACAGTGCTCTACACACACCTGCAACCAATGTATCCAAGAGTCCCCCAAAATCCAGACAGTCTGCCTCCTAAAACAAAAAGCCATAGCCATCTGCACTCCTCTCAGCAAACAGAGCCTCTGCCACAGTCTCTCCTTGCATACAACACACAGGAAACCTTATTGGCCACTCCCCTGGTCTCCACAGTCCCATTTCCATGCCAGCCACCCTTAAAGGTCCAGATGTGGCACATACGATCCGCGAATTACCGGAGTGTTTCCGGATAAATCGGCCAAATTAAGGGGGTTGGGGGAGAAATGTATCCTAGGTTAGGAGATTTCCTCTATTGTGGTGGCTATGAAAAGAGAATTCTTTTTTGGGTGCTACTAAACAAACACCTTTTGTTTTCTATTTTTTACTGGGGGTTTTCTCTTCCTTTCCTCCTTACTGCCTTACATCAACCTCTGCAAAGCATCCCTTAGATTGCAGAAAAAACAAGCATTTCAAAGAATGGAAAATGAAACGCCATCTGAAGTGAAATAGTGCACATTAAGGGAGTCAATGTTGTTGTTGGAGAAAACAGACATCTCAGCACGTTGCAAAACTATACTCATGCCTCTATTAACAAGGTGCCTTCCAACATTTTGCTGGGGATTAAAGTCATTGGAGTTGTTCCATTGTCCTCTAGGTGGTATTTCAGAAAAAAAACACCTTTGCAATAGTGAAAACCAACATAAGTATTTCCACCAACAACTTTAGTACAGGAACCAAACTTGGGGCACTGATGTAGCCCAAATGCTCTACTCAACAGTGCACCACCAAAACATCAGGACTACGAAAATTACCCATGTCTCTGTAAAAAGCAACCAGTGCCTGCACATTGTGTCCAGGCGCATTGCACCACAAAGCCTGCAGGCCTGGAAACCCAAGATCATGAGAAACGCTTCTTGCCTGGGCATACCTCTCCAGATCATACACAAATGAATCTCCTACTATCCATAAAATAAGTGACTCTCTCCAACACCAGCCATCTTCACTACAAAACCAACAAAGCTATGCAGAAAAAGTATTACTCTCCCTTCCTGTAAAGCTCAACCTAAACACCTGATTGGCTGATCCCCACAGTCCATGCCAGGCATGCTCAGAAGCCCCGAATGTGGCATGCCCTATCCGCGAAGTACCGCAGTGTCTGGCAACCCTGTAACACTGGGGCAGTCCTTCTTCCCTTTCCACTTCACTCTTTGCAGCACTCCCTCATTGGCTACTGTTAAGCAGTCACACAACCATGCACCAATCACAGGAAAAAACTGTACATCACTGTCATCACAGTTCAACACTTTAGATGTACTCTTGAACACTCAGAGTACAGATCTCCTTGTATTTGAAAAGCACCTCCATCACAAACAACTGTAAAACTCTCCAAGATTTCTGCTTCCTGATTCATCCACCACTGCATCCATCAACACAAACCACAGGTATGCATATATTTTGTAGAGTACTCTGTCACAAATGCATGTGAACAGGCTTCCTGCCACTTACCCTACAAAACCTACGCAATAATTAAACTCTCATTTGTCCCATTTCCTGACATCAAGTGGCAGTCACTTACAATGATGTGTGCTTTAGAATTGTTCTTTTAATGCCCACTTGCAGAACAGCTGCAAACCACATATTTCAATTTTATGACCACACTCTCTGTTCTTGTTGTAAAACAAAAATAGAAAACCACATTGGGAACATTTGCACTGCAGTGGTACATCCTATATTAAATGCCCAGAATGCACACAGAAAAGGGAAATTGCATGTATGTTAGCAAAGCATAGAAAGTATGTACATTACAAAAGTACCACAATGCACCATTGCAAGGAGCGCAAAGACATGCATGTGTACATTGCCAACAGTGCTATCTGTAGATTTGAATAAATTAATGCAAGAGCAAGAAATGATTTCTGCACTCAAGTAGCAAGCATCTATGTGTGATAAAGTTAACATAATTCCACACACGGTAACATTCTCCTTCCCAATCTGTAAATCTTTCTGGTAGCCAGTCATAATGTCGAAAGTAAAAAGTCGACTCCAAAAATGTCGAGGAAAAAAAAAATGTAAAAAAAAAAAATTTGAATGTTTTTTTTATTTGTATGTTTTTTTTGGCTTTAGCTAGTAAAAATAAACGATGGGCTACGAGGGAACCCCCATTAACAAATTATTTTTTTTTAAAAACACATTAAAAAAAAAAAATGGCGACATTTTTGCATTCGACTTTTTGGAATTTGACTTATTCACTATAAACCCATCTTTCGAATGGATTATGTCCTCCCACGTATTCCTCATCTTGTGATAATTCATTATCTCCAGCTTCGCTGCTTCGCAAAAAAGAAATTCTCGGCAGAGGGCGCTGTGCTCGAGGTTGTGGCGTTGATTGTCCCTCGACGAACTCCGTACTCTGTCGACGTGACCAATGGTATAAATAGCTTGAGCCGCGCCCATTGCTTCAGTTCCGGTGCACTTCTATTTTCTGTGAAGAAAATGTCATCATATTCAACTCCTTCGACTTCCAAGACGGGGTTCAAGTAGTGAGTAGATTGTGGATCTAAAATGTCGATCACCGATCCCCACCGGATTTGTCTCTGGTGTCTCGGTTCCAGTCACAGAACCGATGACTGCAGGTCCTGTCAATCCATGATCGAGAAAGCTCTTCGTGAGAGGAGAGGTAAACTGTCGGTGGGAGGGAAGCCTCTAAGAAGGCTATGTCAAAAAGACACTATAAAGCGACTGATTCGAAGGAATCGGATCGCCATAGGCACTCAAAGAGATGTCGATCTAGGAGTAGATCGAGACACTCTTCGTCATCATCTAAAAAAATGAAGAGGAGACATAGATCTCCCTCATCATCATCTTCTTCAGAGTCGACCGAAGAAATTCGATGTCAGACTAAATAGGATTCTCCCAGTAAGTGGGAAGAATTCCGCGAAAAGATGATGGAGGTTTTCGAGAAAGCGGCCCGACCCCCTCGAAAGACCCTTGAAAAAGACATACCCCTAAAGTCGCTCCATTGGACGACAAAGGGAAGTCCAATACTATCATGGCAAAGACCGGTAGCGTCGAAGAATCTAAAAGAACTCGAGTCAACATAAATCCGTCGAAGACTCTTCGAGAGTCGAGCACTTCTCCAGTGCCATGCAAAAAACACAAGCCGTCGAAGACTTCGACGTCGAAGACTTTCGACTCCAAAACCAAAAACATCCTCGACGCCAGTATCAAAGTCATCTTCGAAGTCTTTGAAGTCTTCGAAGACCCCTTCGACAATTTTGAAGGATTTATCAATTCCTTCGACGCGGATAATAGAGGAAGAAAGGAGATTCACCCCATTGCCCAGATCAGACTTTTTCAAGTCTATGTCAGCAATTTATGAAGAATCTGCTTCAGAAGTGGACGAAGTTACTCCTCTTGGAGTTTCTTATGGTACAAGACAAGTTCCTGAGGAAACAAGTTATTGATCAGGAATCTACATTGAGAGACCTGAGTGATACTTTACATTCTGCCAGTGGAATTGAGACATCCCCAGAATTAGAGTTCACCAGACCTGATCCTGCAGAGCATGCAGATGCTGGGTACAGGGGTCTTATGACCAGGGTAATTGAGTATATGGGTTGGGGTAATACTTCAGAGAGTTTAGTCATTCAGGCAGCATCCACTTCAAAACAAACTGCTTATCCAACTATCCCTCCAGATATAGAGGATAAAAAAGTTGATGCCTGGGCACGTAAAGTTTTCACGTCAGGCAGTAAGGCACTTAAGTTGGCAAATGTCACCTGTACCCTAGCCAGGTTTACCCATACCCTGTGGGACTGTATTTCGGCGGCGGATGATCATATTCCGGAAGGCGAAGAAAGGGAAGGCTTCCTGAATATAGTTAAAGACAGGAAGGAGGCAATGGGGGAATGTCTCCAGTCTGGACTGGATACTGCTGATAGAATCAGCAGATCCATGGCTGCAAGCGTTGTGCTACGCAGATTTGCGTCGTTGAGGAAGTCGGGGTTTGCACCAGACGTGCAAGCTAGACTCCTCAACATGCGCTTTGATGACTCGAGGCTCATTGGCAGAAAGGCTGATGAAAGCCTAGAAAAACTTCAGACCTTGAAAGCGGCAGCTAAATCACTTAGCGCCTCTTTGCGCCAGCCTCTAAAACCCTATTCCGGCTCATCTTCCTGGAGGGGTCGTTCTTTTTGATACTATTCCTCTTTTGGTAGAGGAATAGGACAGGCTTCTCAAAGGGGCAAAAGAAACTTCCCTCGTGGAGCACGAGGAAGAGGTGCAAAATCAGCCTCAGGAGTGGCATCTGTACCCACTCCTGCAGCTGCCTCCAAATACCTCTGTGACCTTGTTGCACAAAATACCAGTGGGATGCAGGATCTCTCAGCATCTGAAGGAATGGCGGGGCATTACCTCAGATGCTTGGGCACTGGAAACAGTAGCCCAAGGTTACTGCCTCCCCTTCCAAAAAAGGCCTCAGAATCATCCACCGGGAGCCAAAATTCCGGATCCGCTCCTGTTGCAGGAAATATTAACCCTGCTAGAGAAAGATGCCATAGATCTGGTACCTGTAGCGGAGAGGAACAGGGGTTGGTACTCCCCATATTTTCTCATCCCAAAAAAGGACAGAGGACTGAGACCCATCTTGGACTTGAGAAACTTGAACAAGTTCCTCAGGAAGGACAAGTTCAAGATGGTGACTCTTTCTCAGATCCTTCAGGCTCTCCTACTCCAAGATTGGTTGGTATCATTGGACCTTCAGGATGTTTACTTTCATGTGCCAATTCATCCAAAGCACAGAAAGTACCTGGGGTTCGCGATTGGCAATTCTCATTATCAATTTTGAGTTCTGCCATTCGGGTTGACCTCCGCCCGAGGGTTTTCACCAAACTGTTGGCGGTTGTGGCAGCAAATCTCAGGAGAGAGGGCATTCACATCTACCCCTACCTGGATGATTGGTTGATCAGAGCAAGTTCTCCAGGACAAGCTCAGGAACATCTTCCGATCACCTTCCACTTCCTCCACAAATTGGGCTTCTCCCTCAATTTCAAGAAGTCCCACATGATACCATCCCAGAAGCTCCAGTTTATCGGAGCAGTCTTGGACACTTCCTGGGGAAAAGCCTTGCCTCCCGAGGTGAGAGGTCTCCACATCCAGCAGATGGTAACAAAATTCCAGAATACCCAAGGGAATTTCCTCAAAGAGGAGCTCTGGGAAATGCATTCGTAGTGGAGTGGAGGTTTCCACTGCTGTACGCGTTTCCCCCAGTCCCCGTGATTCCTCAAGTAATCAGGAGGTTGAGAAAGTTCAGGAAAACCATGATCCTAATTGCCCCGGATTGGGCCAGGAGGACGTGGTACCCGGACCTTCTGGACATGTCCATCTGCCCTCCAATACGTCTTCCGCAAAGAGAGGATCTTCTCTCGCAAGAGGAAGGTCAGGTTCTCCATCCAGAGGTCAAGACACTCAACCTTCACGCATGGTTTCTGAGAGGTTGAGATACAAGGATCGGGATCTTCCGGATGACGTAATGGAAATCTTGCTTTCGGCCAGAAGACCAGCAAAAAAATCTTTGTACCGATGTCGCTGGAACAGGTTTAGTAACTGGTGCAAACACAAGGATGTGGACCCTTTTCAGTGTCGCACCCCAATGGTGCTTTCTTTTCTATTACATCTAGCTAATCTGGGGCTCCAGATAGGAACAATCAAAGGATACCTTGCTGCGCTGTCCATTTTCAAGCGCTCCTCGGAAGAGGTTTCATATTTCAAAATACCGTTAATCATTCAATTCTTAAAAGGGCTTACTAATGTATACCCTCCAGTACCTTTTCATGTACCAACTTGGGATTTAAATTTAGTACTAAAATTCTTGACTTGCATACCTTTTGAGCCTCTGCATCCATGTCCATTGAGGCTTTTAACTCTAAAAACTGTCCTTCTTGTGGCCCTATAATCAGCCCGCAGGGTTAGTGAACTTCAGGCTCTCTCATGCAAACCACCATATACTATTTTTTATAAGGATAAGGTAGTCCTTCGCTCTTACCAAAAGTAGTCTCGTACTTCCATTTGTCACAAAAAATAGTACTACCAACTTTTTATCCTCCTCCTCATCTGGTCAAGGAAGAGGAGAGATTACACCGACTAGATCCCAAGAGGGCTCTTAGTTTTTACATCTCAAGGATGGCTAAATTGAGACAAGATGACCAACTATTCATGGGTTATACTGGTCATAAATTAGGCTTATCTGTAACAAAACAGACCATTTCCCGCTGGATCATATTAGCCATAGTTGAATGCTACAGATTAGCGGGAAAAGAACCACCAGATGGGCTTTGTGCCCATTCTACAAGGGGAATGGCTACTTCTCCGGCTCTAAAAAGGGGAGTCCCGGCAGCAGATATTTGTGCAGCTGCAACCTGGAAAACAATGCATACTTTTGTTAAACATTATTGTTTGGATACTGCCTCCTCTAATGAGGGTTTATTTGCCAGGGCAGCTCTGCATTCTGTCCACGAAAACTGAAATTAGTACTCCCGCCTCCAAAATTGCTACTGCTATGGGAGCCTATCACAAGATGAGGAATACGTGGGAGGACACAATCCATTTGAAGAACAAGTTACTTACCAACTGTAACGTTCTTTTGAGTGGATGTTCCTCCCACGTATTCCTCATCGACCCTCCCATCCTACCCCACAGTACAGTTTACGTTTTCTTACACTTTCCTCTCATGAAGAATGTATCGGTCATGAGGCACACCTGGGTGTTCCTCCTATATGTTTCATTGAAAAAACAGAACTGAAGCAATGGGTGCAGCTCGAGCTATTTATACCATTGGTGACATCGACAGAGTACGGAGTCCGTCGAGGGACAATCGACGCCACGACCTCGAGCACAGCGCCCTCTGCCGAGAATATTTTTTCCAAATCAGCAAAGCTGGAGATAACGAATTATCACAAGATGAGGAATACATGGGAGGAACATCCAGTCGAAAGAACGTTACAGTTGGTAAGTAACTTGTTCTTCTGCCCTTTTTCTCACCCTACTAGGACTTGCACTAATCTATTTCCAAAGCAAGTAGTGCAACAACATCTCACATACTTCCAAATGTGCTGCCCAATAGGGCACAGCTATCACTGCAGCACTGACCACTATACCAACAATGTTGATGCTCTCAAGGCCCCACTTCTATGCAGTGCTGTACACTTTGACACACACACTAACTCTTCCTGCCAACAAATCCTCCTACAATCTAAAATAATCTGTTCTACTGGTGCTATTACTGTGCCATTAACACACATACCCACTAACCTCCTTCTTTTCCAATTGCAGTGAAGAACCGCCTCCTAAAAGCCAGTGATGTCTCTGCTGGAAAATAAAACACAGAAGAAACCTACACTTCACATCAAACAAAGTAAGTTCAGTACTGTAGTAGTGTTTTTCATGTTAATCAGACAGTGCAGTATTGTTTTATTGTAGCCCAGACAATTCTATCCAACCCCACAGTACTTGCCTCACTCTTACTCATGCATCTTAGCAGGTCCACTCTTTGTATTGCCACTGCCCCCTCCCCTTTCCCCCCGCACTTTTCCCCTTCACCCCTCCCCTGCACTTGCGCAATCTCAATGTCACCTGGCCTAGTAGGATCACTATCTCTGTCTTCCCTCTGTTTCCCCTCCCTTTCCTCGTCGCACCTTGAGACACTTGTGTATAGGCACGTTGTAAATGTCATATCATATCAGAACACCAGTATGGTAATACCCACTAGTTTTGTGATAACATTGTATTGTCCTTACTACTTCAAGCACAGTACACTGGCATACACACTGAGGCAAACCTTTTACACAGGAACACACACACATACCAGAAAAACCTTCCGAACCAAAAGTAACAGCCCTTTCCACAATCACACACCCCTCTATGTATGCCCACCCTCATGTTCAGACACTCATGCACAGTGCACACAAATACATTGCACAACTTCCAAACCCACACTTTCCTTTTTTCTCCAACAGACACAAGAGAATGCCTAACAAAAAGCAACTCCCTAGAAAACAAAGCAGAAATAGAGCAGATAAAACTCAAGCCATGCAAAATAGCCAATCACGTCAAGCAGACATTGTACAACCAGTTAAAACAAAACAGCTAATACAGTCACTGAGCAAAACAGAACCAGGTAGCAGGAAAAAAAAGTGTGACTTCTCTTCCAAAATGTAAAACTAAAAGTAAATGTATTAAGAAGAAAGAAACAACCAGTAGTGCTAACACTGCATCTACCAATGTAAACCATAGAATCCTTCAGAACCTTATAAAACAGGGGAGAAATCATGCTCACCCCTTAAAGATTATCGCAGAAAGCTGATCCTGGAAGCTGTCATAGACAGTGCAATGCTCCTCAAAAGGAAATTGTTTATATTAATTTTAAACAGAATGAAACCACTAACAAAATTAATTAGTAAACTACAAAACGTTTCTATGTTGATATTTTGTATGTTGCGAAGTACTTTTTGTAGTTTACTGAATGAAGTTTGTAAAGGTATCTACCCTTACAAACTTCTGTGCAGGTGAGTGGATTCACACAACCAGCGCAGAGCCATATTTCAATGAAGAGGAACACAAACAAGAGGCAAACAAACCCAATTTCCATACATAACAGTGGGCGAGGGTATGAAAAGGTAGACAGTATCATTATGGCAGAAGAAACACTGCTTGAAAGAATATCCCCAACAAACTTATAATCAACTTACCATTCCACAGAACCAATCCATCCCATCTACAAATGGCCGTGCACCTCAATGTGTAACATACAAAACCAATTTGTCAATTAGTATGTGAAAGCCAAAGACAAATTAAAAATTCAATATTACAAACCATGGAAACCTGTCCAGTGCACTAATACCTAGGACTGCGAGGACTTTCATTCGTCTACATTTCTGGGCCTGCTTGCAAAAATGCCTTTCACTGCATCAACATTTTACCAACACACCATTCTACTATACGAAATCTCGTTCAGAGACTGTACTATGTAAAAAGTCCCACTTTAGCACCGGAGCATTCAAATCACATTCTCCTACATGTCATAGCCAAAGCAAATATTTTGGAAGTGAAGAGAACTTACAAAATCCAGTAACTTTAGAACAGAGTTACAAGAACCTTGCAGATGCCAAACTTCTATTACACATGTACAAAAAAGAAATAGCTAAGTTTAAAAGCGCATCTGCTGAAGTACCAAAGCAAGTATGTGTGTGTTGTTGCAGAACATTTTATACAAAGAGCACCAAAACTGTAGATATTACGTACAAAATAGAAGACAATGAGGAATCCCAATGGTTCCAATTAGCTCTCTATCTTATGGCAGAAAACAAATACAAATGAATTTACCCCTCAATGCTTTGCACATACTGCACTGGAAAACTTGATAATAAACAAATGCCTTCACAGGCTATGACTAATAACTTGGAAATATTCCCACTTCCAAAACCACTCCAACAGCTTAATTTGTATGAGAGCATTGTAATCTAAACAGTACACCAATTTCAAGCGATAATACGCCTTCAACTGAAAACAGCCAATTTGCCTACTTATGAATTACTGAAAGGCATTTGTGGCAAAGTAGTTTATTTGCCATAAGATCTCAAAGAAAACGTAGACACTCTGGGAGTGCAACGGCCAATATATCAATCTTTGATTATTCTAGTGAATGGTGTACCTACAAAAGACAAAAAAATGTGGCAGTAACTAGTAGACTTAAACAAAGTTAGAGAAGCCCTGCAATATCATAAAGAGAAAAATGAATACTACAAAGAAATAAACATTGAAGAAAACCTGAGAGAAACCACCATAATAATTAAGGATTCCTCATCAACTGGCCAATTTTAACTTCTAGATCCTACTACAGCATCCAAAATTTTAGACCACTATACAGTGCACCCACTGCACTCCAAAGACAACATAGACTATGCACTAGGAACATATCAAATGCAGCATGCCAAAGGATCTCCAATCATCATATAGGAATAAAGTGTAGAAGCACAAGTCTTTCCTCTACTCTTTTCTACTGGAAAAGGTTGAAGCTATGATGAAAGATGCACAAATAACAACATCAGAATACCGCTCTTTACAAATGTATTCTGAAGGCCCCAGATTCAGACAAAACGTTGAATACATATTCCACCTCCTGTTTGAAAGTGAAGTAGGAACTCTATGTTACAGAGTTGCACACACATTGAAAACAGATTCCAATGTTTAAACATGTCTGCTATGCAGCTACTTCAAAACGTGCAAGAGAAAGATTAAGTTTTACAGTCAAGTATTACAAATCTCTTGGCAAACATGTGTGGTATGAAAGAACACTGGTTCCAACGTCACACAGATGTATGGTGCATGCTATGCAACCTTGGGCCATCCGTATGGTTTGTCACTTTAAGTTGTGCAGAGTATGCATGGGAAGACTTGCACGATTTCCTACCCATAGAAAACGAAAACAAAGCAGGAATAGACATGAAAACACCAGTAGAACTGTGCTGTCTTGACCCTGTAAATATGTTAAGGTACTTCGATTACTGCTTTATTCCCATGCTGCACTTCATCCATAATAAAACATTTCTTCCCCTAGGAGAAGTGCAACACTTCTTTTGGAGAATAGAATACCAATCCAGAGGAGCACCACACATCCACATGCTTTTGTCGATTAAAGATGCTCCTAAATTTGGTCAGGACAGTGATGTCACTGTTTTGCAGTTCATTCACGAATATGTCACTTGCAAAATCCCCTCAGAACGCGCACATACTGAGCTACATGCTCACATTTTACGGTTTCAAAGACGTAAATGTGCCAAGTTTTATATGACACCAAATGCTGCTTTGGTTTCCCAAGACTAGTTTCAGCAAAAGGACAAGTAAACAGCTTCATGTCTTCTGTCAGACACAGTGTGAAAGGCACAACACCTAAGAACACATACTGCATAAAAAGAACCAAAGCATCAAAGTACATAAATGATTACAATGCAATCATTGCCCACCTGTGGAATGCAAACATAGATGTGCAGTACATTGAAGACAATTCCACTGCAGTTTCATGATATGTCACAGACTACTTAAGCAAACCTGAGAAAACATAGCTGAAAGACCTCTGGGATGACATATCATCTGACAAAACACTGTCACATAAACTATACAGCTTTTGCATAAAAATGCTCTCCACAGAGAACGTTGTTGCTACGAAGTTGCAGACCGTTTAACCAGAACAGCCTTATATGGGAAATCTGAAAACATAGTCTGGCTAAGCCTTGGTCCTGCCTCATCCAGAAAAAGAGTTCTCAAACTGTACCAAGACATAGAAACAATAGCCAAAAACAATCCCAACAGCCAGGACATTTTGAAAAACAATTTATTGGACACACACGACCCAAACAGTAGTACTGCTTTGGAAAACATGTGTCTATACCACACAGTCCAAAACTTCTCATACACAAATAATATTAAACCTGATGAGAAAAAAGGTAAATACATAGTCAAAAGTTGTGGGGGCAGCCTGGTTAAACTTACCAAACGCAGCCTCATTCATCATATGAAGCCATAATTTAAAACTCCTCAACATAAAGAACTTTACTACATGTCCCTACTGCAACTTTTCTTTTTTTTGATTTTTTGATTTTTTGTTTGGTTCAAATAATTACATTTTCACATGTTACAACATACAATTAGTTAAAACATAAAGATGAATTGAGAACAAAATAGGAAAGGGAAACATAGTAAGCAAAAACATCCAAAACATACAAAAGTGACATTGACTAAGTAGATATAACAGTATTTGTTCCATTTGTCATTTCCTACAAATTGTTCCCCCCCGCCCCCGATTTTATAGAGCAATGTAGATTGACTCAAGGTAATGGACGATTGCAATTCTAACTGCTCATTTGGTACTAGTAAATAACCAGTGCCAAGCTTGATAGGAGTCCATTGGGTTAAATGCTACCGTCAGTTTTCCAAAATATTGCTGACGCTTGTCAGATAATTTAGGACATGATATTAAACAATGTTGGAGAGTTTCTTTTTGTGAGACTACTCCACAAAACCGACAGTAGTTATGTTCTACTGAAACTTTCTAAACCATGGAGAAGAGAAGAAAATTTATTGGACACCCATTCCTCCTAAGAAGATGCTTTCAATGCGAGTGAAAGCACTATCGCAGATATTCATTTCAAACAGTACAAAAACATGCTTGACAATGAACGCCAACAAGAGGAAGAACTTCGAGCACAACTAAATGTAGACACTCCGGAGAGCAGTCAACCTTCTGTTACAGGAAGCCAAGAACCACGTGGAGAGCCACTCATAGTAAATGTGGCAGAATTAGCCAGGACTAAAGTAGAAAACACCATGTGTCAGTCTGAGGAATCTGAAGAAAGTTGTGCTCTACTGAAATTACAACAGAATGATGAACAGCATAGCATTTTCCTGGAAGTAACTAAAGAAATTGAACATTGTGTGCAGCACGAAACTAAAACTTATACATATCAAAACTATAAACCCGTACTCCTGTATGTAAGTGTTGAAGCTGGTTCAGGCAAAACATTCCTAATAAAAAATCATCAGCAAGTTCCTCCAACATTTACTTAAATGGTGCAGACCAGTTGTGTTTGCAAATTACTCCTTCGTAGAAATGCAACAAACAATCCTGACAACACTTACAGTGTCTCAAGAAAAAGGCAGGAATTGGACTACTGTGCAGGAATGGTGAGATTCACTATTAACACACAAGAAGATCCAAACACATTTCTAATGTACGTACTACAAGTACTGGAAAGCAAAAACATACCTATAAATGAAATATTCCAGATTTAATGCATGTGGAAACATACATGCACTCTCGGCAGCTATGTGGCATAGGAACAAGCCCCTAACAAGCGCATTGTGTATTTATCTATACCTAACTGTGAATCCATTCCATTTCAGCAGCTAGTACAAAATGCAAATCATGGCATATTATTTACTACTTGGAATTCAGATAATCATTCTACCTTACAGATAAACTTGCATATGCCAAAACGTAAAAGTAATGCTTTTACGATACAATGCAGATGTACCAAAAACAACAGCAAGCTTACTAGCTTCACACACGGGCAAGTATCAATTGGCAAGAAAACCTTCACAACAGTAGGCATAATCTACCACATGGGTGCCACAACCACTGCAGGTCACTATAATGCATACATTAAAAAGAAATGTGGGTGGTTTGAATGCAATGAAACTTCCATTACTCTGCAGTATCAAATCTTGAAAATGTCTACTTAATATTCATGAAACCAAAATGTACTCTCTAATCTTCAAAAGGAGCATAGCCTACTGTCCAAAACCCACCAACAGATATGTAACTGCAAACAAAAATAACCTTCTGCCCTGTGAAACTGGACCAATTTAGCATACACCAACATGGCCATGTGTACATCAGTTGCGCTGCTATACAGTTTTTTCCCCCAATGACCCAATGATTATAGTCACAGAAAAAACAACTGTGGAAAACACACACTAATATTGTTTCGCCCATAGTACCTAAAATCAAAAGTACTGAGTATGAGGGTCTACAAACTGTTCTCAATGACATATAAAAAGTCCAGGTGTTAGAATAAGGCAACAGCTGTCTAACTATACCCATATCACTGTAATAAATATGCAACTGTATGCAACTATACCCATAAGACTGCAATGGCACTTGGCAATAGTGGAAAATGGAAATTTGCCAACAAGAATGAAGGTGCTTGAAAACATACCCTGCAAAACTGTTAAACTGTTGACAGTTAGAATATGCCAACTGGTATCTAACTGTAACCATAATACTGCAATATTACTTATCATTACTACACAATTTAAAATCCACCAGCAAAAAGGAAAGTTCTTCAGAGGAAACCCCTCAAGACTTATTAAGTATCAACAACCAGAATACACCAACTGGTATCTTAGTACACCGACAGTACTACAATGTTACTTACAGCGGTCAAACTGCTCAAATCGACCTTCAGCAATCAAAGTGCTACAAAACATACCCTGAACAACTTTCAAACTACCAACAGTTAGAATACGCCAACAGGTATCTAACTGCCCGACAATACTGCAATATTAGTTTGCAATAGTACAGTACTGGAAATGTGGGATGGTATGATGAAAGAAGCACACAAATAACAACATCACAATACCTCTCTTTACGAAAGTGTTCTGAAGACCCCAGATTCAGACAAAACATTGAATACATATACCACCTCCTGTTTGAAAGTGAATTAGCACCTCTATTGTACGGAGTTGCACACACATTGAAAACAGTTTCCAATTTTTTAAACATGTCTGCTACCAAACTACTTCAAAAGAGAAAAAAGGGAAAGATTAAGGGCCTCATTACACGTTGTGCGGTAATGGAATACCGGTGCCGGTAAAGGTTTACAGGTACCGTTAATTCCCTAAGCCAATCACGACCCGGACCCACCGCTATCTGCGCACCCGTTAATTACGGTGCCACTAATAGCGGCAAGGGCGCGGGCGCGTGACCCCCAGGCCGGAATTAGCACCATGGCGCTAATACCAGGCCATCACAAGCCATGCGGACATGGTATTAGCGGCATGTAAAACACCCAAAAACCCCTTACCGGCATGGCGCTAATAACGGCATCGAAAAGCACCCGTTAAGAGACCTGAGCAGTGTACCCATCAACTACAGGTGGACACAAACAGCACAGGTGCATGCAATGGAGACAGGCAGCACAAAAGAGCACACCACACCCCTAACCACACCCCTTCCCACACCAAGATGGCCCCAATAGCAGCAGCATGACATGACAGCCTTGACTACATGATAGCAGTGCAGCACCAACAACAACAGGCCACACCAGAGGTGACCCGTAACAGGTACCCATTCCTCACACCATACAGGCAATGCTAGCGATCCACTGAGGAGGTGGCTCCCAACCCCTGTACGGAACCCACAGAACCAGCAGGAAGAGGACAACAATATTGCACATCCCCGTACCTGCGTCGTGAAAGAGCTGGCAGTCAGACTTCCAATGATAGTGCTCCGCTGCCTAAGCAGCCTGTGTGAGGCACTCCTGTACAGCCGTGTCAAAGTGGCAAAGACAACCAAGCCATGTGTAGAGTACCAAAAATGTGCAAATTACGGAATGTGCCAATGCCACCTGAAATTGAGATGCAACCACCAGAAGAGCATGATGGGGATGTGGATGAGTACGGGTGGAATGCCCCGGCAGGACATGCAAGAGGCAATGCCAAGAGGGCACAACGATGTGCGTCAGCATCTGATTCTGAAATCCCATCAGGCACAAAGGTGAAAAAGCATGGACGGAGATGGATATTGTTGCCCTGGCGCATGTTTGGAGTACCATAAAGGACCCTGTCCGAGATAAATGACACATACGCAATGATGGAGACCACGCTTGGGTTTCAACTTCAGAACAACTGTGTATTGGACAGAATGTGATAATAAATGCAACACCCCAAAACACCCAAATGCACCCTTACCCCCCTCCCCCCCAAAACACCCAAATGCACCCTTACCCCCCTGCCCCCCAAAACACCCAAATGCACCCTTACCCCCCTCCCCCCCAAAACACCCAGGTGAGTCTCATGGTGTCTATAATGTTTCCTGCACCACATGTGCCACCTGGTCCTTGGTGGAGCTAAGCATCAGGGCCCCCACCGACATCGGGTTGCTGTGATGCGGGGCGCCTCAGGTTGCGCAGTGAGCGGCGCAGGGGGCTGGTCTGCTGGGAACTTGCTGAGGAGGAGGTTCCCGGTCGATCCTGTGTTGGGGGTCGGTGATGCTGCTCCATGATGTCCCCAATACGTAGAATGGCCTGGCGGAGTTGGCCCATCTCCTGGCATATCCTGTCAGTGCAGGCCTCCATGGCCTCCTTTGTTTGTCCAGCATAGTTTTGGAGGTCATCCCTTAGACGGACTGTCTCCGCCACATGCTGGGCGACCAGCACAGCCATGTCTTCCTGCCTCCGGCTGATGGTTGCAAGGTCTTCCAGGGTGGTAGATGCCGCTGGGCTGGATGGCGTGCCCTGGTCCATGCACCCGGCATCCGGTGAGGACAGCTGAGGACTCCATGCACCTTCTACAGTGAGGGTGTCATGTGCTCCCTGGGTAGCAGATCCGGATGTTGCCCTCGGACTCCCCTCAATGGACCATGTTGGGCTGGGGTCATGGATGAGTTGTAGGACGTCGATTGCGTCCTCGTCACTGGCCGGTGCGGTGGCTGCTGCCTCCCCAGTGGAGCTGGTGGCTGCGGAGTGCGTGCCCTCCGTGCTCATCTCAGCAGTGATGGGGCACACTTGCGTGGGTTCGGCTACAACAGGAGCCGTGCCCTCAGGCTGTGATGCAATGGTGCTCCTGCTGCCCTTGGCCCTCTGCAGATGGACTGTCCTCCCACTTCCACTGGAGGTGGTGGCGGTGTCACCCCTCTCATGCAATCTGGCTTTTTTGGCTGCTGGGGGAGTACGTGCTGCGGTGCTTGTCTCTCCAGTGTCCGTCGGTGATCCTGTGGAGGACATGAATAGGGTACATCATCGTTAATGGGTCTAGGTGCCTCATGCAGAATGTTCACGTCATGCTGCTCTATGCATTGGGGCCTATTCATCAGTGATTCTTGTCATGGGGATGTCGGGTTGGTCATGCATAGATGTGTCAGTATTGCACGTGTATATGGTGATGCATGCATGTATGTGTGTGGCAGGACCAATGGCCTAGTCATCGACACGTGTTTGGGGTACCCCCTCACCCTTCACTGTGCATTGTTTGACGTATTCACTCACCTCCATCAGATGAGATGGCCACACCATGCTCCATGTCTCCGACCCCCTCTATGGCTTCGACTCCGATGGTGGAGGCACATGTCTCCTCCCACTCCTTCATCTTCAGAGGTGATTCTGCGCCTCCTCCTGTGGCCATTGCAACGTTGCGGTTAACTCAAAGGATATTCCGCACACGTAGCCGGAGGTCGTCCCACCTCTTGCGGCAGTCCTTCACGCTGCGGGTGGTAGTGCCCACTGCACTTACTTTGCGGGCTACTTCGTCCCAGATGTCCTTTTTCTTGATGATCGCCGCACGGCGCATATCATTGGCAAATACGACCTCTGCATTGGCTGCAAGTGTGCTAGTCAGCATAATGAGCTCCTCTGGTGTGAATTTCTCTTTCCGCTGTCGGTCAGAGGATTTTTTCGGGGCCTTTGACATCTTCAGGCAGTCCTGGATGGTTTTTGTTCAGAGTTCTCCGGTAAGATGTCCTGGATGCAGAGGATGGCACTGGATTGTGTTTTTATAGATGGCCGCCGTTCTCTTTCCCGTTCCTGTGCGATGACGCTATTTCCGGTTCCGCTTTTTTACGGTGTCCGCTAATAGCGGTGACCGCTATTAGCATGTTGCGTGAGGGAGGAGGTGCTATCAGCACTGTGGTCGAGCCCGGTAATGGGCATTTTGTGGACTTTTGCGGCATGGCGGTAATGGCATTTACGGCATGGTGCTATGCTCGTGTCCGCGAACTCGTAATGGGCCGCTATTAGCGGTCTTTAGCGAGGGCGGACATGCTAATAGCGCCATGCCGTTAAATTCCGATTTTTACCGCACACCGTGTAATGAGGCCCTAAGTGTTGCAGTCAAATATCACAAATTTCTTGGCAAACATTCATGGTACAAAAGAGTACTGGTTCCGACATCACGCTGATGTACGGTGTATGCTACGGAGCCTTGGCCCACCCACAAGGTTTGTCACTTTGAGTTGTGCAGAATATGCATGGGAGGACCTGTATGACTTCCTACGCATTGCAAACCAAAATAAAGAAGGAATAGACATAAAAACTCCAGGAGAACTCTGCTCTCTTGGCTCTGTAAATGTATCAAGATACTTTCACCACCGCTTTATTGCCATACTGCACTTCATCTGTAATAAAACAATTCCTCCCCTCAGAGAATTGCAACACTTCTTATGGAGAAAAGAATATCGATCCAAAGGAGCACCACACATCCCCATGGTTTTGTGGATAAATGATGCTCATAAATTTGGTCAGGACAGTGATGCCACTGTTTTGCAGTTCATTCACAAATATGTAACCTGCAACATCCCTTCAGAAAGCACACATAGTGAGCTACATACAAACATTTTACACAGACATAAATGTGGCAAGTACTGTTGACGCAGATATAAGGACAAAGGTAAATACTGTACCGAATGCCCTTTGGTTTCACTAGAACAGTTTCAGCAAAAGGACAAGCAAAAATCTCCATGTCTTCTGTTAGACACAGTGTGAAAGGCAAATCACCTACAAACACATACTGCATTAGAAGATACAAAGCTTCAAAGTACATCAATTAATGGAATGCAAACATATATTATACAGAACATTTCAGACAATTCCACTGCTGTTGAACGATATGTCACAGCCTACCCAACCAAAGCAGAGAAAACAGAGCTAAAAGACATCTGGGATGACATATCATCTCACAAAACACGGTCACAAGAATTGTACAGCTTTGGCATCAAAATGCCCTCCCATTGTGAATGTGGATGCTATGAAGCTGCACACTGTTTAACAGGCAAAGCCATATATGGCAAATCTGACAAAAGTAGTCTGGTTAAGCCTTGGTCCTGCTGCATCCATAAAAGAGTACTGAAATCATACCAAGACATAGAAACAATAGCCAAAAATTATCCCAACAGCCAGGACATTTTGAAAAACAATGTATTGGACACATACTACCCAAATAGAAGTAGTGCTTTGGAAAACATATGCCTATACCACATAGCCCAAAATGTCTCATACAAGAATAATATTAAACCAGATGAAAAAGGTAAATACATAGTCAAAACCTGTGAAGACAGCCTCCTCAAACTTACCAAACTGAGCCTAATTAATCTTATAAAGCTATCATTTAAAACTCCTGAACATAGAGAACTTTACTAGATGTCCCTATTCCAACTCTTTAAACAATGGAGAAAAGAATACTCATGACTAATTTGAAGATGCTTTCACTGCAAATGAATGCAGTATAACAAATGTCAATTTCAAGCAGTACAAAAACATGTTGGAAATTGAGCGCCACCAAGAGGAAGACGTTCAAGGACAACTAAATGAAGACACTTCTGAGGGCAGTCAACCTTCTCTTACAGGAAGCCAATAAGCACTTGGAGAGCACCTTGGAGTAAATGAAGCAGATCTAGCCATGACTGAAGTAGAAAACACCATATGTCAATATGAGGAATCAGAAGTAAACTTTGTTCTGATGAAATCACATTTAAATGATGAGCAACATAGCATCTTCCTAGAAGTAACTAAAGAAACTGAACATGGTTTGCATCATGAAAGTAAAACTTGTAGCTGTCAAAATTATAAACCTGTACTCCTCTATGTAAGTGGTGAAGCTGATTCAGGCAAAACATTTTTAATAATAATCATCAGCAAATTCCTCCAAAAAGTAGCAAACAACAAGCTTTCAGCTGTTTTAACAGCCCCCACAGGTTTAGTTTCCTACAACATTGGAGGTGTTACTTTACACCGACTAATGCTCCTTCCAGTAGAATACCAAAACAAATTAGTGTACTACAAACTTTCAACAGAAACTGCTATGGAGCTATGCAGAATTCTGAAACAAATGATAATTTTCCTAATAGATGTGGTGAGCATGGTCTCCAACCTAATGTTTGCTTTGATTAATCTCAGATTGCAAGAGGTCCTTAAAACAAACTACAAAGAACTCTTTGGAGGAAAACACATTATTGTTTTTGGAGATATCCAGCAATTAACACCAGTTAAGGGTCAATCTATTTTTAAAACCTTAGGACACAAACTGTGCCGTAACACACTTTGCAGCATCGGAAATGTAAATCTCTGGCTACATGTCCAATACAGAGAACTAACTCAAAACATGTGTCAGTAACTATGTGGGCATGCCACATCTGCTCCTGATGTCATGGAACAATTAGCACACAAAAATGTGAAATGTATGTCCTTGATGCCAACCCAGCAAGCTTTATGCAATTAAATGAGACACTGTTAATAAAAGAACGCAACCAATAGTGCATATTAACTACACAGACAAACTGGAAGTGCACAACATTACATTCCCTATGTGTCAGCAAGCGACAGCACGACTGAATAGCTTAGAAAACATTATCTTCTACACAGCTGATTTGGAGAAAATGTTAACATTATGCTCAAATGGTAGGGTAATTATGAAACGTGACTTTGACATGGAGCAAGGTTTAGTTAATGGAGCAGTTGGAACAGTTGTTGGCTTCCAGAGATATCCACGTGACTACAACATTCAGTTTGTCAACATCCACTTTGACAAACTTTCAGAAATTAAAAGGATAGGATGCTCACCAGCCCAATTCCTTCTTTTCAAATACATGTATGTACGCAGAGAATAGTTTTCTCTGTCTCTTGCATATGCAGTCACTATTCATAAATCGCAAGGTCTATCCCTAGATCAGGCATTGATTGACATTGACATGACAGTCTTTAAAAAAAGGTATGAGTTACATAGCACTGCCATGTTTACGTACAGTCGTAGGACTATTTCTAGTCAATGTTGATACAAACAAAGTCAAGGCTGACATTCCTTGCATTGTTGAGTACAACAGACTACGTGCACACTACACACCCCATCTCAATATGTACCCTGTTCCTCAAAAAGGAAAACTTGTTAAAAGAAAAGTAATGCAAACAGAATGTATAAGAGATCTCCCAACAGTACCACCAAAGAAAGTGAAAGCAGCTGCTACTCCATCAAGTAGCACAACCACAAAACTATATAGTACAAACACAAGTGTGCATCCAACAGCACAAACAAACAGAA
This sequence comes from Ambystoma mexicanum, assembly GCF_040938575.1. Taxonomy (NCBI): domain Eukaryota; kingdom Metazoa; phylum Chordata; class Amphibia; order Caudata; family Ambystomatidae; genus Ambystoma; species Ambystoma mexicanum. The sequence goes on along the minus strand of NC_090932.1, from coordinate 472,561,417 downwards.
ATATATCTTCTAAAAAAATACGTCGAGGTCCAGAAAATGACACAGACACAGAACTCAATGGTCCATTTAAATTTTCTAACACAACTGGTGGGAATTGCTATGCAAATGTAGCAATCAATGTTCTGTTTCAATTGCCACCAATTCTCCAAAACATTTACCTGAACGGCACAGACCAGTTGTGTTTGCAAATGCTCCTCCTTCATAGAAATGCAGCAAACAATCCTGACAATACTTACAGTGTCTCGGGAATAAGGCAAGAATTGGACTACTATGCAGGAATGTAAGATTCACCATAAACATCCAGGAATCTCCACAAGAATTTCTAATGTACTTACTGCAAGTGCTAGAAAACAAAAATATACCTATAAATGAAATCTTGCAGATTTCATATACGTGGAAAAACATATGCACTCTCTGCAACCATGTTGCACAAAAGCAAGTCACTAATGAATGATTTGTGTATGTATCTATAACTAATTGTGAATCCATTCCATTTCAGAAGCTTGTACATAATGCAAATTATGGCATATTATGTACTGTTTGCAATTCAGACAATCATTCCACCTTACATATAAACGGACATGGCCAGTATGTAATAGTAATGCTTTCAAGATGCAACCAGATGATGCTAGAAACAACTGCAAGCTAGCTCACTAGCTTCACACACGTGCAAGTATCTGTTGCCAAGAAAGCCTTCACAACAGTAGGCATAATCTACAACATGGTTGCCACAACCAGTGCAGAGCCCTATACTACATACATTAAAAGAAAATGTGGTTGGTTTAAATGCAATGACACTTCCATTACTCTAAAACATAGATTACCAGCAAATCTAACAAATGCCTACTTAATAATCCTGAAAGCTAAATGTATGCACTAATCTCTGAAAGTAGCATAAATTACTGGACGATAGATACCAACAGGGATGTAAGTGCCAAAGAAAAATACCCTTCTGACCTGTAAAACTATAAAACATTAGCATACACCAACTGGTATGTGAGTACATCCATAGCCCTGCAATGCTGTTTGTGAAATGGAAAACAGTTTCAATATGGCAACAGATGTGCACGTTGTACATTTTTGATAATGCTGTACAGTTTTTTCCCCAATGACCCAATGATTATGCACACAGAAACAACAACTCTGCAAAACATGCACTGGCATTGGTCTACCCATAGTACTTAAAATGTACTCATTATGAGGGTCTACAAACTGTAGTCACTAACCTGTAAAACTATCAACTGTTAGAATACGCCAACTGCTGTCTAACTGCACCCATACCACTGCAATGAATACACCAACTGGTATCTAACTGCACCCATAATTCTGCAATACCACTTTTCAATAGTGAAAGACTTGAAATCAACCAACAGCAATGAAGCTGCTTCAAAACATAGCCCGCAAAACTGTGAAACTGTGAACAGTTAGAAAATGCCAAATGGTATCTAACTGCACCCATAATACTGCAATATTACTTTCCAATACTGGGAAATTTAAAAATCACCAGCAAGAAGGAAAGTGCTTCAGAACATACCCTTCAAGACTCTTAAACTATCAACAGTCAGAATACGCCAACTGGTATCTAACTACACCCATGGTACTGCAATATTACTTCCAATAGGTAAACTGCTAAAATCCACCTTCAGAAATGAAAGTGCTTCAAAACATACCCTTAAAAACTGTAAAACTGGCAACAGATAGAATACGCCAACTGGTATCTAACTACAACCACAGTACTACAATATTAGTTTTCAATAGTAAAGTACTTATAATGCACCAACATCAATCAAACTGCATCAAATTTACAAAAACTTACAAAACGATAAACAGTTACAATACGCCAACTGGTTTCTAACTACAACCATACCACCACCAAGTGCGAAAAGCAAAACACATTCCCACATTCAATTCCTCCTACTGCAACACTGCTTGTAAAAGGGAAAGTACACATTTGTGCACCTTAAGCATTCCCGTAAGTACTTCAAACAAACATAGTGTGTCACATAACGTCAATTAAATGTCCTAGAGTTTTTTTAATCCTGCATGGATTTGTTTTCCCACAGACCCAACAATTTTGCACCCAAACACAGCAAATGTGCAAAATGCACAGTAATGTTGTTTGAATCTTAGTACATGCAATGTACTAATTATGAGGGTCTACAAAGTACATTAATATGTGATATTGTGTACAATGCAACATTGAGAAGTACCTTACCTAACATGTTATGCTGTTTTTCACCGAGAAAGAAGCAAAGATTTCTCCTGCATTACCATGTGCAACAAATATAATCCGTGCCTGCAATACCATTAAACTTCAAGGGTATTGTGTCGCTGTGTTCCAAAAAGTATACACTGCCTGTATAGTATCTATAATGACTATACATATATTATTATCATGCTTCTTTCCAATGGCCACATTGCATTTCTGTACACACATTAGTGCAATGCCTGTGGCCAATGGCCAGATTCCTGAGTGCATGGCCATATTATGCTGTGGAGGTTGGATGCACCCAAGAATCTGGCCATTGGCAGCAACCCCAGACACAACAATTCGCACTTAACTTACCAATTTAAACACCATATGCACATAGTGTGTCACATAACGTCAATTAAATGTCCTAGAGTGTTTTTAATCCTGCATGGATTTGTTTTCCCACAGACCCAACAATTTTGCACCCAAACACAGCAAATGTGCAAAATGCACAGTAATGTTGTTTGAATCTTAGTACATGCAATGTACTAATTATGAGGGTCTACAAAGTACATTAATATGTGATATTGTGTACAATGCAACATTGAGAAGTACCTTACCTAACATGTTATGCTGTTTTTCACCGAGAAAGAAGCAAAGATTTCTCCCGCATTACCATGTGCAACAAATATAATCCGTGCCTGCAATACCATTAAACTTCAAGGGTATTGTGTCGCTGTGTTCCAAAAAGTATACACTGCCTGTATAGTATCTATAATGACTATACATATATTATTATCATGCTTCTTTCCAATGGCCACATTGCATTTCTGTACACACATTAGTGCAATGCCTGTGGCCAATGGCCAGATTCCTGAGTGCATGGCCATATTATGCTGTGGAGGTTGGATGCACCCAAGAATCTGGCCATTGGCAGCAACCCCAGACACAACAATTCGCACTTAACTTACCAATTCAAACACCATATGCAGATATAAAAGTAGACCGCAACCCTATTTTTCACCAATGGCAATATCATCATATCATCCAGACCCCACTGCCCTACTGTAAGAAGCCCTCTTGCAGTCAGCAAATGAGTC